>NC_135151.1:7200219-7825219 GCF_050948215.1 Halictus rubicundus
CCAAGTATGTTTTGGATACTGTTGGAAATAGAGGAATGAAGACGATATTGCACTGCTAATTTTGCTGAATCAACTTTCAACTGCTAATATTGAAGGGGTGAAAACTGTCCTCAAAGTTGGGAGTGGGAATCCAATTTTGACGAATATCTCGGAATCTATTAGAAACACCAGGATGAAGATGTAACTATACCGCCAATTTTGATGAAACTGTGCTAAATTATACTGCATGTTGAAACGTCCCTCAAAGTCGGAGGAAGGGATTCTATTTTATCGAATATCTTGATAAATGTTAGGGTGGGAACCGTGAAGGTGAAACCATACGGCTAATTTGATCTGCTAATATTCATATCGGAGGGGTGAAAACAATCCTCTATGTTAGGGGTTGAAATCCTATGTCGAGGAATATCTTGGAAATTGTTAGAAATAGAAGAATGAGGACGATACTGTGATTTTCTTAAAAATATTTTTATATTATATTATATTTTTATATTTATGCGAAAACTACTAGAAATAGAGGAGTTATATATTTGTAGACAAAATTTGTATTCTTGAAAGACAAGTTTGAGCAAAATATATCGTATTTTTAATAACGTTATTGACCCAACGATACTCAAAGCATTCGATAATTAACGTTGATCTCAGTTCAACGCTTTGCTTCGGCGCTAAGGGTTGAAATTTGGGAGATTTTCATTGGCTTCCCTTGTCCTTTGATCTTAAATACTACCTCCATGCTTGGCCAAATTCATACTAAACGGCCCTCGTCGGTCGTTTCAGTAATTTCGAATTAATTCTGCCCTGTGTGCAGCTCTTCAATCCTCCGGCCAAAGATTAAAAAGCTGCTACTGCGGCGACTTCCTCCCATAAGCGAGCCTGCTATTCATCCATGTCACCAATTAACAATCTCTTTAACAATTTCGATGAATTGAGTAAAGATAAAACCACTTCAGATTTTTGGTATTGGATTTACTAGACAGCGGATCTTTATGCCAAATAAATATTGTCTGGATATTCTGAGAGATAAGGGTCCAATAAAAATGTTTCTTTTTTTTTTTAATAATTTGAATAAGTTGAAACCAAGAATAGAACAGTGTTCATTAATTCTTCTAAAATTTTCTCTGTATTATATTTCATCCCCCCATTTTTGCCATAAATGCATAAAATCCGCAATCTAGTAATTACCATAAAAATACTTTCCCAGACAATTGTTTATCCCACGCATCTATCTAGCATCTATCTTGCAATAAAAATTACTCAAAAAATTGACAATGAACAACCCCTTGTAGTTTTCATCAAATATTGTATTTATTACAGTACTCAATATTTTAATATTAAACATCCCCATCCCCATTTGTGACGTACATAAATATTTACATAGACAATAGTTGAGAAATAAAATAAAATTTATAATAATATATTATCACACATTAGTGGCAGATTTGAATTAGATTTGCCCAGGGTGTTCATCCCCCTAGTCACAGGCTATTCGGTGAAGAAAAATGCGTCGGAGCATGCGCCAGCTCCCAACACCGTAAAAACATAGCGTGTGCACCGTACGCTTCCGCGTGGAAAAAATCTGATGCACTTAATGGCCCGGAAGAGACTGTGTACTCGATAAATTTCCTGCGGTGGTTCCCGATTGGATGAACCACGCCCTGAAAAATACGATTCCCAGTCTGTCCGAGAATTTCACGACGATGAACGCAGTACGACGTCGTGACCATCACTTGTTGCACCCGGTAGAGTTGCCGGAAGTTCACAATGAAAGTAGCCGAGGATGTCGTGTAGCATTGCTTTTATTCGTTCGCAGAACGCACTTATAGGGTACAATATACATAGGCGACGTTGCACTTATACTCATCGCTCAGGGTATAGAAACGAATATTCGACATATCATCTTGATAATATAATAAAAATGATAAAGCATTATACATATTTATATTTATATAATTCACTTAACTGTATTCGTGTGTTTTCCCTAGCATGCTTATTCCATAATCAAACCTTGCCCTTTCAGTTTTTCTTATGTACAGAGTGAAACGGGGATTTCTTTTTTTTTGTCTGTGCTCTCCCCATTAGATCGCGCAAAATCCATGCCCCGACCAACCGATACATTGCATCGAAGGAAATCATCGTCGTGTGATCATTGTCTGAGTATTCGACGCCCTCATTAATTTCCTACACACTTTTGCCAGGCCAGCCCACCACAAGATACGGATACGATAACGTAAATAGCAACCTATAATCACCACAGAGTCGTTTCCGTTTAGTACGATCTACTATAGTCGACTTCAGATTTGTTGATACTTACAAGAAGAATCGCGCCAATGATCACGTAAATTTTGACGTTCTTCCAGAACAACGAGCGCGCTAGGTTTCTACTGGATTTATTGAACGTGACCGACTGGAAAAACAAACGTTGATAACGTAGGCATGTTGCGTTTCTTTGATAGTGAATAAGAGTAAAATCTCGCTTACATTGGTAGTTAAATTTTCCGTTTTGTTTACGAGCAGTTCTAATCGTTCCCCGCGCATGGCGACACTGTCGATGTTTTGCACCATGATGTCCTTCAGTTCAGCCAATTCCCCGTGGACTTTGGATATCACATCAATATCGTGATTGGACTCCTTGTAATACCTCTAGACAAACAATATTAATGTGCAAAGGTCGGATATGGGAATGTGTAAATTAGTAGAGTTCGCATGTACCATTTCATTGTCCAAAACTCTTCCAAAGTCTGTATTCATCGAGTATGCCACTGCGGTTTGAGCTCCTTGGCCGTACACAGCCATGAATCTTCTCTTGATCTCTGTGAGGAATAGAAATGCTCTGGATTTTTGGAATGCCTAGAAAATTGAGATTTTGCAGTTGAGTCTTTAGCGAGTACTCCAAAATAATTATGGTCGGTTCTTGCTTACTCACATCGTCTGTGATACACAGGTAGATAATATTGTTTTCCCAGATGTAATGAAATAGATAAGGCCCTTGAATGTATGTCAGCTTATCATTTTTTGGTGGAATTTTAGCCAGAATCTTCTCTGTGACCTCTTCGAAGTTTCCATCGCAAGAAGCATGTTTAGCAAGCACAACTGGTCCTCGAGCTACCACACTGTACAAAATAGGCATGACTAAGGCTGCAACAGAAATAAACAATGATCTTAAATTCATGGCTTCTTGCTTTCAATCGAAAAAATTGAATCAATGAACCCACAACCACCGAATGATAACGTTGTATTTGTAATTTGATTTTGTTATCTGTTATCGTGCCGAGTAACATTCAAAACAAGACATGTCTCTCGGAATATTTTAATATTTCCGAAAAAATAGTGTGGAAAATATGTTACTGATTGTTAGGTGTACAAAGAGACAATAAGAGCAACTAAACAAAGATGTCTAGGAAACGTGTTGCTCATACTGGTGATTCATAGAACGTCATAATTTATAACCTCAAAAGAATGATATTCATTGGAAATCTTATTAATCGTGCTCGGAAAATGTTAGTCGATCGAGTGAAATTGAAAAATATAACAGAACAAGGAATATTCAAATTGTTAAATTCAAAAATGATCATTTGACAGGATTTACCTTCGCGAAATTAGATCACGCGAACCAGGAAGCGATTAACCACTTTTTGTCGATGTTGTCAGTGTTTTTAATAGTTTGCGCTGCCTTCCCTTATAAAATGCATCTGTGAACCCGGCGATCGATTAAAACACTGTCACTTCATGTATACAAAACAGTTTTCGTAAATCAAAACACTTCTTGCTATCAAGCACGACTGCTATAACCACCACTGACGGCTAACAGTTGATCACTGTCAATGTCGTCTTTTCTCCCAGCTGACGCATGCGCAGTAGTCGCGGCGGAATATTCGAACAATACAATTTGCAGTCTTGTAATCTTTACAATCAGATAGTCAATTCTTACTTTTTCTTTTTTTAGATAATGCGATGATGCAAATTTAAACCTTCTGTACAGAGTATTGCATAATTGTGTTTCATTGAGAAATTATATATATTTTTGGACGAAATGTTTTGAGTTGCAATAAATTATTTTTCGTTAATTACAGGGAAGACTTTCTCCTAACAATTATCTAGCTGTAAACAGGTTTTTGCACTGCCCTATTCGCTTCAATTCCACGAGTCTTGAAACAAACCAATCGTAGTAACGATCTACATCTTCATTTTCCTATTCCTCGAATAAAAAATGTTCCCATGCCTCAATTTTCAAAACACAGTTACTCATCAACAGCTCTGACCATATTTTTCGTTCGAACAATGAAAAATGAGGTACTGAAACTTGACAGGAAACATGTAACACATGTACAATTATCACAAGCATCGACGCAACGTAATTACAACGTTGTCAACCAGATTACCAATCGCTACATCTTCATTGTTTCAACGTCGCCCTCAAGTTTTTCTTTGTTCCCCCTTCTTATAGTTCATTGACACGCGTGCGGCACTAGCAAAGAAGTCGGTAAACTTTTTTAACCACTAATTAACAACATTTAAAGTTGTTTCACGTCTCAAGAATTGTGTATCATTGCGAGCTAAGCTAAAGCAGGCTCGAGAACAAAACTGTTTACAATCTAAGAATAATACTGACCGATTATCGTGATAGAGTTATTTATTCTGCTCTTAAACCGCTGACAGAGCACTGCAAAATGAAATCGGAAAAGTCTTGTTGATAAATTAAGTCTGAATTACAAGAAGAGGATAAGTAGTTCATTCTGCTCTTAAAAACGCGTCATAACGAGCTACATCTTTATTTTCACTGGGGAGACCTCGGAGAAGCTAAAGACTCTCCAATACAGTTCCAATCCACTAAATATCCAACCAAAAAATTTTGATGGATGCTGAATTAGACTGAGCAGGTCAGAGTTATGACTCTAAAAACGCTCGTCATTGCACAGCGGATTTTATACATTTATGACAAAAATAACTAGGTGTAATTTAAAACAGTAAAAACATTCGAGGAATTTATAAATACCATTATATTATATTCAACCTATTAAACATATTAATAAAGAAAATAAATTTCTATTTCACTCGAATTTGTTGTAATTCAGGTAGAAAATGTTTAATTTTCCATAAAGATCCGCAGTCTACTCATCATAAAATAACTTGGAGACCTCACGACGTTGCAAGGCCCTAACTATAGCAACACTATAGGCCTACCTCTGAGACCTTTTGTGGCCTGACCTATGGCCTGACAAATGATAAAATGACCCCAAATCATTGATGCCAAATGGTCCCTTTAAATCAAGCGCTATGTTAGCGGTTCAAGCTGGGTGCGCATGTCGGCTGCAGTCCAATTCACAGCAGTCTTCAGGGTTCCGATGCTGCGTGCAGTTTCGAGGGCTCCTCACACGTGGCTAGGCTTGGCTAGGCTGCCGTCAGTGCACCGACTGCTCTTACTATAAGGGGGGGAGGATCTAGCAGAACGTAAGCGTGTATAGATAACGGTGTCTTCGTCGCGAGGAAGAGAAGCGGTCGCGTGAACCGGCGAAGCCTACATCAGTCTGAACCGCACGATCGTCCGATTCGCTTCTCGACCGTCTTCTCCACGGCCTTTGCCATGGGTAAGTATCACCATTCGCCCGCTAACCGACATCAGCTTGCCTCAACATAACGTAAATGATGTATATACGAATCCATTGAACTTTGCCCCTACAGCCACCGCGTGTCGGTTCTATGTCAAGGACGCTCTAATCGTTTCCATTCGACGACTTTTACGACCATAACTGCGCTTTTTGCCAATCACGTGTTCACCTCGCGCGAATAAGTAATTATTTCTTGTTCGTCTGCTACCAACTTCGCGAAAACATTTACCGATTGTGAGAAACGCTACGGTCTTGCCAAATTGTCTGCGTCCATTTCTAAATACTCGAGTAAACTAGATTTTTATTTCATCTCATCGTAATTGCAAGTAGCTACGCATTAATATCACGGTATCCTTCAATTTCTTGAAGCTTCGTAATTTCAAGTGGCTGCACGTTAATATATCATCGTATCCTTCAATTCTTCTGACGTTTTCGGTGTCTTATGGTTCGCATGCTCGTTTCTGAATTAGATCTATCCGAATGCGTTTGTAAAGTCGACTGTGGCGTCGATTGCGGAGAACATTGTTATCTTTTAGTAATTGCGTAATCCTTTTTTTCTCGCACGACGACTGAAGCTGACGCGACAGTCGTTACAGCACGTTTAATTGGCGCGAGGAGGTGCTGTCCCAGCATCCTCGTTAGAATGATTTGCGTGTTTGTCCGCCGCCCGGGGAGCAACGCCCGTGTGGTATTGATTCCACGCGTGAAGGTCTGTTCTGTCACATCGGACCCTTTCCCCCAACGCGATTTCCCTTCTTTCCACGACACGCGCTAAAGAAAAAAATCGAATCGATGCCGGCGAAGGGAACAATGCACCCTTGGTTACTTATTAGGTTACAATGCACCCTTGGTTACTTATCCAATATTTAACGGCGGACGAACAGACAGAGGTAGTCACGCGTCCTCTAGACCTCCCAGAACACTGTGCAAAGGTGAAAATATTTTTGTTTTGAACGTAACTGAGAATTATGTCATTTGTTTGCCTCGACGATACCAGACGAATAGAGTATTAGTAAACATTGGACATTATAGCCGACTTTAGACGTTCTTACCTTGTTTTAGGTTCTGTGAATACAGGGTTACTCATAATTAGTGTCGCGGAGGATGTAGATAGTCATGGAATTGTTTTCTGTCGAGATACAATTGAAATAGAACATTTATTTGAACTCGTGTGCTTTTGAATTTTTGTTTGTTCATTGTGTCTGTTTATTGTTTCTTATTTTTATTTATCGGAATTATAGACAATATTGACGACAATTACGTATTCTGTGCGTAGAAAATATTTTTCAGTCATCAATTTCTGTTAAACAATTTTAAACGCGCTCAGATGCGTGCGAAGATCAGCGGAAGTGGAAAGGGACATCATAAGTAAAAATTACAATTCCTAGTAACTATTTTAGAAGAGCTCAGAAGCATGCGAATAATCATAGAAGTGGAAAGGGCAGCCGGTGATCAGATGCACCTGCAAAAGTTACAATTAAAAAATACATGTTTTTCGATTATCCATTCTTGTTGAATAATTTTGGCGGAGTTCAGGGGCTCTTAGAGTGTGCGGATGTTAATGGAAGTAGAAATGGCCAGCAGTGATTAGACGTTCCTCAGTGCTAGGTGGAGTTTCAGTGTCGTATTTTCAAAATGGATACTCTGCGTGAAAAGTCTTCATTTTTACCAATTTTTCGACAACAACAACGAGTTTACTCACAAGCCACAAAAATATTTTTAAAAAATCTAATCCAACAATTTGTGTTGGGGTTATTATTCTTCTTCTAGGTATAGTACGATCGTTGAAAATCCTTTTAACAGGCTTCGAACAGATGTTTTCGAGAGGACTGCTGGATCATGGGGAAAATTTGAGGCACGATCGACGGAAAACGGGGAAACGCGATGACCTATCGACATTTTCGAAAGTGCACGCACCTCTTTAGCCTACTTTCCCGCGACGGTATCGTCGATACGGGACATTTTAACACGAACAAATTGTGCAAGTCGTCCCGACGCGCGACGTGTCTCGGTATTCCGTTACCCTACACGCGTTGCGTTTTCTAGCGAGACGAAAGGATGTCGCTACCAGTTTCAATTATCGATAATAACATTATTTCAGCTCAATCCAGTTCGGTCATATAAAACCGATCTGCTGTCGATCGTTCGATCATTAACGTCCGCTCTAATCCTCCGAACAATTTCCTTGCCATAAAAACAGTGTTGAACTTGAATTCCGACACAGTTTCCCGCATCTCTCTTACGATATCCGCGACCGTAAGCATTTTTTATCATCCTACTCTTTTCAAAGATATTTTTTATCTCACTGTGAGATAAATCTATCTCCCGTTAATCTTATAATCATCGGCAACAAGCTCTACCGCTCTAAAACACCGTTCATTATCGCATTCTGTTTAAAGGTGTTCATTATCTGAACGTACTCATTATCACTGGTGATACCGGTGACCCCCACGACTCCGTTCATGTCAAGGAGTGGAAAGTACACGTTGCAAGATCCGATATCTCATTTGTTACACCAATCTCCATCTCAAAATACCAGAACACATTGACCATTCGCATTCTCAAAGTCTGAAAGGTGATCGTTTGTCCGAGTGACGTTACGGTTCGGAAATACATCTTCACGGTTGAGAAACTCTAACGGCGACGATGGTCTGAGGATGATCGACGATCATCAGATTCCCCGAGTCATGAGCGTCAGTTGTAGTGTCCATTCATTCCGCTGATGCCTATTCGCGCAGCTAGGATTCCAGGAGCGCAGACGTAAAAAAACGTTCACGCTCTGGTTGACACCGGGTTTAGGTAGTGACGAAAGCCTGGTGTGCAGCGTTCAGGAACAAGGAACTCGGTCTAGGGGGTCTCCTTTTGTCTCTGTTCCTCGGCCGGCCGCTTCGCCGGCGATTTGCATTGCAGATCGGTCGATCTCCTGTTTGCGCGCGTTCGCCCGATAACTTCTCTCTCGCTGGTTGTGCGAATTGCGATGAATGGAACGAGGATCTCTCATTTGCACGGACTCCGTCGTTTTCACCACTGTCTTAACCCTTCTAGAACAGCTAGGACCCATTGAAAAGCATCGGGGACTAAAACGGCACGCTTGGGGCGTATTTGAGAATTATAGCCAAGGGTAGTCACGTGACTTTTGCAGAGCCAGCAGGTCGGTAACTGCTGTATAATTTCCGTTCACAGCCTTCAGCCACTGACTTAAGATCCGTCTTGGTTTTGATCCAACGGGTCTTAAGTCTGTGACTAAACTTGTCACATTTTTTACTCTGTATTATCGATATTATGAATTCTGACGCCAGAAACCTGCTTCAAGTTTTTGGCTTTATTTCGCAGAGAATCAAGACAAAATATAGCTGAATTTGTAGCTGGAGATATTTTCTAGCGCCCGCTACTCTCGATTTCATCCAGAAAACTCATCCAATGGCATAAAAATGCTTGGATTCTACGGCGTGCGCATCGTCAATTTTTGGCCTACTTCTAACGCTTATATTACCAAATATCTGCATAATCTCGTCAGCTCATGAGCAGCTCGCGCTAGATTGAACCTTCCTCTTTCGAATGAGCCCTTTCCAAGCGAAAAATATTCTCATATAAGGACCGAAAAGTCGAGGCACGTAAAACCATTTTTCGCCTGTTTTTGTCGGTAACGTGGTCACTCTACCTTATCGCGAATCTACGGAGTCTTGGCTCTTAATTTCATTATTTTAGGAGATGTTTTTGACGATTTTGTTAACACGGTTTAATGAAGATCTTGTTTGAAAACTTCTCTAGACACCGTCTTAAACCTCTTGGTGTAATTTGAAACAATAGAGCGCATCGGAGAACAAAATGGCACTCTTGGACATTATTCAACCCTAACCAGATGCTCTTGACGATTTGCTGACAGCCATACGGTCAAATTTCTTCAAATGCTTCCGCGTATTACACATTTTTCTAATGTAAAAGTTATTTATTAAATGCGTTCAGAAATATGAGAAAGAATACTATATAACGATTTTTAAGTGAGTTTTACATTACTATGGTGACTAATCGACTACATAATTAATCAATGGCGTTGCAGTGCATCAACTCTCACAGGACATCACTTGGGTCCATTTCGACCCACCCTGGCAGACCTCGTACCCAAACATTCTAATTTTGCTCCAGGTGCTTTAATTACGCAAAAAACCATTTACTGTTGGCATCGAAAGAAACAAAAATCGTTATGTTCTTTTGCATAATTTTGAATATATTTAATGTTTCTGCCGAAGCTAACAGTAAACGGTTTACTGCGTAATTTAAACTGATGGAAAATTATTATGTTTGGGTACAAGGTGTATCTTGTGAGGGTTAATCAGGGTTATGAGGGTCTTATGAGGGTAGTCAGGGTTTTTGGTAATTTTATGTGGAACACAATACAGTGTGTGGTTTTATCTGATGGAATATAAGTATGTGATCATGTAATAGGCACAATAATAATATTAGTATCGCTATCGTGTTCATTTAAGATAAAGAAAGGACGCAAGTAGATAGGAGTAGTAAGAGACAAGATAACGACTTGTATGACCAAAGATTACATCGATTGCTCTTAATTATTGGAACTGAGATAGAATTTGCTGAATAATTAAAGATGCTCGTTTTTGCATGAAGATCATTTTTATTCGTTTCACGGATGACGATCTTCTGACGTTTTGAAAAGAATGTTCAGACGAATGTACATATGTACTTTATTTATTAATTATTATTCCGTAAAAGACGATCGTACCAGAATAAACTTGGATTCATAGTGCTTGAAGCGTGTCATTCGTAGAAAAGAGACGTTGCAAAATGTACCATTTTCGAGAAAAAACAAGTCCTCAATTTCCCACCTGCTATGTCCTACCTAAACGTATTAGGAAAAAAACGAACCATGTACTGCGAAAGTAGATGTTTCCAGCATTAAAACGAACCCAAGTTTATCGTCGTACGATTCTTCTTTATAAAATTATAACAATTTGAATATCCACAATTGTTCGCGAATCAAAAATTCTACTTACTTACGTATTAAATACTTACGTTATAAGTACTTACGTATTAAGTACTTACGTACTATACTTACTAAATACTCACTGTATTTAGTACTTAAGTATGTTTTGGTGCCACTGTATAGTAATCGGCCGAACCGCACTGCTCCATAATGTTCATATTGCAACCATCGCGAGGCCAGAATTCAGATACGAGCGTTATCATCGCGAAGCCGGTTTTATCTAGGCTCCCGATCGTAATCCTAACTGAATGGTCTCGCAGCGAACCGTTTCGCATGGTCGCTTGACCGTTGAGAATTAATCGGTGAACCTTTCACGAGCAGACCGAACGCGGCTGACGTACATGTCGGCTGTCGCGGTTGGTGCCGGGACGGTGGTCGTCTTCCTTTGGTGGTGGTGGACCAAGAACCAAAAGGATCGTCCACCCTCGCAATGGCGAAAAGTAGGCGAGCTGAGCGACCTGATCGCGTTCCCAGTCAAATCGCTCGGACCTGTAAAATTGAACACCATGGAGTGCACGAAACTTGGCCTGAAGTCCGGTTGGATGAGAGACAGAACCCTAATGGTCATCGACCTAAATGGACACTTCGTCACTGCCAGACAGTGGCCGCGAATGGTCCTGGTAAGAAACGTACACTTTTCACCCTAATTGTCCTTTCCAGGTTTCTAGAATTTTATTCAATCGTCATTGAATAAATGAGAGACTGGTCTTTATTATAATTAGACTGAAAATTTGTATGCAAAATAAAAATTGTCTCCTTCAATTTCTAGACCAGCGCTGAATAAAAATGTGATTTTCTTAATAATTTTAGAACCATGAAAAGAACACATAAATATTTTAAAGGATCAAATTAAATTTGAAGATACAAAAATATATAAATATAAAATATAATATGAAAATTAAATATAAAAATAAGGCAATATAAAAATTGCCTTAATTGCAAGAGATAACAGAGAAATGAAAGTGTTCTTCTTGTCTTAATAATTTTATATAAAATGATCAATAAAAATGAAAATTTGTGTAATGACAGATGTACCTAAAGTCGAGATTCACCGTTCTCTTTATGACCAGAGAGTTCATTCATGAAACTGCATTTCATTCATAATTTCTTGAACGCAAGACGGTTAACGAAAGGAAGCTGATTTCTCTAGTGCTTGAAAATCAATGTCTAATGTGTGTCGATGTTTTCCCAATGAGATATCATTTTAAACCCCAGTGTCGGACACGCAACGTGCGACTAGGTTTGTCGGAAACACGTCCGGAACGTTGATTAAGATCTAATTGCCTCGTAGAGTAGAAAGGTAATTGATACGAGTCACTTTCTAGGGAAATCGGGAATCGTTTAAGAATCCTTTCACGCGAGATTCTCCGAAGTTACCATAGGTCGATAAGCTCTCATAACATTTTTGTCTAATTTAGACTCCGATAAAATCGCTTTTACCAAACAATCACTTTATTGCTTAATCTATGCAACCATATTTGCCATGTTCTGTTAAGTGGATTGAGATGCCAGGAGAGAAGAACGATTTTATGATCTTTACGATGGGCATTGAAACGAGGCCAGAGAATAATTACAGCTTTCGAGCCGGTGATCGAGGCATCAATAAATTTAATTATCTATGAAACTTATCTCTATGCGAAATGGTTCCCTTTTACAACGAAAACCGTGTTCTATAAAACACACAATTACCGTGAAAGCGGATCAGAAAGGGATCGATGCGAGATCGTCCGACTGAGCCATTCTTTTCTTTTCTTTTCTTTTCTTTTCTTTTCTATTCTTTTCTTCGGCGTTGTCTTCATGGACTGATAAAACCCGAAAGCTATACTTCGAGCAATCGGTAGCCAAAGCTGCTGGATTCAGGAAACCACGGACTTTTATAATCGGAATTAACGAGCCGTTCCACCGTCGTGAAATCCCGTAGAAATTAACCGCCGGCGCGAAACGGAAATAATTAATTCCACGTTGTTTTTGCCTCGGGGCGCGCGTTCGTTTTTTATCGACCGTTAAAAAAAGGTTGATTTTACACGAGGTCTTTACTGTAGTTTTAAAAGAAACGATCAATTCAGAATTAATCTGAAGTACAGTCTCTCGTTGTTACAGATTAATGTGCCTCTTGAAATTAAATTAACACGGTGGTAAAATGTTAAGATGCTAGAAAGATAGATGATGTGAGAGTTGATTTGGTAAACTCCTTCATTGAAACCTAAAGTCTAAGTGAGGGAACAATTTTATCAACGATCGTCGATGCAGAATTAATTTAACATAATAGTCTCTCATTTTTCTAGACCGATTTGCTTCTTAATATGAAATTAACGCGGCGGTAAAAGATCAAGATGATGGGAAGACGTGTAGACAATTGGTTTTGTAAATTCCTTCATTGAAAACGAAAGAGTAAGTAAGCGGACAATTTTGTCAGTGAAAAATGTGTGAAATTGACACGAGAGAGATGAGTGAGAGTACGAATAATCACTGATTTGTTTCGCATGATTTACTAGCAATTTAATATTCCATTTCTAAAGCATTTTCTGTGTTTATTTCCAATTTAATACGTACTGGGACAATTTTATCAGTGAGAAAATTTTAAAAGATGACAGAAGGAACAAGTAGAAATGCTAATAGTCACTGGACTATTTCGTGTAATTTACCAGTAATTTAATACTCCATTTCTAAAGTGGTTCCTAAAGTCCCCAAAGCATTTTCTGTGTTTATTTCCAATTTAATACGTACTGGGACAATTTTATCAGTAAGAAAATTTTAAAAGATGACAGAAGGAACAAGTAGAAATGCTAATAGTCACTGGACTATTTCGTGTAATTTACCAGTAATCTAATACTCCATTTCTAAAGTGGTTCCTAAAGTCCCCAAAGCATTTTCTGTGTTTATTTCCAATTTAATACGTACTGGGACAATTTTATCAGTAAGAAAATTTTAAAAGTTGACACAAGGAACAAGTAATAATAGTCAGTGGACTACATAGACATTAATTTGTGTGTGCAATTTTAATTTGTTTCGTCGGTGAGAATTTCAATGATGCTGATCTCCAATTTCTTCAAGGTGTCACCAAGTGTGTCCGGATCGGTCCTCACGCTCTCAGCTCCAGGAATGATGCCAGTGGCCATCGACCTGTCACGGATACAAGGCAAAGGTTTTCCGGTAGCCGTTTGGGGAACACCTGTCGCAGCTTGCGACTGCGGCGAAGAAGCGGCCAGGTGGCTGTCTAGATTCATTCTTATGGAAGACACAGGTTTCAGACTGGTCTACTATCCATTGCCGGGACCAACGAGGGATCTTCGACAGAAGAACAAGAAGTTCGATATGACACGCGACGACACCGTGAGTTTATAGCACACTTTGTTACCCAGGTGGTTGTAACGCTTTAGCTACCAGGAGCATGCTAATTAGTCTCTTAACGACCAGACTATGCATACAAAGTTTTCATTTTAATCAGGGAGCCTTCCCGGACGAATCGAGCTACTGTTTAATAAATGAGGCATCGGTGGCTGATTTGAACACCAGATTGGACGATCCAGTCAATCCTGACCAGTTTCGACCAAATTTTGTTGTAAAAGGAGCACTTCCTTACGAAGAGGATGGTTGGCGCTGGGTGAAGATAGGCAACCTGACGTTCAAGAACGTGATGCCTTGCACCAGATGTATCCTGACTGTCGTCAACCCCGAGACTGGGGTTAAGCATCCGAATGTGGAGCCACTGAAAACACTAAAAACGTACGTCCTCGAACTTAATATATTCAGCATTTCCTAGAATCCTAATTCCTTTTCTGCTTTTCGTGTTGTTCCGCCATATAAATTCTACAGTTTCGTAAGAGTTCAAAAATCACAAATTTTGAACTTTGTTTTATGTAATCCTGCATATTTTGGCGAGAAAATGCCGAATATCCATGTTTCGGCTCCGCTCGTTACGCGACGCGCGACGGTCGCTATATTCCAACATGGCGGCGCCCTTACCTGTCAAAAACACTGAAAACTACACATCTTTACACACGGACTTTTGAAGTAGTGATAAAAATTGAAGTTAACAATTTCTGGATTCCTGAGGAACAGTTTAACCGAGTTCTTTCTCTCTTTACTAATTTTAATAAGTTGAAAATTATACATTAATGTTTCTAAATTCTCTGAATCTTTTCACTATTTTAAATGGAATCTGTCCATTTTTAGCCTAGAATCATAAAACCCACATGTCTATCATCATCCCAGGAACATACCTGTCCTGAATTTGTATAAAAATTCATTATTATTTCTACAAAAACAACAAATTAATTAATAAATGTTCGGGCACAATGAATTTCATTTTTATATCGAGTGATTAATAAAGTACCAATTACCTTCCAGGTACAGGCAAGTTGTGGACCCAAACCTCCGGTACACCTTCGGCGAGAGTCCAGTGATGGGATTCCATTTAGGCCTAAGAGGTCGACCAGGCAGCATACGAGTAGGCGACCCAGTGTACGTCGGTGTCCCTGAGGATCAGCCACCATTGATTTCACCACCCTAGCTACACCGATGGGCTTCCTGCGAAGACGAACATTTCGTCTTCGAGGAAGCTCGTGCCTCCTCGCGCGAAGGCACTACAACCGCGAAACCCGCGGACGATACGTAACAAAAGGCCTAACCGAAGCAACGTGTGTCAATTTCGCTGGCCTAACGATGATCGTGGCCCACAAACCCGGTGATTATAGTCGTTCAAGTGATTAGATTTAAGCAGTCGCTCGCGATAACCATTTTGTAAGGTCTTTGTTCCAATCACATGGCAATTGATAGAATTAAGCATGCAAGAGTCGTGTACTATGACTTGAAAAACCTGATAGACGCCTGATATTGGTAACAATGTCGTCGACAATGCTACCAATGTTAGGTATGTCGAGGAAACATTCATCGGAAGAGTAATTAATCGGGAACCGTACCTCGAGTGTATTTTTGCTAAACATCAGCCGTGGATCTTGGAATCGGCTTTGTTGTTGTTGAAGCAACAACGTTCTGTCGTCTGTCTGTTTATATTTGTATCGAATACAAGCTAAAAATTAATAAATTATTGTCGAAGAAGGATGATTTTTGTGAGATGGTAGGGGGTTGGTGATGAAGAGAGAGAGAAAGAGAGGGAGTTTTATGACAATAATATTTATTTATTTACACTACACTATAACAGGGACGATTTACATTCGATAGATTATGCGTTCAATTCGAGGATCAACACAACTGGACGGATACCGAACGAATGGCGTTTTCTTATCGCGCTTTCCGATGAGGAAAGTGCGAAAAGAGAATGGCGACGTTCTGGGCTCGAGTCGAGTACGATGAACGGTAAATGACACGCCTAATTTCTCGGGATTCGCAACCCCTGACGCTGGAATCGACTAACAATTTATACAATGAATTTTCTAGGAGGTACCTCCGACTCGCACATTTGTTCACATATTCTTTCTCAAGCTACCACATAATAGAAAACGAAAATTATTGTGTAATGATTGCTTGCTAATCTGCATCTTCAGCTACAAAAATTAATTCTCTTATGTGATATAGTAAGCTAACAACGAAATTTGTGATCTTTCTTTGAATAGATTGAAAAATTGCTGAACGTTGCAAAATATTATTCATTCAAATGGACCATGCTTAAAGATTGATAATGCTCCAGTGTCTCTAATTAATTTTATTTGCAAAACACGAAGGTAGAGAATATAGTTGTTTAACCGCACGATTGCTTAAACCAAATTTCATACACAAACCAAAGAAGCAATTACTGTGACAAACACTTTAACATTAATTGTTTTAAATTTATGAGCTTGTTCAGTCCAATTGAATTTATTTTTATGAGCAATAATGTGAGTCGAGGCACATGGTTAATAATTCTGGAAGAAAGAGTTCGAAGCGAGTCGTTCGACTCTAGTCATTTGGTTCCAGCGTCGATGGAAGTCGCACAATTTCCGATTGACACTTCCAGAATTCACAACTCGACGAAATTTCCGAGTGCACCGCAGTCGACGCTCTTAGCAACCCTTATAGAAGCAACAGACAAGGAAACAAGGGCTGCTAATACAAAGTGGGGGGTAGAAACAATCAATGCTTGGCACTGTTGCATTCCGGGAGTAGCTATGTACAAGTCCGCTCGAGTTTCTTCTTGGCTTGACGCGATTCGACGGAATTGAGCACCGACAAAATGATGCGCCTCGCGCTTTTCGCAACTCTCTGTTCAGAAACGTCCGGAAAAATCAATATACATTATCAACATTCCAAGATTCTCAACATTGAAGTGCATAAAAACAAATTCGGAATATACTCTCCTCTCTTACTTTCGTATTAACGATGATCAATCAACGGCAGCTTATGTATGTCGCTTCTTCATGTCTGTCCAGCGATTGCTCTGCAATGAATGTACCAATCAGAGTGATCAGAAGTGATTTCAATCAGAACCTTTTGCATCTCTGCATTGTTTATGCTGTGAATTTCCTTGTATAATTTTTGAAAAGTCAACTATTTGCGATGCTCAGGCTAGTTGGAAGACTGTACACTGTACGGACAGTATCGAGCTGTTTTCACGCTTACTTGCAACAACATTGAGAACCTCCGGCAATATATATTATTCGCCTAAACGTCCCGTTACAAAACTCAATCGCGCGAGAAATAACCGTTTCCGCGTTGCGCGAGCGCGATTTCTTGCGGCGGTCGTCGAATCTAAGTATTTAAACGCTATATGTATAATCGACGGTTATCGATCGTGACTCGAAGAACCAGGGATCGCGTGGATTAAAGGGAGGACGAATCGGGGTTGGAAGAAAAGAGATGATGTTTCACGGAAACGTTGGAAGACGATGTAAATGGAAGGAGAAGCTGAGGAGGACGGAAAAGAACGAGAGGGGGCAGGGTCTTGCGTGAATGTCGAACATGAAGTCGCGAGGTTCCGCTTCACGAGGACGAGACGGCCATCGACGAGACACAAAGGACCTCGGGGACAAGGGGGCAACACGCCGATTATGCCACGGCCACGTTGCCAAACGTCGTACCCGTGTTCCTGCGACGATCACGGCTCGGTTATGGCTCCCACGTGGCCCCACCACGTCAGGACCGTCGAGAATCTTGTCTTGTACTTCCTCACCCTAGTCCTTCCGCGCCGAGTTCTAGATGATCGAGGTGATCAGTCTCGCCTTGAAGTTGACGATGCGCTCGCTCGTTGCTGCCAGGCGCTGCGAATCACAATACATTCATTATTTATTTGTTAACCGATCGAGTTTGGGATTCGATAGAATCCTTCAAGACATACAGATTTCTGTTTATAGTAGGTTTCATTTTAGGAAAGGCTGTACTATTACAGAATTACAGTTCCTGAAGAGCAACCGCTTTCTGCGCCTTCCAAAAATATGTTAGAAAATTAACATTATTTATGGAATGGTCTGATATGACCTTATCGGAGTGCAACTCAACACGTCGAACGCTGACCGGAGCTCTGAAATTACTTAGAAACGACTGTCACAAAGTGAATGCTGAAATTACCTAGATTATAGTGCAAGGTGAGTATTTCATTAGCAAGTAACTAACAATCGCCGTTAGTGGCTATAAATGAAATAGTTGAAACTCGTGTGAAATGCATACAATTCTCGTGACACAGTTAACGCGACGAACTTTAATTACTCGCGTGGGGTTATGACAATTCTGATGCCTTCACAGTGGTGACCGAGAAAAATAAAGTATTAGTTTAGAACTCTGCACAAATTGAGGTCTCGGTGGCTGAGGGTTAAGTGTGCAACATTGTTTAGACTATTAAAGTAAAATGTTTGCTGTCTAGTCCAATTCGAGATCAAGAACGAGCGAAAGGTGCTCCACGTTCGGATTCCTCAGAATTGTTCGCCTCTTTTTCTCCGTTCTTTCCTTCTAGGAAAAAAAGGACGGCTGTTTTCCGCGCGAAGAAATTTTGCAACGCTTTCGAGAGGTCGGTCGCCGCTTTCGACTCTTCTTATTCGCGAGAAAGAGGGAGAGAGAGAGAGAGAGAGGTTTCTCCTGGTTAAAGAAAAACGATCAACGATTGACGTGGTCGTTCGCACGGGACCAACGATCAACGAGATCGTTTTGCTCGGACCCGGAGTCTGTGACGGAGTTTCCGATTTTCGACGTCGGACAGGAATTCCCTGTGATGCACCAAGCGTGAACGCTTTCCAGCCGATGCACTCTTCTTGCGGCGAAGGTTGCGCATAATGAGCAGGATAAGCGTCCGTGATCAGCCTGATTCAGGCTCGTCTTCCAGCAGAAATCTCGAGATTATTATATTGAGTGATTCATGAATCAATCTTCTATTAGCTCTTCCAATAGTCGAGCTGTCTCTAATCGTTTAACATATTGACGCCGCTTTGTATTCTTCAAACGGGACTAGGAAATTTTTACAACGAAATACAAAGTAATTTCTGGTTTGTACGAAAGTACATGACTTGTTTTGTACTGATTCACTTTTGTTTGAAACGCTGATTTAGGAAGACATTCGAAACACCTTTATCTTTCTGGGAAGTATAAAGTAAGATTGATTATAGCGCGCCTTTCGAAAAAAGAAACCCAATTACACTGCTTGTCATAATCGTTGCCTATGTTCCTTTCTTGTAAAAAGACAGGCTATAGTAATCGATCACAACAACAAATTTTCCTGAATCTTGTTTTCCATTTTCAGATTGACTGTTTTACGAACGAACAACGATGTCAATCCTCGAGTAAATATTTTTCAAATAACACTGAATCAAACACTTTCATCGAACAATTTTAGTAGAGACATCAAACAAATCCGATCAAATATATGCTTACGAGTCATAACACTTTGAAGCGTCTTGTTTCGATCGTTCCATCGTCAATGAAGTTATTTAATAACAACGCGGAAAAACGTTGCCGAGTAACAATCCGCGAGCTGCTAGTTAGCAGACGGAATTTTAGTTCTTCGCATTATCTTTTTCCTTCGGCTTTCCTCGAAGCAATTCTCGAGTCGAAAGTCGCTGAAAAATCTGGTCACAGTCGAGCACACCGCGGACGTCGCGAGTCCGATCGATCAATTAGACGACCGAGGCTCGAAAGTTGGAGCCGCGAATCATGCGATTTTTCCTCGGGGGATACGTCGTTTTTCTGGTGTCGTGAGAGAGAATTGCCGGGTGAATTGCGACGGGTACACGTGCGATCAACGCCCTCGGAACCAGAAACGCAATTCCGCGAGCGCGTTTTAGCGATCGGTCTCGCTTTCGTTGAGAGACCATGAAGCGAGAACTGCTGCCGAGCTTATGCTTACACTGCGGGAATGCTAATTATTTAATTGCGTAGACCTGACTTCACGTTTCGAGGCCCGGCAGACTCTTTAACCGATTCATCTGTAGTCTGTCCGATACATTATTTTACTTAAAAGTTGAATGTAATCAGTCTTCTCCAGAAAATGGAAAAAACGAAACGGAAGAATGTGGCTACATTCATGAATAGAATTTAGTTATATCCTTCAGTGATTAAATGTCCTGAATCTTTTCCAGAAAATGCAAATATTCGTAATCAAAAGTTGTGGCTATATTCATGAATAGAATTTTAGTTAAATCCGTCGGGGATTAAATTTAACGAATCTTCTCCTGAAAATGCCAAAATATGTAACTAAAGATGTGGCTACATTTATGAATAGAATTTTAGTTAAATCCGTCACTGATTAAATTTAATGAATCTTCTCCTGATAATGCCAAAATACGTAACGAAAAGTGTGACTACATTCTTGAATGGCATTTATATAACAAGATAGGAAATGATGATTGTAATACGTTGAACTTTTAACAAAATAGGAATTGATGAGCGAAATATAGTGGTTCTATTAACAAGACAGGAGATCGTTTAAAATCCTACGGTCTTAAAAATCGGTTACTTGTAGTTTTTTCAAAAAGGAACATGCTGAATAAGAGAACCTTTACGAATAAATATGAATACTTTGCATCTTTCTGAATCGTCTACCATAGCTCAACATTCTTCACCTGCTTGACTAAAGTTCACCAACTCGTCGAGACCTTTCTGAATGAATGTAAACATTATTTTACACCTGTGCACCTTCATTTAATATTCTATACTAATTTATCAACGAATATACCTAAAGTATTATTTTGTATCTGTTTAAATCGTGCACCCTAGTTTAACATTTCTCATCTACACCTAACCCAGACTTTCATCAACGAATACGAAGTATTATTTTGCGTCTTTCCGAATCGTACAACCCGATTCAACATTGTCTGCCAACACTAATGAAATTCAAAAGAGAAAAACCGTGAAAATTATTTTTCCTTCTGTACGGATTTCAATAAATCACGGGCATCAAAGATGAACGGCCCTGTACTCGTCCAGTGAACGCAACAAACGCGTTCAGAGAGTATGTCGAATCCATTTCTGCCCGGGCATACACTCTCCGCTAAAAGTTTCACGCACGTAGCGATCTAACGACGAACAGTTTCGAAAACGTTGGATCTAGCCGATCCCGGCGATCGATCGGCTGTTCACGAATTTTGAGGAAGAGGTGGTCAGAGCCGTGCCCCTGGCTGTATCGCGTGCCAGGTGGCAGGTAGCGGCTGCTTGCATAAGTCAGCCGGGCAAATGGACGAGCTATTTCATAGAGAAAGTCGCTTACATTTTTGCTTTCCATCGATCCCGACGGGGGCCGCTTGCGTAATCCGGCCGGTTTTATATATCTGGAACGACAACGCGGCTCGATCGCGCGACTTTCGGCAAAATCTCGATCCAGCCTGCGAATCTGAATCCGACTTCGCGAATCTCTGTCGAAATCTACGTGTCCCCTAACCTAGCCCAGGCCAAACCGGTTTTGTTAGCGCGTAGATACTCGTTCCACGGCGAGTTCGATCTAACGACCTGCCGCTGATAATTTCGCAAAATTTCCACGCGACCTTTGGTCGACGAAAAGCATAACTCACGACAGAACACTTTCTCGATTTAGAGTCGTAACCAGGCGTCTCCGATTTTCTAGACTTATCTGAATCCACCGTGGCACTAAATTCACAAATCCGCTATGGCACCGTCGTAAATTTACTTAATGTCCTCGTCCGAGAGATCTTGGAAATTTTATCGTAGTTTAGGGTGACGTGGATCGATAGAGGATCACGATTGTGACTAGATTTGATCTCGAGGACTTTCCGAGTTAGAGCTCCACCTGGGACATTTAGGAAAGTTCCTAGCTCCTAGCCAGTATGCTATGTAGACATTTTGCTGGAGCAAATTGCTTCGAAAGTGTGCACACAGTCTCGTTCAAGATTAAATGAATTTAAACGACGTCCGAAAGATAGAAACTGAGATCTTCAAGAACTCAGTGGAAAATATTTTTCAAAATGTAGGACTGAATTTGTTGTGTTCTTTTTATTATAAGAAACATAGTCTTCCTTTTCATTATCAAATCGTCCTTTTAGAATTCCATTTCAACATTTGTTCTGTCTTCTAGCTAGACACTTTCCAAACCTATAATTACTACGATTTCATATTACAACATAACTACGCTCGCCATTGCAAAATCAAACTTTCTGTTAAACCAACACAGCAAGTCCCATCTCGCTCACGATCCATCGAAATAATCTCTACGATCAAAAAGATTGTCTAAGCTCTCACGACAACCGACG
Organism: Halictus rubicundus; assembly: GCF_050948215.1. NCBI lineage: Eukaryota > Metazoa > Arthropoda > Insecta > Hymenoptera > Halictidae > Halictus > Halictus rubicundus. The sequence continues at coordinate 7,222,452 of NC_135151.1, forward strand.
CGTGTGTTACGTATGTATAGTATGCGTTACGTATGTATTATAAGGAAATCGAATCGTTCAGAAATTCATTCGCCATTTCGCAAGTGTCTGACGAAATTCCTGGAATTTCATCGAGGAGCCACGCGAAGAAACTATGGCGGCCCCCGAGTCAAATTTCAACCTGTCGACACGGAGAGTAACCGTTTCGTATCTAGAATAACGGAAGAGAAATTCGACTACCTTGATCGCCTAAATAAACAACGTAAGTCAACAGCTTAACGATTCGGGCACGCAGGTGAAACTTTCTTGCGCGATTACGTCCGCGAAAACGCCGCGAGGATCTCTGCGGGGGTGGTCGTCGTCGATCGTTGCGTGGACGATACGTTTTGCATAACGATCCCGTTGTGGCGATCGAGCTCGCGATCGTTTTCACCGTGACAATAATCGCACGAATGATCCAGACACGCGAAATGAAACTCGGCTGAGCGTGGCTTTCGGCTCGAATTCTGGTGGCGGCGGCTAGAAATCGATTATGCGAGCGGGGGGCGCCAGAAAATCGAATGATTTCGTTACGACACGATCGCGATCGCTTTCCTCGGGGTTTTTCCGCGCCGGGGAGCAACGCGGCATTAAACCAGCATCATAAATCGCGTGCCCCGAAGTTACGCCAACTTCCGTCTCTCCTCGAAGCCATGATTTTCCAGGAGGAGCAACTCCTAGGAAGACGCTCCCGTTTCGCTCATCGTTTTCGTTTGCGTAATCGATCCGAAGTGAAAACACATTGCGCTATCCGGACCATAAATCCGCGGTCGTAATAGCGATCAGAGTGATTGCTGTGATACAGCGTGTCTCGGATGAGAATTATGCCGCTGCGCCGACGCGACGTGCCGGGTCGAGGAGTTATGTGAAACGGCGACTGCGAGCTTTTTATTGCACACTTCGAGCTAACGGCTGATGAAAGATGCAGTAACTCGATTGGGTCGCCCGCGTTTGAAAGGGAGGATGCTTAACACGTTAAATGCTAGAAATCGATTCCAGAGATTCTTACAAAATCAGTGTAATTTAATGAATGAAACCGAAACTAGAAATTTAAAATGTGTTATAGGGGATGCTGTCCTAACCCTTTTGAATTCTAAAGATCCTAATCAATTTCGGTTTATCTGGATATGTCACAATAAAAATGAATTTCTAAACCTAATCAAAGATCACTGTCAGTCATATGTGACTGTCGTGGCAGTTAACGTGTTAAAAAGTATTTAGGCAAACGATTCTCTAGTGCAATATCATTTTGAAACTTGGTCACCGGATCTTATATGTATTTTTACATCGAAAATAGTAAGTATACTTCAGAAATAGTAAAATATCAAGTATCAAAAGAAGCAGAATAGACTCTAGAAGTGTCACTAGACTGTGGATTTGATGCGTTTACAACACAAATGAGTAGGTATAATCTAAAACAGTAGGAAGATTAACCTCTTAACTACCGTACGCCACTATAGTGGTTTCCGCGGAAAGCATCAGTTTGAACGGTACGAACCACTATAGTGGCTTTTGCGCCATCCGCGGCCAGGCGCGCCGTCCCTGGGAGACGGAGTTGCGGACGAGCGCGCCGTACTGGGAGAGAGAGTCGCGGACGAGCGCGACGTGCTTAAGAGGTTAAAATAATTTAAGAACATCGATGTGCTATGTTCTACTTGTTAAAATTGTTACAGAAAGAATGGCGCGTCTCTTGCAATTGATGCAGACAATGTCTACTTCGCATAAAAGTCCGCAGTCTGATAAAATCGCAAATATTAGAACCGGATGGAAAATGACGATGTACGAACAAGAACTTAACAAAATCCTGCATACGCATCGAAAATACGAAACTGCAATCGCCACAGACGAAAGAGTGGCCCCAGTGTGTCACCGATGAAAAATACTTTGAATTCCCACTAGAAGAAATTAAATCGAAAAATGAAAGAAAGTACTCACGAGGATGAGATCTTGAATGAGATTCGATATTCCCCTGTTGGCAATGACGAAGAGCCTTGTGACCGGTCCAGGCACCGCTTCCGGCGCATCCTCCGCTTTCCCAGCAATCGCTGCTCCTCCGCTGGCTTGGCTTCCGCTACCGGCCACCAGCTGTAAAGAACCATAGCCTCCGGTTAGTCCCGACACCGTTCAGGTGAAGGTGAACAGCCGAGAGTAGACCCGGTCTTCGTCTCGATTGATCTCCGATCGATCCGTTCCATGAACGCGCGTGCTCTCGCTCTACTTCGCATCTATCAGGCACGGTCGTTCGAGAGAAAAATAAAACGGGGAACAGTAACAAAAGTTGCAGAGTGTGTAGCAGCTCCACGTCCAGGCTCCAGCGCTCCCGACACTACGGTGCTATTACATCCTGAATCCTACTTGCGGCTACGATCCATCGATCTTGCTGCTACGATCCTTACGTGCGCTCCTTCGGCTCGTGACATTGTTTCGTGGTCGATCTAGGCTGTCCATACTTATTGAACAATTTTCGTCGATACTGTAAGACTAGGTATCAGGGAAAATTGTCTTTGATTCTTCTATAACTTCGATCATTTCGATTGCAGTATGGACAGCCTACAGGTGCATCAAGACTAGATATACATTTACCAAGACCCAGAGATACGATACATTACTGTGACAACTATAGCAGCATGACGCACGCTGTTTGATACCTACCTGGCCTAAACGGGGTCGTCATAGACTGGTTTTGGAGCAGCTAAACGTACGTCAATTTGCTATGAATATTTCCTGCGCGGTCGCAAACGATTCAGCTCCGTGAACAACGCTCGAATATATTCAAGTCCGAAAGTATTGCTTGTTTTCTGGACGATTAGGGGACTTGGGGAGCTGAATCATGCGCCGACACAGCATCGTTCGGTGCGTGTTCCAGCAGCAACGAGTCAAAACTACACAGCTACGCCGCTAAGATGTATATACGGTGCAATGGACGAGTACGAGATCACAACAACGAGAGAATCGGCAATCGATCAATGGCTGCCCTGAGAGATTCCGAGTCGAATCGGCCGGGATGTCCAAGTTGTGCCTCGTCAGCCGAAAGTTGTTCGCATTTAGGTTGCCGGTGGTTGTCGGTGTCGCGTCGGGACCGTTGGCCGGGTGGAACGATTGGAAAAAGAGGTGGTTCGGATCGTTTAGGCGGACTTGGGGGGCTGCTGCATACTTGGCGCGGTTCAACTGGTTAATCTTTACCGGGAGGACGGTTAGTGGACTGATGATCGGTATTAGGTCACCTCGCGACGAGTCACCGAGAGCTAACTGCTGTTCACTGTTCTCGAAACGGTCGATCTTTCGCGTGGACCTCGGAAGTTCGTTTCAGAATTTGGTTGTTCGTGTATCAGTTTTGGGAACACCAACACGAACACCAGCTTAGGAATACTGTTCGTTCATAAAATATTTTTAAGTCACGCTATATAATCAATCGAACAACTAAAATACAGTGATTTCTCTATATATGTCGCCAAGACCTGGATGATAAATGTCGCGGAATTATCCCCACTACCGCGGAGTATACCCACGAAGCTCGACAGGCCTCGGACACCGAGTGTAAACATAACACGGCTCGGGTTAGATCACCTAGACGATACACGACGTTGACATATATCGAGAATTCACTGTACTTGTATTTGATAATATCGACCAGGAACTTGCACTTCGTTCGGCTTTCAGAATGCAGTAACTTGTTCATGAAATACTTTTAAGCCATGCTGAATCGTCGATCAATGGACTAAAATATTTTTCTTTGATAATATCAGTCGGTAACTTGCATTTCAGAAAATCTGAACTGAGAACGTTAAAGAAAAGCAAGATAAATTTCACAATATTTTCAACTTCAACTTTATTGTATACAACGAGTCCTAGAGTCTCATACGTCTCATGTCTCGTTGATATCATATACGTTGGCTCGAATCATTAATGTTCCTCTAACGAAACAGTAACACTAAAAATATTTGATGTCTCTTTCGCAAACAAGAAACTTTCACTATGCTTTTAAAAATAGCGAATCGAAGATGTTTCTGTATACTTAAGATAAGCAAGGATGATTGAGACGAGAGAGATTCCGAAGCAATAGTTGCGAAACACAGAGCTGTCAGATTGTGCAAATATTTTGGACCGTCAATAGACACAGTGACACGTTGTTTCAATGCTGTGTGTTCTATGTTTCAGCAGGCTGGTTTATTATAATTTTGTGTTTCTCGGACCGTCTTGTCCTAACGACTAATGTATTAGCACTCAGGTAGAAAAAGCAGTGTCTCTTCGGTGACTCGTCAAGAACGCAGACGAAGGTTGATTAGTGACAACACTGGATCACGAAACCTGGCGCACACTATGACCGCGGGATCGAAAACATAATGCGTCGCGATGACCGCGCGCCAGGTTCTCGCGCGAAATCATTTTCGCTCGCTTCAAGAGTTTTCCAGTCCTTCGACGAACTTTTCCATTCGCAGACGATCGAAAGCGTAGAGAACCTGGCGCGCGCAGTCCATGCACAAACAAGGCGAAGGAGAACAAAGAGAATAGGACGAAGAAGAAGAGAAGACGAAGACGAAGAACAGATGAGAGACAGGGGTATCAGGCAAAACGAGAAAGACAAACAAAAAGAAAAGGAAGGAATGCTCGCGGGTTCGTTGTTAAACAAACGGAAGGCGGAAAAGTAAATGAAAGAACGTGCAAGGTGTTAACCACGTGCGAGGAATACGTCGTGCAAATCAAACACAGCCGGGTGCAGCTAGTACGCTAGTATGCACACGGGTGCATCGAGCTGTTCAGGACGCGACCCGTAGTTTGCAAATGCGAATTACTTCGTTTCGAGGAACCACCCCGAGAGAAATGACAATCTTTATCGTAATAGAGTGCCCCCTAACGCGACGCTACGGAGGAATTACAGTATCCGCCAATCTTGATAATAGGCCTTCGACAGAAATTGTGGCAGACCTCAAAGACAAGGACAAACTAATTTCCACAACCCCTGACATTTAGACCTGCCCCTTGATGCGACGTTATGGAGGGAACCGCAAAATAAACGATAATCTTGATTGTAGACTTTCAAGAAAAATTCTGTAGACCTCGTAGACAAAGTTATACTAATTTTCACAACCCCTGACATCTTCTATACCTGGTCCCTCGATACCCACCCCGAGATAAATAACAATTTGGATCAGTGGCTTTCAAGAAACATTGTGACAAACTTCAAAAGCAAAGAAAAACTAATCTCCTTCAATCCCTGACATTTACGTCCACCCTCTCACGCGACGTAACGGGAGGGAAAGACAGTACCCAGCTAAAAGCAAACGACATCCTCGCCTAAACCCTTCAATCAACTCTGCAAGGACCTCGAAAGAAGTATTCGCAACCGGAAGCCCCCGTGTGAGTGAAAGGAAGCAGAAACGTAGAGTCTACGAGAAAGAGAGAAGAAGAATAAGAAGAAGGAGAAGAAGAAGAAGAAGAAGAAGAAGCAAGATGAACCCTTCTGCTGCCAACGGGCCCATCTGTCTGCCCCAGGTGTTTATGGGAAAACTGTCAAGGGCCGATTTGATTCCTTCGAGAGAACGTAACCATCAAATCGGTCCTGGCAATTTTAGCATATCCCACCAATCTGGCAGCAAGAGAGTTGAAGTGAAAGAAGCCAGAATAAACGAAGATCCGTCGAGGCTCGATCTCGTCGATCCTCCGTCGGAATAGAATGGTGTTCCAACCGAGGATCTGGAGACGTCAGGAGCCCGTTCCGGTCCCGTTCACCAGGAGATAAGTGATAAGTGATAAGTGCAGTCGGCAGTGTCCGTTCGGCTCTGCTCGGAAGGATTGGCGTACCGGTGGTAGGTTGCCGGCTCCTGACGCGGCCGGTGCGTTGCTCGAGGATCCCGTCGTGGAGGAACCAGCTGGAGCAGCTGGGGCAGCAGGGGCGGCATCTTGGGGAGCCGGGCCCAAGTCCCGGGAGGCGCTTAAGCCGAGCCCTAGGCTCTGCGTACCTGCCACCACGCGGTACACCGTGCCCGCCGCTCTTGCCGCCCCGTCGGCCGCTTGCTAAACGAGAACAGAGACGAGAACTTTCGTTTACTGATCCGCTCCTGGGTTGTAGCCTGACTTTTTGTGTGTTTTGCTTTGTCATTGACTGTTTCGGGGTGTTAGATCATGCTCTCGTGCTGATCGGCCGATCGCACCGCATCCCCCCGCGTCGTCACCGGGCCCTGAAAACCGGCTGAAAAACCGTTATAGTCGATGGACATCACGCTTGTCTTCTGCATTCGGTCGCCTTCCTACGCCATCTTACTGCTTCATCGTACATTTTCATCGGATTATTAATATTCGGTGTTCTATTTGGGGGGGGGTCGTTAGTTTTGCTGCTTTTCTTGAGTGAAAAGTGGATGGTCGAGGGTTTAGAACAGATTCAAGCCACTTTTGATTAGCATAGGGACCTTCGAATACACGAAACCTTATTCAATACTGTGACTACAAGTTTGTCAGTTTGTGGGGAACTAAACGGCTTCTTTGCAGCACGATATCCTGAAATGTTATCGTTACCTCGTCGTGAACTGACCCTTCAGGCTACATTTCATTCAAAGGATCATCGAGTATCCTCATTGATTGAGGATCGTTAATTTCGCTACTTTTTCTTGAGTGAAAAGTGGATGGCCGTGGGTTTAGAACAGATTCAAGCAACTTTCCATGACAAAGGGATCCTTGAACACGCGAAACCTTATTCAATACTGTGACTACAAGTTTGTCCGTGTCTGTCCGCGCCTCACAAGAAGTCTCGCGGGACGGCACAAGGTCAAAGGGGGCACGTTGACGAACCAGTAGGCCAATGCTTAGGCTTTGACGTCACACGCTACGTAGCACGTGCAACCGCTGTAGCCAATGGACCAGCTAGAGGCGTGCCCCTTCCACGCTGACCAATCAGCCCCGCATTCCTTTCACGAGACTTCTTGCGCGGCACGCACAGTAGTTTCTTTGCGGAACGCTACCCTAAAATGTTGTCAATACCTTGTCGCGAACTGACCTCTTATGCTACATTTCATTCAAGGTATCGAGAGACCATTAACCCCTTGCACTACTATTTATTTTGTGATTATAACGATTAGAGATACTTCACCGTTCTGAATTTCATAGAAAAAGAAAAGATAGTTTATATTATTATATGCCTATGTTTTCTCCAAAGGATATATATATATATCAACTACAACAAAATAAAATTTTATCTCGGTTCGAAGGAATTTAATAACATACACGTTTATTAGACTCTGTTCAGAATCTTCATCACGAGTCCGACTCGCTATTGTAGGGCAAGGGGTTAAGAATCCAAAACCTGACCTATTCGAAAGTAACCTCCAAAAGTGCATCGTAGAAAATTTTGGCTCTTGACACAAAGGTCAAATAATGAAGGATGAAGTTTGGAATTTAAAGAATGAAGTTTAACGTTGCTAAGCCTAGACTGGTCTTCGCCATGAGCCTCGACGATTTTTCGAGAGGAGATCGATCCAATGAGCCCCGCGACGTTAAGAGAACGCACAGTAGATTTCTGGCTCTATAAAAGGCCACCGTCCACGGACCAGTTTCGACTCGAATGGACCAGCCGCATTGCCGTGCATGCAGCTGCAGCAAACATTCGTGGACAATGAATCGCCGTGGACTTTATCCGAGCAACCCGTTCCCGTTGAATAAAACAGGAGAAATCTCTAATAATCTTCGCGTTATTATTGTGGAAACAGGATTCCGAACGCGTTCTGCGTTGTCCCGATTACTTTCTAGGACCGACTCTCCCGTTGTTGCTTTCGTTAGGGCAATTAAGAGTGTCTCATTGAAATTAGAACAAATCAGATTCCAGACACATCGGTTTTCTTCGGAGAGATTCTTATCAAATTTTTATCGCGAAAGTCTGAACTTCTTCGGCGAGTAGCGTAGCGCTTTTCTTGCGGTTCAAGAGGTAAAAAGTTGCACCTTTGGCTCGATAATTGTCCGCGAGGTCGGGTCGCGGCTAGGTCAGGAACCTTGGGACGTCAGGCGATCGGTACACGGCTCGGCAATTCGGTCCAAGACTTTCACCGGCGGCTCGAGTAGGCGCCCTTGCCGTTCCGTGCCAGCCTCTTACTTGAATATTGAACGATCTACCGATCTAGTCGAGCGTCACCGATCTTTGTCGCAGAGCTGTGCTTCGCTATCGTTCGTTTCCTTTTCCTTTTTTCCAGGCCGAGGGGAAAGGGCGTGCGTTAGGTGAACCGTGCGATCAACGATCAACGCGGTTGTCACGTGTAACCTAGACGATGGAACCTACATCCATTCTATGAATTTTTCCCATTTTTTGTAGTCAGTTTTTCTGAGCAAGTTAACCTAGTTACGAATACGAGGGAATTGCAATTGCAAACTTTGAAATGATTCACCAGAAAATTCGAAGTATGGTATGTCTTTTGTTTGAACAATTATTACTTCTTGAAAATACTATTTTCTGTTAATTGTAGGTCAAACATTAACTGTATCTTTACGCGCTGTTGCAGTGAAGCAATTGTGAGGAACGTCCTAGTCAACGAACGATATAGAACCATATTTTTATATGATAAAAAAGTGTAACAAAAATACGCGCAAAGTTTCAGATCCGTTAATTGCATTTGTTTCTCGTAAAGAAAACGAAACTTATTGGTAGCTTTGGGGCCAAGAAAATGAAATCCCCTCCTCAGAGACAGTAAACATAAATTATGCACAAGTTCGTCATCCACTAGATAAGTGGATGAAGCCTTTAGTATTCTGGGTCGACATAGACCCAGGATGAAGTAGGATAGTTGCAATTACTTCTACTTTAAGGAAACGTATTTTTCGAAGGTTTTCGAAGATTTTCGAAGGTTTCTCCACTTTTCACTCAACGCTCGCCAAAAAATCGAACGAAATCGCGTATTCTCCACGATTGCGGAAAACTCACCCTGATTATATCGAAGAGGAAGTTGCCGGAGCCAGCGCCGCTTCCGGAACCACCAGAGGAACCGCCAAATCCGAAGTTCAAGAACCTCTTGTTCCTGTTCTCGTCATCTTCAGTTTCCACCTCGTCCAACGGTGTTAACGGCGCCGCGTCGCTGGGCACCTCGTCCGCGAATTGCACTTTGACCTCGTTGTTCTGCGACTCTGCTGCCACCTCGTTCACTCTGTCCTCCGCTTCCGGGTTCACGTCCTGCAAACAGAAGTTCCACGATCGATCTCCTCGTACCTCTTCCCGGATCGCTACCGATCGATCGCCAGGAATAAAACTTCTTCGAGAGGAACTTGTGCGAAAATCGTGGTACGAATCGGTCAAGAAAGTTGTTCAAGGTTCATAGTAAGCAGAAAAGTTGGCATTACGTACCTAATTTCAGAATCCACCTTTCCTTTGTATGTTAAAGTGAAAGGAATGTAATTTTAATTATTTTACAGAACTTTCTACTTTGAACGTTATATTCTCATAATTATTTTATTACCTCTTAGCAGGTGCAATTTTATGCATTTGGACGGTTGTACAGCCAAGAAAGAATAAAATAAGCATAGCCAATAAATCAATAAAATTTAGCCTAGAACGCACTGTTGTTTGAAACGATTAATACAGCAAATGAAATTCAGTGTTATCTCGGAGATACTTTGCAACAGAAATTTTTTACAAACATCAAGAAACAGCAAATGAGCCGTAACAGTATGGTTGGTTATCAAAGTCGCGTACACCCGGTCGACTGTATGTAGAGGTATGCTGATTTTGTTAATCCTGCTTTCCGTTTTACGTTGAACGAATTTCTCCCTCAATTTGCACCACGATTTACGACTCGCGAGCTCCTCGTCCAAGCAGCTCGAAGAGCATTCAGTCCGCAACTTGCTCCGCGTTCACAGCTATTCATTGTCAGCGATTTCTACTTATAGTTTGTCAAGATAGCGGTTAGGAACGCGTTCGAGCGTTTCTTCGATTCGATGGCGATCGAGCGGAACAGAGATTAGGTGGCGCGTGTTCTCGCGATGTCTCGTGATCGGGAAACGCGCCGACGATTTTATTAGTTGGACAAACTGAAGCGCTAATGAACCAGATTACTCAATTAGCGAACGATTTCCAATCTTGGATCCGCCGGAAAGTTAAGCCAAACTATGTTACACTATGCTGAATTTGCGCGCACGTCTTGCTGGTGCCTTTGGTCAAAAAATCCAAAAACCAAAGCAAACACATAAGTGCAAATTTAGTATAGTACACACTAGTGGACAAGATTATGAGACACTGAAAATGATAGAAATATGAGCTTAATATTGCTTGCATATTAAACAGGATTTTATGTGAAACAGAACATTTAATTGTATCCAACGTCTTCAGAAAAATTAAATGTCTGATGCAAGAGACTTTCACCTTGAATAAAAATAATGGAACTTCACGCGAACAAAATTATAAGACACTAACAAGATTTTAATCATTTCGAAATTCTTCTTTCTTGTTGATTCAATTGAAAATTTCATGCGTTACAATTGCGTTGAGTTAGTTGCAAATAAACATTCTTTCTCTAATGCTGTTTAACATAAGCACGATATAAATCTTATATTTCAATAATGCAGTCCACTATTGCAGTACAGTATAGCTTGCTATACCAGTGAATCAGAAGTCCAAATTCATTGGGAATCGTATGGCAACAACTCCGGTGTACATCCAGGGTTGCCAAAGCAGCCAAAGCAGCCTTGTATGAAATGCATTGTATTCACTGATAATTAAATCGAGAGCACTGTTCGCTCATCGATCACAATCTCATTCACTCCTCTCGACACCTCCACGAACACTTTCGACTCAACAATATTAAATCAATATTATTCGCTTCGGAACATTCGAAAGCCTTCGAACCGCTTGACGGAACATCCCCTCCAACATCAACGATGATAGGTGACAGATGGATCACTCGCCCGGAAGAAAGCCAACAGAGTAAACCGTACAACAAGAGAAGGAGAGAGAAAGTCAATGATCGGTGAAAGAATGTTCGAGGCGAAGGCTCGTCGACGTTTCGTTCGCAGCAAAGGTCGTCGACGTCCTCCGTCGTCTGAGATCGACCACGATCTCAGTCAAAGATCACCTTCGCTAAAGCTTGTGATGAGTCGAAAGCGAGAAAAGAAGGAAGCTGTCGAGAACCTTCGACAGTCGCAGCTTCATGATCCTTCGACGGATCCTTCGGCATCTCTGAAGACGATGTGAAGACACAGAGAGATAGAAACACAAAGAGAAACAACGTGGGCGTGACAGACGAGATAACACAGAACATAGTAGAAAGATGAAGAGAGTTAGCAGACGATAGAAGAATAGTGCACAAGAGAAGAAGAATCTGCCGCAGCAGTCCCGATTGCGCGGTGTCAATCCTCGTCACGCGACGATCGTTGACGATCGCTGGATCATTGACCTCCAAGGTTTTACCGAGCTGGTCGCGACATGGTCACGCCAGCGAGTTGTCTTGGGTGCTGTCGGTTGTGGGCACGGTGTGCTGCGGACCCGGGGTGGTCGACGAGTTGTTCGTCGTCTCGTTGTCCTCGTCCTCGTCCGGCGGGAATGTCGGCAACGAGATCGAGACCTTAGAGCCGTTCGAGCTGGTCGATTTGAACCCGGCGTCCTCGTCGTCGTCGTCGTCGTCGTCGAATGGCGACGCGGCGGTCACCGTCGACCCGTCATTCGACCCGCGTCCTTCGCCGCCGGACTGGTTATTCCCGAGGAAATTCTGCAGCAACGTAGGCCCGAGGACTCGGATCACCTCCGCGACTATCGAGTTCACCTTTTGTTCGATCATCTAGAAAACAACGGCTCTTAGCTGGATCGAAATGCACCTGGCTCGTTCCACCTCGAGGACGACGATATCGAGGATCTATGGAGGACCGGGTCTGATACTTTCGGATCTAGTATTGGCGATTCTCTGTCGGTGGATCGTGTTCTTGCAGGTCCAATTCAACATCGAGTGCTCGTTTATAGGACCGATTTCGCTTTTATTTTATTTTATTTTATTTTTTTTTTTTTTTTTGAGAACGATGAATGTGATGGTGTTAGCCTTCGTGTTGTCTACAGAAGGTTAACTCGATGGAAGGTTATCGAGATTGTTGTCGTTCGTGCTGGGAGACCAGGAGAATGACCGTCGAACGATCGATGCGAGGATCGTGTTGGAAGACAGTGCTTTTAGGTTGATTTGATCGAGATTGTATCTTCCGTTGGGCACCGATCAGGTGTACCTCAACGTCCGTCAGCATTTAAATTTGGTACCGTCTCTCTTTAGTGTTATCATCGTACCGTCTCTTCAGTGTTATTATACTATTATCGTAAGACATTGTAAAAAGTCTGTTTGCTATTAGTACCGCGCAAAGACATTGTAAACTGTCACTTGTTCTGTAGTTTGCGCAACGTTGTTGCAACATTGAATTTGTAGGTATATTATTTTTGTCATGTCAGTTAATATTGGATTGGCTAGAAAATCTTGCTATTTTTCTTTCCAGTCCAGTAATGACACAGTACTCACTGTGATGTTACTACATTATCTTCTCTAATCGAAGAGTCATTGATATTCCGAATAGTAGAGCGAATTCATTTACGATGCTAGTATAATTCGTCTCAACTTGACCATTTTATATACGAAATTATATATCTCGTTGGAACGACATAGAATTTAGATAAGGTTCAGATAATCGAGGTTCTACTATTCTGTTTTGAATAAGTACAATGCTGTTCATAATATTCTTATATCATAGCATAGTACAATTGAATAAAATTGGCGATATTAACATATAAATTGTGGATCTTTGTGCAACATTGAAATTGTCCAACTCGATTGTGAGAAACGGAAGCTAAATGAATGTACATTTTTTCTGTTAACAATTTTAATAATCCGAAACTAATGTAACAGTATTAAATTCTTTTAACGTCTTTCAATTTTGTCTTTGATCGGTTCGCTTTTGTCGCAGATGCATAAAATCCACAGTCTATACAAATCTCACGATAGTTGAATGAGACAAAATAAAATTTTCATTTATGTCTTGAAACATGGAATAAGATCTCACAGCCAACCCAATATAGAAGCTGTAATATTAAAACGTTCCATACTTTCCACAGCCAACCATAAGTGTCTGGGTTACGGACGTTGCGTACACATTACCGGTGTGTATAATAAAGTCGAAGTATAATTATTATTGTTTGCGCAAGCGGCTTGACGCGCGGAAGAAATTCCGAATGCATTTGAAGAATCGAACGCGCAACTTTCTTGGGAAGAATGCCAATTCGGTGTGAACAATTTCTCCTCGGCTATCGAGAGACGTTCTCTGCATTTTGTATATACACCCTAACTCGGAGAGGCTCGTTCATGTTTATTAATTGACTAATAAAGAAACGAACTCTTTCTCTCTCTCTCTCTCTCTCTCTCTCTCTCTCTCTCTCTCTCTCCTCGGCTGGAAGACGTATCCGTGGAATCTCTTTTACTCGCTTCCGCTTTTAAAAATGAAATTTTCTAGGAATCAACGAACTTCTAATTGTCTGCGAATGCCCGCCAGTTAATTAGTATTATGATATATCTCTACGGTTTCCCCATCTGCTGCGATACAATCTCGAGGACGCCCACAGTCCTCTTATGCGGGTATAATTGGATCGACCGACGATTCCGGGATTTCGAAGGATTCAGGATCCCACATGGAAGTGTCAATTGTTGTCAGTGAACGCGTACTGTCAATTAGAAAAATCTATGCTTGGCGTAGTTCGAATATTTCAGGCAGGAAAACAGGTTCTGCATATTTTATGGACGGTAAATAATTGATTAGACAAAATTAGATGGATCCTGAAGAAAATTATACTATTTTTGTAATTGTTAAAGTAGGGACGTATGTAAATTTTAAACAGTCGACAGGAGAATATAAATAAAAATTGTAGGTTGGGTAAAATTTGGGTAAAAATAAATGAATACGAAGATAGGCACATGTGAATATTTTAAATAGATGCCAGAAGTCTATTAGAACGAATAGGAATTATCAGGAAAAAATGAACACGAAGGTAGAGACGAATGATGATTTTAAACATAAAATGTCAAATTTCTCCTGACAAACTATCAGGGGTAATAAAACGTGCAAAATCCGTGTTTCTCCCTCAAATATTAGGACTCGTCAGGCATTGTAGACACTTGCAATTGACAGTCGCGTAAAACGTCATTCAAGTTGCTCCACCACCGCAAATATTCGCGCCTGTCGGTGGGATCCGCAAGGCTACGGGGGGCTCTAATGATCCTGGCCGTCAGCAGGACTTCACTGCGTCATTTGTTCAGCAGTGGCTCACCTGAGAAATTTCGGGGAAGAGTTCCCGCAGGATACCGATCGTCCGTTTGCTTCTTAGGGCGACATCGTTGTCGGCTTCGACGACCATCAGCCGATCGAGTGCCTGAAAACAGTTTCCCTTTGTCCCTGCAGTCTGTTTGTCCACTTCCCCCAAATTCATCCTCCGAAAACCCGTGCGAAAGAAGTTCCTCATTCATCAATTTGATCGATCACGAATTTCCTCATTCGCGAATTTTATCACTCATGAATTGCATTGCGCATGAATTTCATAGCGCACGAACTGCATCGTTTACGAATCCCTACGTTCACGAATTGCATCCATCACGAATTCCAGCGTTCACGAATCTCTTCGAGATTAAATAGACGGTAAGAAATGATCGTTTTGCCAGCAACGAGGAAGTGTGCGATCCGCTGTTTAGCCGGAAACCTCGTTGAAAGTGTCCGAGACGCGTTGACCGAACTGCGTTGCATAATCGCCGGCGACTGCGTCGAGTGTTTGGCGATTTACGGGCGGCAATTTTCGAATTACGCGAAATCGGCTGAGAACACGTGCTCGACGGTAAACCGAACGCAATAGAAGGAAACCGTCCCGCGAAACGGCGCGGCGGAACTGCACCGTTGCGTACAACAATAACCCGAACCGTGGTTATGAGTTGAAACGTCAGGATTGCGTATTATTAGACGAGCGGCCGTATTAGTGCCGCTACAGTTTACTATAACAGACTCCCGGGAGCCGGGTTACGTGTTACGTTTGTTTGCTCTGTTCACCTCGAGTCGACAAAACCCGTGCAATTAACGCCAGAACTACCGACTAATAAATACAACTGATGAATATTGCTTTGTAATAATGACAAGACTACATCTATCCAAACCTAATACCATTTTTATTCTAACATGCGCTTCAGTGAAAAAGTTCATTCAAAAAGTTCTGATGAAAACATTTTTATAATTTCAGTAATTGTGAAGGAAAAATTAGAAACCAGTCATTTTGACTGGTTCGGTAGTTCTAGTGTTAAAAAAGAAACGAACGAAAACCCCGGTTGCAAAAGACGCTAAGCGTTCGAACGAATTAATTGTTGCTCGAACGGTCCTCTTGGACCGTCTAAAAACGTTGCTCAATCCGGTTAGCGTGGTTCACTTTCCCTGAAATCACGTTCGACCAGCTGTTACGATACTCCCGTGTGTTACAGTTACGCTCGCAGTCTCTTGCCGATTCGTTGTATTTCCATACGCCGGTGAAATTATCCCATCGGAAATCGGAACTTTCGAATAATCGATCCTACGGTAACTAGTCGAGCTGTTATGGATGATACAGGAAACGTTTCCAAGCCACTTTCGAGAGTCTATCGTGGATACCTTTCTCCGTATATTGTTGAAGAGACTAGCCCCGATTTATACCGGTGATTAATAAGGGGATTCGTCGAACGATCGAGATTAGAAGCGCTCGACCACGCGTTCAAGTCTCCGGGGCTACTGTGTCACTGTGTAACGCGCGTTCAAGTCTCCCGGGACTATGGCGGCGCAGCGTTTGCGCTCGAACTTAACACCGAACCAGCGCCGGTCAAATAGACCGGTCTGAAATATTTGATTTTGTAATTCTTGAAATTAAAACGATACTCCCATTCGAAATATTTGAATGCAATTCTTCGTCCAAGCAGATGTTGAGATAAAAATCGCACAAACTCTAAATCAATTCAGTCGTTCCGTTTCTATTACGCAGCACAGACTTGGTAATGTTAGTGGTATTAATCTTTGAAGATTCGTTTAACAAATTTCTGAAATACCATCACACAGAGGTAAAAATATTTTAAAAAAAGAAAAGAAAAGTACAGTTGACAGTGACGCAAAATCCTCCTAAAAGTATGGACTCCTAAGAAATGACATCACTATTCGCCTCGGAAAACGAGCAGAATTGTTCGTTTTCTCAGCTGTTTACGAAAACGAAGTTTGGGAACCACTGGCGCCGACGGTGTGCCCCAAGAATCAGAGATCAGAGAGAGGTTGGAACACGCGTGCACGCTCACGCACGCGCTTTCCATTGGGCATCGATCGAGCGAAGAAAGTGTCCGGTGTAGCTTGAGCGAGTGTTCGCGGCCAGTGAAAGTGTCGGGTACCGAAGAAGAGAGCCGGTCTGCCGTCCCGTATTTTCGTTGGACTGTACCACGCTCAAAACCGCATCGGAATTGCCTGTACCGGCACCTCAATAACAATAAACGCTTCCGAGGATGATCGAAGGTCGCCGGATGACTCAATGATTCGCCGAATTCGTCGGGCGAAAACGTCGCTGAGAGCGAACGCTTGTCGTTAGACAGGAAACACGACTCGCGTCATGAGTCGCAAAGCATTAAACGATCCTGTCGACGGATCGGAGACCTCGAATCGAAGAGGAGAAAGAAGGAGAAGTGAGAATAATCGCGAGTTTCGCGACGCGATGGTTCGCCGAGGTCGTAGCACTCGTCCCGAGTGAAAGAGCACTCCGTCGAAAGTGAAATATCATCTCCGGTCACCGAATCGATCGCCTCGGTCCAACGATCGACGGCGAACGACCGTTTCGGACGACGAAATCCAGCCGAGAACTTTCGCAACGATTCGCAACGAACTCTCCTCGGCTGGCTTTATCTTCGCAATTAACCGGTCGCGGTTGTCGCTTGATGGCGAATTTTCTTCTCCCTAAACCGGACTTTCTCCGATTCCGGAGTTCCCCATTTTTCGAATGATTCGACGATCGTGCTAGCCCAGTGACACAGAGAAAGCGATCGTTACGGGATCGTTATGCAATATTCTGTTCTCGTGCGAATTAATACTTCACCGACTTCGAAAGGTCAGCTGTATGTATGTACAGTAAAGTCTTGATCTAAGCCCAGTCCTCGCGTCCGTGATGTGACATAGATCGTGCAGGGCTACTATTTCCTTGTGACATACCGTCAATTAAACCACTAAATACGTTTATTGTCATTTTAATCAGAAAAATGCTAAGTTGGTGAAAGTCCCATAGAAAAATAATGAAAAATAAAGAAGTTTTGTAATTGCTTTAGTAGTGGTTCACACCGATATACCCGACCCGGTATCGTATTACAGCTCCGAACTTCTTGGCCCCTCGCGAGGTATACCCCCAGTGGAGGGGATAGGGGAACTGACTAAGATCGTGTAGCTCCGTTCGGCTTAGATCAAGACTTTACTGTACTGGCATTTTATTTTGAACACTTGGGTACGGAGAATTTAAGTCTTTCTAGTAGCATGTAAAATTCAAGAGTTTTGGGACTTTGATAGTTGAGTAGTTGATAAGTCTAATTAACTGTTTCTACACTGATTAATCGAGGGATTAATCGATGATATTGTATTGTATATAGTGGCATTCTGTTTTGAGAAAATTGAGCATGGAAAATTTAAAGAATGACCTTTCTACTGACTGCTCATGAAATTGAAGAATTTGTTTGGGTATTTGAGGATGAAGGTGCCACGATACAAATAGGGGAAAGTTGGTAGAAGTAACTGGCTTCTAAATTGGGCACTATCTGTAATTCCTTGCTGATTAGCATTACAAGCAATGCTACTCCAATCGAACATTTTCGAGATACATCGTTAGATTGGACCTGACTCGTTGTTCGTTGTTAATTGGTACCAGTAGTAGTACTGGGAATGCTTCTCTTTTCCAAGATGCATGAATTGATTTGACCTCGGCAAAACGTTTCTTTGAAGATTAAAGAAGATTCAGCTGAAGATTGTGGTTGCAGCGCGCCTTTCTTTGAACATTCTTATGGTTTTGAAAGAAAGATGTGAAGCGGAGAATTTTGTAGACTGTCGATACCATCTTTAAAATGTTAAAAATTCTTTCTTGTTACTTTCTAACGTAAATAGTTTCTGTCAAAGAATCTTTATCGACGGAAGTGTGAAGAACTCAAAATGCTTAGACTATATTCTCTTCTATAAATATAAAACAGAATTGTTAGCATTAAAGAATAATTATCTGGAAAAGCACCTACGCTACGTCTTCAATAATTGCAAAACAAGAAATCTACAATGAGTCACTGAGATTTATCTAAGACATCTACTGTCGTAACACAGACATAAATCCTCAGAAAACATTGTCTGTTTGTAAAATGCATAACAATGAAAGGTTGAACGCCCACCGCACAAGACAAACAACGTTTCCAGGTTAAAACGAACACAAAACGTTCTTAAAAACTATCCAGTCATAAAAGACACGTGCTGCGGTGAGACAGGGCAATCTAATCGCCATAACACAATCTCTTCCGCCAACAACGAAAGCCTACGACGAAAAACACGCGTCCAATTCAGTTCACACTAGGGTAAGCGACCCAATTACTGCGGGTGCGTATATTAATTACACTTCTTTTTAAAGCATAATGAATGTTAAAAAAGAGATATTAAATTTTTTCATTGAAATTAGTTAATATAGTTGTTAGATATCTCTTTTTCAATATTCATTGTGTTTCAAAAATAAGTGTAATTAATATAGGCACAGTAATCGGTACGCCCACAGTAATGTCCCTTACCCTATATCGCAACTTCAAACATTAGAACTATGCAACACTGCTTGCATCCCACTGAAAACCTTTGTAAACCTATTCGACAATCAACCGATTGATCGAAAATACTAGTGGACACCTGTAACGTCAAGGTGGACGTCGAGTCGAATACAAAATTGCAGCAGCGACTCGATAAATTTTCATCTCGAATGTCAATTTCGTTCGTCGATCATGCTCCTCATTCTCTTACCTCGGATCGAAGGCGTTCTCCTTCGGGAAGCGGGTGCGAGCTGACCAGAGCCACGCAGAGTGCTGCTAGGATGATGACCGTGGACTTCATGTTGCCTCGAAGAGTATCTGCAAGAAGCATAATGTCGTCAGTGTGTTTTGTTCGTTGTCGAGCAAAAATTTCGACAAGGCCGGACGAAGAGAAAGGTCCGCTTGGTGCGTTACTACGTGCTCCCTGATGGACCGGAAACCGGTCAGAAGAATCGGAGGAGACAAAGACGAGTGTGCGATCCTCGGGAGGGGATCGAGCAATGGCTCCCCTTTCTCGAGCATGGATACGTTCGAAACTATCACTTTCGACCGAATGAAAGTCGAGAATGCCGTCGGCATCTCGGACGCCGGAGATTCTCCGCGAAAGATGGACTGCCGCCTCTCACAATCGACCTGCCAATTACCGGTCCATTATCTGTTACGTCCGAGACGTCGCGAAAAATTCGCTATCTCCTTGAACTCGAAAAAATTCTGCCCAAAAAACAGATTCTTTGAAAAT
Source organism: Halictus rubicundus (assembly GCF_050948215.1). NCBI lineage: Eukaryota > Metazoa > Arthropoda > Insecta > Hymenoptera > Halictidae > Halictus > Halictus rubicundus. The sequence continues at coordinate 7,241,994 of NC_135151.1, forward strand.
AGCCTCTTCAATCGATTCGATCCGCGCTCTGCAATCTAGACTCTGTTTAGTTTAGAGATGTTTAGTTAAACATTCTCGAGGTAAAAATTGTATCTACTTTGATTTTCTTTATGTCCATATTCAACTCAGAATTTTTGTAACTTGTTCCTTTGACAACAAAATAAATCTCTTCTGGATGAATTCAATCTATTGCGTATTCAACTGAGAATTTTTGTAACTTGCTACTTTGGCAATATTCACTGGACCGCTTCCAAGTTAATTGAACGTGTTCAGCTAAAAATGTTTCTGCCCCGTGGTCTCACAATTCAATTGGATGCTATTTAGATCGATAGAGTCTGCATTCGCTCGAGAATATTTAGTAACTAATCAGCTTGAAATTGATTTTGAAATGATTTTACTGCACAGGGGCGTTTTAGAGAATCGATTTTTGCCGAGGAATGTTACTGTGAATCGGGGAAGCGATTCCAAGTGTTTTCCAATCGACAGACATTCCGAGGCATCTTCGAGCACCTGTTGACATCGTATTAGTTTTCCTGGCGCGCTGCACAGAGCAAACTAGAAATTCAAGTGGTATTGCAGAACGACCGATCGCCGAAACGGGTCTATAATTGCAGTAGCAGGCAGCCGGAATACAATGGTGGCGACACTGCCAGCGAATAGAGATTCAGCACGCGCGTCCCCTAACCGATGGTGCAAGATCGCCCGTTGGAGGTCGGCTATTAGCAATTTCAATTAATTGCTCGTCTCCCGATGCGGAAATCGGACTGTAAATTACCTATATATACGTATATCCAGCAACATTCTTAAAAAAAAAAAAAATACATGTAGCAGAAAATGGCCCAATCTGAACCATTTAAATCCTGAATTCAAAATAAATACTAAATAATTGATATACAACAAAAATACAGCATTCTTCATGGTGTTAAACAATTATGCACCGTGCTCTGAGCTTAGTGTAGCTACATGGCTGCGACAAAAAGAAATATTTCCTCATGGTATCAATTAATTGTGAACTATGCCCTAAGTCTAGTTTAGCTACGTATTTCTGCCAAAAGAAAAATAATAAGAACACTATTCATGGTAATGATTAATCGTTAACTGCACATAGTGTAGTTACGTATCTTCGACCAGAAAAATATTTACAGCGTCACCGGAGTGGTACCGATCGACTATGAACGAAGAATTAGGTCCAACGCAGCCACACGTAGAAATTCGGCGGCGTTCGTCTAATCCTGCGAGGATTTTCTCAGGCTTTCCAGAGAGATACAGTCGGCAGCCGACCGAAAACTATCGCACAAGTTACTTTCGAGGTCGTGGAGCGACAGCGGCAGAAAATTAGCTACACTTTTCATATCCAACGGAGAAAGGAGAGGACCGTGACAGCTGTCGAACCTTTCTCCCCGAGGGAGCAGAAAATAGCGGGACTATTTTCTGATCCGCGGGCAACGAGAGACAATGTCGAAACTTGAAGAGAAACAACACGCGAACACGTGCGTCCTCGGGGAACATGTCCAGATGCGATGTGGAAAACCGATTTTCCACACGGACGCGAGAGGCTGCCGCGCGTGTTTCGATTTTCTCCTCGAGCCCGTCGTTCTCGGCCGAGAACCACTACACCGATCATTTTCACTGAGAATCTTGGCTCGCGAATCACACTGGCGACGAACATGAACCCGAGGAGCATGCATGGACACCGTGCACGCAGGAAACTGACGGGCAAACCTCCAGAGAACTAGTTTGCAAGTCCTTGGTAACGTGCGATAAAAAATCTGCACGAAGGATCGTTGTAAAGGACATTTCCAGTGGCTTTAAAAATTTCTTAAAACTCTTAAAACTGCGTAGCTTGGTTGCCAAAATATTTTTGCCGAGGGCTTAGGATCACTTGCATTAGTGACGTTCAGTTACACTTTTCTAATTACACCCTTTACAACTTTTTCTGCGCTGGTAGAAGTTGCTTGGAACACACAGCAATATTGAACTAAAGGGATATTTTTTAGCACAAATTGTATTCGTATGATTGGAACAAATTTGTTAATAGATTTAGGGGGAGATTTTTTATTTGTGTTAATATTTTCTCGGATTCCAAGCCACTTAAATTGTCCTACATCTCAACGAAGGAAAAAATAATGCGTAACTAGAATTTAATTACAATATTGAATTACAACAAAAAATTTGTATGTCTCTTATCCGAACTAGAACTCCAACGACGGTCACCGGTGACCGTCACCCTTCATGATCTTGCTAAAACCAAAACTCCAAATTGATTTACATAAAATATATTCTCAAATGTACGCTGGTCATCTGAAAGTGACTAGAATATTCGTTTTTCGACCTTCATTTGTATAAAATTCGTAATCTAGTGTATTTCAATCTTGCAAGAAGTCACTGGCAAGTCGATCCCAAACATCGTAGCTCGTTTCCCTCTGCAATAAAGCCAACATTCGTTCGGGAGAGCTTCGCATAATGAATTTCGAGGAAGTTTAGAAATTTTGAATAATTTTTTTCAGAATCTAGGGTGCCCGACAGTTTCCCCACTGGTCACCGGAAGCCACGTGCGTCCCATTTCCGGTCACTGGGACGGACTCGTCGGCTTGTCGAGGAACTCACCACACACCGTTTATTAAATCCGTCACTCGACTAACTTTTTGAAACCGCTTCGAAAAAGAGGACCCAAAAGGAGCTCTCGGCGGCTCCTGCTCTCGTCGGCTTTTCTGTGACTGTCTGTGTAACGGAGCTTAGTGAGCGGCTTTTATTAGAAGGAGGGGCCTGGCGCCACCTCCACGCTACACTTAAGCCTCCGTCCTCTCGTCTCCTCTTTCTCTTTCTCTTGCGGCGAGTGATCCTCGAGAGAGGGATCGTCGACGATCGCTGGCCCCGAGCCTGCTCGATCGGACCGATCCACGGGCGCGAGGATGAACGGACCGGAAGTCCAATGAGAATCAGGATAATTGATCGTTATCAGTGGTCCTCGGTACATAATCGATCCTTCGTAACTGGTGGAAAGAGCCTTTATACAATTCGTTTTTTTTTTTAAACGAGAAAATTGAATTTGAAAGCCAAATTTTCTTCAATTTGAGAAAATTGAAAATTGAACTGTTTTTTCCTATGTGGAAAATTATCAGAATAATTGTCGTCGATTGTTATCAGTGGTCCTTGGAAAATTTGGATCAAAGCATAAAGATAAAACAGTGAAAACATTAACAAAATTTAAGAATATCATAGCAATATTGTCAACTTGTTGACATGATTAGGTGTCAATATATCAATTTAAATATATAATATATAATATAATATATAATATATAATATATAATTCTTTTCCCATGGACCGTTCAATTGTAGAATATTGTGTCATCCTATAAGTCGTATGTCAGTAAACTAGATATCATTTCTTATTCATCGTAAATCTTTTAAATTTCTTCTTGAAAAAATGTGATTATTTAAGGATCTATAGCCTACTTAATATATGCATATATAGCATATGAAAAGTAACATAATATTATTACATCATTAGGGAAAGAGGTTCGTTTTAGTGACAAGCAATTATCTTTAAAATGCCAGTAAAAAATATGGATGATATAATTGAGTAATGATTCGCAGAAACTTGTAATGAGGAAGTTAGTCCCTTTCGTCAGCTTCGTGTAGATTACTAAGTGTCCATGTTTTTGTCACAATTTACTATAATTTTCACGTAATTGATCATCGATCCCGATAAAGTCTTTCGTTACAGGGATCCCAGAAAACATGTGTCTGATTTTTTATACAGGAAACGTGCTTCAGTTTCATATTATGTCACGAAAAACGTGAAAAGTTCCTGCTACTTTGTGTTGCGGACAGGTTGTATCGAGCACATCATTCGAAATGTTTTTCTTTTGATTCGCGTATCTAATTATGAAACTGGTTGGTGCGTGCCCCACTCTGACGTGAAGTATCTTAAAATCTATATAAAGGCTTGCAACTTGATGAAAGTTGATCATTCTCTCCGCAGATGATCGTTGACGAAGTTCATGCATCGGCTTCGCACATTCAACTTTTTACCTTTCCGATCCATATTTTCTCGAAATAACGTTTTCAGAAAACGAAGCAGTCGTACACGATGTTTGTTACAATTTCTACCAGAAATTGCATTTTCTTTTAGCTGAGATATTTAGTATACTGTAAACAAATTTGTTTAATGGTAGGGAAAGGTTGCAGATTATTGTAAATCATTTTTCCTAGTCATCATTGCTGGAGTAATTCAATAGGCTCCAAACCAAAATATCAAGCCCACTGTGTGCACATTCTTGAATACTTTGTCACGTGGGAAATCATTTAAAATCTTAAATAAACACAAAGGTTGCAATTGAACGTCTCCTATTAATTCATCTCAGCTTTGTATGCATATACTTCACCGTATTTTATTAATATTCAGGAAAAGGAAAACAAGATTATTCTAAACTGCGTCCCATACAACATCTAAGAAATTTTCAATATAGATTCTTGTCTAATAAAAGGAAGGTGATAATAGGAGGAAGTGGCAAAAATTTGTGAGTAATTGTGTACATAATGTCGCTCACAATTAATTACAAAGCTATGAATAAATGCCTTCTCACACAGCACTAATTTAAATAGTTCCAAATAATAGAAAATCTAGTCTAATAAAAGGAAGGTGATAATAGGAGGAAGTGGCAAAAATTTGTGAGTAATTGAATAGTATCGCTCACAATTAATTACAAGGCAGCGAATAAATGGTTTCACACACAGCGCTAATTTAAAAGAACCAAATCGCAGGAGATCATGCTCCTCGGGCGCAGTAGATTAGGATCGCCCCGTGTCAGACGCGTGGATCAACGTTGTCATGCAAAACGAGCGCACCTACTACAATAGATCCGCGCCGCTTAATTAGGCAACCCAAAAAAGAAACTCTCGAGAGCAATTATTCGTGAACGGGTCGACTCGAATCGCACCCGTAAATCGGATTTAACTCGATAACGCCGGTGGACGTGCTTTCTCCGGGGAACGTTTCCAGTTTCGTTCGCCTTTGTGTGTCGCATCCAGAGAAAATCCCATTAAGATCCTGAGCAGATCTCGTCGATCTGAATCGCGGTGCACACCTGGAAGCTCTGGAAACTTTCGTTCCAGATTGCCGCCCAATTGTTTACTCGACAAGAGCGGCCGACGAAACTGTGAAATCTCGTTCGCCGAACGCTGCGCGCAAATTAAGGTTAGCACGAATCATCAACAATTTTTATAGCGTACAAATGGCTCAGTTTGTTATAATTTTAGTGTTTATCGAGTGGAAAGTTTTATTACGAGAATCCACTGTTTTCGATTAAACTGCGTTCCGATAAGACTTGATGAATATGGTCAAGACTGATTATGCAAGACTGGACCCTTTCACGTGTTGGAACTGGATGCTGGGTACCTGTAGTTACGTCATTTTTATTCCGGGATTATTTATTTTATTGGTTTTATGTTACCTATTCGAGGGCTGGAGGTTTTTGTATGTACGTAGCTTTCCGTGAAATGATTTATAAAAATTGGGGTAGCGAAATTATTTTTTTATTTAGTTTGTTGGGGGTTGGTGCTCTAAAGGAGGTAAAAATATCAGTAAATTATTTTGAATGTTGCCGAATTACTGGTAATAAATGGAGAGTTCGTCCTCGGGAACCATTTCAGGAGGCTGGTTTTACTGTGCTTCCTCTAGACATAGCAATTTCTACAGCTGGAAAAGATTGTTTTTTTATACAGTGCTTCATTTTAGAAGATAAATGGACACTTCGTCTTCGAGGTCCATTTCAGAAAACTTCCTCTACTGCGCTCTTTCTAGAAACACAAAATAGAAGCTGTTTTATTAAAGGTCGTATTCCAAAGAAGGTAAAAATCATGTTAAACGTGTTTTTATATTTTTCTACGACGAGTATTACAAAATGAATGCTATAAGTGCATAAAAATCTAAAGCCTAGTAATCAAGAAGTACTTCCAGAGGTTTTTAAACAATTAATACATAATTCATCGAATCAACTACGGTATTGAATTCATGTAAAGATTCGAATCAACATGTAGTCGGTGTAAATTAAAATGTACAATCACATGATTTAGCTCTTTTATTCGGATAGCAAAGAAATCGTGGCTGCAAAAACCTGGCTTAGCAAATCGTGTGTTCCTCAGGGACGGGAATTTCGCCAATTTCTCGCGTTCCTTCCAAGAGATTCAAGACGGAAATAATTGAGAGAAAACAGAGCGCGGGACACGCGTCGCTAATCCCCGACAAAGAAACGGTCACGTTTGATCGGGCTTGTCACCGTAGAAAATTTGGTAACCATTGTCGAAAGTTTTTCTCACGGCAACGACCGTGTGCTCGTTCACCGTTGCCCAATAATAAACTCAATTGGATAGAATAACCATTCGAAATCCGCACGGATTGCAGCGTTTCCTATTGTATCGAGTATTATTTAGTAACATTCAGAATCCCGTTAGTTAATTCCCACGTTTCGCAACTCGGCGAAACGTTCTTCAAGTGACCGTGTTGGGGGGACAATAATTTATCGATGGTCTCGGGGTCGGAAATCTCATTAAAACGATGACGAATGCGCGGAACCGCGGTTCAAACACCTTGAACTGTTTTGTAAATATAGTTTTCAGTTTCGTCCTTCGTGAAGAGTTCAACGACCAGAGCCACGCTATCTTCCCTGTATCTCTATTCTATTCGTAAACCTGGAGCCATTGATCTAATGGCATCATGGAAATTTTCGTTTGCAAAGATGTTATGCCGCTAACGATCATTAGACATGGGTATCCAGTAAGAAGTGTTGAAAGTAATCTCTGAAATACATCTTTTCGATCCTCGTAACACTCACAGGTCTGCTGAAGGCCAACAGCATGACAGTGACTAACGGCTTTGCTTGCATAATTATTTTAGACAAAATTTTAATACCCATATTATCAATTCTTTAATTTCAAATACTTATACACGTCCTTCACGATTGAAAATGATTTATACATGCATTGAAAACGTCGAGGCTCGGCACCGTATGACGAAGGTTAAATAAAATAGCATTCATAAATTTATTTTACTTCTCAATTCTCAGTTGGGCTAAACTTTGCTTCAGGAAACCAGACATTTTTAACTTCTTCTTAGGTAATCCTGTGGATTTTGGCGAGAAAATGCCGAAATCCAAGTTTCAAACCTAGGAGATCAGTAGTTCAAAAGTTATGCGTGTGTAAAGATGTGATATTTTCAGCGTTTTGGCAGATAAGGCCGCCGCCATGTTGGTACGTACTCAGGTATCGTCCAATGAGCGGAGCCGCGAGAAGGAGGGCATCTAGCGGCTCCGCTAGTTTGACAACGCGCGACACTGAGTACCTACCAACATGGCGGCGCCCTTATTTGCTTAAAATCACTCAACTTTAAACACGCATAACTTTTGACTCAGTGGATTCCTGACATTAAAACTTGCATTTTCGGTATTTTCTCTCAAAGATCTACAGGATTGCGTAAGGAAAAGTTAAAAATTTCTGGTTTCCTTAGGTAAAGTTTAACCCCCAGTTGTATTAAAGACGATTACTTGAAACAATATTTCTGACATGCTTTTAAATGTACTTTGACGTACATAAGTATAATTATGACCGTGAAAATACATAGATCCACAACTATCTCGTATAGAGGACTTCATTCGTGTACAAGAATAATGCAGAAAAATGTCATTACATATATTAAAATGCTAGAAATATTTCTTATAAATAACGAACTTGAAGTTCGAAAAATATGATAAACTTGAAATATACACAATTGAAGAACAATTGAGGGATACATGCATGCATGTGCTTTTAAAATTAAATTAACACTTCCAATAGTATTTTCCTCGCCAGAAAAATATATAAGGACTTCAAATTAACCGGTGTAATGACCCTCAAGAATATAATTGAAGAAAATGCTTTTCTCCTTTATTTTTTTTTTTATTTCGACTGCTTGTTTGCCCAATATGGCTTCGAAACGATTTTTCGCCGGTTCAAAAAAGACAGCAGGACACGACTGACAAGCACTTCGGTAATTCTTCGTCATTGCAAACACTGTCAAGCATCTCGCGAGTCTCGGACGTCGCTGGAGTTTGTCCAGTTGCGACGTTTCCGCTTATTACTCCTCGACTCGAAATAAGAGGAAGATCATTACGCCAATGACGAAATCGAAGATCCTCTGATCTGAGCGAAGCAGATTTTGAAAAATAGGACGCGACGTCCGGGGGTGCCGTGAAAAATTTCCTGGAGCATAATCGAGTGAAACGTTCGTGTGCAGTACGTCATCCTAACAGGATAAAGGTTACTCAATTCGCTAAGGAATGCTGAACCACACCTACACGGAATAATCCTGCGGACGCTGCGTTAACCGCTGATTGGACTTTTGTCGAAAGAGAAAAAAATAAAAAGAAAGAAAGAATCGGAGGAACTTTCAACGCCGTTGCGCAACGCTACTTTCATGCGCGATTTTGTTCCGCTTCCGTTGGTCCTTGGGAAGGATTATCCTTCGATCTGGAACACGGACCTTCTTGCAACACTTTTTCTAGAATTTAGAAAATGTGCTTCATCATTGAATGCATTTGCTGTTCTGTTTTTGTTTCAATATTACCGATTGAAATGTAGTTTTGTTTGTAGACAATAATGTTGAGATGTACAAAAAGAATTTTAGAAAAAACTTGTAGAATCCATAAAAAAATGTTTAACCTACTGAGATATGTTAGGATACGAGCAGGTCGTTCTAAGATCCACAAAAAATGGTAGAGCGTACAAAACGATTTCCCAACATTTACACAAACGTCAGGGTCCAGAGACATGTTTTGGGGCCAACGAAAAAATTCTACAGCATCCAAAAAAAAAAAAAAAAAATGTTTAAACCTATGGAAAAATGTCAAAACCGAAGAAGAACGGCTTGAGATTCCTAAAAAATTCTTGTGCTCACAAAATAATTTTACAACCTCGAGAAAAATATTCTAAAAACTCATTTTATGATTTGGAAAAAACCTGTACAGGCTCTAACAGATTGTTAAACCAACATGAAAATTATTTGATCTATTAGAACAGCTTATCTCAAAGTGAATCAGAACAGTTCATTGGCCCAAATAATGTCGAATGGGGGTCAAAAGAGTGGGTAATCGATTCTCGGATCACGTAGATATACAGTGGCGTTACAAAAAGCATGGTCCTCCTTGAAACCGATATAAAGCGGAGACACAAAAAGAGATCGTCTTCTCATAAAAAGAAACCTGTCCGACCGACAGGTCCAAGGATGCAACGATCTTTTCATCGCGAATGGAGTTACGGCTTCTAATCGGTCACAGATTTATGTAAGCGGCGAGGAAACACGCTGGAACATTTATTTTCCGAAGTCGTATTATCTGGACACCGGTCAGCCACGTAACGTTCTCCAGGAGCAGGGGGGGGGGGGGCTGGAATAGAACGGCGATGGTTCCGGTACCGGTTATCCATGGAAACCACCGGCGAAAATAAACAAATAGCGGACATTGGCCGATTCGAAGCAATTCCGCGTGAAACGAGCCCTGTTTCAATATTTTCCTTTTACTCCTTCTGTGATAAATTCGTCGTACCGCCTCATGCATATTCATCATAATTTCATGCGGGTTTTATCTTTCACGGAATTAATTGATAGTAATTGAAAGAACGGACATGGAGAATCTCGACGAATGATTTTTCCGTCCCTGACCAATAGATCATTAAATCTAATGACACCCTATTTCGCTCTGAGGGGTATTATTTCCTGCTTCGTTGAAAACGAAGGATCCTCGAGATGCCGATCGTTTAATATGATTAAGATAGATCTTTAGTGTTGTATGTTATATACAAGTGCTCATAATTTTCCTGGATGAATTTTTATATGTAGACTGAAAAATACAGTAGATGTAAATAATTGGATATATTGTTATTAATATATTAGACTATTAATTGTTTTCATCTGTTCTTCAAACATTTTGATTCGAAGAACAACTCCTTTATCTGTGTGAATGTCTTCATTAAAAAAAAATACAGGTAATTATTACCATTAGCGTTCGCTCGTTATTTCGATAAACACGGAGAACGTTATCAGAATCAATTTTAAACAATTTTTGTCTATGCACGTTAGCCTAAAACATTTATAAAAATATCTTTTATGAACTTGAACAGGCAAGTTCCACTGATTTAAATGATTTTTAGATTCGTAACCATATATTCGACGGTGTACAGTTCAAGCTACATCAAACTCATAAAAATCAGTGAAAAATTGTTTATGCAAATGTGTATCGAAATGCCTTTACCTGTGTTTGAATCTAAAGATGAAGATATTATTACATATAAAAATTAATACTTTCCTATAAACGTTACCCTACATTTAAATGGAAATATTCTTCTGTTCTTTTAGTTCTGTAGAGTTACCATTTTGCTAGCAAAAATTTTATAATTTTCTGACGCGTGTGAACCTTCTTCTTGTCGGATCGAAACGATGTAAGCTTTAATGAATTGAAAAGCTTTACCAAATAAGTCTCACGAAGAATTTATTTCTGTACCGAACAAATGCAATAGATCAGATTTATTTTCGAGCACGACCCTGAAGCCGTTCCGTTTACGGATTAAGAAACACAGAGTTTCGGGTTCCCTCTAGTTATGCTCGTCACGAAAATACTCGGAATTCGGATCCGATGCGAAGATACCTCGGGAGAGGTACACGACTGTTTCCCCGAGCTCGAGTTTCTAATGAGGCTCCCCCAGGGTCATGCACTTTTCCTCGTGACTGGAAATACGCGGGACAAGTAGAAGATGTTCATGAATACCTCTGGGACGTATCATCAGATAAGGGGCTCGATGTAACGGTGTAGGAGGCAGAAACAACAGCGAGACCGATGGAGTTCCTCGTTTCTATTCCGGAGGTCTGCGAGCGGGCCAAGGTTGCTTGTAAAACTTACAAAACTAGGTTGAGTCATTTTTCTGGTCATATTTCTGCGCGATGGGTCGCTTTCGACTAATCCCGGGCGCTGGTTGCTAAATCTCTCCATTTTTCTTTCTCTTTCTCTCTCACTCTCTTTCTGTCTGCTATTGTATGCTAATCTTCGCGGTCGCTGACTAGTCCAAATTTTCAAGATGTCGAAACTTACCTGTAGCCAATGGTACAGTCCAATGTCTCTTCATTAAGTTATAGAACGATTTTTCAAATCTGTGTGTACAGCTAATTGAATCGATTTGGAGTTGTCTGTGCGCTGCTAATTGGTGTCGAAGCAAACGAACATTGACAATATCGTTCAGAATATCCATTGCCATTCTGCGTTGTTTCTGCACGATACATTGCCAAAATCGGAAGGTACTTGACATTAGGAGTACATTAAACAAAGTCGATGTATGGTATTAGTTCCACCGATTAAAACTAGAGAGTAGAAATAAATTTCTATGTAGCTTCTATACTTTGCGAATTGAGGTGGACAATTTTTATTTTGTATAAGAATTCGCAGTCCACTGATATAATATTGCTTTATAATAATGGCCAGCTTGCACGTATTTATACAATTTTTATTACGTACCGGAAAACGGTGAAAACGGCGATAAATATCAATCAACGTGATCGGCGTTGTAACGATCTAGGAACTTCGGAGCGCCGGCGTTATGTAAAGAATATATTTACAGCCATAAGCTACTTGCGCGTTTCGCGTTACAGTTTCGCCATCGATCCTGTCCAATACGGAAAATGAATCGACACTTCTCTTTGCCATTCCGTTGAAAGCTTGCTGTCATTTATTTAAATCGTTCTGGCAATGAGTGCTCCTTGAGGAGCCGGGAACATAGTGATTCGAATGGTAATTCCACGTTCTGAGTAGTCTTGAGCCTTCTTTGTCCGGATGAAGCTGCTATTTACTCTGTTGGGAATATTTGTTGCATCACTCGAATATTGAACACGTTATCGCTTATGGTTGAGCACTAGGATTTATTTTTCACGAATTTTTCGCTAGAATTCAAAGCCCATCACGTAGCGATTTAATAGAGTCACGTGAGTTCGTTTTAACAATGATATTGACGGTGATGCAATCGATGTTTCGAATTATGCAGAAAAATTGCAGACATAAATAAGTATAAATAGATGTACAGTGAATTCTCGATATATGTCAACAACACGGGTCTTGCCAGCGACATATATCGTCCAGGAGACATCCCCCGAGTTTCGTGGTCCCTCACGGGCTATACCCCGTGGTAGTGGGGATAATTCCGCGACGTTTATCATCCAGGCCTTGGCGACATATATAGAGAAATTACTGTAAATAGAAATAACTGAATATTAGGAGTATGCGAGAACCCGAAAATATCGGGAACCCGATGATCGAGACGAGTCGGGTCGGTTCGGGTCAGGTCGGGTTCCCGAAAATTTCAAGATTCCCAATTTTTTCGAGAATCTCGAAATTTTTTCGGATTCTGAAAAATGTCGGGTTCTCGCGCACTCCTACTGAATATGAATAAAAATAGAAATAAATATAAATAAACTAAGAAAATATTACCGAGTGTTTTTTATTAGCAAGAATCCAGACCTCATTGCCTGGCGACGTAATAAAGTCATGTGAGTTCGTATTGTCGATGATATTGACAGTGACGTAACACTTCGAATTATGCGCGTTCTATTGTGCATAAAACTTGCATATAAATAATTCATAGGAATTAAATAATCTTTCGTCGTACGCCTATTAGAGGACAATCTATAACAAAGATTACGAAGAGAGCTCTTTCAAAACAGTTGTTCAATAAATATTTATGATTTCGAATGTCTGTGACGCCGTTGTAGATAGTTCCTTGATGTTGCAATCTGTATGCACGGCTGTATTTTTTGTGTTTCTCTCCGACCCGTCTTTATTGCGAACGTTAACGAAGAATACATTAGTTTTTATTGATTTAATATTTATTCTTCGTCACGGATTATACTGATTTAATGGCATGCACCCTCCTATCGTCCTATCCACAGCTAATTTCGAGGGAGTCCTTTCGAATATAAATTACGGTGAGACTAATGAAGAACGCACGATTGCGGATTATTTATGTTTATGGCCGTCCTGAACTTTGTGGAAGCGTTTAATCACGCATAATTTGCAATCTAATAATACTCGAGGAAATGTGTTTCACAGAAAAAAAAGCGAACAAGAAAGCACGTATATGTCAGCATCGGCACATAATTAAGTGTCGATATAAGATATAAAACTTTTTATTCAGCCGTTTAACTAGACTTATGAGAAGGTTCCTTGATGTTTCTTTATTATTGCAAAAATTCTTTCGATACAACTTTTACTTTCTAAGATGGTAAAAACAATGATCGACGATGACGGAAGCATGACCGAGGATCTTTGTCAGTGTATTTTTTAGCGTATTTTAATAATCATCGTGTTGACTAGTTTCTAAGTTTGCGTTGACAGAACTCTAGGATTCTAAGATCATTTCACCACTCGTTTCGTGTTGACATAAGTTAGCCTCCTTACATGGTCGATGGACCTCCTTTTACATGGTGCATAACGTGTTCAAAATAGCGTAAAATTAAGTAGGACTAAAGATATTGACTAATTAACATTACCGAAACACAACTAGTTTCTATTGGCTTTTAAAAATAATGTCAAAAATAATGAATAAATACATGTATACAGCAGTTGTCCAGAAAAATGTCTTGATAATCTAAATAATTGCAAAATGAATAATTTCAAATCCGTCATTTTGAGTCTGATCATTTTGACTCTGACATGAGAATCTCATAATAATGTTTCAATTCACAGTACAAGAAATTTCTCCGACAAGAACTTGAACAAAATGGATTCGCCGACAAAACAGTCAATGCCAATTACGTCAGGGTGCTGTTCCTTCCGATTAATTGATGACGGAATTAAATCTAATCACGCGCAGTTTAGAGTGGTAATAAATCAAGGATGTCCGTTGTTCATTAATCACCGAACTACCGGTTCGTTGTGTGACATGCAAATCAGCTGCCCCCTCGCGCTCACATCGCTTGTCATGCTTGCCTCTCCACTTCGAAATAATCACCTTCTCGAGATCCTGTATTTGCTTGTCCAAGAGACAAATGATCTAACCGTGGAGCTCGCATCGACCAGGAAGACCGACGGTATTACGAATTTTACGCGCAAGAAATCTTCACGGAAATCTCTGATCTAATTGGTCCACGTAATCGGTGACTTTCTTCGTGCTCCGATTCGCCCTGTCTTTGGTCGCCTCTTTTGCTCCTGTGTGTAATTTTAATAGAAATTCCTACGTAACAGGATTACCCGGAAATCATCGACTGAGTGGTCCACGGTGATCCCGTTATGGAGACAAAGTGTGAATCATCGCGGTGACTGTTTTTCGGCAGGACCGGTCGCGGGGATTGGTGACACTTTCTCTCGTGGGATCGGTTTCCGGGCCGCAGGTGATCTATCGCAGACCTGGGCAAAATTTCGAGAAAAAATATTTAAAATACTAGTTTAAATAGTATAATTTAATGTGGCTCAAATAAAATACTACTTCAAATAGAACGAAAAATTTCGGCAGATAAAATATTTTTATTTTGATAACCAGATACATAAAATATTTTAATGATGTATTTCAAATATTTCCTTACAATGAAAATAAGTTGAGCAAATAGTTAATATTATAAATTATAATTTTTAACATAAGAAACTATAATGGTTAACAAATCATTATTTGTAGCTTAATTACGAACATTTGCATGTAACATGTTGATCAATCAACTATTTGAAATACTATTTTACACAGTCCTACAAAACAAGTCTCACTATTTTCAATATTTTCCTAGTAAAATACTATTTTTAAATAATATTTCAAAAACTATTTACTATTTTCTATTTCAAATACTATTTTTCCCAGCACTGATCTATCGTGCTATTAGCAGTACCTTCGGAAATATATTTCAAAAATTGATCAACGAAGCTGTGAATGCTCTTACCATCGTCAATATTGTATAGTTGCAAATAGACTGCGGATTTTATTCATTTATGACAAATTCTACAAAACAGGAGCCAAATAGAAATGTCATTCTTCCTTTGATGATTTTAATCAGCTCAAACCAGCACATTGATATTTTTCAATTCTTTTAATCTGTACTCTGCATTGAATTGCACTTACTCATTTTCGTCATAAATTGCAAAACTGTGAAGACAACAGAAGAATTTAAGAGCACCATAGCGCTAATTTTCTCTTAAAATCATTATTACTCCTCCATTATTCCTCCTTCTGGAAAATTTCTATTTCGTATAAAAATCCGCAGTGTAGTTGCAAAAAATGTGTATACTTGATCAATTATTTGCATCTAACCATTTAATGTAGTTTAAGGAAGGACACACAAAAAAAAGTGGCATAATCCATAGGTGACAATTAATAAATATGCAGCGTCCTCGCAGACTGGCAACTATGTTTGACATAACGACCTATTCTACATTGTCACGTTCTCAGAACATTGTACAAAGTCCATACAGCAAAAACGAATAACAATAACTAGACTGCGAATTTTATGCGTATATAGTGAAAACGAGTAGGTGCAATTTACAGCAGGGGATGAACTAAAAGAATATAAGAGCTACAATGTATTAGTCTCAGTTTATCAAAATGATTAAAGGAAGTAAGAAATTTTATTTAATTTATTCTCCATACAAATCTCACAACGATCCCACAACTTGTTACAAACTATGATTATCAGCTCCTGTAAAATGCTTGTAAAATCCCTAGCTTGCGCCGCGATCAGTTCTACAACCAATTAATAATAATTGCTTTGAATTCTAAGCGGCTCGCTTGAACATCGTCTTTACAATAATCCTTGCCAAGGACTTGAATATGTTATCTCCTATCAATGGAATTATTATTGCTCGTCCTAGAACGCATCGTGTCTGCAAATCAAAAACAAGGCCGGACGCATAAATAGCTACATTGTTTTAAGCATCGGGTACAACTCTGTTGCGGAACTCGCGCGTTCGAGGACACAATGTAGTGAGGAAAAAAATTAGCCGTACGCGTGCTAGAGTCTACGTTGATCCATTAATGATAACTCGTAAATTATTCTGGCGAGGTGACACGTCAAACGACGATTATTTCTGTCGACGTGCGCGATTCGACTTTCGCAAGTCTGGCGAAAACCAGCGGAATCGTGCATCGAACTGGCTGCACCGCGAATGTTGATTACCTTGCAACTAAGTGATTTGCATCAGAACGGCTGCTGAACTCGTAACAAAGTTGTCTTACGTTTTTGCACACCTGTGCAGGCTGAACATGAGGTAAACTATCCACTTGCGATAAACTATCGGAGCGACGATAAGAGAATGCCTTCCATTGTTTTGCGATGGAAGCGTTTACAGTGCAGCGAGTTACTCTGTCTCGACTTCATTGTTAACATGTATCAAGACCATCTTCGTGCAAAATGATTGTTCATGGTAATTGCGAAAAAGCAGGTGCTACATGCGTTGCTTGTCGAGTTTTAATAAGTTACTAATAAAATCATAGTGTCGAAATAACGCGTTCTGATATTTTTAATTTACGATTATTGATATTGCAAAAGTGCATCCACGAGGAAATATTCATCAAATTGTATGTTCTAAAAAATTGGCTAAAGACATTCTCATTATTTTTATAAAGCAATGTAAAATTGTCACTTTCGGTGCTCCGTAAAACCAGTGTTAGGTTCTTGAAAAAATGTTTGACTTTTACATTTTGTGCACACATTTTTATTGCAACTGCATCAAATTCGCGGTCTGGTTATTATATGAACAATGAGTCTCTGTACATTCATATTTGTTCAGCATTAATAGTATGCACTAGATTTTTATTTTCGCTATGTAAATTTAAATTAACACTCTTTAGATTAACATTATTCTTCCTCAAAATTATTTATGTTTAAGTGATTCAACTTTGGGAAATCTCTGTTTGAAAGTTCAGATAAACTTCATTCAATAGTTTAACTCTCCATATGCTATGCCGGTGTCATTCGTGACCCGTCAATATGTACAATTTTATTCCGATATAAGATGACGCTTTATATTTTTATTCCGAAATACGACGAAAGCCGGTCCCGAGCCATCGCCTTATATCGAAAGGAAACTGTATTATACGTATCGCCATGGGTCAGAAATGACTCCGGCATAGGCCTAGAACTCGCAGGAGTCCGGGGGTTGAGCAACAAATCTGTATGAAATTGTTAATGAAACCGTGTGTTTCACTAACTTTCTAAAATGTCCGTTTAACACGAACGTTTAAACATCGCCAGATAAAATTGTAGAATCTCGGATGATCGTACAAAGACACTAATTGCACGTCAGCAGATTGTTCGCCGGTCAACCGCGGATCATTACAACGCAATCAGCGCTAATCAACGATATTTACGCGCTCATTTTGCCCAGAGGATAATCGTTTCAGGAAACGCGTGTACACCTTCGGATTACACTCCGTCTAATAAGGTGCACGTTACATCAGTGCGAAGAAATCACTGATGCAACAGGTTCAACGATCTACAACATCCTGCAAGAAATTGTCATTCTCTTTTCGAGAACGTTTTTGCTTATTTCCCGCGGAAGAGTCTTAAACATACAGCGACAGACATAATTGCACGGAGACCGGAGGAAGTTCTGTCAATCGTTGCACAACGGACCAACTTTACGTTAAGTGATTAATACTTTTATTTTAATCTGCATATCCGATCGGTCTAGTTTGCATAAGAACAGGATTGTGATGAAATCGTTGTGGTGTTAATTGTTGAGAGTAATAACGCTCAACCGTGCGGTCCTGACATGTGTGATCAGGATCGTTGACCTAACTCTTTGCTCAATATTTTAATTAAATATTTAGTGGATGGTCATAAAAATCTTGCGCAGATGTTTCTGAGAATTTAACTGCTTGAAAGTTTGTAGTATTAAATACAGTCGTAGAAGTGCGAGCCATATTATGCTTTCGAGAAATGGAATGTTTTAAAATAAATTAGCAAAAATTGTAGAACCTGTTGCATCTTATAGATACTTTCTTCATTTATTTTTGCAGGGCTGTATAACGTTGTGCGTTTATTAGGAGAATCATAGTATCGTTTTCCAACTTCTCGAAATGATTAAAGAAAGACGGAAAGTTTTATTTGGCTCCTATTTTTCGCAATCGATGCAGAACATTTTTATTTTGCAGAAAGATCCACAGTCGACTGATGATTCATCTTATTGATAAATTAAATGTGGCTACGATCTAGTGATCCAACGGTCCTCGGAGAGTCGTATAAAAGTGATCCGATCACAGCGCGACGCGCGACGTCTCGATCATCGCCGATCGATCGCGATTTTACCGACAACCAGGGAACCAGTCTCCGGAGGCCTCGATTATGGTTGCTTCCGTGCACGATCGCCAGACGGAGACACTTCTATCCGGTTTTTGCGGACGACAGCCTCCCAATTAATCTGCAATTAATCAACAAAGTCCTCGGATCGGTTCACGTCGCGAAGTCAGCCGTGTATTTTCCGCATGGTGTCACCAGAGAACGGGTCACTGAAAAATTTCGCAAGGTACCGTCGCCTTAATTAGATAGGAATTACGCAACGCGTGTGTCGCGCGCAGATTTTAATAGCGATTTTTACAGGGCAACTAATGTGCACGAAGCAAACGATCCGGGGGATCGACGACCTGTTTAGCCTCTTATCGATCCGATCGGATCGATCGAAAGCAGCACTATCGGCGACATGGCCGCTATTTATCGCTGTTAGATTGTCTCTTTTGCCGGAGTTTCGATTATGGTCATAACTAGGCTGCAGATTGCGGCAACTTCTGTCCCGGATCTGGCGCGAGCCTTGAACACACAAGACTTTATACAATTATTCGCTCGAGAGTCCTGAGATGTCCGAGTATAAAATTATTTATAGCAGGATTTCGCTGGAAATGGTCCCCTCTTGTGTTTTTAGCGATGTTGTTTTGTGGTAAAGAGATCGTGTTAATGTATTGTTACAACATTTTCGTTCTAAATTTGTACAATATGTAATTTCCATAAGAAACCATTCTGGGTTCTTCTAGAATGACGATAAAAATCAGGAAATCGTTTGTATAGAATGTGAGATAGAGATTGTATTAATATATTGTTTCGACATCGTTGTTCTAAATTTAGAGTACAACGTGTGAATAGGCGAAAACATTCCTGGTTTTATTAGCATGGCGATTAAAATCAGAAACGAAGTTATTTCATTTTTAGAGTGTTTGCTGGTAGGGTTTAATGGATGAGCGTTTTAATTGGGAAAAAATCGAAAGCAGCATTCGATCATTGCGTTTATCACAGCAATCGATGCCCATAACTGTTAAATACCACGTTCATTCGTTGAATAGTGAGACAAAGAATTTAAAAGGTACATCTGAATTCGACAGAATTGTACGGTACATTCGATCCGCTCATTTATCATAGCACTCGATGCTCCTATTTGTTGATTAGCATGTTTGTTAGATAAACAATGAGATTTAGCGTAATGAGAATGTTATACAGTATGAAGCCTTTTGTGCGAATATTTTATGCGTTTTATCGTGTAAACTTTATTGTATTGAAAAGTTTAGGAGAATGCACACGGATATCTATGCAGTTCGTTGTCAAAGAACACCATAAGTTCGTGTTTAATTACAGCTTTTTTCAGGACCAAAAAATCTGCATTTCGATAAAAATCGACTGATGATTGGAAGACGAATTCTACAGGTACCAGTTTTTTCTATCCTAGTGTAAATTACATTCTCCGTTTCCCAATTGAACAAGTTTATTCCGAGGATACTTAATTTAATTCTCTCTCACGACACGGCGCGTTCACAATTCTCCTTTCACGTCGAAAGGGTAAAATAAAGTTTACCGTTATATTGTAGTCTTTATTGATTGTCAGCAGTCCGGTTCAAAGTGAACAAAAGAATGGTTGTTCGAAACTTGAGAAGCTTGAGATTCAGATTTCTTAAAAACCGGTTGGACTATTACGAAACGCTTCACAATCTCTGCAAAGTATCTATTGTGTTCCAGCCATTGTATTTCTACCCTTTGTTCTCAAAGTTTTATATACAGAAACATAATTTAGCAAAGATATATGATCATTACATTTCTGAGACGATTGTTCGTAATTTTTGCCACGTAATCGTCCTGATCAGGTAAAAATTAACCGCTGCATTCAATCAGTAAATTTATGGAAAAACACTAAAAAAAAGCTGATCACAATATCTGAAAATGAGACGAGATTAGAACGCTTCAGAAAGCTTTCGATCACTGTACTTTGATCTTCTTCTTATTTCTAATAATGTAGTACTGCTCGTTAAATAAAAAGATCATGGCAGGTATTTTCTAGCGTAAAATTTATAGTGTCTACACTTCTCGTCCTACTAATCGAACTAAATTTTTTGCAAAGCATTTTATTCTTTCCATTCACTGGCTATCTCTGTTGCTATGTATTTTACACAAAACTGACTGAATTAGATCATACCGAAGCAAAACAATCATGAATTTTAAGGGAAAGTATTATAACTTTTACAATTTATTTTTCATATTTCCTGTTCCACTTACACCCCACCGAATTCAATCTTACTGGAGCAAAGTCACCGATCAATTTTAATGGAAAGCATTTTAACATGTATATTTTATTTTTCGTATTTCTTATTCTATGTACAGTTTATCAATAACAGTTAGAAAGTAAAATCAATAATTTCAAACGAACTGCATTTCAATGTATACAATTTTTCCCTCGCGTTTCTGGAGCAAAATCAATCACGACTTTTAACGGCAAGCATTTCAACACGTGCAACATATTTATCATTTCTCTCGTTCTACTTGCAATTTGCCGAATCGAATTTTACCAAATCGGAGCTCGAACACGGGCAACATTTCCTAAATCAATTCGCAACGAAAGTCGAGCAGCGTCGACGTCAACTGCACCGCGATGCACCGGGAAACGGTCTGATATAGCCGTGCCGACGCATCGGCGCAATAGAGTGCAACAGAGTGCAATAGAAAGTCCAGCGGCACTGTCACGTTCTTCGGTCACTCCCCCGATTCGCATTGTGCCCAGCGAAGCATCTCCGGGCTGAAAAATATCAGTACTTATCGGCGACCAACGGGTCCACATTCTAACCGCGAAAGCGAAGAAGCTAATTGTCTTCGTTGCATGTCGTTACCGCGTTTCCCCGTGCGCGAACCGAAATATAGGAAGGAAACCCGTCGTTCGTTGTTTAACTATAAAATCATACGACCGAGTCTACCGAGCCGTTCTACCGATTCTTTTGAAATAATTCTTCTCGCTCGGACGAGTCGGGGTTGTGACCGCTCAAGTCCCGCGCGGCCACCTTGCCAAATTAATCGCGCCGATCCGACGGGATTTTGCGAGGTTTCATAACGCGGGAAAAGTGAAAGGTTCGATGGCGTTCTGTCAGAACGGGGCCCGCGCGAAACTTGAAACCGAAACCGCGAAATCGGGATGGTCTCCTCTTCGAACCCGTGCGAAAAACCGATTAGCGGATCTGCAAAATTTGCTGGACCGTGGTGCGAATTTTTTGGTCCTCGACCGCTCGATCGATTGTTTATGCAATTTTCAATTTTTCCAGGCAAAGTTCAGGAAAGTGGAAACAAATAAAATCTAATTTTCAGCGGTAGTAGCCTTCGTAGATCAGAAATAAATGAAAATCGTACTAAATTGTGTGGAATTTTATATTATAGTATTTAAAAAAAAATTTCAGAAGCCATAAACGCATACAGATCCGCAATCCGCAGTCTAGTTATAAGCCGTTCATTTTACTTCCACTCGTACAGTTTATGCTCATATTTTCTGCTGCACTGCGTAGCTATTGCTGGCTAAAACTTAAGAGAGAGAGATATTGCAGAGACTGTTTTATGTAATCTGTATTACAGTATAATTATTTGGACGATACTGAGCGACGCGTCGCGTAATTTATTTGATTCGTTTATTATGCCGCTTTGAAATAGGATCACAAGATAATTGACTGCGGATTTTACGCATTTATGACAAAATTGTGTAAGTAAAATTTGAGGTGGTGAAAAGATCCAAATAATTTAAAAATATTAATGTTACCCTCAGTATGTTACAAGTATTCAAAACAGAAAAACATTTCTATTTCACTCCCGTCTCTTGCAATCAATGCAAACAGTTTTTATTTGCATAAATAGCCGCAGTCTGTTTGATTATTTAATTTTAAGCGATGCCGAACAATATCTTCTCCTTTTTATGATTTCTTTTTTTATTCAACGTGTTTTGTCAACAATTTTATTGACATTTTTAACATTGGCCCCTTCCAATTCTTTTACGCAATACTTCAGTATTTAATATTTACCATTTTTCTCGACTGGTATTTAAACGGATTCTGATTCCTCGACGTAGTCTCTCACCAACTAATAAACATGATGTAATAGCGATAATAAACTATAAAACGACCACAGCATAAGAGTATGAATTCCTAGGGGCTCAACTTGCAGAATATTTAACTCATGAAGAAATATCCTGCGAGCAAAAAGGAGCGTTGCGCGATTAGAATGCGAATGAAGAATCAGCACAAAGATCGTCCGTCGTCGTGTGCCACAAAAAAAAACAGAGGAATTGTCGTAAATGGTCAATCGCGAACAAGGATTCATAAAAAAAAAACGGCTCGTTATCCTTGCGGAGGGGTCTCTTCTCTCGGTTGAGCAATGGACCTACATATCGGATCCACGAGATGACCTTTCGCACTTTTCATTCACGAAATTATGCGAACGTTATGAAAAGGACGATTAAATTCGTAAACTGTCAGCATCGTTTCTCGCAACTTTCCCATTCCGAATTTCTAGCTAGTTTTAACCGCTTTTGTCGGCAGGGGGTGGGGGCTAAAATTGGTAGTATGTTAATGAGCCACTTTCAAATTATAAATAAAAGATGGGTTGGCATATTGTGTGAAACGGAGACTCGTGAATAAATAATGAAAGCAGGAGCTTTAACTTATCTGCGGAATTTTATGCAAACTTTCGTCCACCTCACAAAAATGGCACCAACATCTCTTCTCTCCGTCAGCGTTTCCAAAAAATCTAAAATAAAATTGAACAATGTTAAATTCTAGACAATTGCCTGTTCTATCATTTTCCGAGGACTATAGGTGACCGCACAAACTTTTGCAATCTACCGATAATCGTGAGATCAATCACAGTACAAACGTCCACAGTCCAGTGATCAACACTCTGAGCCTTGCCACACATTCAAAAGCAATTCCCTCGTTATCAAAGAAATGAGTAGGTGTAATTTAAAACGGTAAAAACATGAGGAGAATTTCAAAATATATCTGTATATATTATTTTCAATCTATTAAATATATTAAGAAAGACATTAAAATTTTATATCACCCCAGTTCGTTGCAATTCAAATAGAAAGTTTTTATTTTGCATAAAGATCGGCAGTCTAGTTATCACCATAAAACGGTTGATTTATCATCAAAGTCCACTCAAAAGACTCCAGTCAATCCTGGAAAACCATAAAAACCCGAACCGTTACGCGAGTATCATCGCAGGAAGACAAAGTGCCATTTTATTGTCTAATAAGCTAGCCTCCGGGTTAACGCGTTTCCATGCTCGCTCATTTTCCAATCAGGATTACAAAACTCAATTAGCTCATTCACGGACGAGTGTCTGCAATGTTGATGACGTAAGAACAAGAATAGACCAACGCCCCGTTTCCAACGTCATCGGAGCTGGCATTGCCGTTAAATCGCGAGTCAACGATCTCGTGAATTGAAATTCTATCGGGTAACGTGACCTTGAAAGGATCTTACGGTCTGAAAGACCATAAGAGGCACCCGGCTGGCATCTGGTACGATCGTCGTGGCACGATAAAGCTGGTCGAGGCTGGTCAGTAAACTGATCTAACGGCGCCGGTTGTAACAGACCGCTCGCTCGATCGTTTGCGAAACCTGTTCGACCGAGGATGATCCGCGAGACACCGTCATCGAACCTACGACCCGTTCCCCATCTCGAATCATCGATTAATTAAACGCACGGATGTCGGAGCTGCTCGAGCAACTATCGTCGCTTCTCCTTGGGATTATGGTTGCTCAGTGCTGACCGACTCGAACACTTTTTGTGGCGACGATGTCTGTCAGAGGACGAAAGATGCAAAGTTTTATGGATCATTTTCCGAACATTCGAATGGAGCAAATATTTCTTTATATTAACAAGAAAATTGCTTTTAGTAAGAAATAAGTATAGTATTCACTTTGTGTGTTTGACACATACGTTCTCTTATTTCTGACCAGATCTCTTTATGTAAAATCTCATTTTTATAGATTATTTTACCACGGCAAGAGATAATTTTTCTTTTTGTAACAATAAGAAGACTTCTTCCAGTAAAAGTAGAATAACAATTCTTTTAGTTTTTATTAACACACGTATTTTCTGGTAAATTTCCATTTTCATGAATCACTTTATAGAAATTTTTTAACGAAAAACGAAACGTTTTTTAGTAAAAATTCGATTAACCGTAGCCAAGAGATAAGTTTCATTGCAATTTTAAAGTCTGCGCACGCAACGGTCGTAAACATCCATAATTTAATCAGTACAACCATTTACTTATTTTTTTGTTTAATTTTCAATCGGAAGGGGGCGTTGGTTGTTCATTTCCTGTGCACTTAAGCAAATCGCAAACTATCGAACACGTTTCAATGCATTCGTGTGGTTTATAACTTTATGCTGAATCGCAGCGAAACGCTGAATGAAATTATAAAAATAAAAATAGTAGTTTAGTTTAATCACCACGGGTGGAAGTTGTACCATCGAATGTGAGCAAATTATGGAATTAGAAAGGGAATGGAAAGATATGTTGGAAACGTGGAAAGAATTTTTCCATGCCAGTCTTCGTTTCCGACACATTCGATATTGAAAGTATGTTTCACGCGTATGCGTTAGTACTTACAAGAAGTAGAAAGTGTAAGTGATGAAGGAACTTTTCCTACGCATTAGCACGTGCATCGGAGACAAATCATCATATTCAATTATGTCCGAAACGAGGCATTGTACGGAGACATTTCTTTCCAAGACTCATTCTTTTCTGCGTTAGGTGTGTGCAAACGTTTGAGTCGTTTTTTCGAATTCCTTTTTATTTGACGTAAGAGATGTGCTACCAGGCGATAACGAAGTTGGTTATTTAGAGGCGATGGTGAACAAACAATTGTATAAAAAGGCGGATGATTAAACGGAATAGAAAGACTAAAAATGTTGCATTCACCTAACAAATTCAGGATGTGCTGAGAAAATACAGCTATACCTAACATAACAATTAGAAACAAAAAGCACACGATTACTAACAATTTTTTAATTTCCCATTTTGCAAGGAAATTGAAGGGAGAAATAATATAAGTACAATTACAATGGAACATTAAATGAGAAGTTAATGAACGATCATAAATTGACAAACATGTCTTCAACAAGTAACAAACCTGAGAAAACACAGCTGTACCTAGCATAACGCAGATGAACACAATTCACACGATCATTGACAACGTGTTTTTACTTCTTGAACTCGAAAGAAACTCAAGAGGCAAATAAAAATACCTTTAAATTATGAATTCTAAATCGGACAAGACCAGAAGTTGAAAATGACGAAGGACCATAAATTGACAACCGTTTCGTACCTGTTCCAAAGTGGTCCCCAGCCTTCATACTTAATGCGATTCGAAGCAGAACCTTTAATCTACCTGGGGACCGCGCATGATTGACTTAATAAACAGCAGCGAACCAGCATGGTAACTTTCATCGGCGTGGGAGCGCGTTAAACTTGTCCTTGCTTTGTTCCTAGCTGGAAACAGCTAATGATCGTAACGGGAGATCATTCACCGAGTGCCGAGCTCATTGTTGCCCGTCGAGAATGCCAAGATCGCGATCATGGTCGCAGCCAACAAGGGATTGCCCTGTTCTTCTGTCTCTTCTCCTTCCGATCTGAAACCATTCACTCCAACAATCTCAGTAATAAAAATCTTGCATAAATCTCTAAAAAAAATTACTCGATAAGCTTGTACATAGTAAAGATTGTTTTATGGACTTTCAGCATCAGAGTCCATTAACCAGGAATTTACTAATGAGACTTTACCGTGTAGTGGAAAAGATGAACACCGTTTTTTATTACTCAGGATTAGGTCAGATTTAATTCAGGCAGTTTGGACAACGAGAAACTCATTAATACGCCGCTGAGCGTTTAGTGTCAATTATAGTGTACACTATCTCCCGAGAGAAAGGAGTAGCGTTTCACAATTAGCGTTGTTAAGTCCATTTGCTCGTTAAAGTGTCGAGGTTTCGTTTTATTTCTAACGAATCTAATAATTCTTTCACTTGGTCGTTTTGCAGTTCGATGCTGGTGTGCTTTATATTATATTTTTGTTGTAATAATCTTATTTGTCACGGCATCGTTGCCACGAATGGCAGTCGCTGAGACTGACTAAAATAACTCACAATTAAATGATTGCTGCAGTGGATGTGAAAATCGCACTGTTAAGAACAAGAATGGGATTGCGATTGAAAAATTTTACTTAGATATTTAATCTTGAGTTTCAATAGAATTTATTTCACTGTTAATCAATGTGATTGCAATGTATTCTAACAACCTGGGAAATAAAAGGAGACACTGAACAAACCCAAAATCATCAAACCTTACAAAACCCTCTCCTGACTCAAGCCATCAACTCAAGCGCATCAGAAAATCATCGACATTCTCATCGACCCGTGGATCCTCCAAAGACCACGTATTCCCTCCGCAGCCTCGATTAACAAATCGCAGACACGATTGCACTCCGCACATTCTGCAGATTAGGCGATGCACTTGTGAAACGCTGACGCTGTCGTCGCGTCGCGTCGGCTGCGCATCGCTGCTTTATCGGGTAATTGCAGCTCGAGCATCGACCATCGGACGCAACGGCGGAAGTGAACGCATATTGCTGGATGCACTGTCATTATGAATGCCAATATCCAGGCTGGAATAGTCGGGAAAAGTGCAGGCTTCGATGATCAAGAAGGAAAGGGGCGGACGGTCCTCCGATTGCTATAAAGCGGCCATTTTTTCGTCGTACCGATCAGTTTCCCGGTCGCGTTCAACGATTCCAATTTTCTGCTTTTCCCAGCATGGGGACCTCGCGACGCGATTCCTAGATCTGAAGAATTTCCAGATCTGATAGTCAGTCCAGTGATCGATGCGCTGCGCGGTGCATTCTGACGGAAATGTTCAGCGAAGACTGAGAAGTGCCACTAGACCCTCTGCGAAGGTTCTGAAGGAGATTCTGGGCATAACTCCGGGACACCTTTCCCTGAAATGATTTTACTTAGAGGAGTACCGGCAGCTCCCGCGCTGCTAGCTCTGGTAGCTACGCACATGGTAATCTCGATGGCAGCACCGCCAGTGAAAAGATCGCCAGAGGTGGCTAGAGATCTGGGAAACGGGTTCTCCAGTGTGCCAAAGATCCTAGAGATCCAACTACCACTGAAGATCGCCACGAAAGACGACTTGGTAGCCTGGGCTAAGTATGTGATGGGTCTGATGGCGTCCAGGATCAACATCACCCTGACAACTGTTAAGGACACTACTCAGACTCCTGCAGAGCCTGCCAGGACCCCCAGTAGCTACAAGCAGATGCAGAGCTACCAGACTTCTGGGTTCAAGAACTTAGATCCTACTAGACAAGCTGGGATCATGAAGGCTTACGCTAAGACCTTCGAGACCTCCAGGTATGCCGAGAACGTGAGGAATCATGAGCGTAATAAGAATCCCGCGGAGTTCAAGATCCAGGATACTAATAGGTACCCTGAGAGGAATAGGGTGACTGTTAACGTGACTCCTGCGCCAAGGAAGGAAGTTGTTTCTAATCCTAGCTTGCAGGCCTTTACTGCAGGTCCTCTGACCGCTAAGAACTTCCTTGGTATTCGACCAACCACCTTTGCTACCCTGGGGATCACGGATCATGCCACTGTTCATAGTCCTCTAGAGATCACGGCGAATATTAATCTGGCCAGGCCAGAGATCAAGGAATCCCTGATCAAGGGGACTTTCGACGTAGCGAATGCGTTGAAGGTGAACGGTCAACAGTTCTTCGTGCCAACGTTCCCGGATTTTAGACCCTTCAGTCCGAAGAACATTGACTCTTTCAACACCGAGGCTGTGCCACCAGCGAGGACATACCTGCCGGTGACCACTACCACTGACAACATCAGGTTCCCCAGCGATTCGTTTGCTACCAGGTACTTCTTCGATGGAGTTGAGAGGAACGTGACTAGCAACTTAGGAATCCTACCGGTGGATTTGAGGTACACCACGATCAGTCCGGTCAGTTTCAGCGAGGAGATACCGTTGCCAGTGAAGAGCCTAGAGTTAGCTACCAGGAAGAATTTCACAAGTCTCCCAAAACCGATTTTGAATGTTCCGTTTGAAGCTGTGATCACGTTCACGAGAGAAGCTACGATAGAGCCGACGACCTTGAGGACAGACAACGAAAGGCAGTTTGCTGTACCCACTAGAGATCCTATTGATGCCTTCCCACCTTATTTCGATAATAACATCACGGTGATGAATGAGTCAGGACAGATAAACGTTGTGTTCGACGATGGCAGTCAGGTGACTGAGAAGACGAATGGAACCAGGAAGAGTGAGAAGAAGA
The DNA here is from genome assembly GCF_050948215.1 of Halictus rubicundus. NCBI lineage: Eukaryota > Metazoa > Arthropoda > Insecta > Hymenoptera > Halictidae > Halictus > Halictus rubicundus. The sequence goes on from NC_135151.1 coordinate 7,270,622, forward strand.
AGAAGAAGAAGAAGAAGGAGGAGGAGGAAGAATCGAGCAAGCAGAAGACGAAGAAGGAGAAGACCAAGAAGCCTTCGATGCTCACGCAGATTATTAAGGCGTTCGCTGAGATGAGGAAGAAGAGTCTTAATGCGAATAATAGTTTGTCTGCGGATCTCTCGCCCCCACCATTGAAGCCGCCATTGTCGTTCCCGTTGCCACCCAGACAGGAATCTACGCCACCACCTAAGCCACAGTCTTATCCTCAGAGACAGCAGGCTTACCCCCAGAGACCACCGCAGACGTATCCCCAGAGGCCGCAGCAAACTTATCCCCAAAGACCGCAGACTTACCCTCCGAAGCCGGTGAGTTTGACACAGTTGAGAGGAAGGATCTAATACAGATCTAGTTTAGCGCTACATCAGACCTAATTCAGACTTAGATCCAGTTAGATCTAAGGCTTGGTCCAACATGATTTATCACATACGTACATAACTTAGACATGACTAAACTTAGCTTAAACCGGGAATGCCTAGTCCAGATTTTGCTCGGGCATATTACAACCAATTCAGACTTAGCTCACACCTAGTATGAGCAGCCCAGGCGAAAAATATTTTATCCAAAACTAGCCCAGATCAAGTATGACTAATTCAGACTCAGCTCAGATCTAGTATGCCTAGCAAAGACCTAGAATGCCTGATTCAGACTGTCCCAGACCTGGCATGCCCAATCCAAACTTTGTACAGACCAAGAATGCCCAACCCAGACAGACGTAGCTCAGTTGAGGCCTTGCTCAGACCTAATATATCTATCCCAGTCCTAGAATGCCTAATTCAGACTGTCCCAGACCTGGTATGCCCAATCCAAACTTTGCACTGACCAAGAGTACCTAACCTAGACCTAGAATGCCTAATTCAGACTGTCCCAGACCTGGTATGCCCAATCCAAACTTTGCACTGACCAAGAGTACCTAACCTAGACCTAGAATGCCTAATTCAGACTGTCCCAAACCTGGTATGCCCAATCCAAACATTGCACAGGCCAAGAATGCCTAACCCAGATGTAGCTCAGTTGAGGTCTTGCTCAGACCTAGTATATAATACCTACCCTAGACCTAGAATGCCTAATTCGGACTGTCTCGGACCTGGCATACCCAATCCAAACTTTGCACAGACCAAGAATGCCTAACCCAGACGTAGCCCAGTTGATGCCATGCTCAGACCTAGTATACCTATTCCAGACCTAGAATGCCTAATTCGGACTGTCCCAGATCTGGCATGCCAAATCGAAACTTTGCACAGGCCAAGAATGCCTAACCCAGAGGTAGCCTAGTTGAGGCCTGAGACCTAATATAGCTTTCTCAGACCAAGAATGCCTAACTCAGACATTGCCCAGGCCAAGAATGCTTAACCTAACTTATCCTGAACCCAATATGCCTAACCTAGTCACATCCTAGATCCCGAATGCCCAACTGAATCGTTTCGCAACTTCGGAACAGCTTATCCGAAAGCAGCACAGGTTAGTACATCTAATCCCCATCCTAACGTGACCTAGTCGAGATCCAGTTTTAATTTAGCCCCAGCCCAGAAGTAGCTAAGTCATTTCCAGGCGCCGCTGAGTTTGATAGAGAGAGTCGAGTAAAAGTAATGCGATCGGGGAGGAGTAGACTGCAGAGAAAGGAACGGCGCGCGTGTCAAAGTGGTTCGGGTCAGGGAAAAGAACGGGAGCTGTGGTTTCAGATAATTTGAGCGGTGAAAGGCGTACAGTTAAACGGATGCATTTAAGGAAATTAGGTACGATCTGTATGTGTAGCTCCCGCGGTCCCACGGCAGAAGATGCGCCAGAGTGGACATTAATGCTTGGTCGTATGAAAAGATCCGTGATCTCAACGGATACTATTGTTCAGCTGGCGAGAAAGTTCTTTTAACGTAGCTTTGGAAGATATGCATTCTGAGGGATCGCGGGCAGCAGTTGTGGAGAGTGTAATTTGTTGCTTTCAACCACTTATTGCACCTTTTGCGTTCAACGGTTAGATGTTGGTAACGGTATATTACTGCGCATAGCTGTTTTTAATTAAAGCAGTTCATAGTTGATTGTTCTTTAAACGACTTACCAAGTTGGAAAGATCTACGTTGCCGGTGTAATTATTACATAAGCTGATGATTCTTAGTTCATGCTCATAAAAGAAGTTATGCAACACGATAATCGCTTTCAAACTCGAATTAAAATGTGGGTTAGGATGAGAGTAACATTTGGAGACTTGGTTTCATTCGGCGCTAATGGGATGAGAAATAGGACGTGCTTACATAATATGACTTGCTAAAGCGGAACGTATACAGCTAGATTCGAAGATTGTGGTTCGTGGTTGTACGGCGTTAAGTGTTTCAAGGTCTACCTCGTAAAATCGTGTAATATCTTCTGTGCGTTTAATTTCTACATTACTTGCAAAATAGTCGAGACAATGCCTGAATACAGTAATAGTAACTGAACGATCGGTTGAACTAAATCAAATGCACAAATCAAAGATAGAGGGTGAATCAGCTCGGGGACACACTTCTCTTCAACAGCAAACTTAATCGATTGCAGGATTGCGTGCAAAAACGTGTACGCTCGCTCGTGCAGAGAGGAACAACGCGATTTACTCAGCGGTTATCAAACCGTGCCAGATTACAGTGATTTCTCTATATATGTCGCTAAGGCCTGGATGATAAACGTCGCGGAATTATCCCCACTACCACGGGGTATACCCACGAAGCTCGAGAGGTCTCGGACGCCGAGGAGTGTAAACATAACACGACTCGGGTATGTCTCCTGGACGATATATGTCGCTGGCAAGACCCGTGTTGTTGACATATATCGAGAATTCACTGTAGCGTGAAAAAGAATCACGACTTTCATCGCACATGCAGCAAACATCGCTGTTACCGCTATTGGGCTTGAAATGGTTCTGAAAATGACACTGTTCTATACTTTTATGCAATGATTGAAACAGTTAGGAACAATTATTGGTACAAATGATCTTCACGAAGAACCGAAATTTTCAACTGTCACGTGCCTGGATCATGGTTCCCATTTTTTGGTTTCTATATTGATCCCATAAAGATTAGCTTTTTAAAGTCGATGATTGTTCGCGGCCGCTGCTCGACAAGGAGAAGAACGGTGTAAAATCATTGACTCATTGACACCGATTCGTTGATTTCAGTCTGAGTTGCGACAAGGAAGACGTAATCTGACGTCTCTGGCGCAGGAGCTCGAGGTACGTTCAATATCCTCCGTACTACCGTAATCGAAACCCTTCGCGCACAATTAGGCACCTCAGTCTCGAGCGTTCTGATCCCTCTGCGCGGGAAATTCAAATTCGCAGGACGACGACGACGATGGAAACAGCAGCGGCGAGGACAAGAGCGAAGAGAAGAGCGAAGAAGACGAAGGCAGCAATCCAAAAGATGACGCGGAGGAAAATGAAGGGAGCAACAGTTCGGACGAGAGCAGCTCGGACGAGAGCGATTACTCTGATGAAGAGGAAGAGGGTGGCTCCGTGCAGGCCCTCATCAATCTCCTCGAGCTGGCTGCACCTGTTCTCGAAGATCTCAGCGACGTAAGACCATAGACCTCGCGTTAACAGTTAACGATTTCACCTAAAGGAACTGTTAATTCGTTTCTATAAAATTATACCTACCTCAGAGGAGGTTTGCTAATGAACCGGAGATCACTATAGCCGATGTTTCTTGCAGCCAGAGTCCGACACGGATTTCGCTAATGTCCTCGAAGTTGGCATCCCTCTGCTTGAAGATCTGTCGAACGTAATCCTCAATCCTTTCAGTTTCGAAACGTTTGAACGGTGCACGTCTTGGATCTTGTACTTGCGAATGTTCGATGCGTTTTAGGGCGACGGAGTGAATCCTGGCATCGATGTCGCTGGGATCTTGGTGCCCATTTTGCTGCAGATCAGCGGAGTGAGTTGTCCAGCTGCTGTTTGCTTGTTTAGCTACAACTTAGAGCGAGGGACGTGACAGGTAAGAGCAGGTAATCGAGTGAGGAGATTTGTTCCAGGGCCCAGAAGGAATGGGGGACTCGGTCGCCATTTTGACGCCGCTTCTTCAAGTGCTCGCACCTCTGGTCGGACCGTTGTCCGGTCCTTTGCTCGTTCCTCTGAGCAGGCAGAGCAGCAATGTGAGTAAACCGAAGCTTTCATAGTTAATTTCTCGCGAACGAGGAGATCATTGCGATTCCAGGCACCAGGACAAGGTGGATCCAGCTCCGGCAACCTAATCACGAATTTGAGCGGTCCCTTGAGCGAGGTAATATAACCGATTCTGTAGATGATCCCGTAGATTATGTTATCTATGTTGCAGTTCGTTCTGTGAATGATTGTTGACGTTTCAGACGGGCCCAGGCAAGATGTCGATGATCCAGAGCTTGATCGCAGGAGTCGTCTCTAGTCTTAGCAAAGTACGCATTGATTTTCTGTTAACGAACCGTTGTCCATCGCTAATAAATTGACCGTTTGCAAACTAAATGAGTGTCGTATATACCATTGTCTTAGATCAACGTTTTTCTAATACGATTTTAGCTGTTAAGCTCGACGGTAACGTTGAGATCATCGATTTTAGAGTTGATCGGTTTTGTACGCGAGTTTGAGGATCGATGACGAGTTGGGAGATTAATCGTTGGATCGTTTTCGATATGTTTGCAGAACTCTGGAGGCGGGTCGGATATTACGAGTCTTGTTAAGGCTATTGTTGCCGGGTCCGTTTCTGGAACCAGTGCTAGCTCCAGTGGGCCGAGGGATTCCTATGGAGCACCTACTAGCTATGGCGGCGATTCTTACAGTTATGGTGGTCAGCCTAGTCGCGTGAGTTGATTTTGTAATCATACTCTACTTTTTTTCGAACACTTTTCTTTTTTTTTTCATTAACAGTTTTAACAGCACGAGTATTTTCTTACAATTATTTTTCTCTCGTTTCTCTGCACGTAGAAGATTAAATTTTAATTTGGTTTGTGAATATTCATAACTATTCGAATGACAGAACAACATCGTGTAATCAAACATTTTTTACTTACATTAATTTTGCTTTCAAGGATTCAAATATACATTAAGTATATATGTAGATGAGAAAAATATATAAAAACATATTCTATTCAGTAACTATTTTGTGACGTACAATGAAAACAAATGTCAATTTATGTTTGACGTGTATTAATTGTTACAAGAAAGACAAAAGTGAAAGAGCAATGCTTAAATAATGTATAATATCTTTTCAAAGTAAAATTCGATACACATAACGTTGGAAAATCGTTCGAATAATTATGGCCATGAAAGTCATCGCAATAGGAGTCTAGAAATCTTGAAGAAGATTTCAATCTTATAAAAATTGACACGATCGAGATGCTTATCGGGACTGTACCCCCAACTACATGCAACTTCTGAACTTTGCAGCCCATGACGCCGTTCAAGGGGGAAAATCCAATCGCCCTGCTCGGTTCCTCGGTTAATGACATACTAAACGCGATCTTAAAGATAGTCGCCTCCCTAATTAACGCGATAATGGGTATCCTGGGCGCGTCTTCGGCCTCCGCGGCTCCGGCAGCCCCAGCATCGCCCCCTTCTTATGGTGCCCCAAGCCCTTATCAAGCTGCACCATCACGGCTCACACCCCCTCCTCGACTAACACAAAACAACAGTACTCGCGGAACATCGACGCGAGGAGTGCGATTTTTCCGCTGACGTGTCCGATGTGCCCAATTTTGTCAGGGTGTGCGGAATGCAAGAAGTTTGAAAGAGTACCCTAATTTTTCAATTTTTATTTTATCAATCTCTCGCCCTATAATGTATTCTGAAAAATGTACAAAGGGGAAGGATGAAAATAGGAAAATCACATGACGACAAATATACAAGTGTTGTTTGTACACTTATTTATAAAACTCGCATAGGTAATGTCAATTCATGTGGTCCTTGAATTTATAATTATGCAATATCCCTACATAAGTTAATCGAAAAACTATGTTATCGTTGACTTTGTTCTGTTGGAAGAAATATACACCGTTACCCTCTATATCATCCTGTAAATAATAAAAATGATGCCTCGCTCGTTTTGTGCTAGAATAACTAAAAAATGGTCAATTGATTGCAACGCATTGAAAAAATATAACAGTCATGAATTCCAAGAACAAAGAAAATTATTATTGACCATTTTCATTTTACAACGTTGCTCTCGTCCTTGTAAGATCATGGCAGAAGAATCCTTGGAAGAAATGATCCATCAAATCTAAAACACTGACAAAGTAGACTCAATCATGAATCAACGAAAAACGGAAATCGTTGTCGTCCATTTTCATAGACCTTTAATCTCTCCGTTAAATAATAATAATAGAAGAAATCGATCCATTAATTTCGGAACGTTGAGGAACTAGATGATCACAAACCATAGAACGAAGAAAATGATCGTTAACCATTTTCGAGCATCATTATTCACCTGAGCAATAAAAGATCCTAATAAGGTGTCACGGAACGATTAGACAGTTGTCACGCAAGACTCGACACGAAATGGGCAAACAATTAACTACTTCCTACAAACGGCGCGATAATCCAAGGATGCAGAACACGTCATCGTACTTTCAACTCGACCTGGATCGATCAACCGCAATAGTAACTGTTTATTAACAAAAAACCGCGACATATGAACCTCCTGTTCCGATTGTCACCTTCGTACACCTGTCCATCCGATTTTCAAGTTTGACGTCAAGCTGTTTCGCACGCTCTTTTACGTCACATGCCCATATCCGGATTAATTATCTTGTAATCTAAAAATTGGGTCGCCGAGAAAAAGTGTTCGGTAACTGAATAAAGAGATAGGTGCGATCGCCGATTACGTAAAGATGAACATAAAAGCCGAAACCTTTTAACATGATCAAAACCAGAAGAACGCGGAGGCGGCCAAAGGCGGCGTTGCATAACGGAGAATTAAGGGCAACAATCGCCGGAATAAATAAAACCGGACGATGTGCATAATGAATTATATAAAACCGATTTCCCTTTTTACGGCCCTCAAGTAAAACGAGTCACATTTGTGATCGTTTTATTCGTGAAGTGACTCAACAAAACTTTCGTCCATTTTAAACGTGTAAATATGCATGGAGAAAAGACGAGATATTGTACTATATTATAGTCTATGATTGATTTTATGATAGTTGCTTATTCGTGTATTTTAATTCGTCACATATGAGAAGTAGGTATACGATGTGTTTTTTCGGAAATTCTGTGCATTTGAGGATGTCACATTTTTTTTTCTTGTGAGTTTTGTGAGTCAATACGTATAATTTTATTCCGATATAAGACGATGCTTTTTACTTCGAAATAAGAAAATCGCTATCCCCTCTTCTCCGTCTTCTTCATCCGAAATACGACGAAAGCTGATCCCGATCCATTGCCTAATATCGAAAGAATATTGTAGTGAAATTCCAATCCCCAATGTTATTTTTTGAAAATGTGATAAGCGATTTTCAAAAAAAATTCTTTTGCAGTTCCATCGGTAAAACTATTATTTACATCTATGTAAATTTTATGTTAAATAGTTTTACAAACAAAACAAAAATTTCATAAACTTTGTCATGACAGACGTAAACGATTTCGAGTCTGTCTAATATTTTCATGGGCACAAATTGCATTGAATTGCCTTAAATAATATTTCGGAGTATACGTCCCATACCCAACAATGAAGCTTGCTATAGAATACAGGCCTGCGAACCCAAGGAATTCGCAAAATTCGTTCATTAATCGATCTTTGCTCCAGAAGAACAAAAAATCGGAGGAGGAACTTTCCAAAACCCGGTCACTTTCGATTCCGCACCTTTCCGTTACGGAAGAGGTCGGAAATGTTCGCAGAAATGCTACGTGGCGAAAATATTCCGCGACACGGTGCGTAAGTGGCGGCGCGTGTTCATGAGTGGACGACCGGTGCATGACGCGTTATGAGATCGCCGATTACGTGATCCGGGAAAGAGGAAGGGAGGAAATAATGTCAGGCTCCGCTGTCGTTCAACTTCGCGAACGAGATGCGATTTCGCGCGTGACGCAACGATCGCGACCCGCCCCGAAAAGGAGAGGATCGGGTCGTTGATCGACTCTCTCCGCCTAGGGAGCTCGCACGATCTGCATTTAATCGCTGCATCAGTGGTTCCTGCGAAATTCATGCCGAGTCAACTTTCCGGTGCAAAAAATACCATGCACTGACGTCATTACGTGAAACCTTCTTCCCGTTACCCGGGAATTACGGTTCGATTTTTATACTTGTTGGAACCAGCGAAAGTGATCGTTCTTTCTGGGAATTTTTCACATCAATGTCTTGCTAATTTGATGCAGAATTCGCTAGATCACTATGAAAATAGAGATGTAGGGATTGAGTTTAGATCTCGGCCGGAAGGGTTATTATAAAGGAAACTTGAATTGGCAAACTATTCGACTGATTTTCTCTGTCTAATAGCACGCGAAAATTCTGAGAAAAATCAGACACATATTAGGAACGGTACTGTGTCTTACGGAATTTTTTTCCGATTTTTAGATTGCAAGATAAAGAAGTTGTTATGATTTGTCTTGTTAATCGTTCCAAAAGTGAATTGGACTCTTGTCTTGGCGAGAAGGGACGTTTCACGCGAAAATCTTATATTAAATCGCATACAAAAAATCTGGAAAAAATCAGTCATATTCTAGAGACTGTAATACATACGAGGTAATTTTTTCAAATTTTTGGATCGAAGCATATGAAAATTACAGGAAGATTACGTGTGGAAAGTTCGAAGGACGAGAGAACATTTCGTACGAAATGAAAGCAATTCAAATCGAACGCGATGAGATAGGATCAATGATTATTCCTGTTCGATCAAGATCGGTTTCTAATTGATCTCCCTGGATTCCTGTATCACTGTCACACAGCATTTAGCGATCTACCGGATTCGATTGCATAATGACGCAGTTGGGATTTATGCTAAGTCCGTTTCCGCGAGAATCCTCCTGGTTATTGAACGGCGGAGGGAGTTCCCGTCGTATTTCCCACAGAGCGTAACTGTCTCCGGTATTGGAAGGTGAAAGTACATTTCACCGTTTGACCTATGAATAACCGCGGAAGATCGCGTTCTTCCGTTCGAGCGGCACCACCCACACACGCCAACGCAATGCCCAGCCGGTTCCTTGCCCGTACACTTGGCAATAAGCGTTATCGAACCGTGAAAGTCACGGTGGTACCCGCGAATTACCGGTAGCCCCCGCTAATCGGCGATTTACGCGATCGAGGAACTTCAGAATCGATCCATCCGTTTTCCCCGATTTCATTTTCTCAAACGGGTGCAGCGAGCGTGCGAAATTGTCGCGGAAGAGTTTGCGGTTCCCGTGAAAAAGATGGAAAAGCGACAAAACACCGTGAACATTCACGGTACCTCGATAACGATAGACAAAGGCTACATTTCCAAACAAATTCCCACTTTGACGACTAACTTGTCAAATATAAAAATTAGGGGAGAATTTCTGTAGGTAATTAGTTTCCATGGAGAGAGGAAAATTTTTCATTACACAGGAATGAATCTTGACAACGGATGTACGAGCTCGTTCTCACCTTTGCGAAGAAAGAAATAATTTATTTAAATATTTTGTTCTAAACGAGAGCTACAACCCTCCACAATCATCATAGATCACTTTCATCGCCCTAACTCTCGTCGCTAACCTCGCATAATCAATTTAAGCGGATTAGTTCCGGTGATTTGAACGCCTGGTAACGCGCGACTCTCGGTGACTTCAACGCACGATCAAGAAACGTTGCGTCGCAGGAACTGTACTTCCAGCAAATTGATTTTTTTCCGCGTAATATCTTATCGGCTTATCTGTCTCCTTAATCGTTGTAATTGCCAATTTGCTCAACTTTATGCACACTTCGTTTTTCCTCGACTTCTTTACACGTGATTTTTTCGAATGGAGTTGTCTCTCAAAGATTCCAGTTTGAACGGTAAACCCGAGCAGTCAGCGAGCAACGCGGCGAATGAGTCGATCTAAATCGTAGCAGATAACTGGTTAAACGGTATTTTCCATGCTTTTTTTCCAATAATAATGTCGCTCGGCGATCGGGCGCCGGTTTCGAAGGCCATTCACTTTCCATTCGTGAAAGAAAGCCGGCGTTTTTACCGCGTTTAGACCGTTGTTTGACCCTTGGACGGGATTTGCGAAATTACTGGTCACCTGCTCGCATCTGTATCCTTTCAAACCGGCCAGGCTTCGTCCTGATTCGGTCGTGCCTTTCGAAAATTCACCGTCGTATTCGCGAAAAGCAATTCTTCGCGCGTTGCGAAACCTAGACGTCGATTTTTCCTCCGATTTTACGACCGTTTAACCGTCATCTCGATGAATATTTATACCCCCTTTTTTTTATTTTTTCCCCGGCTACACATCGTTTCACAATACCGAAGAAAAATCGCAGGACGAAGCGTTCTGAACCGAGCGCCTTGGTTGCGATAAAGTTGAAATCGAAACATCGAGCGCATGAGTAATCGCTTCGTTTTCGCAATTGGTATAGACGCGTAAAATGTTTCAAAATGAAATTGCTTTCAATTCTTAATTAATTCTTTGTTTATAAACGCAGTCGTAGGTGTATCTGTCGGCTCGAAGCGTCAAAAGCATTGACACGAATATTAAACGTAGCTGCAAATGGTGAATGATTAATTAGCACGCTTAGCAGATCTCTCGGGAACCCGATTTTCGCGAGAAACGTAATATTTCGTAACAAGGAGCGTTTACTGCGAATAAGAAACTGAACTTTCTACGCGAAGCAATAAATTCGCGTTACTAACATGCACGGAAATATTAAAATCATTTTTAACATGTTTTATTCAGTTACCGTCGCGAGAATCATTGTTTCTCGTGTCTCTGTAGGTTTCCGGTTGTTCTTGATGACTCTCGGAAAGAATGCGCACCTAATCTTGCATATAAATCATGTCCTCTTTAAAATTCAATTATATAATCCTTGTGCTACACGTCAGAAGAAATTTCGAGCATCCAAATGGAGATCGAATTCTTAGATTTACAGTGTAAATAATTCATACTGTCACGCCTGTCGTTCCCAGTCAATGACGATCGTCTCACGAGCTCGTCTCGTATTTCTATTCTTGCTGGAGCAACAAAAAACTATGCAGAACAGGTTTTTCTATCCAGTGCATCGTGTCAGTGGATCATTAAAGAATTTGTAATGATTCCAACAGCAACCCGTCAACCCTAAGTACGTTGCCAAGTCCACGATTAACTTGTTCCATCAGTTCATTATGCCTTTTTTCTGTGGAATATCGTTCGTACTCTGTATTTATCTGTGATTGAATTACTATATCATTGAATCGCCGTGGAAATGAGTAATAACTTTGTGTTTACATTAATAGCATAACAGTAAATTATTATAGATCATCAGGTATCTTTATGCGGAATAAACATTGTCCACGCAACTGGAAGAAACTAAAGGTTAATGGAAATATATTTTCCCTTTTAATCGCCTTGAAAAGTTAAAAATTTTATAACAATATCTTTAAATTCTTCTAATGTCTTTTCAATTTTGAATTTAACTTATGCATTTTTGTCATAAATGCATAACATCCACAGTAGTCATCACGGTTAAAGAAGAAATTGTAAGGAATGTTTAAACGACCTTTGTCATTTGTCAAACTGGACAGTGGAGAATTAATTATTGTTGAGGTGATAAAGTTTATATTTTCGTTAACCCCGAATTTGCACAATTGGTGCACCCAATAAAAGTTAAAAACAATGTTCAAATTCTCAACATCCTAATTTTTATTTACAATTTTCAGGAGCATACTACAAAAATGCACATTACACGATAAACAAAATAAATTTCGCTTTTAACATCTTGAACCTCTCCGTTTTCTTTCATTATTGCACTGCGGATTTTCATAGAAATTTCATCCCAATAAAAAAAAATTTTATACACAACACCTTGCAATAAAAATACGATGGAAACGCTATTGAAATTTGACAATTGCAACGTTTACTATTGGACTGCGGATTTTATGTATTTATGGCATTTATCAGCAGGTGAAATATAAAACAGTGAAAAGATTGAATGAATTAAGAAAAGATCAAAATTATTAATAAGAAAAATAAATTTATATTTAGCTACTATGGATCACAATTACTGCATGACAATTTTATTTTGCAAAATCCGCAGTCTATTATTTACTGTATGTTTATAGATATTTGGTAATTGTTCTTACAGATCAATAATGATTAAATTTTTGTTCCAGCCTCCCACCAACCAACGGTTTCAGTTCGGCCGTTAATTATAATCGTCGGACGAACGCGACGTTGACGCAACAGATCAGGATAAATAGACCACGAAGGCTGGCGTCCTCCTTTCAAGTCGCAATAGATCGCGAGACGTCGATCGAAGGCAGAAGATCCTTCGATCCCGCCAGGACTCGACCCGGAATTCCAGGCAAAAACTTGACCGTCTCGAAACTTCAGAAGTCTATCGTTCGAATCCTGAATTACCGATAACGGAAGCCGGCAAAGCCACCGATTTCAATTACTTCAAGGAACCACTAATTTCCTAATCACAGTAATGCCACCTTAAAGCGCGCGGCTCGAATTGCTAATGATTTATCTGCAAAACGATTCGGAAATACGAGTCGCGATCGATCGACATTAAATTTTAATCGAGAACCGTAACTCCCGATAAGAATCGAATAATTTATAGGTCGAGGCGGTGTTATACAAGATAGCGGACTTTGTAACAATTTAGCATCGAGTACTTTCACTTATAAACTGTCTCTTTAAGACGATCGATCAGTTTCCGCAGGATGGTCATACTCGAACTTTCGAGATACCGATTCAGCCGATTCCTGAAGCGGATTCGACGGACGTGGATCCCGATGTTTATGCAAGACACGCTCGCATCCTGTTTCGTGAATTAAGAAAGCCGGGGGGAACTTTAATAATTGCCGCGTTAATCACCGGAGAAAGTAATCGCCGCGCGTACCTTCGATTCTTAAACAGCGCTCGAAGAGGACCTCGCTAATTAGACGTTCGTGACTGTAATCGGGCAATTACGTGTCAGAAACTAATATTCCCGCTGTTTTATTTAGACCACTCGGTGTCCCGAGATGGTGATTAAATATGAAAACTTCAAACGCGGCCTCATTCTGATTTTTTTTCCTGCAAACGGACGCAGTGCGTCCGTTGAGCGTTAGATTAAGATTAAATTGCAATTTTCTTTATTTTTTATACAGTGGAGAAAAGCTCTTGGAAGCCAAAATTAATTTTTCAACATTCTTCAATTTTTTTTTAGAGAATTTCAGGAAGCTGAAATCAATTTTTCTTCACTTTTATCGGGGCTAGAATTTTTACGAAAGTTCTAGGAAGTTAAAAAGAATTTTTCTTGCATCGATAATTTTTCAGAGATCCCTTTCAAGTCGAAGTCGCATTTTTAAAATTAAGTTTGACACAGACAGTCTGTAAATACACAGAGATTAATTATTAATTATAGTTGTAATTTAATTTGTAATTTGTAGTTGTAATTAACACTGTTATCGTTAATTATTCTTCTGTTGCTTTTAAATAGTTTGTTACTTGTTCTGTTGAAAGGGTTAATCGTTTCAAGTTAAGTTTTAAGAATTTCAAGTTAAGTTTCAATGTTTTTCAGTTAAGTTTATGTTGATATTGAAATTTCATATGTTGACTCCTGTTAATTGTTACGTTTGCTCACAGTTACTCATGCTTCTTGTTCGATCGACTCGCTATCAATCTTCAGTAGACTTTCAGACTGATAAGATTTTTTAAGACGAATGTTACAATATTCACAACATCAGGCTCATACTAAAGACTTTATTTAATTATTTAAACAACATAAGATCAGTGCAACATTTTTCTTCACAAAATCTATGACTTTAATATACAATCTACTTATCCAAGAAAAATGTATCTAACATTTGAAAAGACTGTCGTTCACAAATGGTGAACGCATCAACGCAGAAAATTCTCATCCGACTCATTAAGATCCTCAGTTTAATTGTAACGAGGCTTTCATTACACAGAAGAAAACGAATGCTTTCCGTTTTTAGAAACGTGCATCTAAAACTGGAAATTCTCATTAGCATCCGCGGCTTGTTGTTTACACAAACGGCCCATAAAAGACGGAAAGACTCAATAGCCATATCTGTTATTCGGACAGCCTCAATACATTAGGATTGCTATCGGTTGAGATGCATTAACACGTTTACGGTTGTTAATCGCTGAGTCCACAAAAGATGTTCAGCTATCTGTTCGGTAGGCAATCAACTTTCCACATTGGCGGATATCCCAGTGATCGGCGATTCGTCTTCCGAGAAGCCTAAGTGGGAATGGCAGCTGCAAAGTTTAAGGTCTTGGACTGTGTACCCTTTCATCCGGAAATTTCACAAGTTCGCGAGTTGCGCAACAGAGCGATCCGAAGGACGCCGACTCCCTCTCACGCCCACGGTTATAGTGATCGCTTTCGTACCGTGCATAGTCACGCGAGTCCTCGGTAGAACGGTAAACAATAAACATCGAACTACAACGCTGTCCATTAACTATTTTCTTTTCTAACACGAAATAAAAGAAGAAACACATAGAATACACATTCTCATCTTCAAGAATTTTTTCTACTTCAACCGTGAAAGCTGTGCAAATAATTCTCACGTAGAATTATTTTGCAGACTTTCCCAAATGAACGGTATAGTTTTTTCAAGAAAGTTCTGAAAATTTGAATTCGCTTGAATATTTATTTATTTATTTATTTATTTTTTTTTTTTGTTAAGGAGAGCTGAACAATTTCGAATTATTTTTGAAGTAGAAGGTCTGAAGATAATCGAATTAGGCCACATGATAGAGCAGCCTTTCATCTTTCAGAAACCGTCGAGAAAAGTTAGAATGCAAATTTCGTTCGCGATTGACGAAACTTTGATAATTGAGTCGACTGCGACAGAAAACGCGAACGTGTTTTCCCAATGTTCATTTTCCCGAGAGAGGTATTTCTTCGGTATAAACACTTTTACGATTATTACGTGACCCTGCCATCGTTTATGTAATGAATGCATGAAATTGTGTTCAGCGAAATGGCGTTTGAAAACGTTTTATTGGAACATTAATCTCGAACGATCACATAATATCTTTTCGGGCTGTCATTGGAAAGTTTTCGAGCGAAGCTCGAGGATTAATCACAGCAATTTAAAATGTCCCAATTGAGCTTCAACAATTTTCTTATAGGCGATCGATAAGTGAAATGAATAATAGTTACTACAAACGTGAAAGGAACGTTTTTGGGTAACGTAACGCGTTTGCATCAGTCTTGTCGTTTTGTCTATCGTTTCTTGTTGCGCTCGCAAATTAGCATAACGCAGAAATGCGAAAACCGAGGGCAGTTTGTCCCGACAGTTGCTTTACGCCGCGCTCTGTCAATGAAAGATACTGGAACGCATAATATTCGTAGCCACCAGCAAAACCTACACTTTTACCGTCACACATCATGCAAACTCCTAAACGTCGCCATTTTCGTTGCAGGCATTTCAAGTATGCGCGGTGCGTTTACCGCAATTCACGCTTTTACCTTGCTGTTTTATCTCTCGGCTTACATAATAAGGATATTAGGTCTACGCAACTGTGTTCAATAAATACGAGAAAGCATGAGAACCGCTGATTTTAATTGACCACCTTCACCCACCTGTGTCCAATCGATCCAGAGATATTCCAAGGTGGTAAAAAAGTGTTCCACCTGCTCGAGGACGTCGTAGATAACTGTTGAGTATCGTGGACCAACGATTAATACAGCAACTAACAACCAGGTGTCAGATGAGCGATCTCCGGATAGGGAATACGATGATAAAGCCACTACCGTTAAGAGCCAACGGTAGTCACGTGACTTTTGCAGAGTCAGCAGGTCAGTAAGTGCTGTATAATTCCCGTTCACAGCCTTCAGTCACTGACTTAAGATCCGTTTTGGTCTTGATCCGACGTGTCTTAAGTCTGTGACTAATCTTGTCACACTTTTTGCTCTGTATTATCGATATTATGAATTCTGTCGCCAGAAACGTGCTTCAAGTTTTTGGCTTTATTTCGCAGAGAATCAAAATATAGCTCAATTTGCAGCTGGAGATATTTTCTAGCGCTCGCTACTCTCGACTTCATCCAGAAAACTCATCCAATGGCATAAAAATGCTTGGATTTTTGGCCTACTTCTAACGCTTATATTAACAAATATCCGCATAATCTCGTCAGCTCATGACCAGCGCGCGCTAGATTGAAACTTCTTCTTTCGAATGAGCCCTTTCCCAGCGAAAAATATTCTCATATAAGGACGAAAAGTTGAGGCACGTGAAACCATTTCTCGCCTATTTTTGTCGGTAACGTGGTCACTCTATCTTATCGCGAATCTACGGAGTCTTGGCTCTTAAATCACACCGTTGCGAAACTTGGACAGCTGAGCTCGGTTGCATCCCTCGCGATGCGCATAGACGAGGAAGAGCGCATCGCAATTTCCACGCAATCTGGAACGCGTCAAATTGACTCATTCCACCGGGGATTCCACTTCGGCAATCAACGCGGGAAACATTTTCTGCACAACAACCGTGTGAGCACGGTATTAACGATTCGAGCCTCTTGCATACTTAATTGAGTCAATTAGCCGATTCGATTTTCTGCTGAAGACTTGACATGTTGCGTTCACTTTCTTAGTCGGTATTCTCGACACCTAGTTCTTGGCAAGATGGTAAAACTAAAATACAGATGAAATATCTCGCGCGACGTCGATAGGGTCAGTTGGAATGTAATGAAGTGGTTCATTGAAAAATGTTAGTACATTGTAATTGTAATCGATATCCAGAATAAAAATGTATATATTTGTAACAGCAAATGCATGTCAAATTATTCTATTAAGGTGAAACAAAAAAGTAATCGCAGATTTTTCACAAACAAAAAGAATAGAAATTGCATCTTATGCGTCAGGTGACTAATCCCGATTGAACTGATTTATAGTTTAATATATCATAGCCCAATTATGTTTGGACTTATCCAAATGTTTCGAATGTATTGTTGTCTTCACAGCTTTGGGATTCCTGCAACTTTAAATTTTCTCGATTTACGATTTTTTTTTAATCTCTTTAGGAATAATTTTTCAATCTCCACAAAGGGTTATTGATTTCACTTATTAAAAATTGCCCATTTTCTCAGCTGAAATAAGAAGCTTGTACCTGCTATCAATCAATCAGAAATGTTTCTGTCGGTTCGTGCCTTTTCGTAATCGATTTTCCCCGCACCGAACTAAATTGCACAATTTTTTTCGATTCGCAAACTGGATTAACTATCGTTATAAAATATTATTTCGACACATTACAGGAGTAATTAACACGGTCGTTCAGTTTTTAAACAGGCTCTTGATCACCGCTGCATGACATAACGCGCAATGACGGAATGCCACACTTTCATGCAGGTGAATATATTTCGTTTTGTCCGACGGAAAATTACCAAACGTTCTTTTTTTTAATCAGTCGATCCGATCGTTTTCACAAGAGGATCGTTAAAATCGACGACTTTCTCCTGTCGGAAAAAGCTCGCGCCGATGTCGTAACCATTGTCCTTTTGCAAAAATAAAGCACCTTGCGAACGTAACGCGACCGCGCGTCGCAGGTATGGCTGTTTATAAACACACGGACGCCATGATCCGAACAGATAGCGAGAGTGTCGGAAGTTCCGTGGCCGAGCTAACCGGAGAAAGTAAAGAAGATATATTTATTCGGTCTGCGGACTGATATGCATACGCTTAGCGATGGGTTCGAGCCGGCAAACAACGCAAACAAACAATATTGAAAACAAAACACCACGATATTGCTTCAAATTCTCCATTGATTCAAATCTGCAGACATTTTTCAACGAGAAAGATTCATGATTAAAAGACAAGATTTATACAAAATGTAAAACAATGTTTCCCATTTCAAAAGGATTTATAGGAATAGTTCCTGAAAATGTTGTTTTTCCTCTTGCGAAGGTAATAGTAATCGCACCAGGAAATTGATATACAAATCATAAGGTCTGATGCACAACAATAATACATTGTGTAAAATGCCAATAATAGCACGTTGTTTCAAAATAAGTTTGAAGTGGATTAGTAAGACGGTCTGACTAAAAGATTCTAATCTACTGGTAAATCTAGCACATGTGAAAAAGCTTCTACGCACTTTGTGCAGTGGCGTAACCAAATTTCGTCATTGTCCGTCGACCCTGAGGGCTTGTAAAATTTTCTGGAGATAGGAGATCAAGATTAGATCCTCTAAAGCATAATTTCAAGGACATTTTGGAAAAACTACTCAAGGTCCTTCGGGGTTTCTTTGAAGATCCTTCTGGGACCGTGAAGGTGAATTCTTTCAAGATCCTTTCAAAATTTCTTGAAGGGCCCTTTTCCAAATTTCTTGTGTCATTTTAAGGAATTTATTTAACAGAACTTTGGAGAACACTTGGTCCTTTTAGGCATTTTTAGAATTTACTTTGGATCTCCTGAGGATCCTTTTATTAGATTTCGAAATTCCTTTGTGAATCTCTTCACGGACCTATGTAGAAAATTCTTCCAAGGATTTTTGTGGTCCCTTAGAAATTAATTTGAAGAATTTTCTTTTCTTTTTTGGAGTTCTATAGAACTTTCGAGGTCCTTTGAATATTCCTCTTCCTGCAGCCTTGGCAGTCTCTCGGATGTCTTTCTCTCGACGATCTACAGCCGAATAAATCTAATTTCTCTTCCCAGAAAGCTTTCCTTTTCTTCCTACTAGTAAATACAAGTTCTTCTGTATAAAATATTAAATTGATCGCCGATCGTCGCCGTCACTCGACAAGGAAAAGACACGTTGTTCGGTTATAACACTCGGGTTCCAAGTGGGCAAAAGGATACGTGTAACACGTAGGCCCGTGTGCTCGGGACGCTGTTACGTAAACGCATTCGGCTCGATCGACGGAGGAAGAAACTCGTTGGCCTTTCTCGGATGAAGCTCGCCGCGGTCTTTGTCGTGGCCACGCGATCGTGAAAGCGAAAGTGACAATCCCCGTGAACTCGATCGGCCAAACGAATCCCGGGGAATGCATTCCGCCGTCAATTTCCTCGGAAAAGTCGTCAACACCTGCCGCCGACAAAAAGATACAAATGACGACATGACGAACGTCAGAACAATGAATCAACGCGTTCATCTAAAATGCGCGAAAGCGCGTTATAAAACCGACACGCAATTAATGGAACTGTTACGTGGCCAAAGTGCGAAATGTAATACCGTGGCGACAGTGACACAAGAAGATGTTATCCGCAAGACGTGTACAACGAGTGAAAACGCCAACAATTACCTCTTGCGACTATAATTATTCATTTCATTGTCTTCCATATTTTCGCTCAGTTTCGATATTCAATCTTACTCTTTCGTTGATTGAATAGTTGGTGAGACGGTACAGAACTCCGCAGAATTAATGGAATATGGAATTACTGTTGTGGAATTGTCAATTTTTGAACTCCTGTAGAGTCGTGTAAAAAAAAATATTAGAATATTCTGTGTGTGCCCAAGTCTTTAATTTCACATTCTTGAACTTATCTTTCTCCGAAGATCCTACTTTTGTTATTAAACAGTTTTTCTCAAAATTGCACAAATTCAAACGACTTTATTTTTCATTTGAAATGAAATAAATTTCTTAACACCGCAGAGACTTTTGAATGTCATAATGCCCACCATGTGTAACTGTGACTCAGCCAAAAATATTAACTTACTCATTTCTGTCGTGAAATGCGCAGTCTAGTTACTATGAACGTATTCAAATTACTAAAGAAAGAAAGAAATATTTACTCGGTTCCAGTGCCTCATAGGTGACTTAAAAGAATATTATTTTCCTTCGAGATCTAGTGATTAGAATATTTCGCAACGTCGGAGCGCCGTAGCTCCAGCTGTCAGGCGTCATCGACGTTCTCTGATCGGGACCTCGTCGGTCCCATTAATTAGCCGTATAACTGGGTTTCCTGATTACGGTGCCGTCAATCCGGCGTCGCAGGAAGTGCCGTAGAAAAATGTTGGAGCGGCTTGAGTCACGCGGCGTTGGGATTACGCCATAAATTTCGCCCACCTTCGTCGCGACCGGCAGAGCAGCGTGCGTTTCGTTCAGCCAATTTCCCCGTGACGGCTTTCCTCCTCGTTCGGCAAGCGCGGCTCTTCAGCTCTATTCGAGGTGTCGATCGTGTCGATCGCGTCGCTTTCCTCCCGGATCTCCACGAAAACATAGTGATCTTTGCCTGGCGCCATGACGAAACCGGGACCGCCGATAGGGTCGATTGAGAACCGCTGCTAACGTTATAAGAGGAAACACGCCCAGGCGAGACAGTTGTTCTTCGTCAGCGGAAACCTAACTCGTCTTCCGTCGGCTCTGATCGGACAAACAACGTTGATCTTTTTCCACTCGATCGTGTAAAGTGCGTCAACAGATTTTTTATCTGCTTATATGTTCCGATTTTTCCGGCGCGCACGTCCCCGAGGATTGTCGATCGTTTTGCAAATATCCGAGTGAGAGTGAACCACGTTGATCATCGTGGAACCTGTTAACGAGGGGCACGGTGTACCAGCGGTCAGGTGATGCAGAAGTCGATCGGGCCCGACCACCACGTGTCTCGAAAGTTTATGGCAGAGTGAACCCTTCACGGTGTGTGCCGATCGTTATTGAAAAGGATCGAGGACGTCGACACGGGGGTAAGTAAACGTGTATGCCCGACGTTTGTTTTACCGTGTTGTCGCAAACTAGAGACGAGGAATTCGCTGTTGGTAGAAAGCTGGTGTTCGGACTTTCTCGATGGTGCTCGCCGACATGACAATCTTCGTATTAGAAAATGATTGTGATAGAATGCAAGATGTCTAATACAAGCACGTGACAATGTGAGAAAATTGGAAAGAAGCTGTGGAAAAATTTCAATGATTTATGGCATAGCACTCGAAACAGATTTACGACATTCTCCTGAGAACATCTCGTAATAATATTGTAATTTATATGATACGTTTAAGCCCTTGCATTATCTATGATTTACTTTGTCTATACTTTTGTCGAGTGGCTAAATGTCGAGAACAATACTCTTACGTTAACCAATTATTCGAGTAATAAAGTTATAAATATCTATGTTAACCACGTTCAATAAAATAAATGAAATAAATAGCCCCCCAAAACCATTCAATTTAACGGCCACACATTATTACCAATAAACAGATTGCAGTGCAAGAGATGAAAGGAGACAATCCGGAAGCTCTTAGCGTTCAATCAAACCACTTAAAAATTAAATAGCACGTTGCCGGGCGCCTGAGGCATTTTTTCGAATTCGGTTGCGTGCCGCGCATTCGTTAACCCGGATAAATAATTAATCGTAAAACTGTATCGAATTGCCCGTGTTCGGCCAGCTCGATCGGAATCGGAGGAACCGGAGCATCCACTTTCTTTTCCCGTGCGGTTGCATAACGCCGGTCACCTTGCAGTCGTTGGACGTGCATTCTCGGTTTCGGGCCGGCTGGCTTCCACTTTTCTCCGGGAGGGGCCGGCCGAAAAAACGAAGATTTTAACCACGAAACCATCCTGTTCCTTGAAAGGAAGGCTATCGGCTTTCCTGCCGGCCAATACGATACCCAACAGTGTTTTACATAAGCCCTGGCACTTCCGGCTTCTCCGATGAACTCGATTTTTTGGTCGCCGCCGACGGATCGACTGAAATTTCGTCGTTCGGTACTTTTACTCTGTTCGGGTCCTCGATCAGCCCCTTCCACATTCTCTGCCCCCCTCCGCCTTTCTTTCTCCGGCTCTTAGGCTCCATTTCTATTTATTTCCTTTTTAAATGTGTGCTTACTCTCCGCTTAAGGTTCTCCTTTTTTCACTGTCACTTTATTCTTCTTCCCTTCTTCTGACTTACTCAATTTCGATCTTCTTTTTGATTTTATCCTCTTTTTCGTTGATGTCTCGGTGGTTGGTCTTTTGCTCTTGCTCTTTCACTTTTTTTCTCGCCTGTTACGTCGGGGATCTGGTTTTATCAGTATTCCTGTTTTTCAATCTTTATATGTTTTTCTTTCAATCTTCTGCTCAACTTCCTCATTCTGGGGCTCTATCTGTTCTGTAGGATCTTGTTTCCTCAATCTTTGAAATGCTCGTAATTCCTAATTCATAGGCAGTTCTCTTCTCAACTTTCTTCTATTTCACTGTGTCTCTCTATTTCTCTAATTTATGCACTCCATTTTTCTTAATATTTCTCTATTTCACTGTGTCCCTCTATTCCTCTATTTTATACACTCCATTTTTCTTAATATTTCCCTAATTCGTGGCTTCTATTTTTCTTGATATTTCTCTATTTCACTGTGTCCCTCTATTTCTTTAATTTATAGACTCCATTTTCCTTAATATTTCTCTATTTCACTGTGTCCCTCTATTTCTCAAATTTAAGGGCTCCATTTTTCTTAATATTTCTCTATTTCACTGTGTCCCTCTATTTCTCAAATTTAAGGGCTCTATTTTTCTTAATATTTCTCTATTTCACTGTCTCCCTCTATTCCTCTAATTTATAGACTCCATTTTTCTTAATATTTCTCTATTTCACTGTGTCCCTCTATTTCTCAAATTTAAGGGCTCTATTTTTCTTAATATTTCTCTATTTCACTGTGTTCCTCCATTTCTCAAATTTATGGCTCTATTTTTCTTAATCTCCTTGTTCATTCCCTCTACCATATAAGCTCTCTTTCTCTATTTTATTTTTCTATCTCGCTTTTTATTTTGCCTGCTTCTTGCCTGCATCTTTGCCTCTGTCTATATTGACCAGTTTCTTTCTTTTCTACGCTCTCTCTCTCTCTCTCTCTCTCTCTCTCTCTCTCTCTCTCTCCCTCTCTTTCCTTTGAGTTGGAAAGTTACCTAGCGTCGATCCGCCTCGAAAATACCTTCCACGTTTACGCATCCGGTCGTGGTGTGGCACCACACGACGATCAAAGACGAGCGAGAACGGTCTGACCACATAATAGCTGTACTACTTACGGAGCCGACAACCATCTACTACCCACCGAGGACCGTGGTTTTCTTGGTTCTTCAACGACAATTTGCGTTCATGAATGATTACCATCGCTCGTTGAGTTTCGTCTATGACCAGTGCATTGTCCTCGATTTTCCAGTTAATGAGACTGTGGTTCGCCAATGGCGACACACTACCTCCTTTCTAAACAGTGTTCGCACTTTTGAGATGCTGATCTGATAATGTTGCTTCACTTGGTAGCATTTCGTTGAATTGACAGTCTGGTCCTTGATGGGAAGATTGGATCAGGAATATTGTAATCTGCTGACGAAATAGTGCACTGAGGACGTTGAGCTCGTTTCCAGGCCTTGAAATTATAAAATGACAAGTTTCGAAATCTCGAATGACCGTGTAGAGCCTACCAATGTTTTAAACAATCGATTTTCAGTGTTAATTTTGTGGGAGAAGCGTTGAATAGTGGTTGGTTGATGTGTCTGGTCAGTGCGGACCGTTTCTACTGATTTTAGTAGAACGTCTTTTAAGCTCAATTTGTTCATGAAAACGGTGTTTTATTTGTTTTATAATTAGCATAACATGTGTACTATTCGACAGAAAAAACCAATTGTCTAATTTCTTTTCTAAATCTAACAATTATCTTTTTGGACTTCCAAATCGACAATCTAACAAATTATTAATTCTCTAGTCAGAAAGACTTAAGAGTTTTAAGAGTACACTATAAGTAGTGTACAGGCTCTTACTGTTTGATTATGCATAAAGTGTACTTTTATAATGTAAAGTATTTTTCAGTATATTTATGTTATGGCTTATCAAATAAATGCGAAATTGCATTTTAGTTTATTTCGTTGGACGTGAACTTAATTTATATGTGTATGTGTTAGGTTTAATAATTAAATTATATTATTAGACTAGGTCTGGATTAGGTCTAGTCACGTTTCGCATTAGTTATACTCCGTCAACGACCATACCTCGCTGTAAAATACCGGTTCTCGTCCGATCACCGAAGTCAAGCAGCGGTGGGCGCGGTTAGTACCTGGATGGGTGACCGCCTGGGAACACCGCGTGTTGTTGGCACAATTTTTTGTTTATTTTTCCCTTTTTGCATCCGATTATTTTTTTTTTAATTTCTGATTAATCGGTTCTGGCACTGTTCCTTCAATCTTTAATCCTGGAGAATGTCTTTTGCAAGATTGAAAATTGACTCAAATAGTCACTTAACCAGTTAACTGTGTTTGACGAGTATACTCGTCATGAAGAAATGGCAATATTTTGTGTCATGACGAGTATACTCGTCAAAACAGCTATAATTCAAACAGCGGTTAATTTTTGCGACGCAACTTAGGTACACATTTTTCAAAGAGGTCCCAACAGCTAACTGGTTAATGTATTGATCAACAATCATACAAATACTACAGAATCATAGTGAATCTGTAAAACAAAAACCATAGAATTAAGAAATAACGCGATGAACTAGCAACGTAGAAAATTGTTACCTCAATCTTTTTGTGCCTTGCAAATTCTATTTATGGTTGCTGCATTCGATTTATCAGTATAAAATTACTGTTTGAATAGGATCGAATAATAGCATTACCGATAAATAAATGTTAAAAGCGATCTCCTTGAGAACAGTCATGTACTAAATTGTGTATCCAGATTGTATCTTTATGAAGCTAAATTAGATCTTGATTGCTATTTTCAACCACTTATTACATTTATCTAAACTAACAATTACATACTCACAATTACTGACACTGCTACAAAAAGTAATCCTACATCTATAACGGTCCCCAAATAAAGCCATCCATCGCAAAACAATAATTGCACACTCGACAGCAAGCATTTAAACTCTATTTCACCATATAGGCACAAAAGCGCACAATCTGCAATTACATTTCATAATAACACTCGTTAATCCCCCCCCCCCCCCCCCCGCCATTAAAAACTAACATTCACTCACATTTTATCTAACATAATCTCGTCCAGTCGATCTCGTATGTAGATCGTCCCGGAGTCAAGCCTTGAAAACCGTAATTAAAAAATAGACTATCGTGCTGCCGTTGCGCAAACATAATATTTATTCTAAACCGAGGTTGTTCATGTAAAAAACAAACACCGTTCTCGTCCATGAAGAGCAGTCGCTTTCGCAATGTGTTCCCATGAGATCGACCTCTTCCTCGATACGTGACGCGTATTAATAATAACGAGTACTAAAAACGTGAACCATTGCGCAACAATTTCAACCGAAGAACCCAGAACCCCTGTGCACTTTGCACAATTTCAGTCCTCCTTTTCTTCTTCTTGGTAATCCTCGATCGAGGTGTATCGACCAGTCACCTTGAGGGATCCAAACACAACGAAATCAGGCGATTCTCGTGATCGTGGTTTTCGTCATTCCTCCCTAAACCGAGGACTTCCTCGGCTCGTAGCGCATGTAAATCACGGGGAAGCGAATCGTGACCATTGTGCAATTTTATGTGTCCTCAACGGAGACGAAAACCGCTGCAAATAAAACAACGCGTGCACGTACCATCCGCAGAGACCACCTGCGATCTAGACCATCGCGATCGGCAATTAACTTTCCAACCGGCGCAATAGAAAAACACATAATCGGCCACTGTGCGTTAAAACCGTTGCGGAATACAAATAATCCCACTGGAGCAGCGATTGACGTAAAAGCGCTTAAACTATTCAGGTTAAACAATGAAATAAAACCATCTTATATACTATCAAGAACGAAAGCATTCGTACAACTAGATTTTAATTATACAATTTATAAATTGATGGTATCGTGTTGTTG
Source organism: Halictus rubicundus (assembly GCF_050948215.1). Classification (NCBI taxonomy): domain Eukaryota; kingdom Metazoa; phylum Arthropoda; class Insecta; order Hymenoptera; family Halictidae; genus Halictus; species Halictus rubicundus. Next base: position 7,296,455 of record NC_135151.1, read on the forward strand.
AATTAATTTGTTTGATAATTTGTGTGGAGTGTGTTGCACGCTTACGGAAAAGAGAATATAATATTTTCTTTTTGTCTAATTCATATTACTGTAAATTCTTGATCCAAGCCCAATCCTCGGGTCCGTGCTGTGACATAGATCGTCTAGGGCTACCATTTTCTTGTGACCGCGTCCAACCACTAAATACCGTTCAAATTATATCGTGTTTAGTGTCATTTTAATCAGGAAAATGCCGCAGATAAGTTGGCGAAAGTCCCATAAAAAAATAATGCAAAATAAAGAAGTTTCGTAATTGGATTAGTAGTGGTTCACACCGATACACCCGTCCCGGTATCGGATTACGCGGCATGTTTACACTTTACACTGCTCGCGATTTATGCCCCCCAGTGGAGGGGTTAGGCGAACTGATTGAGATCGTGCAGCTCCGTTCGGCTTAGATCGAAACTTTACTGTACCGAATTTCTTCAGCAGCATGGCAATCTTTTTTAGTTTTATGCATACTGCATACACAGGTGCAGAAAGAGAATGAGAATACAAGATAATGTAAATGATTTTCAATTTTAAACATTCCTCGGTGTTTTCAAAAAATATTCCACCTTCAAAGCATATGTTGTTTAAGCACTTTTCAAGCACATGCCATAAAACAGCGATTGAAATGTACCAATATCATAATTCAGACTTCAAAGAACCAAAATGCATTCGATGCAACCAAGTCTCTTGTCCTTGGCGCTTTCTAAATTCACAACAACATCAGCCATGATTAAATCAATGTTGCATCGGTCCGCGAAAATTGCAGCTCGGTATGCACCGCAGCTTTAGCGTTTTTGCGATTCCAAGGTGACCTGAAAATCTACACCACCTTCAAGATTATGGTCAAGGTGAAAGTACAGTTCGTCCCGATTAGCTTCGCGGATCGTTGCAAGCGAGCAGCGATAATTACCGACGAATCCCGTTTCAGACTGTAATCGAGGCAGCCGTAAAAATAGTCGAGCGATCTCCGACGGAAACGAAACATTTCAGTGGCCGAGAAAAAGGACCGTTCTCACTATGTAATTGCGGTTTAATGTTGGCGTCCGCTGTCTATCGCGAATCCGTGGCAAATCGCTGGCTTTTAAATGAAAACTACGACCGCGTTTCCCGAGACCTGACACAATTTTTGCAAGCATAGTATTTGGAGAATTAGTTATAAAAAATCCCACATTTCACTGCGATTGCCTTTTTACGTGAGTGGTTTAATCCTGCGCTGATTATTGGATCGGTTTGTAACTAAAGAAAGCAAAGTATTTTATTGCAATTGCCTTTTCATATAAGTGGTTCGATGGTTCGCTAATTATTCGAGCGATTTTTTAATTACATAAAGCAGAATATTTTATTGCATTTGTCTTTTCAAAGTAGTGTCTTGGTTTTCTTAACAGTATTTTGTTCTTACTCGGATACTGTATAAGTGATTGATTTCGTTTTGAGTTTCAGAGGATTGTTGAACGTATTGGAACACGTTTTTGAGCATAACAGAACACAATGAACCGTGTTCTAGTCAATTTCGTTTTTATTTAATCGATACCAATCGCGTATACTATTTTATACGCTTATTTAATTATATAATTATGTATCATCGATGGAACAATTTATTACCTTTCTAACTGTGTTCTTCAGGCGGCCATAAATGCAGGAAATGCTCGCAAGTTACCATTAATCTTAGGTGTATCGATCTCCGAATCACTTTTTCATTCGCAACTTTACACGTCCGTAAAGATCCTGAAAGATCATAAAATTGAATTGTAGTAGAGAGAACTTTGGATCGAACCAAATATTTCTTGCGTTACCGGTAGTGTAAATTAGCTATGCACTATAAATAGGACTACGTTCTTTGTTCGTTTATGGCAGAAATCAGTAGGAGAAACACAAGACAGTGAAAACCCTGAAAGAAGTATACTGCCGTGTTATTTTCATCTCATTAAAATTGTCGCAGAAGAAATATATTGTTATTCAATCGAAATTTCGTGTAACTGGTGCAGACAATTTTTATTGTGCACAGAAATCTGCTGTCCAATTACAAACCATTAAGTGTGTGTAGAAGTTTTGGTCTTTTTCAATCGGCCATGCATAATCAACTTCGAAAACTACAACTACGAAAAGAAAAATATTCTTTGATAAACACAAATAATATTTGCGTTATTATCGGTAGCACAAAGTGACTAAAAATTATATACCAGATCCAATGCACGAACTGATTTAAATTAGCCTACTTTTCTCTTCGTGTTCCAAAAGAAATAAAATGTTTGTCAACATTTCAAGGTCCCCACACAAACAATTTCATAGACCAATTATTTAATAACTTTTCTGATCAATTATAAGACATGAATATTGCAAACTGCATGCAAGTTACAACAACCAGTTAACAATAATCTGGATGCATCGTAGAGCCAGTGAAGAGGACAAACATTCATTGCGTTATTGGTACAGCGAATTAACTATGCATTAAAAAAATAGCTGCGACTTAGCCCTGCGCGTTAAGAAAGACGAACATTAGCATTATTATCGACGGTATGAAGTAACTTACACGCTACATACCATGCTTAGCCCACTCGATTAAAATTAAGCAACTTTCCCTGGCATCTCCAAAAAGAAAGCGAACAGTCGCCCACATTTCTGGGTCCACGTGTAAACCATTTACTTAATATCTTCCGACGGGAGCAGCTTTCGGATCAATTATAAAACAGGAAATCTGCAAACTGCAGCTTTTCACGGGCCGCGTCCAGTGTTAAAGCGACTCGTTAAGCGTAATCGCGCTTAATTGCGATGGCAGCGTCCTGGAGCAGCGGCGTGGCTCGTTGCGAGGCTCGTCGCCGTGTTTAATTACGGCAATTAGATCGCGAGGATACAGCGGACGGCACCGTACGTTTCGTCGCATCCCCGTTAGCGAGCCCGGTATAGCAAACGCGCGATATTTAAAGCGAGAAAGAGTGTACGGTCCAATTTGGAGAAACTGGCGTTGCGTAATCGGCGTTACGATGGTTCGGCGTCATATGAGATAATGCTATGAGAAAGTGGCTGCACCTCGCCGGACACCCGACGCACATGGTTTTGCAACGATAGTTCGCGATCATAATGGCCGGCCGATAGCCTAAAATCGCGCGGACACTGCACGCATTCGAACAGCCCGCCCGTTTTCGTAAGTGCACCTGTGAGCGTACGCGCAGCTTACAAATGCGCGGTTATATAATTTATTGCAATTACGCGGCCCCCTGCTTTCCTTATTAGTTGTCGGAGATGTTGGGAATGGGACGCGTGGGATGGGATATCGATGGGCGACGATCGAAAGGTGATTGGTATTTGTAAATTCTCCGGCTCGGTGACATGTCACTTTCTCATTAAGACGTTGTACAACTTTCTTTTTACCGTATCTTTCTCGAAATTATTTTTATGAGAGATTTCGAGGGTGGTTTGCTTGAAGGCAGCTCAATAAAAATTGTACAATTCTCTTTAGACTGTATGTTCTTCGATTTTTGCTTCAAAGTTTCAAAGTACTTTCTTCGAACATTTTTGGTATAGAATTTTTAGTGTAGTTCATCTTATGGTAGCTAAATAAATGTATTCCTCAGTTAAATAAAATATTTTGAGGATATTTTTATGGCCATGCCATTGGCACGGTGGGTCTCAGTGTTGATCACATATAAGTGACGTTACTCTTATTGTGACGCATTCGAATAAATCAAATCCTACTAGAATTGATAAAATGCAATGGGATTAAGGTGGCAATAAAATTCATAGGTGATTTTGGAAACCCAGAGAAAGAGCTCTTGATAGAAATGATAAAAATATTCTTTGGAGTATATTTATCCACTGACTCCGCATAAAATATTTTTTATATGGTCCCTACTCATGAAAATAAGTAAGTGACTATGTTTAGATGGAGCGCTCCATATTTGTGAGAATATTTTAAAACTATTCAGGCATATTAGATCTGTCATTCTTCGAACGTGCTCTATGCCCAAGTGAAAATAAATATAAACTGTTAAGGAATATAAAAATTTCTTTCAAATGGGAAAATAATTTGTGAATTTCCTTGTTCAAGACTTAAAGGAATTGCTTCCTGGATTTCACTGTGATGTATCAAGACGTATACATATTCTTAATTCAAAAGTGGTACTCGCGATGACTAGCTGGCGATTTTAAGTGGCAACTTTCCATGATGGTTGCAATTAATTATGTTCAGTTGTACTCGTGGGTCCAGGAAGAAAATACTACTTACGTCACAACACGTGTTTATTTTCCTTCTTAAGAACGTTGGGAATAGTCATGATATATGATAAGGTAAAGAAAGGCTACAATAAATAACTAATATATCGAGATAATATCTAGAGACACATATGAATCTGAAGAAGAAAAAGGTCTTTAACCAGTCTCAAAAAGACTCCTAGAAGCATAGTTTTCGTAGCATTAGATGTTATCAACTATGAATGAATTATTAAAAATCAAGGGGCTAAGAAGAATATGATCTTTGGGAATTGTTCCCTAAGAAACTGTAATACTTTATTACAAAATAATTTTCGTATCTAAGGTGGTTTATTTTAGAGTACCTCCCAATTTTTTTATTTAAAAATACTTATCGAATACAAAGTTGTGGTTGATCTCAAAAGCCAATGACAATAGTTCTTGAAAGAGGGATTTTATTTTTCGTTGCATTTGTTTTTTTAATTGAATAAAAACAAATGATCTTATCGCTGAAAATCGCAATTTTACCTCAGGGCGTACACCATTTTGTCTGAAATAAATATTTTCAAAAATCCTTCGTTCAAGGACCAGAATATAACATGATCCACAAATCTAATTGAATTTGTCATTTCGACTAGTATCTAGCAAGAATGATCACCATAAATTGTTTTCTCATACAGGACCTCCAGAAGATCAGCCATAACTCTGTAACCAACAAACATTTTTAACCAAAAAAATTACAAGATACTCTCCAAACCCAACCACTTCGATCCCAAAAACATGTCCTAAACAAACCCTCGCAGTTTCCAAGAAAAAAATTCCCAAAACTCACATTCCCTTGCTCTTTCCTGCCACACCTCGACTCTCAAAATCTCAAGATTCTCAAGATCCAGATAGTTCGCAACCCAACACCCTCTACAAAATTCCAACAATGCTAGCTCTACAAAATTCCAACCATCGCCTACTTGCGCTTGGAATAAACCATCACCTGAATCCACCACCCATCCTTCAAACCGACCCACATTTCCCACATCCCACATCGCTCCACATATCTTGCCTCACAATTAGCAAAAACATAAACTCCGTTGATCGAACTCGTGATGAAACGATATTAACATTTCCAGGCGGCGACAAACCAGTCAGACCGACATCCACTCCGCCGCTCCGCGAGTGCCCCAATGTATGCACGCTATCAGTGTCACTTTCGTTTCAACATGCTCCCCACCATGAAGTGTCGATGGGCGTGAAGATTTGCTCCTGAAAGAACCGCCTTTCCCGCGGTCGCATCTCGTCCAGTTCGTGTCATCTTCCCTCCTCGAGTGTCCTCGGTACTGTTCGGTTGCGCAATACCCGCGATTAGGGGACTCTTGCGGGGGGTACGGGAATTTCGAGAGCCGAGAGAACGAGGCTGCGCGGGATTCGCGGAGGAAATCGGAACCCGCCCCACCTAGGGGGCCCCCGGCGAGGCAGGCGAGGCCTGCTGCGATTCTCGAAGCTCGATCCTCGATTCTCGAAGGGGCACACATGCTCGCCTTCGTTCCCCTTCGGCTCGCTAAAGACATCGGGATCTCCTTCACCGTGGTCCTCAAACGAGGCTCGCGCTCCGTCAGGCACACATCTCTCACGCACTCGACCGGCTCACGCTCTGAGTAAGTTCACCGATCGCATCCTCGTCGCGCACACCTCCATTTTTTTTCGATCGCCGGCACCACGTGGCCAACTCTGACACTTTGACAGTCGGCCGGACACAGAGACTTTTTCACGATTTTGATCGAATTCTCTCTCGGGTTATTGAAGCCTGACGCTGCTGTGAATTAGAAGATTTAGACTCGCGTGGTTTCTGTTATCCTGTGGAGATTTCAAGTGGACTCTGAAAGTGGATTTGTTTCAGGCTGATTTTTATCTATTGGCAAGTGAAAGTCGATTTTAGTTTGGTAGATTGGATACGCGGAGGGGCGGGCTCGGATAGGCGTTTAATCCTTTTCGTGTGTAGTTAAAGAAATATGTACTTTTGTGGTGTTCCTGTTTATTCGTTGTAATTATATTGTAGTCGATTGATCGTCCGGTTTATATTTTATTTTTACTTACGCTGTACTCATGATGTAAATGATGGGAAGATATATGAAACTTTACATACACTTCAAATGTGACAAATTAAATTCTGTGGCACTGTACTGTAAGAGACCCAAGAATCAACATAATTGAACAATCGCATTTGCACGCATTAAATATGTTTAGCATCACGCTTCGACTGCCAAACAACACTTTCCTTAACTTTCATACGGGTTCACACGAATAAATTACAACTTGTTGATTGTTGAATATTCTTCACAAATTCACACGGTAAATTTGCCGATATTATGTGTTAGTATTCGTATTCAACACTGAATTCAGCCAATCGTGTCTTATCCGCAATCTCATCCTTCAAAAAAATCCATCAAAGTACAACACAATAACGCCGAGACAAACGATTTTACTAAAATAGAAAATGAATAAATCTTCAGTTTGAGGAACATATGGCGGCTAAACTAAAAGGCTCATTTTAAATTGCTCGGAACAATATCCAAGGGTTGGATTTAAGGTTCACTTGAGGAACATATGGGGAGGGGGAGGGTAAAATAAAGGACTCACCCTACTTTTAAATTGCTCAACAATTTTTAATTACTAGCAACGTTACCATAGCATCGCCACGTGATTTCGGCGGTTTTAAATTCGCAGGCGTTTCTCTCGATTTACACTTTACTGTCAAGAAACCCAACCCACAACTGCCAACATCTTCGAATCATCGCCACGTGATCTCGGCTGTTTCAAAGACACAGATATTTCTCTCGATTCGGATTTTTCTGTCAAGCGACACGCTCCACGCTGACTACCAACGTTGCCAAACCACCGCCACGTGATTTTGGAATTTTCCCGACCACGTTCGTCAGTGTCAGCTGTTCCGTCGGTTACGTTCCCTAACCCGTTCCGCCGTGCAGACGATTCCGAATCCGGCTGACTTTTACTTTTGCCATTTGGAAGGGTAGCACACGCGTCGATTGGCGGCGTGTCCCCTGGTCCTTGTGTTCGGGCCCGGTACGAAGCAGCTGTTCCGCGCGGTTGTTCGAACACGAATTTTCATTAATCCCCATCGGCCATCCTTTCACTTGACATTTCGGATCGCGGGTTCTCGCGTGTGCGCGCCACGCCGGGGCTCTTATATTTACACCGGTAGGCCCGGAACGGTACCGCTTGCTCAACGACACATTGATTTCCCCAGAGCAAACAAACCGAGTCGCAGGAAGCGGAAGAGAAGGAGACAAAATGAGGATCAGTTGCGTGCTGTTCGGCCTCGCGTTGCTGGCATCGATCGCCGTCGCCAGCCCCGTTGTCAAAAGGGAAGCGGAGTCCGAGGACCTCAGCCCCCTGAACGAGGTAAGCACGACGCGGTCGGGTCACGGGACCACCTCGATCGATCGTCGGTATCGACGCGACCTTGGAGCCAGCTCCTTAGAAAGCGTCCCCGGCGAAATCGAAAGTGTAATCAAATTTAGAAGCTTCTGTGACGTAATTGCGCCGGTAATGGATTCTTCGGCCGCCTCACATTTGTGAAACCAACTATGCGTACGTTCCACTGTCCATAGTCTGTTCGTGATCTGTGTTTTGTACAAAGTTCGGAGTCGTTGTACTTTGTAACCCGTCCCGTTGTAATTTGTGAAATTGTCCGCTAACAGTGTCGTCGATGTAGCTTCCGTCCTCCTGACCTCTAAACTTTGTGCATCTCTCCGTTGTAAATAAACATCAGGGAATGAGACAGACTGTGCAGGAGCTCCGTGTGAGTAGCGACAGTTGTGCAAGGAGCAAGGTGCACGCGCGCTCGTCCGATGTATAAATACCTAACCCACTTGGCGAGATAAGACTTCTTCTGTTTGCGTGTGTCGTTAACTCCTTGGGTTGTGGTTGAGGGAGATTCGTTCGTTCGCAGATTGAAAGTCAAACCGAAGTCAACTCGAAATTGTCATTCATTAAATATTATTTACAGGATAACGCACGTGCAAGTAGATCGAAGCTGTCGGCTATGAACTTTCAAAATGGTCGACCTCGGGGCCCGGGAACGTTGAACGGGCCTGCGCGGAGCAGAGGCGAACGAAATATCGATTAAAATCGCCGGTTACGTCGCGAGGTAATCGTTACGCGTAACGGAGACGACGAACGTCGACGAAATCGAAATGTAACTCATAAACAGGACGTGTCGGGAACGGTGAAAGTGAAAGCGCCTATTTCGAAGTTTTATTATCTCGCCGGCCGCCTGCGTCGCGAAGACGAAGAGGGAAACGGGAGAACGCGTCCGAGACAATCGATTGTTCCGGTGTTGGTCGTTTTTGGTACCCGGCTCTCGACGATATCGTATCGATGACGGAGAAAGACGAGCCGATGTTGTACAGGGAAAAAGAGAATCGCGACCACGAGGAACGAGCGGAGAGAGAAAGCGGTTGACTAACTCGAAGTTTGTAACTTCGTGGACGCGTGGCCACTCGTCGACACTTGCGGAGCCTCGGATTCTCTTTCCGGCTCTGTTCCACCGATTTTCCCGCTTTCTGTGGTCTTAGAACTCTGTCGGTTTGCTTTTCTATTTTTCCACTTCTCGATTTCTTTAGTTCCTCTACTTCTCAGTTTGCCCAGTTGGCTACTCTTCAACTTCTCGATTTCTCGAGCTCTCAAATTTTTCTAGTTCTCTACCCCTTCATATCTGTACTTCTTTCTACTTTCCTATCTCTCTAGCCCTCAATTTCTCTAATCATCTATCTCTATATTTTGTGTCCCTCTAATTCTCTATTCCACCGGTTCCCTACTTCCCTAGTTCTCTATCTCTCTAGTTCTCTGTCTTTTTAGTCCCCTGTGTCTCTAGAACTGTGCTTTTCGAGTTCTCTAATATTCTAGTGCTCTATTTCTGTAGTTCTCCAGTTTCTTTAGTTCTACGGTTCTACTATTCCGTGGTACTCTAATTCTTTAGTTTTCCAGTTCTCTAGTTCTCCAGTCGACCAGTCCTCTAGTTTCCTAGCGCTCTATCTATATATTATTCCATCTCTCTCAGAGCTATATTTCTTTTGTGTGCAGTGATTTCTCTATATATGTCGTCTAGGCCTGGACGATAAACGTCGCGGGATTATCCCCACTACCGCGAAGCTCGAGAGGCCTCGGACGCCGAGGAGTGTAAACATAACACGGCTCGGGTATGTCCCCTGGACGATGTAGTTGACATATATCGAGAATTCACTGTATTTGTATCTAGCTTACTTCTTTAAGTTACGAAGCTGATGTTCTCCATTTCTCTATTTCCTCCATCTCTCTCTCTCTCTCTCTGTCTCAAACAATTCCACTTCTCCATCTCTTAATTTCGCTTACGGTTTCATCCTCTCTCTCTCTCTCTCTCTCTCTCTCTCTCTCTCTCTCTCTCTCTCTCTCTCTCTCTCTCTCTCTCTCTCTCTCTCTCTCTCGTTTCGTGTCTGCCGCACACGCTCCAATCCTTCCTCTTCCTGTCGCTTATCTGTAAAATCGTTTACCGAGAACGTCTCAACCAACGCGTACACATATAATCGTCTTCAGCTCGACCGCAGGATTCCTCGCGCGCAATACTTCTAATTGATCATTTCCTCCTCCCGTGGCCGCCAATTCCGCGCGTTTCTACCGACGACGGCGGTATCGACCGAACGCCTTGAAATACTCACGGAAGTCGGCGCGTCTCGCGGCCCCGAGACACACTGTCTCTGCCTCCCCCTTTCTCTCCTTTCTCCGGTTACTCAATCCTCGAGACAATCCTCCCGCCGCGCGGGAGCGAGATCCTCCGTGCTGGTATCTCATTTCAATTAATCGAACCACCTGTCAGGTATACATCGTGGAAACTGACAGCGACCAGGCGGCAGACGACGACAGGACCGACCGGGACAAGCGAAAAATCGGAGTGGTCAAGCTGGGAGTCTCGAACGGGATCCTGAATTTCGTCTTCGGCGTAAGAAACAGCCTAATCGAGCCGTCTAACCCGAACCAGAATCGTTCCTTCACCTAGGGGTCCCGTTTATTTTTAGAAGCTAGATACCTTCATCGACTCGAAGACCAAAGCACTGGCGGTTTTGGACGAGTCGAACAAAGCGAAGAACGCCGCCTTCGGGATCGATCCGCATCACTCTGCCACCAGCAAGTTTATCAGCGAGCTGATAGCCTCGAAGATCCAGGCTGCCAGCGGCAGCATCGGACCGGTCGTGAACAGCGCGTCCACGTTCCTCACGAGCGCGAAGACCGGATTGGCCGGAGCTTTCGCTTCGAAACTGGCGCCTCTCAGCTCGATTGCGACTGGTGTCGCGGCTGGAACCGCTGGGAAACTTGACGGATCATTGGCTGTTGCTCCAGGTACTGTTCGCAAACCTAATTGACAAGCGACCGGCTGGCACAAACTGCCCTCGCAATAAAATTCCTTCGAACGAAACGTCCCAAAGAGGCTCTCAGCCTTCTTAACGAAGCTAGAAGCGGAAACGGATCGAAAGAGTACAGTGATCTTGACGGTTACAATGCGACCCATGATGTCCATGTTCAATTTCAATATTTAGTGTCTCTAATGAGTTGGGCCTGTAGACGGTGATTAGGTGGATTTTGGCATTTTAGAACATGATCCGAGAACTTGTTTCAATCTCTACAATCGTAATTATTCGTCAGCGGATTTTAACCTCCGTGGATTCGCGATAAAGTAGAGTAACGACGTTACCGACAAAAATATGCGAGAAATGGTTTTACATGTCTCAACCTTTCGTCCTTATATGAGAATATTTTTCGCTGGGAAAGGGCTCAATCGAAAGAGAATGGTTCAATCTAGCGCGCGCTGGTCATGAGCTGACGAGATTATGCAGATATTTGGTGATATAAGCGTTAGAAGTAGGCCAAAAATTGACGATCTGCATGTCGTGGAATTCAAGCATTTTTATTCCATTGGATGAGTTTTCTGGATGAACTCGAGAGTAGAAAATATCTCCAGCTACAAATTCAACTATATTTTCTCTTGATCCTCTGCGAAAGAAAGCCAAAAACTTGAAGCACGTTTCTGGCGTCAGAATTCATAGTATCGATAATACAGAGCAAAAAATGAGACAAGTTTAGTCGCAGACTTAAGACGGATCTCAAGACAAAATTATAGAGCATTTGTCGATCTGCTGACTCTGCAAAAGTCACGTGACTACCCTTGGCTCTTAAGCACGGCGCGTTCAACTGATGCTTTCCACGGAAGCCACTATAGTGGCGTACAGTGCTCAAGAGGTTAAGCATTTCTGACAGAAATAAGCGGGTGTTATTTGAAACCGGAGAAAGACGAAAAGAATTTGAGAGTGTCGACAGATTGTTTACAGCTAATTAAAATTGTAAAGGAAAGAAATAAAAGGAACTTTTATATGGTTCCTGCGTCCTGCAATCAGTGGACAGAATTTATATTTTCCATAAAGATCCGAAGTCTAATGATTACGATTTCTAATTAAGTTCGACCTCACTTTCAACATTTAGTGTTTCCGTATGTAGACGATAACCACTTTTTCAGTTTAATGGGTCTGCACGTAACTTTCGGTCCTAACGCAAGAAGCTAACGAACGAATGTCTTGTCTGGATTGTAAAAGTGCATTTAATTTGTCGAATTTGGGAGTTACAGACAGCGGCCACGGAGGGGGCAGTACCGCAGGTCTCCTAGGAAGCATCCTCAGCTCGAAACTCAGCAGCCTGTCCTCTCTGAGTCAAAGTTCCGGGGGAGGACATAGTCTTGACTCGGGCACGAAAGATGCCAGCGCTGGAATAAACCTTGGAGCGTTTGCGAATCTAGGCGGAGGGGTAGGATCACATTAAAACTGTTTCTCTTCTCTCTTCTCACGTTTCTCTATCGACCTGATCGTCGCTACTGCTTGAGACCTGATGCCTTCCGTGAATGCTCTTCTTCTGGCCGGGATTGGCCTTGGAAAGACTAGGGGTGGCTCCCGGAGCCCATCAACTTACAAGATATTAACCCTAGAAGTGTTCGTTCAAAATCGAAATAATTCATTCGTTCTTTGCTTCGTGGATCACGATCATTGTAAATACCAAATTAATTGAAATATCTGTTCTTTACTTCGTGATTACTGACATTGCAAGCAACAAGTTCTTCTTGTTCCGCTTTACATTACAAAAATACTGTCCTGTCAAAATTAGGTTAATATTACCATTTTCAAAGAATTATGAATCGATTTTTAGTGCTCGATGCTTCTAGTGTTAAGAACCCATCGTTTTCATCGCCTAAAATTACTAACGTTAAACCTACCGCCAGCAATCATCAAAATTATAAAGAACTTCCACGAGAGATGATTGAATAAATTCATTTCTTCGAGCAGGTTTCTAAAACACAACTCAAAATTTAACTGAATTCAATCTTGCCATTGTTATACAACAAGTGTTAGTGTCACTGTTGTTGCTCGGTAGGTTCGGCGTTAAGAAAGATCATTCATTATCGCGAGCATCGTCAAGGTCGAACCGGAAGACTCATTTTTTCGTTCACCAAACGCACCACTCTCCGGAAACAACTATTCTAGCATGCGAAATATAATAAATGGTTACGGACTCGGATAAATCGTTCTACAGCTAGACATATGTAGTCTTTCTACAATCGATTGTTCTCTCTCTCTCTCTCTCTTTAATTTATTAACTTGCTCGCGAGTTTTAAACGAGTCTCTGTTCCACCCTTCCGCTTTCTATGCTCCCGGTGCCCGGGAGAGGTGTTCCCCGCGCGAACGAATCTCAATTCTACACTGTAACATAGTTTCTCTGAACGTTTTCTCGTAACGGCACGGCGCGGACTGTCTGGTGTGCAGTAGCATGCAGTGGTAGCTGCATCTGGTTGCATGCAATGTAACGGCATTCCGTTCGCGTGGAAGATAAAAGCGAGAACCGGCAGCACGTCCTCCTTTAACGCGGCGCTCGCGTTGCCCAATGCATCCATAATTAACGGACTGCGGATATTACGCATCTATAAGCAAAACTATTTCTCCACAATTTAACCGTAATTATTTAAACATTATTTATCAAGTTTTCAAAACATACTCCTTGGAGGTGCTTCTAGCCGATACCTTCCCTTTTATTTCCAATTAAATGAAGACTTTTACGTGCTGGGTCAGAAAAGACCCGGCCTAAATTGAATAATACACCACTCTCAACCTATTCAAATTATCGAGGACAGAATCAGTAATTTTCATCTTTTCACCGTTATAAATCGAACCTACTCGGTTTTGTCACAAACGCATAAAATCCGCGGTCTAGTAATAAATAAATTCATCGATGCTGGCCCGACGTGGTTCAAGGATCGTGCTGTTGGACGAACGACCATAATTCACCGAACGACCGTCGGTCGGCCGTGTCTCGCGGTTCGCGAAATAACCTAACGACGCGCGCGGGTCATCTCTGGTTCGCCACTAATCGCTCGATGCACAGCTTGTCCTAGAGGCTTGGACGAGGGTCTCGAACCCTTGTCCAAGTGTCCTAACCGACCTAGATCCGCCGATTAAAGTCAGCATTATGTGCGCAAACAGTACGAATACGAACCACCGCAAGCGGCATATTATACGGCTTAAAATGGCGACCGTTGGACCTTGGACTGTGGACACGTCCAAAAGGGCCATCGAGCAGCACCGCTTGACAGAGGATCACGAAACACCAAAGCAAAGCAAGCAAACCGTCAAAAGCAAAGCAAAAGTCATCAAAAGCAATCTCATCAAAAGCAATTTCATCAAATTACACAACCGATCGCACAAAAATAAATCCGCTCACGAAACCGCAACAGCAGCTTCCCAGCAGCGACCGCCGAACAGTGCAAACTTGACGACATGGATTTTTCTTTCTAGCTCGGCCGATAAATTGCCAGGACACTACCACTACCCCCTCCCACCCTCTGTTACAAGCCCACCCCTCAAGACCGTCTATTGTTCAGCATTTCTTTTTTATTACCCCTTCCCACCCCGCTTTATAACCCACCCCCACCCACTCTTACCTATACAGCGCCGGCAATCAACGAGAATCCGCCAACGATGCGCAAAACTGTGTAAATAGGATTAGGAAGTAGTCGACGAACGAGCATTGCGAATGTTCTCCCTCGCTCGGATTACCTCGACGCTGTGTCATCGATGTAAATACAGTAGTATCTTATACAAGCTCTAAGTATTAACGACGACGAGAAAAGGATTGATTGTGGATGGCCACGATATGGTGATGATGTTGTCAAATAAACGCATGATCATGTTTTCTATGTACGAGCCGTGTACTCCGAAACCCTTTTGCGAGGTGTCCGTTCGATCCTTTCCCGTATTGATCCTTTCCGATCATCCGTGGGACGTCGATCTTAACCATTCTATGTTGGGGAGCTTATTAATTGGCATGATCAATGTCTGTGAGATGTTCAGCAGCAGCTTGATGATTTCTCTTGGAATTTGTTCCGAATATCTGGTACAGTGAAGATGATTCAAGAAAAGAAATTCCCTTTTGGAAGTGGTATCGTTGATGATCAAATCAATGCCTTGCTATAGTGATCTGTATCTAATGAGCGATGAAATCCTAGAGTCATTAGAGTAAGCTGGGTAGGTGTAGTGATATTCAGTGTACCTCGAATTTGTTTTTTTTTTAAGAGGGAGGATATGAAAATTAATTAATTAATTTTTATTTTTTTTTATATAACGTGGTGGCGAGATTGTGGGTCTCTGTGCACTTGTAGCATTCATAAATTTCGAAACTGCAAGGAAATGTGTACGTTAACAACAATTAGTGGTAACTTTACTTGATTCATAAGGAACCTCACCGTTGAGGAAAGTAGTCATTACCTCGGTCTTAAACGATTTCCTCTAAAAGAACGTTCTAAAAGGTTATGCTTATTATCTCTCCCGTATAACGATTAATAGCGAACAATGTGAAGAATGCAATAGTATTCGCAGTTCATTGAGATTAATTACTGCTGGCGTTTAACGTTACGGTATCGAAGTTAATGATAAACAGAAAGTATATTCTTGTTCAGCTTCAATTTTTGTAAATTATCTCTGGATCATTTAATTTCGCATAGAGACCCACACGATCCACTTTGATCATATGTGTATGAGACAATGCAGTGTCCAGACTTGGAATTTAATTTTTATATGCTCGAGCAAACCCGAAAGGAACTTCAACTATTCGTTCCGGTTTTGTTTAATTCATTATGGTAATGGCGTGGGAGTTTCCAAGGCGGTGAAAGTGTTAAATAATTATACAATGTTACTTTCAAAATTCTTTGTCGATTCACGGCCGCAATTACCGACATTAAAAAGTTTCTTAAGAAATCTTCGGCTAATCTCGAAAAACTTCAAACTTCCAAATAGCTATTAAATAACCATCGATAGACGGAGTGTTAATTGAAAAAACGCAAACTACGTCATGCTAGAGTGATTTACCTGTTGAACACGTTAGGTTCAATGAACCTTCTCTTGAATTAAAATCGTTTTTGCCTCAAACAGCTAAACGAGGCAACGAGAAACCGATTTATAGGAAAATGTACAATGTGTCGAAGAAATAGGTGACCAAATTTTCTTACTGTCAATATATTTATTATAGCATTTTCTTTTCCTACCACTGATTTTTGGTGAAATTTATTTTCGAAGACATTTAGTTTCGGTGCGATTTATAATAAAAATTAGTAGATTAGACACAAACCAATAAAAACATTTGGAGAATTTAAAAATGGCTGCTCTGTTATTTTCAACTGATGAAAATTATAAAGGGAAGAAATAAATATCTATATACATCGTATATCAAATCAGACAATTTTTATCTTGCAGAAATACCCAACCAGTATAATTAACATAGTGAAAAGCTGTGCTAACATTCTTACTCGTGATTGTACGTTTCTGTGACTGTGTTCCCTACCTTTCCCCATCTCCAGCAACCAAAAGTCCACCACATTACCGAACATTGGCTACCGATTTTCTCAACACGTTGTACGCTCAGTAATCGAAGTCGGCGAGGTCGTAGTCGCATAAAAATCGATTGCGTCAACGCGTAGGCTATGCCAGTCGCGATCTCGGTCGGCTCGATCGCGAACCCGTTCTCGATCGAGGTGAAAAATCGAGATCGGTGTCCGCCGGCGATCAGCCGCTGCCACTGTGAAAGGAGATCTATCATTGGCTGTGTGATTTTGTCTGTATTCAGGAAAAGATCGTGAGCACCACCGAGGACATCCCTGAATTCGACAGAAAGCGAGTATCCTTGGACGTGCCGTCATCAGCGTTCGGTACTGGCTTCAACCTAGTCACGAATGTCAGCAAAATCTTGAACAGCTTGATACTTGTAAGTTGAACAAATATTAGATCACTTCGCAAATCGTGTCCTTGATTTTCTTTGAACTTACTAAAACAAAATTCTTCTGCGACACGATTTTTCGGATGACTTAGTATTATCATATCGGCAAAAGAGCCGATAAATCGTAGTGAAATCGATCGTGCCACTTCGAGACTCGTTCTTTGGATTCGATCGGTTCGGCCGCGATTTTATTCTAGATCACGTGATCCACGCCGGGATCGCTTTTCCTGTTCGAAAGTTTCGCGGATCGTCGAAGGGGTTTCCGGCGACACCTTGCTCGAGAATCTGTCAGCGAGTTTTTTGCGGCTGGATTATCGATCGGCTTATCGACGGAAACGTGTTACCCTTCACTCGACATAAAACTCGTCATTGCAAAATTTTCGAGCGTGCATGCTAATCGACCACTAACGCGGAGACCGTCTCGACAAGTGAACTATATCGTTTGGTAGCGGCGTATTAATATTTGACGAGGCGACTGCCAAACAAGCCATCCTAAAAAAAAATTGTTGAGACGGGGTAATTGATTTAATGAAGTGAGAGTTTTATCAGGGTAAATCACTTTTTAATTCTATTGCCCTTTAGAGACCTCTTGGCGCATTTAATGCATCGTACACCGCAAAAATTAATTCTCAAATCTAGATAAATAATTCATACGTGCACGATGTTCAGCAAATTTTTCTGATCTAATAGATTTTTTATTTACTTGTAACAGTGGAATCTTAAGATTTTTCTGAGGTGTGCAATGCATCGAAAAATTTAATTTCTAAATCTGAATGACTGCTGTCCAGTTGAATCAATTCTTCACTGTCTAAGTTCATCTTTAAGACAAAAAGTGTATCAACTTTAACATTGTTTAGTATTTCTTACATATTCGATGACCAATTTTTTGCACGTCACTTCCGGAATGTAATAATGAGAAATCTATCGGACCGTACATTTTTATGGATCACTGTGTGCCTGACACGGCAGTAGCGTTATTTAGCACGTACTTTGAACGCTCAATTACCCGCAACTTCGAATTTCCACGGTTGATTTGCTGGATCGCTGTAGCGTGGAACCGATTCAACAACGAAGACCGATCTTTCTTGACGATTTTCAGAACTCAGCCCGCCGAACACAGACAGTCCTAGAGATCTTCAAGCCGTTCTTCCGCGGAGCGTTCGCTATCAAGGGTCTACCGTCCGACAATCCTCATTAGAAGAATCTGCTCAAGCATCCACGATGGAAAACAGCCCAACGAATCATTCAGGGATTATTAAAGTGGACTCCGATCGAAACGGGATCGATTGGGATCGGTAGAGAACATTCCAAAGATCCGTGAACGTAGTCTACGGTACAAAGATATAGAAACTTTAGAACGTGTTAACTAGTGGGGAGGATCGCGAGTAGGATAGATCCAAGGTAGCGATATTTATTAAGAAATTTGTTGCGGACGTTGATTTTCTGTGTAATTTAGTTTGGAAAACCCTTGTGCTGTTGCTCTCATTGATATTTCAATTTTAGAATGCATTGGGCGATGGAGTGCATTTTCATTTAACGAAATGGATGCTACCTTCGTTAATTGCATCAGTGAAGCACTTCAGTGCGCGATGAGATTTTGGTGGAATGTTCCGGATAAATTTTGATCATGCTATAAAATAGTTCCCGAAGATGCAGGCATCTGTAAATTGAATACTAGAATAGCGCTGTGTAGTTCAGAAATTTTTATTTCTGGTAGAATCGCATCGAAAGATTCTGGAGACTTCAATGCGTGGTAGATCAGTGTCATAGAAATTAAAAAACTACTAAATATTTAATATTACTATATTTAGAACTCCAAAAACCGTCTTGTATAATCAAAAATCATTCAAAAGTCGAGAGACATCAGTGCACAATAAATACACATTTTGGAGACTTCAACGCGTGTCGAAGAAGTACCCTAAGCTCCGAGTGATTTCAACGAACGCTCAACAAGTGACCTACAATCAAAATGGCCTCGAAGCGTACGAACATCTTCTAAATCTCTCAACGCAATAAATTACAATTTTCCAATTAAACCGCTCCAGCGTATAATCAAACAAGTATTAATGAGAGCAACTACGTGTAAAGCGAACAAGATAGCCCAGCGAAAAAATTAATGGCTCAATCAATCATCCAATAAGCATCAGTCGAGTACATTTTCATGGGCTACTAGAATCGCTCACTAGCTGCCTGAACTATCGTTCCGTTCCTTGAACGCGCAGCCATAAACTTACGCGTTTACTGGAGCTATAGTTCAGGAGTCGCGTGCCGGTAGAGAACACCTGCAATATTTCGCCTGACTATACATACTTCATAAGAGAACGCCAGGCAAGCGTTCCAGATACATGCAGGAGGAACCGACGGGTGCTCATTACAATTTAGAAACCGCCACTTGTATTAGACAAGCGCGTTAACAATTTTTCCGAAGCCAGCTTCGCTGCCTCGTAAAAACCGAACGAAGCAATTTGTCTTGTTAGCGAACGATTCCGCTCACAGAGTGAGCACTTTCTAGACAAAATGCATCTCGCGTTTGAATTTCGGAGGCTTCGCGCGTCGATTAGGCGCGTTAATTGACACCGCAGTATCCTGGAATCGTTACACGGACCGATTGAGAAATTCCGCATCCGAGACACAGCTTCTTCGACGATTATTTCGGATTGCTCAATGTCTCGTACTTGTCGGGCCTGTCACGCAATTACCATGCAACACTGTGTATAGCAAGTTTTTGTCGCTCTAGTGATTAGCGACAGTTTTTGTGAACTTTCAAAACGGTCTACCCGGACTGTATAATAAAGTGAATGGAATTTTTATAAATCCCGCCTCCTTATTCCGAGAACGATCCTTTATCTACATCCTGTTTTAACCCTCCGTATACTATACCCGGAGTCATTCGTGGCCGTCGAACATGTACAATTTTATTATAAGACGACGCTTTTTATTTCGAAATAAGAAAATCGCTTTTTCTTCATCCGATATACGACGAAAGCCGGTCCCGAGCCATCGTCTCATAGCGGAAGAAAACTGTAGTCAAATATCGGCGTGGGTCAGAAATGACTCCGGCATAGGCCTCAGACTGGTAGGAGTAGGGATAATCTCGAGTTATTATTTCTGTAGATTCGTTGGATAACTTGTTTTGTAACTGTTCTATGAGTGTCAAGTAGTCCGGTAAAATTCGTCGGATGTTTTTCGCCTAAGTTTCGACAATTACTAATTTGTACTGAATCGTCGTGTACATCGTGTTTTTAATCTGCAGTTGCTGTTTCTGTAGAATCATTTAACAATAGATTGCCGGATGAAAAAGAAGGTATCTGGTCAGTTAGTGATTCCCTCCGACAGATGAGTGGTATTGTATGATAATGGGGCTGATAATTCTATTGAAAACAAACGTATGTCTTAAATAAACTTATTTATGTTTTTCTATATATATATATATATAGGGTGTTCACGATAATTTGTATCAGCGTTTTTTTCGTAAAAGGTAAACTTATCTAGCGTTAATAATTTGTTTCATAACGTCCCCAGTTTCGATGGGCTTCCCTCCAGAAAAATTCATCAAATGTTTTTCGAATTATCCTATATGGTCTTTTTTTTTCATATCCTGTTTGTATTTCTGTTAGATCGTTCAATAGCTTGTTTCGCAATGCTTCCAACTTCTGTGGGCTTCTGTCCTGCAAAAATCATCGGATGTTTTTCGCACAACTTTCAACGATTGTTAATTTGCGCCGAATAATTCTTTATCTGTATCCTGTGTCTGATCGCGTGTTATTTTTACTGGATCGCTCGGTAACTTGTTTTATAACGTTTACTACGGGTCTCAATGCTGCCCGGTTAGATTTGTCGAATGTTTTTGACGCGTAGCTCTTGACGATTATTAATTTGCACTCGTAGCCGGCAAAAGCGTCTCGAGGAAAACGCTCTTAATCAGTCCCCGCAGACTTCCGTGTCCGGTGAAAGGAATATTTGAACATTCGATTAAAAGGAAAAGCACGGGGAGCGAGAGGAACGCGATCGAGCATCGACGTGAACTTCCTACAATATAGTTTCTATATTATTTATACCTGGAGGAAACGTCACGATTATGCAACCGGTCTTGCATAAAGTCCGCGCGCATAGATCTCACACCCCGTGAGTGACGTAACGGGAATTTCAGGTTCCCGACGCTGTCGCCGAAGAAATTCTACCTGTTCGTCGCTGGGTAAATAAAAAAGCCACAATAAAAATGCCACAGAGGTCTTTTCAGAATCAGCAAACTATTCGAACACTTGTTCGTAAAGCAACACGTTAATCTATCATAAATATTCATCGGATTCTATGCATTTAAGATGTACAGACGAAGTGTAAAAAAATAGTAAAAATATTAGAAGAATGTTACGCGTTCTTTCTACGCTAGAATAAATAAGTCAATTAATTTATATTGCACAATAAAGAAAAGCAACAAGGAAGTTGTCAGATTCAATGAACGTTTAGAAGACAATTTCGTAAAGCAACTGGTGAACCTGTCATAATTAGACTCGGGATTTTAGTCGTTCATGAGAGAAAGGAGCAGATGAAATGTAAAATAACAAAAATATTAACAGAATTGTATCCATTCTCCTTCCGCCAGGTAAATAATTCAGTTAATGTACGCAGGGCAGTGAAAAAGCAGCAAAGGTTTCATTCGGATTCAGCAGACCATCGAAAGACAGTTTTATGAAGCAACGCAACATGTAAGTTATCCTAATTAGACTGCACGTTTCCCGCATTTAATGCAAAAACGCGCGAAGTACGAAACAGTAAAAGATTCGAACAACTTTCAAATATCGTTGTATTACTTTCAAGCAATAAAGTCCAGTCTGCTACAATCGTACGAGAAAATTTTCACTCCGCAAAAACTTGCTTGATCCGATGATAATTTCTTGCCGAAACGGCGCCAATAGCAACTCTGTCGCAGGTGCGACAGGTAAGAAGTGGAAGCGGCAATTAAAAACCGGTAAATTCGACCGATATTTCGTGCGAGTCTTATCGAATCGATCGAGTCGACTCAACGTCGAATTTCCTGCACTCTGATCCCATCTCGATCGATCAGTTTTTTCTCCGGCCGATTTAGAAAGTGCATAATTTCCAATCTAAAAAAGAGGTTGTGGACGTACGCGATTGCGCAATTAACGATTTTCAAGCAGGTGACAAGGGGTCTGGAATAGGTCAGCGCGTCGCGACCTTCTTGAGAATCTAGGCGGAAAAATGCGACGAACTTTGCGCCATTTGGTCCGACATGGCAATGTAAATGAGGGGATTATGCAAGCGGAGGTCGTCGGATGTTGTGTCGGGCGTCGCGACGCCGCCTTTGTCGAGAAGAAAATGCGATGCGTCCGACCTAGTTCCACATTCATCGTGGCATCGATAGACCAGATGAATCGCGGTAATTATGAATCGAGGTATGTTCCACTTAACCGGCAAGTGTATCTGTTTCTGCTCGCCACGGGGCAAGGTACTCTGGGATTTTTATAGTTGTAATCAGGACGAGATAGCGGCTTGTTTACTGAAAAAATTCGCATAAATCTCCGAGTTTCACAACATGTGTGGCCACGAGTCTGTTCGTTGCCTCATCCTTGTCTTTATCTTCTGAAAGCACCGGTGATACTTGTCGAATAGGTGCCTGCAACAGTTTCATAGACGCCTGGGGAACTGTGTCACGCTGTACAGACGTGTCGAACGGTTTGCCATTCGTCGGGCGTTGCATTTCATTCGTGTAGATACATGAATCCTCTCTACAGAGAGATCTGCAAGCAGTTTACTCCATCTTTCTCTTTCTAAATGCAAAGTTTTACGTGGATTTTATTTTTTAGCAATTTGTATAGAGACATACCGACATATTGTACACATATTACAAAGTAATTTATTTCGGGATTACAGAAATGAGCATACCGCAAGAATCTATGCAGAATAAATATTTACTGTGAATGGAAATTTATTATTTCTCTGAATGAAGTCGACTTTAAGAATGCTACACAGTTCTTAAATACATTCTTGAATTTCTCTGACGACTTTATTATTTATTCTACTAATTTCGTCATGAACGCATAAAACCTACAATTTAATAATCGTTCACGCACTTCTTCCATCAAATAAACAAAAAATAAATAGCACATATGGATACAGACATTATTTAATAAATTCTACAAAACGAAGAGCCAACTGATGAATGAGTTGAGTCACGGCAAACATCGAGCTAACACCTCGCACCACCATCGTTGCCAAATCAGTTCTCCACAGTGGTTGCTCAATTTTCCAAGTAAAGCGATCGTAAAGCCACAAGAGAGATCCACGTCACCCCATGGATTTTCCAGCGCGCGGTGATTCAGATGCCAGGATCGAGACCCCTAAGAAAAGAGGGGCTAGGGAACTAAAATTTCGTAAAATTTGTTCGGCGTCCACGGTGCGCAAGGTCTTTCGTAAAAATACGAACGACCTTCGAGGCTGATTCGAGGCATCGGGAGGCGGAGAAACTCATCTCGTTAGTGTCGGCCCCGCCGTCCAGCAAGATGCACTTGTTCTTACGGGTTTGTCTGGCACGCGTGTGTCGTCTGTCGAGCAGCAGACGCTGGTCTGCAAGGTAGAACCTGAAGAAAGTGATCCTTGATATCCTGGACGGAACTTTGAAGCTGTTGAACGCGAGGTACGAGTGATTTTGCAGTCTATTTTTCGATCTTGAACTCTCCCGAGCTTGCTAAAGGATGGTTAGACCATTTGTCTGACTGGAGAGACGGACGACTGAATTTTATGCCCGAAGTAGAACCTGAAGAGACCTGAAGATAGTGATCGTTAACGTACTAGTTAGATTTCGAAGCTGTTCACTGCAAGGTACACAAAAATTATTTCGTCAACTTTCTATGAATTGAATTTTTTTTTTGAAGTTGTTAAGAGACGGATGGATCATTTCTCTGACTGGAGAGATTGTTGTTTGCATTTTGTGCGCAAAATAGACTTTAAAGACAGTAATAGTCCTACTCAGACTTTCAAGCCAGTCGCCACGACTAATTTTCCAGTAGACTTCTCAGCATTGAACTTTTCCAATATAATCGAACAATTCTCAACTATTTTTCCGAATGAAAAAGACGGATATTCGTATTTAAATGCACCAGGAAAGCGCCGATAAGACCTAATTGCCTTGCACGCGAGTTTCGTGAAACTCGGTGAGTCAGTACCGTCGATAACCGATTGCTTATCTAGTAACAATTAGTAATTATCCTATGGTCACTTGCTTGTAAATAAAATAAATTGCCCACGGTCAAAGAGCAGACAAGCCTCGAATCAATTTATATTTCACTTTTGATGATTCTGATTTATTTTCCATTCGATCTACTGGATGTAGCTCAAGGATCACTAACCGAGATCCAAAATTCTTATCAAGGCCGAACAACTGCCGGTCACTATTTCATAATCCGTTACGTGGCGCTTATGTAACAGCTGGACACGTTTTATTATACAATCGAGCGCCGAAATTTTGTTGATTTGCATCGCGGATTTTAGGTTTCTTCCAGAGGCAGGGGACAGATGATGCAAGAGAATCTATGAATAGCGCGGTTTGTTGATCGTTAGAAAAAACACGCACGGCTTTTTTGCTGTGTGAGTGACACCGTAAATTGCATCCTTTGAGCTCCCATTTTTTCCCCTGCACCTTCGAGAACGCGAATGCGTTTTGCTGGTCGCAGTTCGTGTTTCGAGGTCCATCGGTTACAACAAAAATTCATCTCCTTCGTACCAAAAACGCTGGTGAATATCCCATGACTTACTTTGTCCAGTTCAGAACTGATTACTTTGTAGAATGACTCAAAAATCTATTCAAATACGTTTCTCAATTGAAAAAATTATTTTATCATTTTAAAGTAGAATATGGCTTGAGTGTTACAATTCCAGACTGTATTAAACTTTATTTAAGAAAACTGTAAAGTGATCCAGTGTTCATTGTAGTAACATTTACACGGCATTAAGGTTTAATAGTTAGTATACAATCGTTAGTAGACTGCGCATCTTTATGCAAAATAAAAATTGTCTGAATCAATTTAAAAAAAAGGGAGTTACATAAAAATATATTTCTTCTCTTAATAATTTTAATAGGTTGTAAATAATATAGGAATAATAACAAATTCATCTCATGTTTCTTCTGTTTTATGTTTTTTTATTGTCGCCATAAATGCATAAAAGCCGCAGTCTAATCATTGGTCTGCAGATCTTTATTAAATAATTTTATTAAGTAACTTTGTTAAATAACCGTTAAACAGAGATTTCTTTTCAATAATAATTTCCCTTAAGGATTTTAATAAATTGGAAATATTTCTTTTGGTCTCCTCAATGTTCTATATTTCATCCCCTAAGTTTTGTTATAAGTACAAAAACCTACAGTCTAATCATCGCAACGAATCGACCAATTTGATTTGACCCGTTGTTTCAGAATTTCGTAGAAGTTTAAGCACTTGGTAAATCGATCGAGGACGTTCCCAATTTGCCAGAGACTGCCTCCACGATTCCAGTAGCTCTCCAGATTCAATTCCCCGCGACAGGATAATAGGGAGGAATTGCATAAGGTTTCGTGTTAGGGGACAACGAGGACTGCGCAACAGGTGTTTGCGGAGAACAAGCAAAAGTGAGTACACTGTGAAATGACTCGTTCATGTCAGTCGAACAGTATCGCATTATGCTTATGCGTTTGTGGCATAATATTAGCTTGAACGGTGACGAAAACAATGACGAATCCACGTTGGGTTCTTCAGAGAGAGAAAGAATTTCTTGAACCTCATTCCGATGAGGTCGATGCACCCGAATGGCGGGCCTAGTGGGCTCTAAATTGGTTTGTATAGTCATTAGGAGGAACCCTGTTCCCAATCAGTGGTATTCTTATTCTGGGACTCGATGCTTTCAAGATTCAATGATTTTTCTGAAATTGCTGTTCAAAGTATTGATCATTTTTGTTGAAAGTTCGGTTCTAGGATTTGGATCTTGGTGGTTTTATGGCACCTTCAAAGTCAGAGATTCATGTCAACAAAGATTAAGGATACTTCCATGTTATTTTTACCTCAAACGATTTTCTGGATTGGGACATACGGTGTTTTCAATCTTGCTAACTTTATGGTGCTTGTGAAATTGTGAAACACAAGAGAAAGGTCTATGCTAACAAAGATTAAGGATGTTTTTCTATTTTACTACTATCTTAAATAATGTTCCAGCCTGGGAAATAAATTGTTTTCTCGTTCACGCTCAACTTTAAACACGCATAACTTTTGAACCAGTAAATTCCTAGTGTTGAAACTTGGATTTTCGGCATTTTCTCGCCAAAATCGAATGAATTGCGTAAAAAAAAGTTTTAAATTTCTGGTTTCCTCAGGAAAAATTTTAACCAATATTGTATATTCTATAATTGACTTCACGAGTCATAAATGACTCCAAGCATTGAGAAACAATTTCACCCATGTCCATTTTCTCCTTTCGCTATTGAGATCACACTTCTAAGTAATAGTTTAATACGTTTCTACTTGAATTCAGTTTCAAATAAACTTCACGAGCAATATTTCTAGAAAAGATTTCAGTTTTTCCCATCAGGCTGTTTATTATGCGCCGCGTAGCTTCCGATACAATAGCAAATGCAAATGCATCGGGTTCGATCGAAGCGTCCTTGATACTTGATCGCATTTCACCTTTCTCCTACACGAGCCTGCTGCGGTTTGTCTATTCTACATTGTGCACTTCCCATTATGCCATTTATTTGAATGTTTAATTCAGAGTGTTTAACGAACGATAAATTGAACACTGAACATAATCGATCGGTCATAAAAATTATTGGTTAAAAGCCTAGTTTAAAAGTTTTTTTTTTTAATTTATTTATTTATACAGGTCGCATCAACAACTAGGTCATTAGCGACCACAGATATTATATCATAATATTACATTATTATATCTTTGTACTTAACATATAAGTCACTTATAAGTATACTGAGGAGAACAAATTTTGTAATTGTTATATGTACACAATATTACAAAGTGTGAAAAATTTTTGTGGATTTTAGAAATTTTAAAACTTGGACTATATTCGAAAAGTTGATTTTGTAAAAATAGTAGAGTTCCAAAACCAATTCTTTCAAAAATCAATTTCTATGTAAACCTAAATAAAAGTTGGTCGGCGATAGGCGGTAAAAATGGAACTCAGCAACGATACGCCACAACCAACTAGCATAACAAGTCAAAGAACGCGTTACCCTAATTTCGTCTAACTTCCCACGCGATGAGAATCACTGACCCGCAACAGGTGGACGCCCGCGTTGCGCAACAATCATACGTAAACGTTCCTCACGATCGTAAACGATTTTAAATGGTCGTCGTGGAATTTCGAGTGAATCATATATGTCTGAAACCGTCGCGTGACATTTCTTTATTGCTCCGTGCGTACCGAAGTTGCGTGACGAAAAACGTACCTTATAATAAGCAATTGGAGGGAACACGGCAATTTGTGCGTCAAATATTTGCCTTCTTCGCAATAGAGAAATTTGTGGTCGACGCGCGACGAAGACGGGGTTTTTCGTCTTTTTAATGTTGAGCGCACTGGGCTTGTTACTTCACGAAATTGACGAAAGGATTGTCGGGGAAATAGAGCGTGTTATGTTTGCAAGAAAAGTGTTCGCAATTGTGGTATGCTTAAAGGAAATTTCTTCTTTCCCGTACCACTGGAAAAATCATTACACTTCTCTTGAAAAACCGAAGTACCAGAAGACTTGATAATTGCAATGTGCAACACTAATTTTGTACAATTTTGTTGTACAATGTCAATTGAACTATGTATTAGTTTAAAATGTGACCATTCGATTTAATATTGTAGCAATGTGTTTTGTTAATATATTAGCGATTTGTGAATGTGGTTCACATTATGGCAGTGCAGTGAGATTATAATTTATCGTTACTTGGTCGAAAAAGGAAAATCATATTTTATTGTAGAGTCGAACATTTACTTAATATGATGACGAAGGTATTCGTCAATAGTTTTGTACGTTTGTAACAATTTTATTTTTATACGATCGAAGAAACCGACATTTAGTAAAGTCTCGATCTAAACGGAACGGAGCTACACGATCTTAGTCAGTTCGGCTATCACCTATACTAAATACGATATAATATGAACTGCATTTAGTAGTTGAATTGACGGTATGTAGTGCGCCTTCTACGTTCGGCGCAATCGACGCGATTACAAGAAAATGGTAGGCCTACACGATCTATGTCACAGCACTATGTCACAGTACTATGATATTCTCTGAACGAGGAGCCTGTTAACACTAGAACAACCAAGGGGGGTCGAAATGACTTGTTTGGCATTTCTTCTAATCATTACTTATTTTCAGTACATTTTGTTTCGTAAAAGTTTGTATGACTTTTTCTAAAATATGTAAATAATTAATTCTGTAAAGCAGTTTTCCTTGTTTTTGTCTTCTTGTTGTAAAATTTTATGTACTATACCCACATATACCGAGAAGAGTCATTTTGACCCACACGAAACATTGATGAACTTGTGATTTTTTCATTCTTCTTTTAATTTCTTCATATTATTCCATGGCCGTAACAATATTTTCGCTTGTATAGAAAAACATGTAACGCCTGCGATACGCTTCCGTTTTCGATGCTCGTGCATCGCAGAAAGTATTTCTCACTTAGTCAGAAAGAAACGTTGACAGAGGAAACGTTATTTTCTGCCATAATACTTTTTGAGAAAATCGGAATTCTATTTTTTCTCGCGATCTGCAAAAATATTTTAACCCATAAAATGACAGAAACTATGGGACAATTTTCACGAAGCAGTAAATTACTGGGAGGAATAAATAAAACAAGTCGTTTTGACCCCTCCGGGGTATACGTCAATCGTCGGTTGTTCTAGTGTTAAACAAGAGTTCTGTTCAGATTAGATTTGCAGAACGTACCACGATTTTGTTAATGTTGATCGGAGCTGGTTCAAGGAACCAGATCACGATCGAATGCGATGTAGCACGAAGTGGCGTGAACGCTTTTGGTTTACGTTCGAGGAAGCACGTGGTCGCGGCCGGGAGTGAAAGTGAAAGATGCCTGTATAGTGGTCCACGTGGTGCTGCTTTTCACAGGAACGTGGCTAAGTATCGACTCTGCTGAACTCCGGGCAACACGTTTGCCGACCGGTCGGTCGATCGATCGAGTTCCCGTAACGAGGTTTCGTAACTGCTGCCGAAAAATCGCCGTGCAACCGAGTGTCGTTGAGTGTCGTTGCCAAAAAAAACGGTTGACATAATCGTTGCTCATCTGTGTGAGTCACATCGACGTCCAGAACACTATATAGACAAGCTGGAATTTTTGTTTTTCAAATTTCTACATCCTTTTCTTCGAGAGCTCGATAATTATTTTCTGGGACATTAAATCTTGCGCTTGGAAAATGATAAATTAATGATATGAGAAAATGATTAAAGAAACGCATTTTACGATTCTAGAAGCTTCTAGAAGGAAAATCAATTTTCAATTAGCAGCTTTTCTGTAACAAAGATTCGTTGACGTCGAAGATTCGTGTTAAAGATTCAAGATTGCAAATTCTCTGGAAGAACTATTACCGCGAAAGTTCCAATTTCCGGTTTTACGAAAAATTTTGTTATCATCGTGATGACAAAAAAGTGCAAGTTTCCACGATAAAATCCGAACAATAAAGACCGTAGTGAGAGTCGGTTCAACGCAACGCTGCCGAGTGCAGGGATTAAACAATTTTCCGCAAACATCATCGAGAAATCAATTCCTCGAGGATTCAATTCCCCAAATCGATGAAATCAAGCAGAGACCGCACAATCGTCATGCAGCAGCCGCAACGTAAGCGTCGGTGAATTGTTCTCCTCTCGCATGATCGCGTAATCGAAACACACTTCCGTAGAAAGTTTCGTTCCTTGTCTGTTTATTCATTATCCTACAAACAAATCGCGTGGACAATAGTCTTGCATCTCCGACGGTGTAAACCGTTTAACTCGGCTTTCCAATTTGTAGTCGGATCCCGGGGGCGCAATAATCTCTCGATTGCGTTAACAATGCACGCGGAAGGGGATCGTTCATTGCACTTGGAAAGTGCATCGACGATCTACTTGGGTGGTCGCGTAATTCTGTACCAGGGACATCCACGTTTCATAAGATCGCAATTGCCGTGTGTATCAGTTCTCGAGGCAGCTCTGATTTCACTTCACTTTGCGGTGTTACGCGATGATTGTTGGTTATGTAACTCGTTTATTGGCTCCATAATTAGCCTTTCGAAAAATTGATAAAACATAAAGCAACGTTCGAGTCGAACTAAAAATGAATCCTGATCGTGCGGTCGGTTTTGCTATTGGGTTGTATAACTTTTCATAGAAATGAGCTAGAGCGATCAAATTTGTTTATATTATTGCTGAAGTATGGCAGAATAAGGGAACAATTGGGAGAAAGAGTGACCGATGGGTTATTATTTTGGAAATATTTATTGAAGATGACCTTTCTTGGCAGACCGAAGTTTTTCCGAAGAATGGTCGCCTTCAACAAATATTTTCAAGGTCAAAACACCTTCATTCTTCATTTTTTCCTTACTCTACAACATTTCAACATTCATTATAGTTTCTGTGCACTGTCTTAATTGTATAAGAAGTTCTAGAATATTGTTAGAAAAATGTTCGCACTGTGCAATGCTAAAGAAGCGGATTGCCTCGAGTCTCTAAGTTGACAAGAATGTTTACGCTCACTTTATTAGACCTTAGGAGTTTGCTATTTTAATCTCAGCTAGGCTTTACGGTTTCTTTGCTAGAGACGCATGTAATCTCTGTTTCTGAAACCTTAAGTTTCTCAGCGGCAAATAAAAACATTCGACACAGAATTTATAATGGCTTATATTTATTAATCTGCATGTTAGTAGGAAGCTTGAAGATTATTATAGCATCAAAAATATGATTCCGGAATATACAAACAAGGAATTCCCATTTCTTGAGCTTTACTCAATGAAATTTTACCGATACAATTAATAAGAGAAATTCTTACACTAGACAGTCTTCCACGCTATCAAATTCTTATGCTATTTTTTCAATACCCATAATCAAAGAATTTCCCAAAAACCCAGTAAACATCATTCCCATGCAGCCGTCGTCACGCCAAGCCCTAAACTCGTCGTCCGACGTTCGATTTCGCCACAGTCGAAATAAATCGCTATCGAATTCGCATCACGCGTCATCTCGAGGTCGCGTGCAGGTGAAAATGGAGCACGAGGCAAGGTGTCCAGCCAACGTCCCCTGAAAAGCCGAAATTCGTTCGCGGTCCGTCAGTCACGCTCCTCCTATCAGAAAGTTTAGATCACTTCGAGCCCTTGAACGCTTCAATTCCACCATAACGCATGATTCTAACGTGGTCAAACTTCCGCGGGCAAACCGATATTTCAATAAGCGCAGGAAAGTGCAACGAGTGAAAGCGCGACGAAGTTCCACGGGCAAACGGTTTTTCTGAAATTCAGTGCCAGGCGAGTTATAGTGTTCGCGATGCATGCGTGATTCACGGGCCACGATTCCGTGGGTGTGACGAGGCTGGCGGGGTTTTCCGCGTTCCCGTATATGCAAACCGGCCATTGGCTAATCGATCAGTACCATTTAAATCAAATAAGCTCTCCCGGAGAATACGAATCGTCTCGTTAGTCGCGTTTCTTCCATTTCCCTGGCCGGGCAATCGCTGGCTGCACACGCGACGGGAATATGAAGCGCAAAGACCAGCGTTCTAATACTTCCTTATCGCGAAGGTGGTAAATCGGGGCTTGGTAGCGTAAGCCTTTTTGTTTTTCTGGTTCTCGTTCTTATTCGGGATTGCACAGCTTCGACTCGGTTCTGCTGGATGTTCTTTGAAAAGCAAGTATCAATTATTTTTATTTTAAACTTTTTGGGGAATTGTTTCGTTAAAAATGGGTTTGTTGCTTATTAAAATGGTGCAGAAGCATTGCCCTTAAGCTCCAAGAGTGGTCACGTGACTTTTGCAGAGTCAGCAGGTCAGTAACTGCTGTATAATTCCCGTTCACAGCCTTCAACCATTGACTTAAGATCCGTCTTGATCTTGATCCGACGGGTCTTAAGTCTGTGACTAAACATGTCACATTTTTTACTCTGTACTAGCAAAAAGTAGCTCAATTTGTAGCTGGAGATACTTTTTAGCGCGCGCTACTCTCGATTTCATCCAGAAAACTCATCCAAAGGCATAAAATTGCTTGGATTCCACGGCACGCACATCGTCAATTTTTGGCCTACTTCTAACGCTTATATTAACAAATATCTTCATAATCTCGTCGGCTCATGACCAGCGCGCGCTAGATTGAACCTTCCTCTTTCGAATGAGCCCTTTCCCAGCGAAAAAGGTTCTCATATAAGGACGAAAAGTTGAGGCACGTAAAACCATTCTCCGTCTATTTTTGTCGGTAACCTGGTCACTCTACCTTATCGCGCATCTACGGAGTCTCGACTCTTAAGAATTGCTCTAAATGTATTGTTAGTCTGTACAGCTTAGACATGAAAATCAAATCGTCTGACGTAGTCTATTAACCTTTCTCTAACGAATTTTAATCTTGACGTACAAGAACGATAGAATGTTTCTCATGAAACCAAGAAAAATATTGACACTATCACACACCTAATTTCTGTAACTAATTAATCAGATTTCTTTCCAGATGAAGATGTCGTTGCTCTCTTCACTGTCAACTGGCCTATTCCTCCTGTCCTTCGTTGGTCCCTTGCAAAGCGACCCTCAACAAACGCACTGGCCGAATTATCCGGTGCCTCTACCCACAGATCGTAGTTTGCCACCGCGTCAAATATTTCCAGATCACTATGCCGCGCCAAGTATTCAAAGGCCGCAATCGTACGCGACTCACTACATCACCCAAGCGGTTCCAATTTATGAACCAAGTCAATTTCGAAGTGATTCTTCGAGATATCCTGTGAAGGTGCCTGAGACTTACCAGCAAGGTGAAGAATATTACGATTATCAAACTTTTGGACTAAATAACGCGGAGAAAGAATTGGAAGGTACAGAGATAAAAAGAAGTTCGAGGGAGAAGGGGATAGCGGAGAATATGAAGATCCTTGATAGATTGTTGTCGGAGGATTCTGATGAGAAGGAGGTGGACAATTCGTTGGATGAGAAGATCATGTCTGAGGAGACGAAGAGGGTTGCTAGAGAAATTCGCAAGCAGAGGCCGGGGTTCTTTTGGACCCTTGCGAGAGTCACCTTCGAGGTAAGTGAAGCTAAAGCAACTTTCGATCAATCTTAAGGCGTTCTCTCTACAGGGTATCCCAGAAATGTTATACTTCCTTGAAAGAGGTGATTCCCAAGGTCGTTTGAAGTAACTTTTCCCTTTGCGGCATTGTTCTCCGTGGCTTTGTTCGAGAGTTATTAACGAAAAACTTGGACCAATCAGAGCGCGGCTATAGCGAGCGGATTGCGACTCGGTAACAGGTCCCGCTGAGCGTGGCATTGCCATTGGCCGAATTGGAATCCGTCCGCGGTAGCTGCGCTCTTATTGGTTCGGTGTTTTTCGATGATAACTCTTTAACAAAGCCGCGGCGAACATTCCCGCAAAGGAAGAAGTTACTTCAAATGACCTTGGGAATCGCCTCTTTCAAGTGCAACATTTCTGGGACACCATGTACAGTAGATAATTTAATTCTCGAATAACCCTCTCAAATATTCTAATTATTCCAGACTATCAACGACACAAGATCAGCATTGCAGCAGATCAGCGAGATGATCAACAACAACATAGCACCGGATTCAGCCACTCAGGCTTCAGTGCCTAGGGGTTCTTTGACAGCTACTGCTGCCACAACTTCTTCGAAGAATATGAGTTCCACAAACGAGACAGAAACGACAACCGCACGACCTACGTCGACCACAGAAGCGCCCTTCGTGCTGACAAGGAGCAGTATACAAACCTTGATCAGGAGGAACGTCTTGGGTCTGGTTAAACTGTTCAATCTCGAGTGGAACGAGGCTTTAAACGTAAGACAATGTTTCTTTTTCTTTCTTTACGGGACTAAGATCCCCTAGACTCCTCAAGAACTTTAAAAAGCCCTGGCAAAATCAGACGCTTCTGACTAGAGTTCCAGGATATGCTCGAAAAAGCTTGTTAGAAGATTAGGAGAACTTGAAGAGTTCTGTATGGCTTATACAGTGAATTTTCGATATATGTCAGCAACACCTTGGAGTGTTATGTTTACACTCCTCGGCGCGGCGTCCGAGGTATACCCCGCGATTTATTAACCAGGCCTTGGCGTCATATATAGAGAAATTACTGTATACAGTTCTGGGAGATTATAGCCTAATCTGTATTTTCTCGAACCCATTTTAAACATTTAAAGAGATTGGCAAGAGCCTGAAGCTTCGAGTTAGGCTTCCCGAATGCCATCTCGATCGTCTTCTTCCTAAAATCGATTTGAACCTCGTTAAGAACTAAAGTCAACTTAGGCAGTTCTGCTTAAGGTTCTAGGACTCTAGCTCGATTTCCATTTACATTGATTTATCTTACCCATATCGGGGGACTTGCAAGAGCGGCTTCGAGTTAGGTTTCCAAGATGCCATCTAAAATTGATTTTAATCGCGTTGATAGATTGAGAAGGGCTACAAGGTTCTGTTTACGGTTCTAGGACTCTATTCGTAGGGGACTAGCAACAGCCCTAAGGTTGTAGCCAGAATTCCAAAAACTCTGTTTCTGATCCTGTTCTCCGTAGGATCTGTCCTTCAATAACTCTTCTCTGTAGAATCTGTCCCAACTGTTCCTTCGAATCCTAGAACGACTGAAGAATCCTATCTTTTCCAGCAATCGGACATCAACGTGAGACAATTCCAGAAGGATCTGGGCAAGCAGGTGGGCACCTACCTGCAGGACAATCCCAACGCATACTGATGCTCCTTGGAAACCCCGTGGACCTCGTCGACGTCCTCGCCTTCGCGATCCTTCAGTGCAAATCCTGTTAGAGCTAACCGCCGAGTAGCCAAAGACTGAGCGAATCTGTTATTTATAAACGTAACTGAGAATGTACAATCGTGTTTTACCCAATTAAATTAAATTAAAAGGTTTACCGAAACAGACACGCGAGAAACCGATTCTCTGGACGTCGGAGCCGCAAACTTGTCTTTCGAAGGCCGCGGGGAAGCAGGTCGTTGCAAAACGCAGAACAGCCGGCGAGGTTCGCTCTTGTTACGTCACCGGCGAAGATCATCGTCCGATATTTATGTAACTTAGCCCCCGAGTCCCGACCCACATGCCGGCAACACCTGCGGGCGAGAATAATCAGCGAAAGAGGACAGGGACGGGATCGCGGGACGCGCGAATTCGAGAAGACCGATTGCGGTAAGTAGAAAGCACCTTGCCGGTTTCGATTGGTCGAACCCGCCGGCGTGGGATCTGCGGACCCGGGTCTTTATATGTGGATCAACGGTCTCGATCTTCGCGAGTCCCGTGGATCGTCGATGAACGGTGTCGGGACGTGTCGAGCGAACCGATTTCTGCTGTCGTCGGTCGAGCGCCTTTTCTGGTGAGTGTCGTGTCGCTGAAAACAGCTTTCCAGGCGTCGAGGTGTGCCTGAAACGCGCCTGACAGAGTTAGATCAATTGGGGCTCGTATGGTCTTGAATTGGATTGAATCGCTGTGCTCGATTTCTTGATTCGTTTCTAGAGATCTGATTAGGTAGTCGTTGTCGCTGATTAGGTAGGGGTTGTTAGGTAGTCTACGTAGACCATCAGGTATAATTGAAAGCTCCGTAAGTACCACAGATACAATGTACACTCGGGTATCTTCAGATCAGATTTGCACGTAGGAACCTCAAACAAAACGAACGCTTATAGGATCTTCACTGTTGGACGCACGATCGGCAATAAAATTGTTCCGATGCGCCGATCGCGTTTCTCCACTGCCCACCGGTGTGCAGCATGATACAGTGACCACCTACGCCGTGCTTATACGTGTTAAAAGTGACGCGAACCCGTGTTCAGTCGGCGAGAGAGGACAAAGAAGGGGCCGGGTCGTGCGTACGAAGATTACGTGAAATAGAAAGGACCACTGGTCAAAAGGAGATCCGCGGGGATCTGATTGGTCGATGCTCGGCGTGGGATCTTGCAGCCACCCTTATAGATCCGTGGATCGTCGACCTGTTCTGCAGTCCGTCGATCACGAAGATCGCTCGTTACAATCGTGATCGGATCGTCGGAGAGAAGCGAACATGTTCGGGAGAAGTTTCGTCGTTGTTGGCGCTCTTTGCTTCATTGTTTCTGTCGGGGTAAGCACTTTTACGTTCATACTAATCTCTATTGTCCCTCGCACGTCATCAGGTGATCCTTTTTTATCGGGCAAATATTTTTGCGTGGACGTACCGAAATTAGTGACACCGTTAACGTTTTCTTTGATGCCTCGTAAAATGTAGTTCGATTAACAAATTTCATGGAAACAGTAGTCCTATGGTTTAATTGAGAAAATATACTCGATACGAGTTCTATGGAGACTCAAAATTTAATGGAAATAGCCAATCTATAATACGAACCGTTTACGAGGTCTCGACGATTGATTAAAAATAGTGAGGCTCCAAAACATTACACTTATTTAAGAATATATACACATATATATATATATAAATATATTCTTTTAAACGAGCTACTTATTTTAGAAAATCATCCATTAATTTTTCAGAAAAACTTTCTAATGATTTTTCGGATCGTTAACTAGACATGCCCCCTTAAAAGAATGTATTCGATCTCGAAGATAATAACAACAACAGGGACTATTTAGTATTTTTTTTTTTTTTTTGTTAATGGCAATTTTCAGTTAAGAATTGGAAAATTTGTAGAAAACTCGTACGACAAACAGAACACAGACAGTTTAAAAGGAGTAATGACGCGAACCAAGAAGGCACGCTGACCTTTCGGATAATGGGGCACGCAGAAAATCGTTTGACGCTCTTTATATGTAGAAAAGTGAAAGCTGCGAGGAGCATGTCCACATAAACTGTTCGCGAACGATCGTACGCATCGTCTTGAACGAATGTCTTCCGAATTCACAATAACAGATTTGCTGGACTGCGTGGGTCGAATTTATCGCGACCTGTTTCTATGAAAAGATGTTCTCGCGGATTCTACTGAGCGCGATGATTTAATCGACTTATAAACACCGATGGAACATTGACACAGATACCTTCTGTTGCAGACGTGCCTCAGGATAAGACGCCAGAGCGACTCAGAAGAGGGTGGACGGGTTATTGATAATATTTTCAATGTGAGTATTTCATAGGTTCCTTTCGTTCACTCTTTGTGCATAAATATTAAATAATTCGACTCGGACAAAGGCAAAACACTGAAATTTCTCACGATGGAAAATCGATCTTTCTTTACTTTCGAGCATTGCAAGCTTGTTATAGAAAATTAGAGATTGTACAAACATCTTTCAGTTATGAATACCTTTATAGCGAGACTATTTCATACATCACTCCTCTGACACAAATATTAAATAATTAGACCGTTAAAAGCAAATTACAGATCTTTTTGCGATGGAAAATCTATCTTTACGTAATTCGAAGCACTCCAGACTTGTTCAGAAAGTAGGAAATTGCATAAACATCATTAAAGGGTGTAGCCGGATAAACAGGTCAAAAGTGTCCCCAAACCAAATTGAATTTGCAATAGGCCATTTGGTAGCACATCCAAAGAAAATACTTCTTGCCAATTTTCAACCCTATATGTCGACATGGGGGGGTAGTAATGAGGTGTTAAAGAAAATCAGGTTTTTCCGTAATTTCTCGTGTCCTCTTGAATTGAAAATTCTGAAAAAAATCATGCATATTTTAGCCATTAGTATGTACATCTATGAATCTTTTCAGAATTTTTAGCTTCGAAACTGAATTTTAAAAA
Source organism: Halictus rubicundus (assembly GCF_050948215.1). Classification (NCBI taxonomy): domain Eukaryota; kingdom Metazoa; phylum Arthropoda; class Insecta; order Hymenoptera; family Halictidae; genus Halictus; species Halictus rubicundus. Next base: position 7,333,934 of record NC_135151.1, read on the forward strand.
ATAAAGAAATCATGGAATGCCGATTTCTTGTAGAAGTTATGAGATACTACGTTTATATTTTCACAGTTTTAGCATCTCGTCATAAATGTTAACATACACTTTTCAGATCTGTCAAAGTGGGGGTAGGTACTTAAAAAAATAAAAAATCGCTAATTTTTACCATTTGCTTGGTAGTCTTCGTCGATATTACCTCCAAGGTTAACCCGATTTCTTTCTTTGACACCCGACTACTCCTGTCGACATATAAAGTTGAAAATTGGCACAAAGTATTTTCTTTCTATAAGCTATCGAATGGCCTATTGCAAATTCAATTTTAGGGTCACTTTAGTTGCAAATACTTTTATAGTAAATGCCCAATATTTCATGATTCTCTCTCCACTGAGGTTGTATTATATTTAATTTCCCCATGGAAAACAAATTAATATGGGACTCAATCACCAGTACAATTATTAACCCTCGGACTTATGCGAGTTCCAGGCCTATGCCGGAGTCATTTCTGACCCACGCCGATATTTCGCTAGTTTTCTTTCGATATAAGGCGATGGCTTGGGCCCGGCTTTCGTCGTATTTCGGATGAAGAAGAAGAGGGGATAGTTATTTTCTTATTTCGAAATAAAAAGCGTCGTCTTATATTGGATTTATCCCCACCGCGACGGGTCACGAATGACTCCGGCATAGCATATACGGAGGGTTAAAATTGTGTCTCGCCTTCTAGATCCCGATCACAGCGATCAGGCAAACTTCAGCAGCAGCGCAATCGTTTAGCCCGGAGAACTCGCAGACCATCGACAATGTGTTGCAGGTATTGAAGAATTGTTGATAGTTGATTTCATAATTTTTACGAAATTAGTGTTAAATTTGTTAAATTATTCCAGATTCCGATATCGACGCTAGAGGCGGTCGGAAACCTGGTTAAATCGACAGCAGGGCAAAGATCTCAGAATGCAGAGGAATATCAAAGGATCAGACAGGAGAGGAGGGACAGGTTGGCAGCTCAGAGGGAAAGACAGAGGCAGCAGAGGGAACAGTTACAACAGCAACGCTTGAAACAACAGCAGATTAAAAGGACCATCAAGTTTCACAATAAAGACCCGTTCGGGTTGAACGCGCTGTCGAACCTGCTGGTTGGTAATCATGGTTTATTCGGTAGTTATGGTGGTCACGGTGGTCATGGAGGGCACATGGGTCTTGGTGGGCATGGTGGTCATGGTGGTAATGGAAATCATGGTAAATATCCCGTCTGTTTGCTTACATATTGCTCGAATACTTCATCGTGCGCGAGAATCCCAACGCGGCGAAAATATGAGCGATGAAAATGGCCTAATCATTTGTCCCTGGAAACAACAGTCAATATTTAATAGTCAGAGGCTTCGTTTGTCATTATTAGACACATTGTGCATTTACGGTGCATATGTATCATCGTATCTGAAATGTATATGTAATTCAAATTCAATAGAGTCGCATTATGTTCGTCGCATTTTTCTAACACTTATCAATAAGATTGTAAATTTGCACGACGTTCTAAAATATAGGAAAAATCGTTATCACCCCTTTTTCTGTTGCATTCGCGGAAATAAATTATTCCACTCACAGTATCTGCGGATATGTTACAATTTGCAAGTTCAGCAGAATGCGAAGTTTTATCCGAAGATAATTGCCAATACCATAAACAGCGCAGCCTTTGAACTGTCATATAACGTTAAATTTTGTTCGTTTAATTGAAAGGACGAATCGAACGAAATTAATTCGATTCCCATACTAAAATCGTATGGAAATCGTGGTGAGAGAAAAATCATAGTATTCCAAAATCTCATTCGTTCAACTTTCAGTACAACAAAATTTATACACACACGCGCGCGCGCACGCACACAGTCCAAACATGAAACAATCACACTCTCTGCTCAACCACTCGGAGACAATGAAACCGAACGATTAATCGAACGATAAGCAATAAAATTCTGAACGGAATCATGGCAAAGTTTGAAATCAAATTCTGAATTTCGTTTCGAATATCGATTTCGCAATGAATATAAGTTGTTGCGCAGTTATCCTTGCCTCGTGCCGGCTTCATTTAAATAAATAAGAATGCACACGATTTGCAGTACAGTGGTCCGTTTGAAGAATAAACAAGTCGAACACACGGCCAGGATGTTTTTACTTTACAATTTTATTCTTTCTTCTTCGCTCTTCCGGTATTTACTGTAAAAATTGTGCAGCCTTGAGGATGTCTTGTGAACAGAAATAACGTGTTAAAAATATTTTCAGACGTCCACGGAGGCCACGGAAACCCGGCAAACAATGGACAGCATACTTACGAAGTCCACGAGAACATAGAAGAAGACACGGCTTACACTTGGCACGGAATCACTGCTGGGATTGGAAGTTACTATGGATCAAGGCCCACCAGCACTGTCACAACCATACAGAACAAAATAGCACCCAAAGACAGAAAGCCGATCACCTACAACTATGAGAATAGTATGTACAATAAAGTTACATCGAATACTGCAGCGAACGGGCTGCAATACGAGGAGGATGGTCCTATACAAAACAAAATTGCACCGAAAAGCAACAGAGTAACGTTCAGGTCGTGAAACAAGAAGATTCAAAAATTGATTTTCAACTGTACCGTGTGTTTCGAAGAAGACTGTATACGATTTACGAAAGCAGTATTAAGAATTTTGTACAGGATGCTCCAGCAGTCGTGGTGGAATTGGGATGAAGATTTTTGTATGAGTGGATAAGTTAAAGGTGTGCAATAAAATTTGTAATTCTTTCCTTTCCAAGAAAATGGACTTCAAATGTTCGTTTGAATACTTGTTTTATTGGTTGCGAGAAGTAGAAACTGTGAGTCATGAACAGACTTGTTAATATACCTGGGAAACAAAACGTCGAATGAGAAAAATTCTCTTCTGTTGTCGCGGTGGCTGGAAGTAAAAATGGTGAGCCTTGGACAGACACTTTTGTAAATTCTCATTCTATTGTGTTACTTGAAAAATTTTTAAATCTCCTTCGCTAGAGTATACAATTTTTAGTTTTGTTTGCGATGGAAATAAACAGAATATTCCAGCCTTGGACAGACATGTTTAATAGTGTGTATTATTCAGTTCTTAAATTGGTTTCTTCACAAGCGAGGAATTGATAGCAAGGAATTTGATTTTTAAATTCTGGCGATAACAAGTAGAATGAGTAGCAGACAAGACAAGCTTAAGCAGACAAACTGCTAAGCTGCTAGCTGCTTGATCAGACAAGTTTTATTCGGTACTTTAACGGGAGCAAGTAGAATAGGTAAGTCATGATCAGATATGGTTGTACAACACCTTAAGTCAGCATAACGTGTATTATATGAGTTATTAATATTCTTCGAATTTATGTGAATTATTTTATTTGTGATAAGATTAAATAGAAACAGCAAACCATAAACGGACACATAGTCTAGACACATACAGGACATACACTTGAAATTATTTTAGGATCAAACACAGAATGTTACAAAGAAGTGTTTGAGCCTAAACCTACAACTATAATCAGTAGAATCAGCAAGTCGTGGTCATACATCTCGAAGACTTCCCATTGAATAGTACGCAAATTAAGTAGTTACACTATAATTCGAAGATTTTAACTTTACTCAGTGCCAAACTTTAATCATGTGTCTCCATGACCTCAAAAGATTATCTAGACACCCATTTAGGTTGCTGTATTGAAAAATTATTTCTTTATCTTTTTTGAAAGATTTAAATTTTGTAATTTTAAATTACATGGTTGCAAGTATTTCAGTAAATTTTTAGAATAGTTTTAGGAAGTTTCCTGTGCGATATTTCACAGTCCAGGAAAGCCGTATGTCATTTCAGGTTCAAATATAAACTAGTACAAATAATCATGTCTTTCTTAATTTATGACTGCGGAATGTAGAATTGATAAGCGAGCGAACAGACACATTGCTATGTCCACTTGACAGGGAACACTCAGGTAAATCTCCATCTTTGATTCTTATAATAGCCAAGAAATGTCCATGCCATGATTGCTGTGTCATCCTACATATAGTAATCGTGCAACAATCGATACAAATTAATAGAACCGTCAGCACGAATTATTACGTTACGCAATCGGTAAAAGTGGCCATTGTAAAATCGGTCTATTGGTGTAAAAAACAGCGAACCGCGACGGGGAGTAAGATAGCATTGTTCTGACTCATTCGAACCCGCTAAAACTCGTTCGAACCACAACCTCTGAACACATGCGCGCGAATGCGTCACGATAGATAACGCGAAGTCGTGCATAGGTAATCGATATGCGCGTTTGCACTTGCGTTTCGGTAAACATCCCATTTTTTATATTCAAATATATACAAATATGCTTGACTTTCGATTCTTATCAGTAGTCTGCGCATTTTATGCGTTTATAGCAAAAAGAAATTAATCCAACGGTTAAACTTCACCATGGCAACCCAGAAATTTTTATCTTTTTATTATATAATCCTGTACATCTCTACGAGAGAATGCCAAAAATCGAAGTTTTAAGGCGAGGAATTGACTGGTTTAAAAGTTATTCAAAGTTGAATGTTGAATGCATATAAGTTGTTTAAAGTTGAATGCCAACTAACTTGGATTACACCTTCTGTTTAAGATTCCGTATATGATTCTCTACATTTTAATTATTGTTCGATAGCAGTTTCTCCCAGAACAAAGTGTAATTGCTCAACTTTAAACAAGCATAACTTTTAAACCAGTGAACTCCTCCCCTTAAAAGTTCGATTTTTGGCAATTTCTCGTCACGACGTACAGGATTATATAGTATCAATTTAGACATTTCTGGGTTGCTAAGGTGAAGTTAAGCCGATCCAATGGAAAGTTGTCTAAACAATTTGAATATACTGTTACATATGCAGCTTGAAAATACTGCACAGAATTTTTATTTTGTATAAATATCCGCAGCCCACTTATCACGCCCTTTATCATTGAATTAACGAATTGTTTGCAAATTTAAGTGTTCGTGCAGCAAGTTAGACACTGAATCTTTCAAGAAAGTGTACAAGATCGCTTATAATTAATTTGGCGCAAGTAGACAAAAATCCGGAATCCACAATGTTATTAAAAGAACTGTTAAAAGAGACTTTAGAAAATATATAAAACATGAAGATTGCAGGTTACAAAGGACAAATGACCCAAAACCTTCGATTAATCCTCTCTTTCTTTCAACATAGATGACAAATGAATGTTTTCCAACTATCGCAAAGTTCGCTGACGAACGTCGCGTCACCTTTTTCTTCTCGACTTAACGTCACCGGTACACGGATTTCCGCTGACACTTTGTCAGAAGGCAATTAGATGGAAAATTATCCAGGTTATCGTAACGTCTCGGAGCCCGTATGGAAAATGCCAGGTGCGCAAGGTTGGATGAATCATGTTTGTCGTTTCTTCGACGAGCGGGTAGCTTCAAAGGAAACATAAACGCGCTTTTAAATTTCCTGTTTCGGCACGTAAAACTGACCACCACCTGTTTCGCTGTGAAAATCCTGGAGATTTCGATGATCTCTACGCTAACGATATTTGTGCGACGCTATCGTGTTTAGGGAAAGAATGTTCGTACTAACGGTACTTTTTTGGACCATTTGCTGGGCCCAAAAGTAATTTGGACCCGGAACACCTGTTGCTTCGGTCCGAAGGGATCGGGAACGGGATAGATCGTTAGCCTAAATTCTGAAGCGAGGAACGATACTTAATTCACCTTTGATCCCGGAGTATTGCGTACGCATGATTTCCTACGTTTTTATCCATCTCGCCTCGTCCCGCGCGATCGAAACAAAAAATCGTTGATCGTTTCTGCGACGTTGGTGACCAGGTGTTTCTTGCTAGAATTTTGTTATGATCGTCTTCTTGGAACCGGAGGAGATTAGTGCAGAGTTTTAGGCTTCGCCACTACTGACATCATCGTGCCAAATTGACGAGCTGATAGATGACTGCGCAGGTTGTGGCTACTGTGCATTGTTTATGTTTGGAGAGTCACGTGGCGGCTCGATGCATTGACTTTCGTGGACCTTGTCGCAACCGGAAGCTTAATGTCGACGCTTTAGCCATTGAAAGAGAGTTAGTAGCGTTGTCAATGGCTTTGTTGTGTTCTGGAGGAGTTTGATCATTTCATTGCAAGTGATAATGTCAGAAGTAGTTATCCATTATGTTGGACAATTTATATTAAGAAATTCTAGATTATTTATTTTCGATTTTGAAAGTACGGCCGATGAACTGTCAGTATAAATCAATTGTAAAGTGAAATATTGATGTGCAAACTGCGAATTATTATGGAAATTTATATTTATTGTTTCGGAAATTTGTTTCATTACTCCAATTTAGTCCAACTAGTCAAATACGCAGAGATTGATATCAAATTGAAAATGCTATTGTAAATAAACAGTGCATAAGTACTTCTTAAAGGCTGCACAGACGCAAAAAGATTGTTTATTATTAACGATGTCATTAGTATAAGATGAAGAGGAGTGACGTTTTAATGAGGTTTTTATCTTGTTTTTCTCTGTAGATTCTTGCAAGTTGCGAACACATAATCATAGACTACAGGTAAAAAGTAGACGTCGCGTTTCTGGTCTGCGTGTCAATCGCGATTAAATAACACATTTCGAAGAATCAAATGCAATCAAATGATTCACTCCGCCGGGTCAAAGAATTCTTCCAGCGTCCATTTTGTTCAAAAGAGAATTTTACCCACGTCGGAATTTTTATGGGTACAATGTGACTAGCATCTCAAGGAGAGCAAGCAGTAAACAGTAACTGCGGAATTCGCGGTACTTCCGCAATAGAAACACGTTTTTCAACTAGCCTGTTGAATTTTCTTATCTTCTGCATTTATCTTTATTCAAGCAATAGAATTCATTAAATTTTGTATAGACTTTGCATTGCTCAAGGGATTGCAGTTATTTAAAGTTCTTATTACCTTTACGAATTTTCTATAATTTTAACTACTCTATAAAGTACTTGTAAATTTGCTGAGATGTTTATTATCAGATTATCGATCTCCACAGGAATGTAAACTTTCGTAGAATAATCTTGTTCTGGATTTCTTCAGACTTTAAATCTTACTGCACCTCTTACTTTTATTACAATCTTGAAACTCTTTATAACTCTAAATATTTCTGAACAGAAGCGCATCTGCACAAAATGCGCAGAAAAGCACAGTTCAACTGGGAGAAATGATACGAAGACACATAGGTAAAACGTGAGTGTTAAACGAGCAGCGTTATTACCAGTTGTCATATCGATAAATACTTCATATGCAATTACGTACTAATTGACGTATATACATACAGTCAATCACAAAAATCTACAAACCAAGTTGTCGCTTGACGTTGACCAAATTCTTGAATAGCCAAAAAGAAATCGTAGATCAAGCTTTCAATCTCTGGACCCATGTCAGAATCAGCCAAGAAAAGCAAAATTTCAAACTTTTTTACCTAATCAAATTATTAGAACCACTGGTAAACGCACAAATATAATTTACAGTAGCATCCCGCGAAGATTCATTGTTTTATAGTAAGATTGTCAACTAAAGAAAACTCGACATGTTAAGATTAAATACGTGCTTAAATTATTATTTAATTAGCCGTTGTAGTTCAATTATAAAAAATTATGTGACAGTTGAAAATTTAGCGTTCAAAGACTCCTAGAAGCCACTGCGTACGCGTGAAAAATAATTGACGGGTAAGAATCTGATGCATCAGAGACTGCAATGAAAATCGTCGAGTTCGTTCGTTTCACGGACGGCAATACTATTCGGAGAAACTTTTGCGAAGAACTGTATGCGCATAGTTATCAATCATTTCAATTTTCGCACGACCACGTGTTGCTGTTCTTGCGATTTATTGAAAGAAACCTCGCGGATCTATAACACGGATCGGATCGATACAACATCACTCGACCCGCAGTCGTCGTTGGATCCGGCGTAGCTCGCCGGAAAAGTTGCAAGTTTCCGTCAATGTGAAACCGATAAAGAATACGCTCGGATCGAGTTATAATTTGTCAGCGTGCGGCATACAGCTTGTCCTTGAACTCCGTAATCACGGTGCGTTCTGTTAGAAGCGATTACCGTGCGATCCGACTGCGAACGGCTCGCGCTGGTTTGCGCGAAGCTTCATGCATCGATAGCCGGCGAGCGTCGGGCAACCATAAGCTGTATAAACTTAATTCTCCTGCCACAGCCCCGGCTCTTAGTCAGACCTTCTCCCTTCCCGACCGGTGAGTACGAGATGCATTCGAGGCCTTTTTAGAAAACGCCGGGATACCTCCGGTTCGCGGCCGGCGCCGCTACTCAGTTGACAGAAAGATGCTGCGCGGAAAGGTAGTCACGGTCTTTGCTCTTTGTTTGGCAGCACTCGCCAACGGGATGCCCCAAAACAACGCTGTCGCCGGGCAACAGTCGTCCACCTCGGTGAGTGATCCATGATTTAACACCCCTTCGAGTACTAGATCCGATTTAGCTCGGCATTCGATTAGGAAAGTTTCGATCGTTGATGCTGCTGTTCTTTCTACGATTTAAAACAGAATTTTAATTCTGATTACTCAGGATTTTTACCGTAGACGACTAGGCTATCATGCTATCATAGTTCAACTCTTTTTAGTACATTTTATTTAACAATATTCTATTTCATAGAAGAGCAGGATACGCGAAATGAAATAATTATATTTCATGTTCACCCTTCGGTAACCATTTTCAATTTCATTTTAAAAATTTCTTTAACGTTTTTATTGATCAGTAGTAAAATTATTGTGAATTTTTGTGTGCTTGAATGGTCACAGTTTGATTTACACTCGAAGATTTTGATTATGGTTATAAGGGCTAAATTTATTCGTTGAAATTTTACACTAAATGTACCACAAACATCGATCAAATGGTTCCACACTTCTTATTTTATAATTCTTAGAATTACAGAGATGTTTCCATTGAAATAATTTTCTTCGTTCGATCGTATGTTATTATAAAAATTGCGAAAGCTATTGTATCAGTGACTTCAATCTTGTACTTTTTATTCGACAATGTGTGCAGGTTATTTTTAATGTTCGGTACGTTTAAATAAATTCAGTGTTGTAATATTTATGAGGCAACGTTTGCAAATCACTTTTAGTGCTTTGTACGTCTAGTAAATATTATTAATATACTGGTGGTTGCTTAATAGTCGTTTGGAAGTCAGTAATCCGCAGCCATCTTTGCAGTTTCTCAATCAATTCTTCAATTGTAATTATTAATCGAGGAGATTTCACTAGTGGAACGTTTTCATAAAATTTTTCTTTGCGATTGTTATTGAAGGGAACATTGTTAAGACTGTGCATAGTATAGCACAGTCATCGAGGAGCCTATTAACAGATTTTCGGTAGGCAAAGTGTTAATTAGGAAACATAGATGTCTGAGGTAATTGAGGAGAACAGCAGTATTAATGACTAGTGGCAATTTTACTTTCCTTAGATATAAAATATACAAAATTTATTATTTTTCTCGATCAGAATATTGAAAGCAAATTACTCATTGTCCCATTCATAATGAACAATTGAAAGAGTTTTTTTCAATTTAATACAACATTGTCCGATTTACTTTTAGTTGCAGAGTTCAATTCCCACTTTAATTATTCTTGACTTTCATATGAAATTTAAGACAAAATCGTACATAGAAATATCCATGGCTAGTTTACATGTTGTTTATACAGTCTGAAAGTGAATATATAAAACAAAGACGATGAACAAAAATAGATTTATAAAATTTATTTTATAAATATTTTATAAATATTCGCTTTCAGACCACCTGAACAACACGCAACATTAGCGCTCATAGTTGTAATATGAACAACGGCAGTGGAAAAGTAGAAATTACATACTTCACAGTGCAAAGGTTCATCGTTCCTCATTTTATCGAATCATGAAGCAGCAGTTTGCAAATTTCGCACGTCGCTCCGGGCGACGCTGACGCGGAAGAGACTAATCGATTCGCATAGAATTGCTATATTTGGAATACTTCGGAGTAGCCGAATATTCAAATTGACCACTCAAGAGAATCAAATTAAAAAAGAAAAAGTCTGCCTACGCACCAAAGGAAAAAATTCCAGTTTCAGTCGAAATGAAACACGAGTGTCCTCGAGTCGCGCCGGAGAACCTAATCGTTCCGCAGATATTAATTATACGATGACTGCTGTATATTCTCACGGCCGTATCAATACAACGACGAAACAGAGCGAACAGCTAAACTGGTTCGCGAGGAAACAGCCGAAAGGAAAAGTTAGGCGTACGAGCAGCGTTAGATAATCTGGAAACGTGGCCGCGGCTGGAGAAAGGATTGCGGAAGCGTCTGGCTCGTCGATCGTGATCGTTATGTTTACCGCCTAGGCAACAATTAAATTGTACGCGCCGTGTGCTTCGTCGAAGTGACCGTTCCTCGAAAGAAACCATATAGAAATTATGTGCTTTGCCATTTAGCGGAATTGTCGCGGAGTGGTTCCTTCACTGCTTTACTGACGGCGACGCCATTTTGTATTTATGCTTGCTCACCTCTCGTGCTAACTACCCAGTGTTTGTGTCAATAATCCTGTCTCACTGAAATTTTGTTTATCTTTCTCTTGGACAATTGTTAATCTACTGATACTAGTTTCTGGATGATTTTGAAGTGATTTATTGTCAGTTTTGTGAGACAGGACTTTTCGAAATAGTTTTTCTGATCATCTTTGTGTTCTTGTAACATGGAGCTTCAGCTGCAATAAGATTATTCTTCGATCAGGACATCTTTTAATCGAACAATTAACCCTCGCACTCCTGCGAGTTCTAAGCCTATGCCGGAGTCATAAAAAATAAAGGATAAAAGAATAAAAATAATAAAATAAAGAAAGAGAATAAAATGGTACGTATTGACAGGAGTTATAAATGAGATTAAGAACAGGTTTCATTTGTCTTCGTTAATAAACATTTTCTGATCTAATTATCCAATTTTAAAACAATTTTTGTTCAGCTTCTCATTCTAATGAATTACTTAGAATTAATAAATTAATTGTTTGAGTCTCGAAATATCGGATGAAGGAAAAGAAAACTTATGGCAAGTGTTAGCAGTGGGTAACACTCTCGTAGAAAACATGTACTAAATTGATGGATCATGGTCTAACTCGCCTCATTTCGACTCCTATAACAGCCACCATTGATTCAATTCACCGATGGGGGCATCAGAGTGAATTTCGCCGGCTTCCACGCTCAAGCTGGATTAGGTGGACTCCTAGGTGGATCACAAGCAGGTGGCGGACTTCATGCGAGCGCAGGAACACCATGGGGAGCTAATGCAGCAGCTGGTTTGGGTGGAGCCTTGGATGGCAATAATCCAACTGCCAGTTAGTACCGTGTATTCTTTCCTAACCTTGCGGTTGGGTAACCGAAACAATTACATGGACAGTGGTTAGCGGTGGTGGGAACAACTTAGCGTATCTCGCAACAAGCACAAACAGATATCAAAGAAAGCATTCGTACACTCTTTAAAATTCCTCTTGTAAACCTGCTGAACTGTGATCTTGAATTTTAGAGTACCTCGTTGGGGTCCACATTGTGGAGAACTGAAAAATAAATTGTTTTTCAGATTTCTAGAAATTTTTTTATTGACAAACTTCCAATTGCTTAATTTTCTTGGATTTTCACAATGAAGAGAAAATTGTTCGGTAGAAATGCTGATTAATTTTGATTGTTAGATTTGTACAGTAGTCAAGTACAGACATGTTTTTAGTAAAATTGATTTATTTCAATTCAATTAAGTTATTTTTTGGTGTTCCACAGTGAAAGCGTCGATCAGATAATAGTTCGCAAGTTTGAAAAGCGGAATTTAAAAAATGTACAAATGCTTCCAACAGAAATTAAAGAATATTTTCTGTAGGATTAACGAATAAGTTACTTAGAAATTTTATATGCTTTTAAGATTACATTTTCAAGACAAGATAGACTATTGCAATTCTACTGGTTCGGAACGTAAGTCCATAGCGGTTTTAAATTAAAAGTCAAAGATAAAATTAAGATATTTATTCATAGGTTTATTCAATAACATGATAAGTTACCTCAGAAATGGCAAAAAGTAATGGAACATAATTGACCCATGAATAAATATCTTAATTTTATCTTTGAATTTTAATTTGAATACGCTACGAACCGTACCAACCCAATACATGAACTGTTTGTCTTTCATTAAGTATCAGTATACTGCAAATGTTATGCATTTATGGCAACATCCGTAGTTTAAATGTAAACCAGTAAAAACATTTCGAGAGTCTAAAGATACTATTCTATTATTATCGAGTCACGAAAATAGTTAAAAAGGTAAATAGACTTCTAAATTTTTATATCGCATAAAAATCCGCAGTTTAGTTGTTGCTATACAAGCATTGTGCAACAAACTTACTTGAGGATGTAGATTGCAAATGAACGTAGAAAATTCATAGAACAGGCTCGCTTACCATGAACGTTCAATTAACCCTCGGACTCCTGTGAGTTCTAGGCCTATGCAGGAGTCATTTCTGACCCACGCCGATATTTACAGTATTCTTTCGATATAAGGCGACGGGTCGGGACGGGCTTTCGTCGTATTTCGGACGAAGGAGAAGAAGAAGTGGGAATATCGTCGTTTTATATCGGAATGAAATTGTACATATCGACGGTCGCTCGAGCTTATGCCCGTCGCGACGGGTCACGAATGACCCCGGCATAACATACGGATTGTTAAGGTAGTTTCTACTGGCGCTAACTGGTTTATGGGTTTTGGTGCTCGAACGGAAGGTTAAGAATGGAATGGCAATGATTTTAATGCGAAAAAATGTGTAGGGGGAGGTTTATACGCAAGAGCAAGCTTCAGCGATGGAGGACCGTCCGCTGGAGCCGGATTGGGCGGCGTTTTGGGCGGAAATGGATCCGATCCGATTAGGGGTGGTCTTTACGCGGGTGCATCGACGGGTTCGCAATCTGCGAACACAGAACCATCGACGAACGCAGGATCTCCTGGCCGCGCGAACCCTAACCCGCCCAGAGGTCGATCGAACATTCAGATTATCTCGCGAAAGAAGGTTACGTCGCAGCAACAGGTCGAAAATGAATAGAATACTACCTGTCAACACCCAGCAGACACCTGCATGCAATGCCCTTTATCAATATTTCTCGATGCGAAACCGCCATTATTGCACGGACAAGTTCGAACGAGAATAGCTATTGCGTTCGAACCGAAGTAATTTGCATGGCCCGCTTGACTGCATGTTTTACGATTCAATGTGTAACTTATGCGTGTCTGTTTGCGAAGCCGTCGCATAAATTCGAGAGCTGGTTTTTGTAGTGTGTTAAAAAATTCTGTAATCGCATCAAGCGTGTTGAAACTTCCGCTTCGCATTGTTTTCTTTCTTCTCTTTTCTACCGCATGATTCGACAGGACCGTGCGCGAAATTAATCTACCCGGAACCTTTCGGCGTGAAATTCAAGGTTGAACTTTTTCAACAGTCCCGTGAGTCGACTGGAAAGGCAGACTCGTCGGCAGAAAAGGACCCGCCGACGGTCACTATGGTAAGGCCATTGAATCCGTAACGGTAAGCTGGAGGACTGTCGAAGATGATTTCGGAGGCTGGATGATCAAAATTATTCTACTATACTGCGACCTATTTATTATAATTAAGCGGAACGAACGCTTCTGTCTTCTTGTAATCCACGAGAATAATCGAAATTCGACAGGAGGAAATATATTTTGATGACACGAAATTGCGTTGTGTATTCTTTCTTATCGTTCACATGTCACGGTCTCAATCATCAAAGCTTCATGCTTGCACGTTCAAATCCGATGTCCATCTGTCGCAAAGTACACTTTTCGTTTATATTTTGCACTATAGGATACGCTGTAAATGTACACAATATCATTCGCAGTTCATTCATCTTTTGGAACAGTCGACTGAACACAATGTGCGAACTACGGTGATACCGGGTTGTTCTTTTATTCACGTCTAATCTTTTCACTAGGCACGAGTTAGACTCGGATTTGCAAGATAAAATATTTTCTAAGGATTACTATGACAATTACGACAAAAATGATTAAAAGACTCTAGAAATAGTGTCTCATTATTTTGGGCTTAGTCAAATGATTCGGAAAAGAAACAAATATAAATGCCGCTCCTGTGTGTTGTAATGAATGTAGACAAGTTTCCATATACAGTGAAGTCTCGATATATGTCAACAACACGGGCCTTGCCAGCGTCATGTATCGTCCAGGAGGCATACCCGAGCTGTGTTATGTTTCACACCTCGACGTCCGAGACCTCTCGTGCTTCTTGGCCCTTACCTTTATCATCCAGACCTTGGCGACATATATAGAGAAATCACTGTAATTCGCAGTCTACTTATAATATGAAGGAAAAAAGGAATGCATTCAAAGAACTGCATTTATTTTGCACACATACCTGTCGCACATACATACGAATATATCTTCTAGTAAATGTTACGAGACGTGAGTTTAGAGCAACCCTGTATTAACGATTTGGTAATAATCAATAATTAATAAATGTAATTGCCTCAGGTTCGAAACACAAATACACCAGACGTAGCACCAGCTAGTGCTGCAGGAAAAGCATCGGTGAGCGCATCGAACACTGCAGAAGTAGGTGCACCACCACCAGACCCTCTAGCTGCAGTGTCTCAGGTAGCTGGAAAAGTGAAGACGATCGGCAAAACTCTGTCCGTCGAACCAGTCCCTGTTGTACCTGCCTTACCAGATAAAGTGGAGAACGTTGTTCCAGCTGGTGAGTCGCTAACAATCGATAGAGTATAGAACCGCTATTGCCATTGTTGACTATCAAACGCCTTGCCAAAGTAATTTGTACAGCGCGTTATTGGCACTCGTTGAGCGGAAAAGCCCATTTCAGAAGATTTGTAACGTACGCCAGCGATTCCTAATCGAGTCCTCTTCTTTCAGTTTTCACGAAGGAAGTGACAGTCCTGCACCCGAAACGAGTGTTCAGAAAAAGGTTCTGGACACCCAGGAAACAAATTATCTACTCCATTCCGGCGGAGGTTCAAGAACCGGAAGCCGCGCATACTCAAAACATAGCTCGCAGACAGACCCAAGGTTCTCTCTTCAGCACATACTTGCCTGGATCGAGGCAGCAGGAGCAGAAGCCGAGTCAGAATGACGGATTCTACGATGACATTTTCAATGTAAATTTCTTATAATTTTTTCGGTAGGAAGACTGCGAATTTTCGTGCGTACGTTGATCCTTCTGATTCGAGTTAATACTATAGTCATTCATTAGTTAATGCTTCGAAATACCAAAGTAGCAGAAACATATTGATATGGTTTCATAACCGACTCGATGAAAAGACGTTGAATTAATTTCTATAGTTGATAAATTACCGATCTTTATGCAAATTTTTATTTTCATAGACTGCAAATAATAATATAATGAAATGGAATATTATAAACACTATAAAGAATATAATGAATATTTTCTTAATATTAATATACTGAATATACTGAAGTAAAAATTGTTTCATTGAGTAAATGATCGTCTACAGTAAAAATAAGGTGAATGTGTTAGCTTTGCATAAAGATCAACAAATCTAGTGATAATTTTAGAAACATCAAGAGGAAGGCCTTTGCAGATCATTAGTTAACAAGTACACGATTTAAATGATTCTATACACGACATATTTCGAAAAAATAGTAAACTATTATTTGTTGCTACTAGAATCCTCAAGTTTGCTGTCTTAGAATCGCATTTCTTTAGGGTAAGGGACCCAATTACTATGCGGGTGCCGATTACTGTGCCTATATGAATTATACTTACTTTTAATATTAGAATATTAGAATACTAAAAAAGAGATATTAAATCTTGTTCATTAAAATTATGCATTAAAAATAAGTATAATCAATATAGGCACATTGGTGCTCCAGTAATTGGGTCCCTTGCCCTATTTCTCAAGAAAGTATGAAATAGTTTAATCTACCTAGATCGACTAGAGCGAATTTTATTAAACTTGGAGAAACTACGTATGCATAGAATTCACAGTCTAAGAACAAGTACTGCGCGCGACTCGCTAAACAATAAATATTCTTACCGAGTCATACTCAATTAAAAGTTTACGACTATTCGTGTCATACGCTAGGAATTCAGTTTGATTATTTAGTTATCCGTAGCTCATTATTTTCATAATAATTACCGCTACTGTTACGTTTTCCAGATACCGGTATCGACCCTAAACGCTGTCAATCGATTGTTGAACAACAACGCTGGTTGACCGACAGTACTGCGTGAACTTGAAACGTTTCACGTGAAACGTGTGCATTATGCGTAGCTTTGTGGTAATGGAAGCTAGTTAATTGTAGGTGAAATTTTGTATACATTTTTACAGGAGGTGTGTTAATAAATTATCTAACTTAATATACAGACTTATTATTATAATTATCGATGTTTGTGCTAAACGATCACTTGAATATTCCTGCCCTTTACCTTTTATCAGTGCCTCGGTGACTCGTGGAGCTGAATACAGTAGCAATTAAAATTAAATGGAACTGCATAACGTTTGAGAGAGATTCCTATAAATTGTACTTGGTTAACTTAAAAGTCTACTATATTGTATGATAATTACTGTTTCTGTGTAAGTTGAAACTTAGGTAATTACAAAACATTTTAAAAATGATGATTGTGCTATTGCACATTCTCGTGGCGTTTAAGAATCTTTCGGAATAATTTAAAGAATACAAAAACAGATTCTTCATGGTGTTTATTAACATTCGATGTGCTCTAGAATCTTATGCAGACTTTCGCGTTCAAACTCGAACAAACTAAAATTTGCCCTCTCAATCCTAACCTAGCGGAACAGCGCCGCCATATTGTCGGCATAAGATCCGTATCTCGAAAGTTGCAACACAGCATTAGTGCATTATTGCCTCCTTCGGTATTTTAGACTTTGATACACAACTTAGTTCTTCGTGGAAAATATTTCCAATATTATAAAAAATCCTCGTCAGCAAAGAATTAAATAAAATTGTGCAACTTTCTCGAGCGGTTTCAATAACAAGTCGAATGTGGATCTTTATGTAAAATAAAATGTTCTACATTCATTTGAACGAGCAGGAGGAGCCAAACAAAAATGTTTTTCTTTCTTTAACAATTTCTTTAAACCTTTCTGCTATTTCTATATTGTGCCAGCTCATTGTTATTGCAGTTGCATAAAATCCAGCCTGATAACTCGAAACACAGTTAATACAACCGATAAAAATGGCAAAATAATACATGCACGGTAGATAAACACTTAATGTATAATTTAGGAAGGAAATTTGTATTTATCAGGAACAAGTACCCAATAATTCCTCCTTTTCCTAACTGCGGATTGTATGCATTTCTAAAAAAAAAATGGATGGATGAAATTTCGAACAGGAGACAGATTAAAAGAGTTCGAGAACGTTCATATGTTATTGTCAGCTTAAAAACACCATTAAAGACGGAAAGTAATTTCCCCATGGTTGCAATATTTTACAATTGAAACACACAATTTTTACTTTGCATAAATTTGCATAAAGATCCGCAGCGTACTCATCACAGTCGATAAGAGTGTCTTTACAAATTCAAATGCGAAGGTTAGAAAAAGCGAGTGACGTTCATGTTCAAATTTTCGCCAGAAGACTTTCGACAATGATCGTCCTTGACTACGCATGGCTTTCGACGCGATATGTACTACAAAACCATAAAGCCGCTCGACTTACCCTAATTTTGCCCGCGCAAATGCGTTACATCCCTGGTCAACGTCGAAGCTCGTGTATGCATAATCAGCTGATATACATATCTGTCGTTAATCACAAGTTCGCGATGTATTCAAATTAGACCAGAACTATACCTATTCGGCAGGAGCCAAGGACATTGTGAACATTTCTAATTGCGTCAACGTAAACGTACATGTCATGTCGTAGCGTTTATTGTAAACGTCATATCGCTGTCGCCTTATTCGCCGGTGACCTATATAAACCGAAACGAGCTTACAAAAAGCAACAGAGAATTCCAGTGGTTCCGGGCAGGTGTGTTCGCAAAACTTGCGACAGTTTTTCCCCTTCCAGTTCCCCTTTGTAGACGTTGAAACCGGAAAGGAAAAATGAAGCTTGTAATACTTTTGCTGTTGTCCTGTTGCGCGGTGGCTCTCGCCAAACCCGATGGATCGAAAGTAAGTAACGATTCGACAGTAAATCGCGAGAAATCACAGAATTTTGTAGAGTGAATGAATTTTTTGTATCCTGAGAATTGATTTTTTTCTGTAAAATGACAATCCTCCGAAACTTTGACATCGAAAGATATTACCCATTTTAGAGAATTATGTGTACAGATATAACTTTCTGAAAACAAAAATTGCAAAGTACAAAGTGAAATGTACTTCTTGTTTTAATTATTTTGTCAAGTCAGAAAGAATGTAACAGCGTTTCTGGATTCTTTTTATCTATTCAGTTTTGCAATTCGTCCATTCATTTCTGTCATAAATGCACAGAAACTAGTGTCTGCTTACCGTAGAACATTGACATACCGGTTTAAGTGACAGTGTTGTGTCTGTCACATTTTGTGTATACACTTATCCATAAAAGTAATTGTATGTATACATGTATACATTTTATGTACTTAATCCTGCTATAAGCATTTTTTAATCGACATGTGAACAATATAGTGTTTATAACCATGTAGACTTTGATAAGAATTTTTAAAATACGTTTAAAATGAACGAACAAGGTTGGAGCGCTACCTTCTGCTACTTTTGATTCTTGTTTAAACTGTTGGTCACCAAGTTTAAATCATGTCTAATGAGAAATCTCGAGTTTTGGCTTGAAACTCACCACTTTTTTTTCGTTTTGTTCAAATTGTAGGAAGTCCCAAAGGTGAAGCACGGCTCCAAGGAGGTCAAGCACGGCTCCAAGGAGCTCAAGCATTCAGGTTAGTGCGACAATGTTTATTTAAGTTTTACGCGTTTGTAATATTTAAAATTCCACTAGAATATAGTAAAGAATATTGTAAAAATTTGCGAAGAATTCTAGTCTTTTGCACAATTTTCCCCAATAAGGTATAAAAGTGTAACAAAATGTTTATCGTTTCAGGCGAGGATTCAAAAGGTGATGTTTCTAGGCTAAACTACTTAGTTCGGAATGTAATAAAATAGAAGAGTAGTAGAACAATTGTTGTAAACATTTTATCTGAATTGGGAGAGTGACCAAGTCACAGGTGCAACGAGTGCAACAAAAAACTCGGCTAACAGTGAAAGAAATAGTTTGGCTTCTCTGTCGCTGTTGCCATTTAACAGAGGAATTGACATAGTGTAATTTATTGACAGCAGTTGCATCAGAACCTACAAAAACAAAAATTTCGAATATCTGATTTTCCGTATTTATAATCTAATGTTTCGAAATTGAAAACAATTGTACTCCTCGGAATATTTTGATAATAGAGGCAGTCTTCCTGAAAAAGGGGTAGTGAAAAAAATGTTTCAAGTAAGCCAAAGAGATTCGAAAACAATATCTTACCATAGGAACGTTCTGGGTGGCCTCCCAGAGCAAACGTCTGTTGACGATGCTCCGAGTGGGCGTGGTTTAGCTGCTCTCGCGCTCCACAGAGCCAGAGCAGAGCCCCACGGGGCCGCTTGTGGAACCACGCCCCCACCTGCCCTAGACTAATGACACGTTGTCTCTTTATTTCCAACAACAGACTACACTAATCTATCAACCTCCTCCGACACGATAACGCTAATCGTTTCTGCCGTTTTAGGCTCAGGTGAATCGAAAGAAACAAGCGAAGGGTCAAGTGAAGGATCAAGCCACGAATCACACGATAAATCAAGCAACGAATCGGGAGGTGGGCATGGAATCATACTTCCGGAACCAAGTATGTGTACTATTCGAAACGAGGATTATTATCGCATAACCGAAATTGAGTTAAATTAATAGCAACCGTCGTGATCATTCGAGAGTGCCACTCGCAGGGTTGATTGCGCTTGTTAATTTTTTGTCCCGTGTTCACTTTTCTCGAATTTCAGATGTAAAGCAAGTGGAATTATTACTGGACCACGTTGTAAACGTGGTCGCAACAATGTTGGGTCTACATCCAGTTAATACTGTTCGAGAACTAGTCAACTTAGTAAAGAGTAATCCACTCGGTAGTATCGTTTGGAAACTAGCTGTCCATCCGTATATAGAAAAAATTCTAGACTACTTTCAGAGGAGCATAATTTCCATAATGGCACGAACTCAGTCCATGCTTTACAATTACCTTCCGTTTTTGCAATTAATCGTAAGTATTAATTCCAGTGGTCCAATTTATTTTTTAAAAACAATTCGAAAGTAAAACGCGTTTCGATGCTCTTGACAACGTGTAGGAAAGCTGACTCCTACTTTTTTGGATAATTGTACATGCATTTGAGACGTAAAATTTGAAAATATTAAATGCAATATGACTGAACGTCGAAACGAAGTTTGAGTACTGACATAAGAATCGAAACAATAGAAAGATTTAAATAATTTCAGGATATCAATATATCCGGCTTAGCTTGTTAAAATTGTTAAAGAGAGACAGAAATGTCTATCTGAATCCCGTTTCGAAAATTCCTATTTTTCAAAAAGATCCTAATCATATTTTTATCATGTTTCAGGTTCCACTCGAATTGCCGAAAGCAATAATTCACTTCGTTTTGTCAATACTTTCCAACATATCTAAAATCTTCGCGACCATTTAATTGTATTATTGTATTGAACATTAAATAATGTTCCCGATCATCTGGAGAGTGCAACCACAACAAACGAATAAAGAAATTTGTGCCATCTGAATATTCTAGTCAGTCTTCATTTTTCTTCCACACTTATTATCATCGAGATCCGTTAATAAATATAACATACATAAAAATAATTTGGACTGTCCTATTTCTTGTTCCATGATAATGGTAAGAAATACGTGAACGGTCGAAAAAATTGCCGTTAACGTTATCGTTAACTTTCACTGTATAAACCTTCACAGCTGGTTTTACTAGGAAAATTCTTCTTCGTGCAATATGCCGTGAAAAATTCAAAATAAGCACGTTCGAATTCACTGAAAATTCACCTTCAACACAGTTCCATTATATTTATCATTCACCCATACACATTAATAATTTTAATAAATTAACAAATACTCTAAATACAGTGTTCAATTCTTCTACGGCTTCACACTTATTGTTAGGTATTTTATCTAAATACTCATTTTTGCATAGACGCACGAAATCCGCAATCTACCGATCACCGTTTGAATCTTCACACGATCACGATCATGTTGTCACGATGCACTGAGAAGAATAACAATGAAACTATTTCCTTCGATGACTGAAACATGGCTCGGCCAACACGCTGCTTAACGATGCAACAATTAACAGTATCAAAAATCGAATTAAACATCATACACCACTGAAATAGTCACGCTTGAGCGACGGTGGACGCGACGCGACGTCGAGAGTGAAAAGTCGTGGATCCCGACGATCGATCGGCGTGAAATTTTAGAAAAACAGCAATCAGCTTTTGCGGCCCAAGCCGCGGAACTATTTCCCAATAATTTCTGACATTTGCGATCGCGAACGGACTTCCGAGGAAGCACGTAACTGTCGGAGGCGAGCCTCGCCGGTCTCGTACGTGGCATTACTAACATCGACAAGTAAATCGAAAGAGAAAGTAACAGCGTGTCGTAAGATATCGCGGCGAGATTGTAGCGGGGCAGAATGAAATCTGTTAGTCGTGAATCGACTGCGAAACGTGGTACATCGTTCGAGGATCGTCGCAATATTATTTAAACATTGCCGACCGGAGTGCGTATTGATAAAGTCGTTCGAGCGAAGGTGAGTCAGTATTCCCTGTAAATACGCGCACGAATGCTAAAACGGCGATTATCATAATTTACAAGAGAAATGATAACTGGTAACGGAATAACTGTTTAGATTACCCGGGATCAATAAAATGGGAGACGCAGGAAAAGCGAGAATCGTTCTGAGGATAAGCGCGATCGTCCTGGTCTGCTGTTTGGATCGATCGATCGGTTTTCCCACGGAGCAGCCGACGAAATTTTCGTTGAACACCGGTGACGCGGGAACGACGACGACTCTTCCTTCTCAGGCAACGTCGAGATTGGATCAAGGACGAGTGAGTGACTTTCCAGATTTCTGTAGCGTCGCTTTCGCGGCCTCAGTTTGTACAGAGTTCTTGATGATGCAGTTTTCACTTAAGCAGACCGCAACGTAAAGCAATTTGTTCGGATACAGAAAGCGAATCGAGGTCCTGAATAATCGACGGGAGGAGGATTATCGAATATTTCGGTCTCGAAACCGAATTGGTTCGCACGAAAATTACAATTTCGGTTTTTGTAGGAATTGTTAGGCCGCGCAGCCGACGCGATAAGAATCGGCGCGGGAAGGTTTGTCAATTCAGTCACGATGGCCAGAAACATCCTAGTCGATCGGGCGGAGGTAATTGGCGCACTAATCAGGCACACATTCTATGTTTTATCCTGTTCAATAACTTTTTCTCGTTCGATCAACTAATTATAGAAAGAAATATCAGCGGTCCAAAGGACGCGCTGAATGACCCACCGAACCGTGTTTCACAATAATCTGTTACAAGGCTAACCCTTTTTACTGTCGCATGTGGTAATACTGCATAAAGATCAAACCTGTCACCATATTAACGCCGGGTCCGACCAGTTCACCTACGGGCTTGTAAAATCTGAGCAACGCAGTAAATGTACCGGCACGGCCGTTCACCCGAAACGAGATATTCATGTAAAACGTCAATTTGTGATACTAACGCAACATTGTAACACGAACTTTGTCAGAAGTTCAGCATACCGTGTCCAATGAGAAGGGGCTTAAAGCTTCCAAGACACCTGAGAATCTTCTAGAGACTCTAGAGTTCCTAGAACAAACCCTTCAAGGGATCATACAGTCTCCAAAATACCTACGATCCTTCTAGGGTCTTCACAGTTCCTGGAGCAAACCCTCCAAAGGACTCTATAACCCCTAAAATATCCAAGTTCCTCCTAGGGACTTCACAGTTCCTAGAGAAAGCCCACCAAAGGACCCCCCAGCCTCTAAAACATACAAGATATTTTAGGTACGTCAGAGTTCCTAGTGCAAACTCTCCAAAGGATCATATATGTAGCCTCCAAAATATTTACGATTCTTCTGGGCACCCTAGAACCTTCTATGCATACCTTTTAAGGGACCCTAGAAGCCTTTAGGGGCTGCAGAGGGACCTTTGCTGCAGTTTCCAGGGGAAATTTCTCCTAGGGACCCTAGAGTGCCTTAAAGTAAACATTCCAAGGAACCCCAAAGTATTTGAAAGTAAACATTCCTAGGGACCCTAGAGTGCCTCACAGTAAACATTCCAAGGGACCCTAAAGTGCCTTAAAGTAAAAATTCCAAGGGCCCCTAGAGTGCCTTATAGTAAACATGCTAAGGGAGCCTAAAGTACCTGAAAGTAAACATTCCAAGGGCTCCTAGAGTGCCTTAAAGTAAACATTCCAAGGGCTCCTAGAGTGCCTTAAAGTAAACATTTCAAGGGACGCTAGAGTGTCTTAAGTGGACCTTCTAAGTGAACCTAGGAATCCCGAAACCCTCCAGAGAAACCTCCAGGCTCGATCTTCCGGATCCTCCAAGAGATCCTGCGAGCCCGAGAACTCGACACAGAATGACGTATCTTCGATCAACAGCGCTATTTATAGGCTGCCCATAATCCGTTAATCGAAGATCGTAGAAGTTTTGTCATTTTCTTATCTATCTTCTGTGATCATCTTTCAATATTTCCCGAGCCTACGACCTTGTACCTCTAGCTATAATCTTGAAGCATTTCTTGGTCATTGCTCTTGAACATTTTTTTCCTATTATATATTACACATTTGTTGAACAACTTACTTTAACGTTTAAGTAAATCTAGCCTTCATTTATTTTATGTACTGCTTTCTTGTGTTCCTTATGTGCTCTCATTCTTCGTGTAATCAACATTGCTGTCTGTTCCTTTACTGTTACAGTGTTTAAAGAAATGTATCAAATTAATGACCGGACTGCGGATCCTTATGTAAAATGAAAAGTTTGTGCAAATACGCGTCTTCCATGATTAATGTTAATACATTGAAAATAATATATTAATAACTTCAAAGTGTTTTAGTCTTTCCACCGTTTCAGATTGCATCATTCTTTGAACGTAAACGCATAAAGTCCGCAGTCTATTAATGACTAATAATCCTAAAAAAAAATCCCAAAATAAATGTTCCTAAACAATATTCTGCTAGCGGATTTCAAGTTCTAACCGTTTCGAAATAATAAAATTGACCGGCAACTTAACAAACAATCCTCGAACCGTATCCTTATCACTTACCATTTCCATTGTCCGCTCAGACGCTCGCCAGCGAGTCGCAAAATCAGCTCACGACCATACTCGCTGCCAAATCGGACGCCTTCAACGAAACCCGAAGGTCTCTCGAATTGACCACCAATCAACCGACAATCGGAACCGGACCAAATTCCCAGGACACCGTGAAATTGTACACGGAAGGTGGACAAGGTCTCCTGGAGAGACCCATCACCAAGCCGTTTATGGGAATGCTGGAAGCCTTCTTCAGGCCCACGCCGTTGGTGGACAATATCAAGGAGCGCGAGAAGTATGGCAATAACGGTGACAAGTTCATCGGAATCGGCAGAGCTCTCGTCTCCAGTCTGGAAGGTTTCAGCAATTTCCTGAACTCTGTGATCGAGGTGACTACTTTCTGCTTTTCCTTTGTCTTTCCACAAATATTCGAACACTCTTTACACAAGTCTTTTTAAACATTCGTTTCAGCTACCCAAAAACACTGCCAGGAAGGCTTCCAGAGGTTTAACGGACGCCTTGAATCATGTTGGAGCACGTATAGTAGGACTCGAATGACGAATACACCCTAAATTAAACAAATTGTTACATTTTCTGTTTCTTTAATAAATCGTTTGTTTTCCACAAAACCTCGTTCCTGAATCATTCTTGCCCGTCTGGTCAATGAAAATCTCTGTACTGTCGCATAAATATATTATTTATTATTCGATCAATATACCGTACAACAGAACGAGCTCGCATAAACGGCACTTCGACAACTTTGTGAACTGTTTCCTCGCAAGATAACGTGTCGTCTATACTCGCTTCGATAGCTAGCAACTTCCATCAGACGGTACTTGTGTTATAGTAGTGCTGCTAAATTACCAACTACAGTACGATGGTGTACAGGATCAAATAAATACGCTAGGAGACCGACCGATCGACGCGTCCGTGGCTTTAAAGCTAGGCGAATGATCGATCTCGACGACTGTGGATCCCACGGGTGCGCCGACGCGATCCTAAACGATAGACATACTGTGATTTCTCTATATATGTCGCCGAGGCTTGGATGATAAACGTCGTGGAATTATTCCCACTACCGCGGGGTATACCCCGTGAAGGGCCACGAAGTTCGAGAGGCCTCGGACGCCGAGGAGTGTAATCAGGTATGTCTCCTGGACGATACATGACGCTGGCAAGACCCGTGTCGTTGACATATATCGAGAATTCACTGTACTTGCTCGATAAACATACTTCACGATCGCCACGACCCGACGTGCCAACGAAACGGGAAAATATCGGCTAGAAAAGATCGTTGCACGGCGGGTCGGTCGGAAAGCAATTTTGGTATACGCAGTGCTTGATAAAGAGACTGCTAATGTTCCTGCTGTGGCCATTTTACTCGGAGAACACCAAAGTTGTTCGTAAAGAGAACAATTTTTTAATGCCTTTGTTGTACGTTGCTTTTATTTCTTACACGCTCCTCTGAGAAATTGTTGGAAGGCTGCCAATCGATTCAGTTTTATTTGTCAGCCCGCATGATTTGACTATTGTGTATGTATGAAAAGTGACTATTCCGCATTACAAAATTAACAAGAAAGTGTCCATCCAAACTTTCAACCACTTTCTTCACGCTACAGTAATTCCCCTATATATGTCGCCAAGGCCTGGATGATAAACGTCGCGGAGTTATCCCCACTACCGTTATCCCCGTGAAGGGCCGCGTCTCCTGGACGATACATGACGCTGGCGAGACCCGTGGCGCTGACATATATCGAGAATTCACTGTATATACCCAAAGAAATCAATTGCTTGGATAATTCCTGATGCATACTCTACAATCTCAATAATCGTAACCTAACCTCCCGTAAACCTAATATTAACCCTTAACACTCGAATGGCGACCGTCAGCGCCACTGAAAATTGCTGTATCATTATTCAAAATATTTTTGACATTATTCAATTTGTTTGTATCTAATGAATTACTAAACGCTCCAGTAATGTACGAGTAAATTTCACGATTTTCGTATGTGTAAGATGAAAAAAAAAATATGTAGAAGGGGAACATACTAGGTCGGAAGAAATGTTTCGTTTTGGAGTTAAAATAGCTTCGAGTGCGAAGGGTTGATAAACGTGTTTTACATGATAACACAGTACGCGTACTAGACTTACGCGAGAATTCGTGTAACACACGTGAAAGAATGACGCAGGTGGACACTGAAGAACGTACAAGAATTAAAAAATCTAATTTCCTAGAACGGCATGAACATTCGCAGTCTTGATAACGTAACGCGGTAGATAAAACATGCATGATAACATAAAAGATCGCATCCTACAGAACAATTTCGTTTGATCGCTTTTTCCGAACGGTCGAGATAATGGCTCCGGTGACGACAGTCACTTCCGTTTCGCGCGAACCTTCTTCTCCGAAAGAGTTCCCCGAGGTCTTCGTGACGAGTACGATTCGAAGTCGATGTTCCTCGAGAAGCGGTTCGTGCTGGTTAGTCGTGGAGGAATCATTTATCAAAACTAACGAGCCGTCGGACTAATGGGCAGGCTCGCGGTATAGTTCGGGCTGCGCTCGTCGATCATTTCAAGCCGCTTCCTGGTTGATAGTCTCGGCGATGCCGGGGTCCTCGAGGACCGGAGACAACGATCGTCTTGTTCGCTGGTTGACCGATCGAATGTCCCTAACAGGGGGGGGGGGGGCTACTGCATCGTGACCGACATCGATTCGGAAATGGTCTTGGACTTTCCCAGGCTACCAAATGTTTGTAGTGGATGGTACTCTTTTAGGGAAATCCGCTGAAGGACACGCAATCGTACAAAACAGGCTTGGCCGTATAGTTGGGTTTTTCTAGGTGGTAGAATTTTTGCAGGACCTGGGCAATCGAAACTGCAAAATAAACTGCCAGGAAAAGCAGACAGACGAAAACGACAGTCCCAATGTCTTTTGCTTTAATGTTCATAGCTCTTAGTTAATCTTGAGTTCGAATGTTTGCTGCTCTTTGAAGGATCACAAAGAAGGATCAGGATCTTCTTAGACTCTAGCCAATCTTGTATGTTGAGTTCTTTGTTTCTCTTCAAAGTATCACAAGGGATCATCAAGAATGGCCCTAATGGTCCTACATTCTCAACTGTAGATGTCCCATTCTTGCGGCCGATACCGTTGCTTCTTTGTAAAATACTGTAAAGTATAGACAAGAAATATAAGCCTAGTGTCGTCTAAACAATCATGAATTCAATCGTTTGCTCCGTTTTCAAAGCGTCATAAAGGACACAGAGAGAGAGAGAGAGAGACGTCAAGGACACTCCAGTATCCACTTCTTCCCCGCCTCATCCTGGAGGCACTCTAAAAACAACCCCGATCATCTCTACAGACCTACGTCCTAATCTTCCAAACATGGCGGCACTGACCCAGTGAACAAACCGATCCCAGAACTCAAGATCGTTTAACGAAGGAGAGTCTCGGTCAGGGTAAACGGAGAAACTTTACAAGGGGGTTCGGATCTCGTTGGAACGATCGGGATCCCCTTCGACGTGGAAGAAGATCGTGATCGTTCCGAGTAGCGTACCCGAATGGACCTTAGACGCCGGTTTCGTCTAAGATCCATCGGAAATTCTAGGTGTTCGTGGTGTCGTAGCTCTTGTACGTGTGGGAGGACCTTTTGTGCCTGACCGTGCAGAACAGTATCATGCTGGCCACCTGGCCGAATAGCTGAAGAAACGCGACCACCAGGCCAACGGTGCCGACCACGTGGAGCCTGGTCACCAGCCACATCTGAATGGCGGACACGCAGCCTTCTTTGTACCAGTTCTGTTTGTTGATGCCGTCGGATTCCGCCCGGCCACAGTATCGTTTTCTTTGCACACAACAGGAGTCAGGAACGCGATTCTCTTTAGGCCATGCGTCGATCTGGAACCAGTCTGTGTAGTCGCGCACGCCGCAACAGTGGAACTGAAACAGTTATTAAAAATTAACAATTTTCTTTTTGCCGTGCAGAAACCGTTCGGTCGAACAAACAAAATGATCACGTCATCCCACGTACTCCGTCATTCGATATGCAAAACATTTAGATATTACGCAAATAATAACTTCGATATTCGACAAATTTTTTACTTTTCTAGTAACCTATTATTTGAATATATTATATTGTCAATTATGACAGTTTGTTTCGTCATTGCTCGTGCTTTTAGTCATGAGGATAATTACGGTAGAATATTATTCGAATGTTAAGATTATTCTAATTATTCAGTGAATAAAGTACAGGAATTTGCAAACTAACCATTGGAAATTGTTGGCCGGAATACAAAATATTGAAACAATGATAAAGAAAGTCTGATATTTCAAAACAGCGGACTAGTATAGTTATTCCAAACAATACGAGAAAATGTTACGTACAGAAGTTGCAGGGTTTAAGAAACTACATAATATGGTATAAATGATATTCTTACAAGTGGAGGCGTAGAAAAGATATAGAGGTCACCTTTGTTTTTTTTTTTTTAATGGAATGTCCAACTTTCTATGCTCGATTTCGATAGATTGGCGTATTCTGAGTATAAAAGTGCATTTGTCAAAAGTGTGTTTGTCCTAAAATTTACCATTGCTGAGATATTTGACCGTTTTCATTCTATTACTTTCATCATGGAACGTAATCAAGGATATGCTCACTACGTCAAATGTAAACATTGGTAAGCTTTCGACGTCTCTCAGTGTCAGTCAGTTTCCCAGTTAGTGAACATAAGATAGTCAATATGAAATTTTCATTCGGAGAACAATTAGAGATGCTTCTAATTTGTGGAGAAAGTAAGAGAAACGAAATTGTGGCTCGAAATTTGTACGATGAAAGATATCTAAACTTTTTTGGAAGATTGTGCCAAAAATTAAAAGAAACTGGAAGTGATGAAGATAATGAAATTAAGTACTGTATGTAAGTAATGAAATACACTGCATATATAATAAAGGAGAAAAACAAAGAATGTAAAGAATAATAAAACAATGCTACATCTTATAAGACAAGTGTCTGTAAACGTTCCGTTCGTGCCTAACGATGAATACGATTTGTTTTAGAATGCAACGTGATATTTTCTCGATCATTCATCATCGAAGCACAGCGTAAGGAAGCAATGAATGGCACTCGTAGACAGATTCATGTCGCTCACTGCAGAATGTCCCCCGCCGGATTAAATGCACTTGTGCAGCCGGTGAACGAGCGAATGCACAGTTCCTCCAATTACGCAAGCATCTCGATTTAATGCTGGCCATGCATCTGTAATTTATTGTCGCGTGTGCTTTCGTTTGCCGTCATTCCCAATCATGGCCACCTTGTTCAGGATGTAACGCAATATTGTCGACAAAACCGCCTGTGCATTTTTATCGATGTTGCGGATTCGTTTAATGGGTACCCTCTAAACGAAGGTATCCATTATAGTTGGTGGGAACCTCGAAAAAGAACTATGCAAACGACACGAAAGTATAGAACAGGAGAAACTGAACCCTTGTTCTTCGTTCGCGCTACGCGACACACGGCAAAGTATAATTCGCTACATCCGGATTACCCTCTCGGAACGCGATACTTAAGCTCTTTAATACTTTAACTAGTTGATGGAAGAAACCGAACACTTCAACAAATTCTTGTGTCTGAAATTTTCTTGCACAGCGCGGATCCTACTAACTTCATTTTTCGTTCAACGGCGTTCTAAATAAATTCAATCCGTGCAGCTCTAATTTCAGTCTCTGTATCCTTTCTGGGAATCTGCAGATCCTTGTGCACGTTCCCATCTTCGCGGGTCACTTATCGACAGATAACGAACCAATTGACAGTGGCAAGATCAGCCATAAACTGCTCACCTCCGTGTGTATGTGGTCCCAAATGGCAGGGATGGTTCCCGGCTCCATTGTTACGTTATAGGTGACGTTATAGTGCTTCTCAATACCGTATAGCAGCTCCTGCTTCAAGCTCCTAGACAGATGTGCCCTGAAGGTGAAGGCCAGAGTGCCTAGCATGAACTCAGCGAGGAACATCAGCATCACCAAGCCGAAGTACTGTGGCACAAGAAGAGAAGAGTAGGTTGATGTGCGAGAAGTTTGTTCATGATAATCTTAAACTGCGGATTTGATGCATTTACGACAAAAATGACTGGGCGAAAGACAAAACTGTTAGAACATTTGAAGCGGAGCTGTTCGGCGTGTGCCCGTACGGGCAGCGATTTTCTTGCCCTGGGCGTGCACAGAACGACGGGCACGAAGCCACGCCCCTGCGGGTGAGGCTGCGTGCAACGGCCTACCCCCACTCCGCTGAGTCACTTACCCATAGCTTTGCCCGTGTCTCACGGTATCGCTTTCAACTCGCTGAAACGATTGGAAAAAGAAATAAATGTGGCTCCTATGTCTTGCAATTAATACAGACAGCTTGAATTTGATTAAGCATTGACTTGTCAGGAACGCCCAATGATCATCGATACCGGAGAATTTGAACCAGCAACGAAGGTGAACCTGCCACGGTAACGGAAGGGAACATAACTCTACGAACCGTGATCAGCATGCATCTGGATTGAAACCAGGCACCGCAGCATCCGAAGAAGGCGATCACGAAGGTCAGGCAACCGGCGGCCAACAGCAAAGAGTCAGCTGACGCGAAACTGTAATACGGCATCAGGGTCATGTAGCCGGAGTATGCCAATCGGAGCCAGAGGCCCGCACCCAAAATTCCGCAAGCGCATAGCTGCAACAGAAAAATGCAACGGGTCAGGAAACGTCGCGGCCTGGAACCAGCCGACCGCGCTGCGCGATTTTGCGTGACGGTCGCCGATGATCGACAGCATTCGCTGCCGTTTTTAACTGCTTAATCATTAACCGCAGGCACATCAAACCTTCAGGTTTCCTGCCGTTTGCGAAAGCAACTAAACGACTATCATTGCAATTTTTTACTGGCGAAATATGACTTCGTTTCGAGCGGAATGTGTACGTTGCGTTGCGAACATTGTTGAATTGTGTTTTCATCTATCCGACACACTCTAAAGATTTCAGACACTTGTTATTGATGGTTAGACTGCGAATCTTTATGTTAAATACAAATTGTATAAGCCCATTGTAAGAGACAGAAATTGATGAAAATGAATTTTGCCGTTTGACAATTTTAATAAGTTGAAGATAGTGTAACAACGTTCTTCGAATCTTCCAACGTCTCCACAGTATTGTAACTCATTTATTTCAAATCCGCAGACTATTGAAAATATACCGTGTAAGTTGTTCGATTATTTTTTAATACTTCACAAAGAATCTTGAGACTTCAAGCTTTTTATTGTTTCATACACTTCAGTGCATACGTGTGGTTCATTTGTCAGAAAACATGCAATTTATCTAAAGTGGGTTAAAAAATGCCCAACTTATGACCTTGAAATGACCTTAAAGATTAAAGAAGATTATCATGAAAGGAGTTCTTTCGTTTGCTTAATCCATCTGCATTTTTAAAAATAAATGTCCCATAATACTGAGTCTACGTCTCGTCCTCTTTACTTATCGCGTTTTCTAACAAAAATATGTTACTGTGACTCTTCTAATCGATA
Organism: Halictus rubicundus; assembly: GCF_050948215.1. NCBI lineage: Eukaryota > Metazoa > Arthropoda > Insecta > Hymenoptera > Halictidae > Halictus > Halictus rubicundus. Next base: position 7,365,869 of record NC_135151.1, read on the forward strand.
CCGAAGCTCGTAATTAACTCGATAAGTAGGGTACACTTCTAGCTATTGCCAGTGAAGAGCCTTTGAGTCTCGGAATCAGGTCAAAGCCAGGAATCAAGCACAAAGGAACGGTAGAAATCGCGAACAGCTTCTCTCGCTCGGTTCAATGATTGCTTTAATCTGCGGTCGTCTCGCGCTAGCTGATGGCAAATTGCTAAACCGCAGATCCCCTGGAAAGGTCAATATCCCTTCCAATCTTTCTCTCTCTCTTTGTCAACCGAGGTGTCTCAGGTTCGTCTGGCAGAGACAAACAATGTTCCATTGATCACGATAGTTTCCCTTGAAACTGTAGTCGGCGACCGCGAGAAACGAAAAGACTCGGTTAACGTGTAAATCGAGCCTTCATGTCTAGCAACCGAAAAAAGATCAATATGCACAGTTGGTCGCATAATCGATGGCACACACTTTCAACCAGAATCACTTTTTTTGTGAACGGACCAAACGACTTCAGTTTCTCTGCCAAGCTGGAAGGATTAGTTATCCTGCTTTAAAGTATGTGCCATATATACAAAAATAGAATTGAGTAACCTACGCGTTTCAGTTTAAAAAATATGAACCGTCCGTTGGTCTCGCGTTGACTCGATTTTATGTCCCAGTACTTGACAACGGTGGTTCTCGCGTCGACGACCCACTTTTTAGCGATTACACAGTCGCTGAATAATCGAGATTCTCAACGCACGCGGAAACCGTCGAACACACTGGTTCACAAGCATTTCTTTTGGCCATCGTTCGTTGCATTATTCAACGAACGTGCTAGACTGTTGCTCTGGACATTGGGACCAAATGCTGCGCTGGAAAACTAACGGAAAAGTAACTGGATAATTATTTTAGCGACCGAAAGGTCTTCCTTTGTTCGATACGTGTGCTCAAAGTCAGTTTCCACTTTATCGAGTTAATCCTTTGCGGGCGAGGAAGGAACAAATTTTTATTTGGTTCCAGCACCTTGTGTTTGTCGTAAAAAAAAATCGTATTTTTCATAAAGATTCGCGGTCTAATTATTGCCATTGAAAATCATATTCTCTGACCATATTCTATTCTTCTCTGACACAGCTTTGTTCGTTCTCCATCAACGAACGAACAAAGTTTCCACCAAAACGATCAGCTACGAAATTAACTGAAAAATTGCCAGAACCGGCTAACAGAAGCCAGGGAAAACTACAACGCCGTGTACACAGGTGATACACGACCAATTTGTCAGCTCGATGGCAGTGCGAAGCGCCTCTACACCTCACCAGCGCAGTCGCTAGGCAGACAAGACGGTGTGTAATCAACTGTCAGGCGCAAAGAGGCCGCCGCGAGAAATATTGACCGTAGACAAGCGGACACTGTTACACGCCGGGTGTAAATTAGCATCTTCGAGGTGTAACGGCGGGTTATCCAATCCGGTCGGACTAGTTCGAACCCGATTTATGCGTCGACAACGGAATCACCTGGAAGCACGGTGCTCGACCGACCCAATAGCGATTCGCTACGCTGCCGCTGGTGCACCGGTTTTATCAACGAGCACAATCGGCCGAGGCTCTGAATGAACGTCGATCGACCGATCAAACGATGCTCGATTTACGCGGCTCGTGAAACGAGTACCGTTAAGGATCTCGACGGGATAACGACCAGAAACGCGACACGTTGACTACCTTTGATTAGTGGCTGGTCCCGTGTCGCGTGAAATTGCGTACACGTGATCGCCATCGATCATGGTCGCTACTGTGTAATTAAGGGCGTGTGGTGTTCAGCGAGGAATTTGGGAAATTATATGAAAGCGTAAATGGCGGACCGGTTTGGGATGGAGCGAGTGGTCATTTTGAGACGGAGACTTAAAATTCAATATTCAGACTGAATATAATTTGGAATATACTATTGGTAGTATTATATATATAGTGTGTATATAGTACATAGTAAATACTGTATACTATGTACTATTACTACTATTATACTTTTCGTGCATACGAAATGTCCGATTGTTGACAGTAACAGTAAACAAACGTAACTTTGTCGGAAATAAATCTTGTTCACCAAAACAAGCATCATAGTAATCAACATATTCTATCAATGAAGTACCAGTTTCCTGATTGCAATACCCGTCGAAATTGAGTTTCTTTTTATCGTTAAATTTCTTCATTTACAAGACTGCCATTTTTGAATACTTACTACCATCAACGAATAGAGCGTATATTTACTGCTACACTCTGAAGAAACCATCTCGTGAGGCTGTTGTCAATATGTTTGCTTCTCTGCTGATGTAAAAAGGATACACGCTGATATTATTTTATATATAAATATTATTAATATTTGATTGATAAATTATATTTGAAAGTGAAATTAAATATCTAAATAAAAACTGGTGATAGGATCTTGAAGATCATGTACTTCAAAATAGTATACTACAAACCTGTAGACTATGATAGTATTTCTAGATCGAAAGGCTTCACCACATTTGCAAACTACTATAAGAATACAGCACAAAAAAGAATAATAAAATATACCACTTGTAATTCCTGGCATACGTTAGAGGTATTCACGAAAATTGATATTCTTCCTCATAGGTCAGAACATGCTTCATCTCATTACCATCGAGGCAAAACACAATTAAAGCAACTTGTCGCTATGAATGTCAACTAGCGTTACAAAAGACTAAACTATTCTCCTGCCTACACAATCATCATAACTGCACAACCACACAGGGAAAACTGTGCATCTAAACATGCTAACTCTGAAAGAACAATCCATTATACTTCAAAACTTCTTGCAGTCTCAAAGTAACCGAAGAAACAAGACTCTTAGGCCATTTGTCAGCTATAATTCCTCATCTTCAGAATACAAACGAGAGTCAATAAATCGTAAGACACAATGCGAAAAAGGCAACCTAAGGACAAGTCTTTTAAGCCATTTCGTTTAGAAATCTGTGTCCTTGAAACTGAAACGAGTTTCAATAATTTTCAAGATACAACTAACCAAAGAACCGAGTCTTTCAGACTATTTGGCCGGCTATACATATAATCCCTCGATCTAAAAATGCAAAAACGAAAAAAAAAAAGGCAACAGTCTTTCACGAATGTCAAAAAGTCGCGCGTCCCACCGCCGAGAAAAGAAAATAGCCGAAGAAACGAGTTTTTCGTGCCATTTTGTCCACGATTCCTCGTCCTCGAACCGGCAGTGAATCGCGGCGAAGAATGGCACACCCGGCGAGGACAAGTGTACCTGTTGAAGGCTTGACAAGGAAAAGTCACTTGTGTAATCGTGTACGAGCGTTCGCGAACGTGCACGAGTCGCGTGTTCGTCAGTACCGTAAGTTCGTAGCTCATAGAGCACGGTTCAACGTCCTATTTAAGCGTTGCACGCGGCGGGGACGGTGGATTTCAAGTGGAACAATAAATTCGAGAAGAGAGACGGTGGAATGCGTCGGGAACGACAATATGCTCGTCGATTTGAATCGCGCGTGCGTGGGCTGCTCTACGCGTTCGACGTCTTCTTCTCTCGTACGAGACCGAGATTGCAAGCTCGACAAGAAGAAAAAGAGGAGAAGGAAAATATCAACTCGATTGTTCCCTGCGATCGTTCTTCGAGAGACCGTGACTGTTTCGCGAGCCTCGGAGCCGCGTGTTTTCGATCCGCGTGCACCGTCAGCAGAATCGCGGGTACATTTATTTTTAACCGGTTAGAAAGACGCTTTTATGGACGATGATGGTATTAACGGTAACGCGCGCTACCACCACGGAAAAACTCGATTCGATCTGGCTAATGGTCTTACAAACGCAGCTATTCATAAGCGGTGATCGCAACAGGTTCCAAGGAAACATTGCGCGTTTATGAACCGTGCAGAAGATACGGCTTCATGCTGTCCCGGACGGAAGATATGCGAGAGATGCTGTAACGAACGCGTGACCGTAAAAATGTAACTGTAGACGCTTATCTTACGCTTTATGGAATCGGCGATTAGGCGAGCGGGCCGCGGGCGGAGCCGCCATCTTTACGGTACGCTGAGCTGGTCGATTTGATTTTTATGCGTTCGAACGTTCATTTCTTCGTTTTCTGCGCGTTTGCGGAGCGGTGAATTTGTTTTGTTGTCGTTGTAGGTGTAGCAGGACAAATTTACTCACGTATGTGTAAACGTTAGGGCTGCTCTATAAAAGTTTCAACTAACAGTTCTGGAATGTATGTTGATTCAAATGATCGAGAATGTACGCAATTTTGTACTGTGCGATTGCGTTCGTAATAGGAAAAAGTAAGATTGATTTGCATCGATCGGTGTGACAAGAATTAATGTTTTTAAACTATCAGTATAAAATAGAAATAAAATAGAAATTAAAATAGGGTATAAAATAGAAATTTCATTCATAGTCAAAGCGATTTTACAGCTGAATTTCCAAGAATGAGAATCACACGGCAATTTTTTCCTGATCGTGCAATAAAATGAAGACATTACGAGGCGTTTGTATAATTTTCATTCGTTCATGTTTTGATGACACTACTCACGATATTATCATTGTGTAAAATGCTAGCAGGTGGAAATTACGTTACACATGCTGAAATAATCGCTTTTAAAATCCAATGAAATGTTAAAATATCCCACAGCAAATTTTCCCGATGGATTACAGTTAGACGGAGTAAAGTCTCTAACATATTTTTTATGAACTTCCGAGTAACTACGAATGCAGAGAGGTATGAAATAAATGGTAGCCATAAAAGTGTGACCGATAAATCTTTATGCACATTCCAACGTTCATGGATTATTTTATGAACGCCAGTCCAACAGAATCAAATAGGCAAGATTGACAAAATCAATTAGAAAGTTGAAAATATTAATTCGAAAATTTCTCGTGGTAAGAACAGAGCAGAGATGCCGATAATGTTTGTCACCGTACATGTTCTCGCGTATTTTAAAACTGTATAAATACCATGAATGCATAAAGGTCCACGGTCTGCTAAATTAGGTAGTACTGGAGTATGTAACATACCCAAATGAGAACGTTGAGGGAGCAGAAGACGTGCCTGATGCACGTGTATCCTGTGCGGCCCATGGCTCGTTCCTTCGGCCGATCCTCGCAGCAAAGGGACTGGCAGTGTTTCCTGGAACCACCGGAAGCGCAACATTGTAATTCCCTTCTTGCAACCATACTTTCAACGCAATTCTCCACCGCGTCTTCCCCCGGTGCTATTTTAATTGTCCATCGCGTTACCAATTATTTCAGCTCGTCGCGCATGGTACCCGCTAAGAAAATGATCTAATGCGATCTAAACTCTTTCTCTCTCTCTCTCTCTAACTAGCAATCAACTCTTGAAGAGCCTAACAAATTATAGGATGATCTTGACTTGACTGACGCTGTCAAGACGAAAGAAAATCGCGTGCGAACTGTGCATCGCGCCAAATTACCGAGAAATGCGTTGACCACCGACGAAATTGAACATTGGCGAGATGAACGAAGGCGGAAGAAGATGGAGAGAAGAAGGAGAGGCGGTAGAAGATGACAAGAAGAAGCAGAGGAAGGTGAAGATAAAGCGGCACGGAACCGACGGGCACGCGACGATTACGTATTCCGCTCGAGCGGACTGCCTTGAGCGAGCGAACCCCGCGATTATTTCATTCCGACTTCGTCTCGTTACCGATTCACGGAACCACGGTAAACATAACTATGATCGCAGGTGTGCGGATGAATATTAACGCGTTGGCAAACCTATTTGCGGGACATCGCGTGGCCACCCGCGCGCTACTCGCTACGAAAGCAAAAGATATTTATTGGCAACGCGTCAGAATCTATAAAAATCGTTATCGAAATTTATAGACTGCAACTACGTACGGACAAGCATCGTGCGAGATCACCAGACTGCGGATATCTTTATGCGGAAGAAAAGTGTCCCGAGTCAATTCTATGGGACAGAAGATAGATGAAAATGTCTTTGTTCGTTGAATAATTTTAATAAATAGCGATTCAAGTAGTATCGTTCTGAAATTTTTCTAATATAAAAAATGACTCCAACGTGATTCTGATTCTGTTTTTCGAAAAGATTTTTAAATGTGACTAAGTCAATTGTATGGGACAGAGGATACATGAAAATGTCTTTGTTCGTTGAATAATTTTAACAAATTGCAAGTCAGGTAGTATCGTTCTGAAATTTATCTAATATAAAAACTGACTCCAACGTGATTCTGAATCTGTTTTTCGAAAAGATTTTTAAATGTGACTAAGTCAATTGTATGGGACAGAGGATACATGAAAATGTCTTTGTTCGTTGAATAATTTTAATAAATAGCGATTCAAGTAGTATCGTTCTGAAATTTTTCTAATATAAAAAATGACTCCAACGTGATTCTGATTCTGTTTTTCGAAAAGATTTTTAAATGTGACTAAGTCAATTGTATGGGACAGAGGATACACGAAAATGTCTTTGTTCGTTGAATAATTTTAACAAATTGCAAGTCAGGTAGTATCGTTCTGAAATTTATCGAATATAAAAACTGACTCCAACGTGATTCTGAATCTGTTTTTCGAAAAGATTTTTAAATGTGACTAAGTCAATTGTATGGGACAGAGGATACATGAAAATGTCTTTGTTCGTTGAATAATTTTAATAAATAGCGATTCAAGTAGTATCGTTCTGAAATTTTTCTAATATAAAAAATGACTCCAACGTGATTCTGATTCTGTTTTTCGAAAAGATTTTTAAATGTGACTAAGTCAATTGTATGGGACAGAGGATACACGAAAATGTCTTTGTTCGTTGAATAATTTTAACAAATTGCAAGTCAGGTAGTATCGTTCTGAAATTTATCTAATATAAAAACTGACTCCAACGTGATTCTGAATCTGTTTTTCGAAAAGATTTTTAAATGTGACTAAGTCAATTGTATGGGACAGAGGATACATGAAAATGTCTTTGTTCGTTGAATAATTTTAATAAATAGCGATTCAAGTAGTATCGTTCTGAAATTTTTATAATATAAAAAATGACTCCAACGTGATTCTGATTCTGTTTTTCGAAAAGATTTTTAAATGTGACTAAGTCAATTGTATGGGACAGAGGATACACGAAAATGTCTTTGTTCGTTGAATAATTTTAACAAATTGCAAGTCAGGTAGTATCGTTCTGAAATTTATCTAATATAAAAACTGACTCCAACGTGATTCTGAATCTGTTTTTCGAAAAGATTTTTAAATGTGACTAAGTCAATTGTATGGGACAGAGGATACATGAAAATGTCATTGTTCGTTGAATAATTTTAACAAGTTGCAAGTCAGGTAGTATCGTTCTGAAATTTATCTAATATAAAAACTGACTCCAACGTGATTCTGAATCTGTTTTTCGAAAAGATTTTTAAATTTGACACATGATTTAGGTATCTCCATTGGAAAAATAGTGTTCTGGTAAACTGCAGATTTAAAAACGACGAGAACGTTGAAAGAGTTAGAGTGCACCTCTTCGAGTTATTAAAATCGTTAAGAGAAGAAGTGTGCACATGTTTATCAGATTCGTACCTCTTGTAGTTGATGCAGACAATTTTTATCTTGCAAAAAGATCTGCGGTGTAGTAATTAAGAAATTGTGAAGCAACGTCTGATGTAACATGGTAATTAGAAAAATATATGAAAATCATTAAAAAGGCGTGCAGAATATAATAACGGATTACGTACACATAATTCTTGTACAACACTCCATCTTTATATTAAAACTGAAGAGAAGCATCTGCTGAAGGTACTGCGATGCATAGACTGAATGATGTATTTATTAATGTTACCTTACATTATGTTTCGATAAAGAAGAACCAAGCTAGATATAACATGAACAATATTCGTGCAATCATCGCCAAAAAATAGCAACTTCTATTACTTTTTTTTAAAAAAAGAACCAAGCTAAATATAACATGAACATTCTGCTTGCAACCTTCACCCAAAAATAGCAAACTTTCATTACTCCTTCAAGAAAGAACTGAAATAGAATAAACATTCTTCTCGAGGCTTCATCCAAGAGAATAATAAATTTCTATTGCGTTTTTAAAACAGAAATAAAGCAAACATAACACAATCCTGTTGCGCTCAGTCATCACTGGAAAATACCAAACTCTTGTTCCTCTGCATCCTAAACAAGAAATCAGACAAGCCAATGACAAATACATTTCCCACACTCGTCACAGAAGAAGAACACTACATACGATGTCTTTAACAACGATGTCACAACGACGGTTTATAATTAACGAAGCCTGTTTGATCACCTGTGTCCAATTAATTAAACCGAACCGACACGCCCTCGATCGTCATAAAACTTGATTTCTCCGTTGACTCTCTGATTTCTTACGAACTTACAGATCAACTTTTCAGCGAGATGGCTCCCATTTTGGTAGGAAAAGAGCTGCGGCACGAGGCTCAACTTTCCGGCACGCGAACGCGTCGATCCGCTCGTACCGGTTGACTGATCGAGCGATCGAGCGATCCTCGCCGGTCGAGGATCCGTTCCGGTGTGCTCGGAAACCGGGTCGACGCGATTGGCTCCCTGGCCCCATCTGGGCCTTCTAGGTCCCCTAACGGGACACACGCAGGCCGACAGAGGGGCCTCTCTCACCTATACGAGATATCCCGATCACGATCATGATCGCGTGGGTCCCCCGCTTCAAGGTGGAGGAGAATCGCCGACGGGACTATACGCTAGCTCGTCACTTTCCTACGAACGCATGCTGAGACCGCATGAGAGAGGCCTCAAGGCCGCCGGAAATCTCGAGGCGTGTTTTCCTCTCGAAAGAATTGCAATTTATCTGACGTCGCGAACCACGGTGGTCCATAATATTAATTTAACGACAAGTTGAATTTTCGAGAAAAAGAGTTCCATGCTGAAACCACCACTGCCGGTCGAATGGCTGGTTTCAAAATTTTTATTTTCTGCGAATTAAATTCGCAAATCAATTGTAAATATTTTTGGCTAAATCATTTTCCAATGGTTTATCATTGACTCCGCTGAATCCTGATTTAGGATCACTGTTCGACGACTATCTGAACGTTCTTTCGAGATCGACGCGTATTTTTAATTCGCCGACCGATCTATCGAACGCTCGAGAGGTTTCCGATGATCTCTGGATCCTCCACTCTTCCAAAGCGCTTGTAACTTTCCGCCGCTAACGATTCTGGAGTTGATTCGTTTTCGCACGTCCCTGTTGCTTTTCTATTTTGAACTGTGCCAGACGAGTTCTCACAATTCTTATTACACTAAATAATATAATAAGCATAAATAAAGCAGGACTGCTATTTCTGCTAAGCAGATCTACCATAATTCCTAGGGAATGGAGTAACTTTCTGTTATGTCAGAGCACGCTATAATACTCGGTGCTCTGTTTCCACATATGAAAAATTGAATTCATTCCTTTCGATTTTATTATACGTTATCGTTCCTGCACGATTAGCTGCGCGTTTCAAAACCGCGGAAAATGACAGCTCTCTGAACCGTCAAAAGTCATCGTTACGGTCGGCTGGTCACGATATTCGTGTCACGTTTCTTAGTTCGCGTCGACGTCGTCTCACCTGTGCAAAGAAATTCGTCCTCGTGACGCCATTAAACTGGCAATTTGCGCCTTCTGTTGACTGGAGTGAAAAACTCTATGCATTTACAATATCCGGGAATTCGTAAAACGAAGAAGATTGCTCTCCTGTTATTACTTTCTAGAGTATTTCACGATCTGTTTCTTGAAAAAGATGGATACAGCTGTTCACAGTACTGTTGTGAGTTCATGAGTCTTCTTACGAAACAAAAACAACGAATAAATTACTGGTTTTTAGACATTTTAATCGATAGAACAATAGTTTATCTGTTAAGCAGAATAAACCATCGCATTTCAATAAATCTATAGACAAAAGATGGAGTGTCAAGAGAAATCAATGGCTTTCTTTGTTCATGTTTGATGTCCAATAACTCCATTGGACGGAGCAACAGTTTATTTTCTAAACAGAAGAATCCAGCACTTTTCATGAAATTTATAGATAAAAGATGGAATCCGCGAACTCTTCGCACGCTATACTAAACAAAACTTAATGACCCTTTTTATCCATCTTTTATTCAAATCGTTCCTTTCTCCGCCTTTCATAAAATAATCAGTGAAAAGAGAAATTAGCATAAAGAAATCCACGGTCTCCATCGATGACGTCTCGTTCGAACAAAGAAACTTTGAATAAATCGGTTCAGTTTCACGCGACGAATGCGCTTCGTTCCCGAGATTAGAGAGCACGATAGTCCCTCAACCTGCGAGGCTAGAAGTTCTCAGAGGCTGGTTGACAATTCAGTGAAACCGTTGATCCTAATTACGCGGGATCCTCGCACGATCTAACAGCGAGCCGAGTTCGCTAGAAGGAAAATGGAGGCCCGGTTCCTAATGAGAACGAACCACGATGCACGGAGAGTAAAATCGCGGCGGGGATCTTTTATTCAGCGGATCGACCAGCGTCGACCGATCCATTATTTACACGTGCACATGATGTTTAATGCATGGAAAAAGTGTGTCGAACACGCCGACACTGTTTACAGAGATCCCCATTGTAGATACAATGACCGTGCACCATGGATTCCGTTGCCGGGCCTTTACAATTCTAAAAAGACACGCCATGTTTTCCCTGAAACTCGCTGCTATTCTTAACGCTGTCACGTGGCGCTTGTAGATTGCAGTTTGGTAGCGCTTTATATCTCTTCCAATCGCATAGAATAAATGAAAAATTAGCGAGACAAATTTTTTTTACATTAAACCTACCGAAACTTCTTGTATACCTATTCCTACCGCGCGTGGTCAAAATGACCGGTCCTTAAAAGGTTATTGTTTATACATTAAACGTAGATAATAGTCAATTTGTTGATGAATGAATTAGTAGATGAACAACTTCCATAAAATGACGATACAAATTTATTTCCGTATAATTTCAATTATACAAAAAATACTGCGATGCTCTCTCCTCGATTTACAAAATTGTACTGTGTCGTCCACCTTTGCGGTTTGGATGCATTTGCCATGAAACAGTATTATCAACCAGGCATTCATGTATCTTCTCTGGTTGCAGCAGAAAAAATTCTTAAAGTTGATAATTTAGCGTTGTTTAAAATTAAACCTCTCACAAATACCGACGATAATGAAGAAGACCGATTTTCGGATTTTCTAAACTGCATATACGTCCGTACATTTCATTTAATCATCTCATTATTTGATGAAACTATAAATTTATTCCGGTTTTTCAAATATTGTTTACCATAGACGATATACAACAATGCGCTCCGCGTATGCGAATAAAACTGAAAAGGTACAATTATCGTGAAGAATGTAGTATAAAAGTACACATTCAAGAACGAAGTATAAAACTATATACGTTCAAGAACGAGGTGTTTCTTGGAGATTCTTCGGCGTCTCATCTCATCATCGTATTTGGTGCTACGATTGATTCGCCTTATCGCAGCACCAAATACGATTTTTTAGCCTAACGAGATCGTACCCGTGGGTCGCAGAAAGCTATCAATCTCCGGGATAAATAAGTTAACGTCGCCGTTCATCGACCACAATAATGCCCGCAGACGTTCCACAATAACGAACCGGGAACTGTGTCAGGTTCTTGACCAGTTTCTCTCTCGCGAAATAAACGCGACGAATCCGATTTGTACAAGAGACAATCAAGCCTTCAATTACCGTGAATTATCAGCGAGTTCGTCGACTTTACCTGTAGCCTTTGCCGGTTATCTCATTTCTCGTTTTCCTGCAAGAATGGGTTGGTGAGTTCCTGTTATCTCACTGTACTCTTCATCTTTGTTTCGGGTTCGTTTACACGCATTTTCAAACAACGTACCAGGCGGTATGCATTCGAATTTTTCGAGCCGATCGATACAGTGTTTACTCGATATAAGCCGAAAACACAGGTCTAGCCAGGGACATATATCGGCCAGGAGATACTCTGATCCACGCCGAACGTAGAAAAGGACAACGAAGCTCTAGAGGCCTTGGTTCAGATGGATAGTGCGGATAGTTCTGGGACTTTTATCGGCTAGGCATTTGGGACATAGAGTAAACACTATATGTATGTATATGATTTTTTCATATTCATATCATATTTTCCATTTCATATCAGGAAATCTTTATTCTGCATAAACATCCACCGTCTAATTAATAGATTTAATAGTTCTATAATAATAGTTATTCTTAACGTCACTGAACTACATTGTTGCAAGATTCCAAGTGTCTGTCAATTTTGAGTATAAATTTTATACTCATTTTTTACTTTTTATGCTTTTCTTAAAGCAATATAATTATAATATATAATATAATTTCCTACATATGTAACCAAAGACTTTTTTAAGGTTCATCCTACAGCCAGATTGGCAGCATTATCTAGGTTGAAGGTAACTTAGGTACAAAATGGTCCACACAGGAACCCCTAGGGATAGAGTTGTATAATTTTTACTGTACAATATCTCGAGACTCCCTTCGGCTAAAATGCACATCTAAGGTGGCATTAGATGCTCAAAAAATTTGAAATTGACACCTGCAGTAGGTTCGGAGAAAAAAGACCGTGAGGTCAAAAATGGCTGCACCCGCTCTACCCATCTCTCTTTCCCAGATTACCCGACCTGTTTCCATAAAAAAATTCTGTTAGGTGCGTAAAGAGTAAACAATTTGTCGATCATTCTTCACGGAGAGGAAGTGTGGTCTGTTCTGGTATCGATTAGACGATCAGATTCCGGTACAGGTGGCCGACAAGCCGCGCGAAATCCTCGTCAGGGATTCGCGTAGCAGGGTTAATCGTACTTGAAATCAATTCGGTAGAGGCGAGCGAAATGGAACCGCAAACGCGGCGGCTAATGAACGGCGAAAAGAGTGCGAGGGGGCGTAGAAACGGTCCCCCTTGCCACGACTTCCTGCCAATTGCGGACAATTTGCGATCATCTATGATCTCCCCGCTCGTCTCGCCTCGGTGTGGACGTGGCTTAAACGTAAGAGTTTAACGCGGCACGCTTCTTTTTCTCTTTCTCCCTCTGTCTACGCGTCTCTATCGCTATCTCCATCTCTTTTTCCTGCTTCACGCGTTGCTCTTCCTAGCTTTGTGACATGTACGCGCCATCGACGGCCGTGCATTAACGCGTCCTACGCGCCTAACTTCCCACGTGACGTAACCGAGGAAAGGAACGACCATAAGCACCGGGTTTCCAGCTCGTCAGCTGAACTGTTGCTCCTTTCCAGAGCAATTTCCACGATCGTGATCCGGTCGCTTCGATGGAAATCTGCAGATTTCACTTGGAAACCGATCGGTGAAAGCCTTCTCGTTTTGAACTTCGCGTTTCAGCTTGCAGAGAGCAAGACGATTGTGTTTAGGATACTTTTCTCATTTGTTGGACGAACTGTACCGAAATTAAATGATTGTATTTGTTCGCAGATTGCTCATTATGCTGATTAGTAAACTAGCGTCCTTTTTTTAGTTTAACGGCTCGCCTTTAGCGACACGCTTATGTTGAATGGGAAATACGTCATTTTCACGAATTAACACGTTTCATTTTGGTTCGTTCAACAACGTGCATTTTATAGTGCATGATTCAGATAGTTGAACAGCCGAACGTGCCAAAAAATGCGCACAAGTTTCAGCGCAGTTTTTCATTTGCCTCGCCAAGCACAATTCAAAAAGGTTGCCATCCGCTCTACCGTGAACTAGGCTAGACCAACACTAATTAACACCTCGACACAATCGGTCCGAGAACGGCCAATTAAATCGCGCGGTAACTTTTCCCAATTCAGTGCAGATGCTCGTTAAAGCGCAGCCTACACAATGCGCGCTCTTGCATAATACATAAGAGAACCGATAGCGTGGGTAAACATGTCAATAAACGTGGTTACCCACATTTCACAACGAGACCGCGGTTAATCATCTCCTCAAATCCAATTGTCCCGCGATGAACCCGGTCCGTGAATATTCGCGGTTTTTATCACTCGTAGCACAACAATGAAATTGTATCAGGTAGTTAACTTCATTTTAATATACAGTGAATTCTCGATATATGTCAACAACGCGGGTCTTGCCGGCGACATGTATCGTCCAGGAGACATACCCTCGGCGTCCGAGGTCTCTCGAGCTTCGTGGCCACTCACGGGATATAACCCGCGGTAGTGGAGATAATTCCGCGACGTTTATCATCCAGGCCTTGGCGACATATATAGAGAAAACGCTGTAGTGCTGAAACTTCGCGTGTCCGGTGAACGCTGTTGATCAATTACGATTAGACTACGAATTATGATCAATTATGATTAGACCGTGGGTTGATCGATTATGGTTGAAATGCCAATTTCTATGCTAACTAAAAATCGTCTGCGTTGATTGCAGGGTGCAGAAGCTGCACAGATATTCATTTACTTTTATGAAAATAATACATTTCTAAATTCTTTGAACGTTTAGTTAAATATTTAGCGTTGGATGCATCAATTTCGCAGTCTACTCGTAAAACGTATTCGCGGTGGTTAAGGATGAACGTTGAGTTGGCGAAAGAAGACCGTCCACGGATCTTGGCGAGTTTCGAATCCTTCGCGCGCAATTATCCATCACGAAGGGTAATCATCGAGTTGTCGATGGTGAAGAGGGTCGCCGTTGGAAAACGCAGCGCGCGTCAATTGCGCCAGGGCGAAAGGATCTGGGGGCAAAGAGGGAGAGCGCAGCGTCATAATTCCTAATTTATTACAATGCGCTCGTTAATCGTGAGACGATATGCGGCAGCGTGTGCTTATACTCCCACGTGACGGAAAAGATGATCGAACAAAGGGCCGTGTATGCACGTTGGCGCCGTGGTTTCGTATCTCTCAATACCAGGCGACCTGCGCGTGATTTGACTCTCTCATACCAGATTATCAGCGATCCACAGATTCTCATCTGCTCGACCCGTTGCCACGTGCTGCTGTTCCTCGCGATTTTCCTATTGCCAATAATTATATCATTGCTGAAAGACTTGTCAAAGACCTCCGACTTAGGTACATCGTTCGAAAATTTACTGTCACTTTCTGATTTTCAGAAAAATTGTCTTCCGACTCGCAGACATATTTCTCATTTGTATTGATACTGTGTAGCTTCTAATGAAAGTTTTTATTATTTATTAAAGTGGAATTTTCCGCTGCTTAAATTTGTTGGATTAACATGTCGTTCGTCATGATACTGTAGAGTTTTAAAACAGCGTAAATTTCAAATCTAACATTTTTACTGTTTTACTGATTTATTTCCGAATGAAGGAAAAACGAATGGATTTGTGGTTGTTTTACAAATAGCAGGTTGGCTACTAGTCTACAGCCGTTTGAACTGCACGAATTATGTTCAATTATGATCAATATTACGTACGGAAATGCATGATTGAACTTGAACATGTTTTTTAAGATACGAAATATTCGGAATGAGCGAAACACTTGTCTACCACAACGGATATATCCGTTCTCTCCACTTAAGCGGTTAACAAGCGCGTCTCCATTTCTGCCAATTCGCACAGTGATTCCACGCTATCGACCAGTAATGTGTACTGTTCCCTTCTGTGCATAGACAATACGAGATTGAAGCATCATATCTTCGCTTTTCACGACGGGTATCCGAGTTGAATCGATGGAAAACGATTTCCGTCGCCCCCCGGGGTGTCGAGTTTCGACAATTTCTGGAGAAAGGGATTTCCCACGGGTACACACGAAAGAAAGCGGAAGATAGTAGCAGGTATCAGTAGAAAAATTCGGTCCGACGATTGTTCCCCGAGGAGAAGCTGCATGGGAAGAGAAATCGACGTTCGGCCGGTTCGCACGATCGATTTCCTCGACGTCGCGATCGCGCCGCGGATTATCGCAGCGGCCCGCTGCGACATTTAATTAACGTGCCTAATCCCCATCGCGAGGGGAGGATCACGGTCCTTGATCCAGAAACCTGTTCCAATCGACGATCGTTAAACCACTTGCTTCCGAAAGCAGGGCCACTAACACGTGTAAACAGCACTTTTAAATTGAGTTCACCGTCAGTCTCTTCAACATTCGACTTGGTCGAAACTAAAATGCTACTAGAATGCTAAAACCAAATTTTTAACCGTTTTCTTTTATGATATGCTCCCAAAAAAAAACAGTTGAATAGTTCCTCACGGATGCATCTTTGCAATCTCAATGATAATAGTAAAAGATATAAATAAATTAAAAACAAAAATTAAGAAATATTTTCACGTTGTTGGCTAGCCTTGTTAGAGGTTGGATATAACGCGATGACTATCCAGGACGAATAGTACCCTGGTGCAATGACAAAATGACCGGTGTCCAGCAAAATAAGAAGATCAGTTCGAAGAAGAGTGGATCGCGCTATAATTCGGCCATGATCGGCGTCGGGATTGTTTCTCATGGGGAACGGAGGCTGCAACGAGACCAGTGTCGTTGAACAATTCGTATTAGCTTGATTATGAGATTCGTTCATAATCATTATTATGTAATACGCGGTCTCGATTGCCTTACGCAACCGGTCCCACGTACGAAACTGTGTGACCCGAATGCGTGGACCGTTCCAGGTCCATTTTGCGCTAACGATTTTCGAACCTCCGAAAGGTTAACAGAAGAGAACGAATATGGTTAGGGTTTTCGAAACGAATTGTTTGCGCGAAAACTACCGGTGCAAGCTGACGTAACGATTTAGATCATTAGCTGGCAACAAATTAATTCCTCCCGCGGACGGTTTAGAGGCGTTTCGCCGAGGTTAACGAGGTCTCTGCAGTAAAATTGCTGTGAGCATCGACGAGGATGATTCTCTCGGTCGCTGGGACAAGGAGAAACTAAGTCGCCTCTAAACCTTAGCGCAAAATGTCGGTGCTAGAATAATCGTTCTGTTCTGCGGTTTAATCTTTGGCACCTGTTGAGGATGATCGAATTGTTGGAGCCACTTGTATTAATTAACGATCGACACTACCTTTCAATTGAAACAATCAGTTTTTGCATGAAAGCTACGTTGAACTATCTTTCCCAGAATTATTGATGTTTGCAAATTGCTAATATATTTTCGGCAACACTGAAACCGACATATTGCTTCGCATGGTCAAACGTAAGTTTTTCGTACCGTGGCCCTGATAATTTAATTACGTACTGTATTTTAGAATAAATTGTTATTTGAATATATGAACAAAAAGTAGAGTTCTCTGTACTGATTCGTGCAAATGATTTCTGCTTTCGTCAATTTCTCAGGTCCATTGATCACTGTAGAAGTACCTAAAAATATAAAAATGCATGTTCGAGTGAATCGAAGCTTTGCAATGACAATATAGACTAATTGCCGTAATGAGAGTGGTTAAAAAAGGTTCAGATTTGATTTTGAATTTTAGGAAGAGTTGACTGCTACCACCTAATAAATTGCCAACGACCTCAACGATACAATTTGCAGAACTCACTGATAATCTGGAGACCCAACAACCATTATTTGTTCAGGCATTAAGAAAAGTTCCATTTGATTATTAGCACTGTCAGCCAGACTGGAAGTTGTTGCATAGATTAGCGGAGAGCATTTATTGAGATTTCACACTCTGATAGCGGTATGTGTACAATTATATAATAGTTTACCATGCTTCGATGCTTGCGTGAGAAGAAAACCAGATTCCTTTTATGGACGTTTTTGGCTGAAGCTGTGAAGAGTGGTGTAATATTCAGGAAGCTAATGGAACCATTTTGTCAGACATTCTTAATGATTGAAGAAATGAAAAGTCTTCTGAAAGGAACAGATTTATACGTGCGAATAAGTGAATGTATGCAATCTCGAAAGGCGCCATTCTAGTTCCCGTAATAGTGAAACAAACAATTTTTAGTGGACCTGTTCGCGAAAATATACAGAATTTTCGCTATTAAAAAGTTCGTTTGAAGCACTGTACATCCTGTAATTTGTATTTTATTATTACGAGAACGCAGATTTTATGCACGTATGACAAACGATGCTCACGTGAGATTTAAAATAGTAGAGAAACGAAAAGAATTTAAGGGCGGCCATATTAAAATCTCAACGAAGGTAATAAATTTCCTTTTAGCTCTCATGTCTTGCAAATCAACGACGCGCCAAATTTTTACGTAATGTGTAATAATTTAATTTCTTTTATCTATTACTTTTATTTTCACTTTCTTTTTTATAATAATATTGTAATATTATGTGTAATAATTATTTTTCCTCGAGAGGGGTCGATATTGAATTTCAACGTCGACAAAGAGAAAGTTCGTCGTAAAAGAAGCGAACAACAATTAAGTTTCATTTTTCGTCCCAACTATTGAAGCGTGAAATGACGAGTGAACATTTCAGCAAGTTTGACCGTTTCCTACGAGCAAACCGTCGGACAATAGCGCATCTAAGTGCGTAGGAATTCTCCTGATGTAATTGCATACATTTCTCCGTGTTATTGCATACAACATGCGTTTCACAAAAGGTATCGCTCATGCAAATTCGCCTCCGTGCTGACGTGCCGATTCATTCCACCAAATACCGGAAACGCACAGTCGTTTCGACGTAATACTCTCTTTCTCTTTCTCTGTCGCATCGATCGGAAGCCGACGACAAAACCGCTATGCTCATTACGAACAGCTGATTGCTCATCGGTCTGTGTCTCTTCATTAATTCATGCCTCGCGGGTGGAATTTCGTAAAACGAGCTGTTACGTGACACTCTGCTGACCCGTATACACCGAAACACCGCAATATTCATTGAAAAGTCGATCAGCTAAATCATTATCATCGTTACACACGTGCAACGAGTAATACGTGATTAGTTCGTAATTTGTGTTCGCGAGGTGGGTCTGTTCCGACCCAGCGGAGGAAATTGACCAACCATGATGTCTCAGGGTCGATAGAAATCGGATAAAATCAAAGTAATATTTTACATTCGATGAAATAGAAACTGACGAGTTTATGATATTAATTAACTTTGTCAATCTTCTCGCAGACAAGCGAACTCATGTAGACTGAAACGTTAATTATTTTTTGCTAGATCCAATCGGTCCAAAGACATACTTTTTTTTTTAAATTGCCAAGTCTAACTAAAAGAAGCAAACTTCAAGCTCCCAGCGTACGAGTTAGGTCAGCGAGATCCATGAATTGTTAAATGAATTTTTGCTGGGCTTGCGGTAGTTTGACGGACTGTTACGATACATACGAAAAGCTCCGAGTTTCTAGAAGGAATCTAGATGACAAATTCTGTACTTTTTAGGCGACGGAACAATTGTGGAAGACGGCTTGAAACGGGGATAGGAGCGCGCGCGGAAAATTCGAAACGGGTCGGAAGAGCGCGAAACCGGAAGTCGGTTTTCGAAACACTGATAACTCACAGGTGGGACGAGAGTGGTGGTCCAGGGCACGATGGTCGCCGGGAGCTGACAGGAGCTCTTCAACACTGCTCGGGCCACGAAAGTTCATGGAAAGCGGAGTCAAAGGTCGGCGCGCGCGTTCGCGACAGGTTTCGAGCGCCCGGATCGACTGCACGGGAGGAACGTGCAGAACTCTCGCACATCCGTTCTCCATCAGTCACTGTGCGAAACGAAAGTCGCCATCTGACGGCCCACGGAGAAATCCAAGCTCTGCGGCGGCTGCTGATGGCGACGGTGAGGGCACGCCTCGTGACAGATTACCACGGAAACTGTTCCGTCACCGTTCATCGCCGGGAGAAACGACGTTTTTCGACGGTCGGTCTTGTTCATCGCACAATCACCCAGCCCTGTCATCGCTACTGGCGTCCCTTGGATCCTCCTGGGGGCCATCATACTGAATCATTTATAAGAAGAAACGCCGATACGCCGACGGCCGGTGTCACGGACGGGTGAGTTCGAGGAGCGATGGGTTTCAGTTGACGTTGCGATTTAGTTTTGTTCATTGTCATTGTTTGGCAAGAGAAACATTGAGATTGTGGAATTGAAACGTTGGTTTCGTGTGTATTCTCTTTTTAACTTAGGAAAGTCTATTTTATCATTATTATTGTCGCAAATATTGTCAAGAGCAATTGATATTTTTTAATACAAGAACAATGTTTAGTGTTCAATGTTCTTGATTGATCGAGCAAGGTACATGTAGATCAGGATCACGCATATGTGTGATTTAGGCACACGTGCTGATCTCTCAGACTAATAAAATCGAAGTTGTTGTTAAGTTCTAGTTATTGAAGACCGTTTCTATAAATTGTTAGAGAAATAAATAAATATTTCTACACAGCATCTCGTACGTTTCTTTATTCTATTGCCACGTAAATTGACAAGCAAATTGTTACTGGTTCTGTAATGTGTATTGTTGTGTAATATCAAAAGATTATAAAAAGTAAGATTTTATACGATAAATGATTGCACAAGAGCATGATTTTATTCAGCAGAATAATTTGATTATAATGAAAGGAAATCTAAATTGGTATTACGTCTACTGGAATATTCCGACGATTCTTTTGCATTCAATTATCGACGCTTAATCTGGAACATTGTGGATACTGTAATGTATCTACTGAATCATTCATGAACATTTGACGTATACAAGAGTGCTACTTCATTGACACGTGATACAAACACGTGATAGGTCAAAAGTGATACAACTTACTTTCATCATCGAGTCTTTCTAATTGAAAGTGCAGAGACAGAGGAAACTTTATGGCTAATCTAATTACAATTGTCACGGTTTTCCCGTCTAAGAGCGACTTAACAAAAAATAACTACATATTGCCAATGGTATAGAAAAAGTAATAATACATTAAACAACACGAAAGACACATTGGAAGTGTAAACAATCGTTGAAAAATAAACCTGTTATAATGTTATAATTAGTGTTATAATTAGAATACTGACCTCATGAAAATCAAACAATAAAACAGCAAAATAAATAAAATTTGCTACTGTAAACTTTGATATTTTAGATCGCCATCTATCCACCAAAGCCTTCCTCTCAAAAAATAAAATTTCCCTAATCACCAGCTCCGTAAATTACCAATTATTTCCACATGCTGTGTGCACGAATTAATATCGAATAAATCGCAATACGTTCCACTTTTCAAAGTCACAATTTTCTTTTTACTCAAACATTTCTGAGCACGTCGAAAGTGCCCTGAAAAAAATACGCTAAAATCATAAAGCAGTGTTCAGTCACGTTTCTTCAGCTTCTGAGAGGACTCCTCCATGGAGTCCATCCACAACTGCAGCTCCTTCGTTATCTGTGGCTGTTCAGCACTGGGCTCCAGTTCCTTGACAATATCGGTAATAGGAACTTTGAGGCCAAAAGTCGTTTGTTTACTGAGGCCAACAGCTCTGACGAAGCCGTCCGTTATGCTGATGAACTGGTGCTCCAAGTAGAGGTTCCTGTCGTCCCAGTAGATCAGCTGTGAAAGCGAAACCAGTTTCAAACGACCGCTCGAGAGTGAGCCTTGTTCGCTCGCGAATTAACCTTGTGGTTCGAATGTCAAGGGCGCGCTATTGCAATTGCACTGTTCGACGGGTATTCGGATTTGTAATACTGTGTAAATGCTACTAATTGGCAGATCTTTGTGAGCTGAATATAAATCGGCAAGTTATTTTCGGTTGGCGTGTGTCGAGAAAATCAACGACGAAAAATAAGATGCAAACTTTCAGGTTTGAAAACGCATTGCGCTTTACCAGAAATGATTACACAAGTATACTTTACTCAGGAATATTCTGTGGAATGTGCTGAATAAGATGGTGTAGGTTGACGTTGCATTTTTAGTGGGAATATATGTTTAAATAATATTTCACGCCTGAAATGGGGAAATTATTGGCATGATCCGAATATTTTTCAATTCATTTGAACAAATACAGACAGAATTGTAATTATTTCATAGTGAATCATTGACCTACGGACGACCGCGGTAAAAGTTCCGAATCATGTTCCCTTTTTTAGAATACAAACGAAATCGTTTTGCAGGACGCGTTAAAAGTCAGCAGGGATACTCAACACGCATAATGTGGTATTAAATTATGCCATATGCAGAGGTGTTACAGAATCGTATTATGCAAGCTACAACTGCACAATAAATACTCGTAAACCACAGGTCGTAATAAAAATTGAGAATTTGCATTTTTATTACCTTTTTCAAGCGATTTAAAAATATCCTCAAAATTGTCGCATTTCAGGTTTCCTTCTCACTTTAACTATTTTTTCAGAGCACAATCTTATGCATGTTAGAACTGCATAGCTATTACTCTCGAAGTGCAAAACCTCTTCGAAGGTGAAAGTTTGCGTTTTGTTTAACACTGAACCTACCAAGCATTAACAGTATCTGGTAAAATTGAGATTGTCCGTAATTTTCAATATAATAAATGCTTGGACAAGGAAATTTATGCTGCTATTTTCCATAAATGAATTTTTATAGTTTCAATAATTGTAAAATATAAAACCGGTCATTTTGACCGTGGTAGGTTTAGTGTTGAAATCGATTTCACAAAGATTTAGTAAACTGTTGTTACCTAAAGTTACAAATTGAGATAGAAGATTTCGAATCAATTTTTGCAACGGAAACTTTAACAGTACCTTGGTCGTGATCTTGAAAGGTGTGAAAATGGGAAGAGCTCGCCTGTACCGGGTCATCGATGCACCTTGCACCGCGCCCCCTCCTCTCTTCGAAATTGCAGCATGCAAACCGGTGCTGTCCCAGTAATAAAACCTCGCGAAATCCAGTTCTCGAAGGTACCTCGCATTGTTCATATGCTTCAGAACTAAATCGATGTCCTGGGTGGTGCACAATCCTGTAAAAAAATTGTTCCATCGATACAAAATGGCAATAACAATCCGAACCGCATCGGGAAAAAGTATATCGTGTTACTTTGGTATCATTAACAATTGTTATTGACGGTTTATAATCTAATCACAGCGCGTTGATTTATTCATAGCGAGATTCACACGACCTGACATTGCACTGCAATCTTATCGCACGTGCAATTTTGTCGACTCATCGCAAGTTTGAATGTTTATTGGTTCAATTTCGAATTTTTGTAAAGTATTTTTGTTGATTAATTATGAATTGAAGGATTTTGGGATTGATATTGCGATACAGGTATATGAATTGCATTTTGTGGAGATTTAAATGCACTAGCATTCAGAAGGAGAACTGATTCATAGAATAAAAGTTCGATGGGCAAAAAAGCAGCTAAAGAACATGTAGTCAACATCCTAATAATGTCAAACGTCATCCGGTTTGGACCATATGTCATTGAATGTCACTGGACGCCATTAATGGTCTTGTAAAGCGTACATGATCACGTAAATAGTAGACAAGCAGTACATGGTAAATTGTAGACAATTACATGATACATTGATCTTTCAAATGCGTTTGCTGTGAACAATGCAGTGGACTTTTAATCGTATTCGAAAGAAGAAAGGATTTTGTTAATTCAGCCATTTGACTTGATAAAATGTGCAATGTCACTCCTGCCATACAATTATATTCAGCGAATAACGTTAAGATGAACGAGTTTCAATTTTTAACAACAATATTAAGAATGCCTTTGCAATATATTTTTTATGCATTCTTCAGTGTCTGTTGCAACATTCGCCATGAATTAAGTAAATAAACTATTAACGACTACGAAGTTACGATCCAGTGTCGTTTCCATTAGGATACACTGCTCATAATTAAATATGCTTGTATCGTTAAAAAAAAATAACGAAAATAACTAAAATAGTAACTAAAAATAACTAAAATAGATACTTATTTGCATTCACTCAACAACCGTCAAATGTTACTATCAAAGGTATCTAGAATGTATATCAAAAAACATAAGAGTATAGAGAGGACACGAACCATTAAAAATACAGAATGAACAGTGTAACATTATACACAATCTGTTTCTCCTTCGTCGCGACCAACATCGCATATCGACGAAAAAAATCAAAATTCCAGTGTCCAAATAATAAACATAGACATCGAATCTACTGTGTCACGCGCCATACTCGAGTTTGCGCAATTCGATCCCAACCTCGAGACCAGCTGAGCCGGCAGAATAGGTCAATATTAATTGCTACCTATAAAACGATTAATAAATTACAATAACAACCTTTACAAACAAGAAATTTAACGCTGTCACAATCAGACAAATACTACATCAACGCAAACCACCGACGGGCATTTAACATTATCAGAATTCTCAAAACATGTAGATACCTTATCAAGAGATAACACAAATATTACAATAAATTTTACAAACCATAAGTGGTAGTGGTTTCTAGCAGACTCTTCCTCTTTTTGTTGAAGATCCTGCCAGTACCAATTGTGAAAATGATCCTGAGGAAGTAGTTGACATCGAAGAACATGAAGAGGAGCAGCACGAGTACCAATGTGCAGGCGCAGACCATTTTTCTGTGTCGGTTTCGAAAGTCGAGATGAAAAGGAAGAATTCAGCGAAAACTGTGGATGTTTGCGCGGCAACAGTCCACGGAAGACTGCGAGCTTACTATGAAATACCAAACAGCAAGGCCTTACGAAGAAGACGCAACCGGTTTCTGATCGAGCCAAGTCCCATTATCCAACACCGGTGTCTGTTCGTTGCGCTCGGCGTGCGTCGCGGTCAAAGTACTAGGTCACTAAATAAGTAACACGAATTTCTTTTTCTTTTTGTTTTTCTCTCTTTGGGGACCCGTAATTAGCCCTCCGGGGACCCAATCGGAGGTTTACTCGACTTTATGTGGGTCTCTTCAGGTCATTCTTTTACAGGACTCTGCATCTCGATTTTAATTATCCGCTGAGGTTACCGATCTATATCGGTAGGTACAAAACAATAGAATTAATTGACGAGGACCGTTCCGAGTTTTCATTTTGTGGTTATTAGAGTCAATAATAGTTAGGCTGCCACGGTGATCACATGCGCAGCGGATTTGGAAAGTATTGGAACGCTGAATTTTTAATTTATGGGAAATCGTCAATATTCGAGTACGCCGCGCCATCTCTCAGAAATCGGAGACTGTTTATACCGATTTAAAAGTGGATCTTTGTGGCGATATTTGGGTAGAATTTGCAAAATGCAAGGAGATTAAAGGGGGAATTCAGTATCACATACCTTAACTTTTCCATTTTTATTTTATTAAATGTATTGATTTGATTTGATGGAATTGTCCAGGTTGCTATTGTTAGTCAAATTGATTAATCACTAAACTGTTATAATTTCGTGAGAAAAAATCGTACGACAATGAACCTGGACTCACTTTAAAGCTTGAAGTCTCTACCTTGACCATCCATCATTCATCTGAGTCTAAAAATTTTTTGAATTGTGCAGCAGGTAAGAAACTGAAGACATATTTTTTCTTCTGAAAATGTTACGAATTGTTCCTGAAACCGTCTACAACAATGCTACCAAATTTTTTCGTGACTGAAACTATCGTAGATTGAACCCTCCTCTTTAAAATGATCCCTTAAAAATTTGATTTACAAGTTTTGCTGGAAGCATAAATTTATCGAAGCACTTATCAAGGTCGCAAAAATTCAAGGCTATTACGTAAAAAGAAAGCCCCCGTCAGTTCAAAGTCACGCATAAATAATTCAAGTCTTTATTATGCAAACATGTCAGTTCCACTGTGCCGTGAACTTAAACTTAAGAAATCAAATTGCAAATTCGTTTGGTTGCTTCGTGTAGTAAATTTTCAAAGTAAATAACCAGACGTACACCGGAACGAAAACTCCTGACCTATCTAAAGAATATTTATTTGTTTTCTTTTTTTATTTTTTTTTTTTGGACAGTGGTGTGTCGACGACATGATTATCAACACTATATTTATCCGACACAGCGACAATTATTATTATCTAGAGGTATAATGACACGTCTCCGCATATTTACGTACAACGTGCAGAATGCTAGGAGCTGTCGAGGCTCGCTAAAATCCACGGCTACTTTAATGACCAAAATACTACGATGCGAATTTTTAATTGGAAATTCGGTGGAGGACACTTTACGGATTTGTCTGAAACGGCGCCGGTAATAAAAATCCTCGAAAATCTCGAGGATCGATTGCGATAAACGTCGACTCGGATCCGACCAATTATCCTACTCGCTGAAGAGCAGTGCTGGGCAAAATAGTACTTGAAATAAGATATAAAAATATCTCTGAGAAATATTCCCTTGCCTGTCGTTACATTGATCTATTCGAAAAAATCGTTTACTTTCGTATTCGAGAAAATATTATTCAAAATATTTATTCGATAAAAAAAGCATTATTATGTACATTTTAGCAAAAACTCGTAAAAAATATTTTTTTAATTGTTTGGGTATATGAATGATGTTCTCTCTCTTGAAGATACCTGTTACTATATTTTGACAACTATTAGACTGTAGATTTTTATGCAAAAATGCCCTGCAATCATTGAAACATACAGGATCTACATAGACAATCGTTTCTTTTATAAATAATTTTAATGGGCTGAAAATAATACAACAGTATTTTTACTGTTTTTGTGATTCAATGGTGTAACGATTAGACTGGGGATTCTTAAGCAAAACAAAAATTTTCCGTATTGATTGCAAGACACCGGAGCTACGTAGACAATTTATTTCATTTTGTTCTCATTCTCATTGTTTCGTAGTTCTTTCGTCATTCCCGCTGTTTTGCATTTGACCTATCCATCTTTGTCGCAAATGCATAAAATCGGCAGTCTAATGACAATGCTAATACACAATACAATGAGTTGTTATTTCTCACGTAGTATGTCCAAAAAATTAATAATTCCAATTCATAAATAATAAATACGTCTTTTCGAATACTCTTGTAGGTAACACTGAGAAATACATAATGAAATACTATCTTGTATAAATTAAAGTATTTCAATTACTATTTATAATACAGATTTTAATGTACCCAGCCCTGCAGAAGAGACACCGAAACGAGATCAGAAAGTAAAAACTGACAACGCGATTCGCATCGCGCGAAGGCACGTCGAGTGCATCGTAGAAATATAAACACCTCTTTTGTTAGCTCGTTTGTAAAATAGATTGTTGCATTTCTGCTGTTCTGCGATAGTTTGCGATACGACCTTGTCTCTCTCTCCCCTCTCCCTCTCCCTCTCTCTCTCTCTCTCTCTCTCGCTCTCCCTCTCTCTTTAACCCGAAAGAGTCGTTTACCGACGCCAGTCACGCGTTATAATAAAAAAATGTAAATAACGTCGCGCGAGTCGCGATTATTCTCAACAAAGAACATTCAACAAAGGCGACTCTTCAAACCTCAGAAGCGCCATTGAAATGGATTTCTCGACCTCGGTGGAATCTTCTTTGAAGTCACCGTGGCACACCGTTCCACGGTGTCGCCGGCAGCCTTTTGTAAATTACATACATACATACAGAGTTTCATAACGGAATCTATTGATACATCGATCCGACCAAGCACTCCGACATTTCGGTAAGCATTTGCAAAATGGCACCATTCTTTCATCTCTATGATTTCTTTAACCCTAAATAATTTTCCTTTAAAGTTTCAATTGGAACATTTAAGTTTCGTGATACCAGAATTCGCGAATTCAATATTAAAAATTTAGCTATGTCCGCATTAGTGTGGATGTGCCTCGAAGCAACATCGAGCAACTTTTAGTCGTCTTCTTCTTCTTTTACTCAGTAAAAAAGAAGATAACAAAAGGCGACAAAAAGTTGCTAGATATTGCTTCAGTGTAAACATAGCTTAATTGTTTCCATTTTGTATATTCTGCTTCTTTATAATGTAGATAAAATATTTTTTTTTCTTATATTTATGAGAAAAGGGTTCAATTAGACTCGTATTTTTATTCGGCGTTACCATTTCCACGCAAGATAGCTTATTAATTATCTAGGGTATATGTCGCCGATATATTTAGTGACAAATAAAAAATCATCGAGATGAGAAGGTTGTATCTTTTAACCCTTAGCACTCGAGTAGCGACTCGATTTGTTTGTATTCAATAAATTACTATAAGTATTGTATGAAGTATGATATCGCTTTCATATCCATAAAATGAAAGAACTCGTATACATAGAATGGAAATAATCTAGATTGAAAGAAATATTTGGTTTTGCATTTAAAATAGCTCTGAGTGCAAAGGGTTAATAAATAATTATTCAGAGGCATTCTCACGGTCGGAAACCACACCATCGCGTTGTCTAGCAAAATAGAGTCGCGTCTATCTCTTTTTTGTACTCTTTCGCTTTCTATGCATACGAGATGCAACACTCGACACTAGAACCACAACAAAAATCATAATAGTCCAGATAAAATCTCTCAAACAAAATCGTGTGAGTCTCGATACAATAATTGATGCAATTCATACAAAATCTATCGCGTTCATGTTAACAATTATTCACAGAGGACATTTTCAAATTTTCATCTTGCACGTAATGCCAACAACATTTTCAGCTAAATGATTCCAAAATGATAGTATAATCGTTACTAATAGCTCTCTTTGATAATAATTAACATAAACAGTTACATTCTTTTCGAACTCGACACAGCAAGCTGCACCGACAATGTATACATTAGAAATTACGATTCTACTTAAAATGAGCGTTCGAACGATGACTGTTTTAAGTCTCTGGCCAAGAGTAATCCTCGACAAAAAATTACTTATACATCGAAATGTTTCTCGAAAAACATGTTAACTCGATTCCAACGATTCTCCGACTGCAATAAGAAAAAAAAACAAACATACATAGGCATTCTTTAACTGAAAACGAGCACATGTAGACATTTTCAATTGAGTTACCTAAATAACAAACATATTCAGGCGTTCTTGGTCGAGTGCCGCGCCGTGTACAAACGTATATACACATTTTTGTTTCCCATCGATTGTAAGGTACTTTCTGAAACACCTTGTAAATACACACATGCGTATCGCGTTGCAACAACGTATAGAATCGATACCGAAACGGACGACCAAGATCACGATCCGTAGAAGCTTGAAGCGTAACAATCGCTCGTGGTCCTGTCGCCAATCGAGTTATTTATCAGCTCGAGAGGCTGTGCTCCGCCGAGAAACCGTTCGAGAAAGACCGACGCCCTCGAGAATCCTTGGAACACGTTCGACTTTCTATACTGTCGTGGTCGCGTAGACGGAAGCGGAAACGACGCCATTCGTGCTGGAAGGCGTATCCTCCGTCTGTCAGCAATTTGTGGTCGCCGCCGCCGCAGCCTGCCTCAGATGCGCCGAAGAGATCTCGTTGCTCTCGAGCCACTTGGCGACTTCCGGTGGCATCTCCGGTCTCACGTGTGGCATCTGCAACGTGCGCCCCAATTTATCTGCATCGATCTTTTACGATGAAACAGACAAACGACCCCCGAGTTATCGAGCTATCGTAACATCCCCCGTAGGTTAAAGGTTGGGCAATATGGAACCCTTGATTTCGAAGGCTTGTCAAAGCTAGTGTGAAACCTATATGAGAGGATGAAGGAATTTAATTTACCATGGTAGGTGATCACACATTCAAGACATACTTCAATCTTCTTTGTGTTTTGGTCGCCATGCTGGTGTCAGCACACCATGAATAGGGTTTCGCTTTCAATAGGATGCTGGAGTGATACTTAATTGTTAGGAAGATTATTGGCTCCGGGAAACTGAAGCACACGATGTTCCATATTACCTACATTTATGCTACAGGTAATCAAAGGATCCAATTATACCTGAGTGACGCCAGCCTCGACGTCTGCAGTCTGTTTCACTCCTCGTTCCATTAGGGATCCGATCACAGCCTCTGCGCTACAGTCCAACAGTCTTTGCCTGCAAATTGCTATAGCGCGTACGAATCCGTCGTTTGGAGTAATGAATCGGTGCTCCATGAACACCGATCTCTCGTCCCAGTATATAATCTGAAACAATGCCATTGATTAAATTAAATTAAATTAATTAAACATAAATTAAATTAAATAAACAGAAGAATTGGTGTGACGCGACGGTAGCGTGCCAAGTTTTCACCCGGACGACCAGGGTTCAATTAAATAAACAGACTGCAAAGATGGAGGCTTCAAGCTTTAAAATGGGTCCATGTTCATCGCCCTACCACTTTTCTTTGACGAAATTACAATAGTTTGAGTATCAAGAACTTTTCCAAAATCAGAAATTTACTGGCCGAACACTTCTAGAACCACTGTGTATGGCAAATCTTTTTTCAAACACCAATACAGTGTTTTTCTCTATATATGTCGCCAAGGCCTAGATGATAAACGTCGCGGAGTTATCCCCACTACCGCGGGGTATACCCCGTGAGGGGCCACGAAGCTCGAGAGGCCTCGGACGCCGAGGAGTGTAAACATAACACCTGGACGATACACGACCCTGGCAAGACCCGTGTTGTTGACATATATCGAGAATTCACTGTATTGCGTATGGCATGTTCGAGAGCTTTTGAAGCAAGAGCTGTCGCGCGATTCGTTCTCTAAAGGCAGGCTGAACCACCGAGTCCGTGAACAATGGGATAATCATTTTATGACAATCTGTTTAATTGACTTCGATTCTATATTCCGTGTGCACAGCTATAAAATTGATCGCGAGGAGGATAAATTGATGCGTACATCCTCCACTGCGGTGCGTCATGCGGCCGCCGAATGCATACGAAACTATAATGAATGATCGAGAATCGACTTCGGCGACCGGACAGGAAAGACGACGATTTGGTTCTTCAGTTTGCATGACCGAAACCGACAAATTTATTTGTTCATTCACCTACACCGTGTCTGAATCATATTCTAACACTCGTGAACTTTGCTGCACGACTTCAAATACTAAAGATTGCTTTTTCAAATTTTTCTATTTGGACCTAGATTGCAATTTCGAAAGATACGTTTGACAATAAATCTAGTAAGAATCTTTAGACTTTAGTCCATATTTTTACCATTGGTAACTTGTAGCAACGTTGCCTGATTTCGACGAAATCTACGGAATGTGTAGCGGCTAGCTGGGCGCCGGAAGAGAAATCTAGCACTAAGAAAGATTTATGGTTTGCACGGTATAAGACGCTATTTTTTAGAAGACGTATTTAACGGCTTCGGCCACTTGGCGGACAGATATGTCCTTGTAGTTCCTAGCGACGAACTCGATAGCGCAAGGGGACGCCATAAATTTTGGGTAGTCGAAGGGTCCCCAGCTTAGAGTGTCCCAGCGACGCGTGCGTGCTTTCTATCAACCAGGAAAGCTGGGCCCGTTTGACGTAAGCCAGCAGTCACGTGCCGCACTCAGCACTGGGCCCGGAAGACACCCCGCTGCATCACCAAAATTAGATTTTCACAAAACGACGCGCTCACCTTTCTTACGCACGAGGGGCGTGGAATGCAAAATTCACTGATTGGTGGAAGTTCCTCGAAAGGACTCGCACCAATCAGTCGACAAACGTTTTTCAAATATAAGACAGCAGACTACCGACGCGAAGGAGTCTAGTCACAGCCGAGTCGAGTCAAAGTTCAGTCACAGTCGAGTTAGAGTTGAGTCGCAGCCAGTCACAGTTCAGTTAGATTTACAATCGCGCTAGTTGCGACATCGCTGTTTAACAAATAAACTACTCAGTCATCAATCCCTGATTTAGAACATTATTCGAAGGCATTCGGCTACCACAACCCTGTTCCTTCAAATGTATAGAACCAACAGAAATCTACAAAAATTTTCTCTGTGCTTCAAAATTTCGTATTTTCTCATCGACTCTACCAAATTACAATCTTCTCAAAATTCCTTTTATAGATACAATGTTTACCCTAGCCAATAAAAGTCTCAGAACTATCCTCACTGCCGCGAGGTATACCTCGCGAGGAACCATGAACCGAGGCTTCTAGTGCTTCGCTGTTCTTTTTTACGTTCGGCGTGGATCAAAGGATAGTATCTCCTGGTAGATATATGTCCCCGGCTAGACCCGTGTTTTGGACATATTTCGAGTAAACACTGTAATCACAATTCGCTCGTCGTACTAACTTCTCAAAAGAAAATTCAAGCCTTCTGGTGAAATGTTGAGCAAGTACAGTCTTTACTCGATACATGTCCCAAATATCTAGCCGATAAAAGTTTCAGAACTATCCCCACTGCCGTGGGGTATACCCCGTGAGGGACCCTGAAGTTCGAGAGACCTCGGTCGCCGAAGAGTGTATCATGACACCGTAACATAGTATATCGGTGTGAGACCAGGAGACCACTACTAATCCAATAACAAAACTTCTTTATTTTTCATTATTCTTTTATAGGACTTTCGTGACACTTTTCTAATAAAAATGATACCAAATATGACATAATTCCGATGATATTTACTTGTGTAATGTCTCTTTTAATGGATGTTCAACGATGAAGTGGAATCACTATACGCGTCTCTTTGTTGAAACAAAACCCACGTAAGAGAAAAAGGAGGAGTTTACAGGGTTTCCAAGAAGTTATCGAAAACAAATGTTGATAGTTCTCGTCTGAGGACTGGACGACGATAATCCACCTGACAAAGGAGCACTACAATATCCTCGAAGTATCCCCGAGACAATAGGTCAGAGTCCAGCCGCGCGTGACGTAGATGTTAAGATGGGACTAACAATGACTGTTACGATGTAACCAATAATGTAACCTGTCTGCAGGAACGCGTCGTAAACACTTCGTAAAGCAAACCGTTGCTCGCGAGCGTAATCGAACACAGTAGCATTGTGTGTTTGATCTTCTCATGAGCACGCTGATTTGTTTTTTTCTGAGATAGGGAGGTGCAATTTGCAAATCAATATATCGCATGAATTCTTGTCAACTGGATCTAGTATTACTGTACTGTTCAACTGTTCAAAAACCTGTTTACTTTTACAGTTGCTGTAGTTACGGGACCTGTAGCATCCTTTTTGATTTTTGAAAAAAAAAAATAATAAAGTTCACAATGAGCACAGCAATCTAATGCTTTCTTTTTTAAAAAATTATAAATGTATCTTGAAAACTTAAATTTCAAATAGTTCATAGTGAAAGCAAAGATTTGTTCGTACCATTTTCAAAAAATTAAATATATGCTCTGAGAGAAGTGTTAAACTCAAAATTGCTAATACAGTTCATACTGAAAACAGTTGCCTGTTGATTTCTTTTTCAAAGAATAAAGAGAATGCTGAATCACGAGATCGATTGTAATTAATTACCATCTATAAAAATGTAAAGATTTGCTTAAACATCCGCTGCGTTAATTAACATTGTGAGCGCGTACAGAATGCAGTCGCATAAAATACATTAGAGGTTTAATAGTCTTCGGCATACCTTGGACGTAATTTTGAAGATGGAAAGCGGCTTGACAAATCGTCGATAGCGAATCGTCGCAGCCCCCTGCACAACCCCCGATCCTTGCGAGCAGATCTCGCGGTATAAGCTCGTCCTTTCATAGAAGTCTGCCCTTGCGAAGTCCAGCTCGCGAAGATACCTCGCGTTGTTCATGTGGTAGAGGAGCGTGTCCACATCGGTGGTGGCGCAAATACCTAACGAAACCAAATGTTAGTATAGCAATCAACACACGTGGCATTCGTAATTATATTTTCATTCCACGATCCAGACTGCGACTCAGAAGCGTATTTCTTACTGCAACGCCCTAAAACCGCAAAGTAAGAGTCTTTAGAGGGCCGAGAATGATTAAGAAAACCTCTGTACCACATTTTTATATCGTGGAACATTACAAAAATTCTGTAACATATTTTATTCCAAAGCTTAGAATTAGAAACTATTAAAGACCAACAAGGTATCGAAAAATTCGTATTATTTGTCATTTCAAGGTCCTGAAATCGCAAACTGGAAGCCCTAAAAGCCCAAGAAGGATTAAAAGAATCTTCCACCGTGTTTTTAGTCCAAAATTCGGAAGCCAAAAGTGAAAACTCTCAAAATCACCCCAAAAATTTGGGAATACATTTACCTGCACGAAAATGTTCAATAGGGAGTAGTGAATCTTTCTCGGTCGGAATTAGGGGCATTAAGAGCCAAAGGTAGTCACGTGACTTTTGCAGAGCCAGCAGGTCAGTAACTGCTGTATAATTTCCGTTCACAGCCTTCAGCCACTGACTTAAGATCCGTCTTGGTCTTGATCCGACGGGTCTTAAGTCTGTCACTAAATTTGTCACATTTTTTGCTCTGTATTATCGATATTATGAATTCTGACGTCAGAAACGTGCTTCAAGTTTTTGGCTTTATTTCGCAGAGAATCAAGACAAGATATAGCTCAATTTGTAGCTGGAGATATTTTCTAGTGCGCGCTGCTCTCGATTTCATCCAGAAAACTCATCCAATGGAATAAAAATGCTTGAATTCCACGACATGCACATCGTCAATTTTTGGCCTACTTCTAACGCTTATATCACCAAATATCTGCATAATCTCGTCAGCTCATGATCAGCTCGCGCTAGATTGAACCTTCCTCTTTCGAATGAGTCCTTTCCCAGCGAAAAAAATTCTCATATTAGGACGAAAAGTTGAGGCACGTAAAACCATTTTTGGCCTATTTTTGTCGGTAACGTGGTTACTCTACCTTATCGCGAATGTACACCGATCACGTAACCATCCCCGATCGTGAAACACTTGAACAACTTCGATAGATCGATCGAATCCGAACGATTCACTTTCGCGAAATCGAGAAACAGTCGGCGAGGAGTCGCGACGGCGCTTGGCGCGAATCGGTTTCCTCGTTCGTCGCAAGGACTAATAAATAAAAGATTAGCACTCGTCAGAATATTCCGGCATACTAAGCGTTTCGAGTATTTATTATTATTCATCGTAGTAGTCGCGCGGCTTAACAAAGACGCGCGTGTGTACGTGTGTCCGAACACCTGGCTGTACATTAGGATATGTAATAGTAATCGTATGCATCGACAGCGGTTAATATGTTACAAATGGTTCGACCACCAACGTTTCTCTCTCTAGCCGAGAATCAGCTCGTCAACTTCTAGCTCTAGCGGATGAACCTTTCTGTCGATCTGGAGTGTGCGTTAAGTACGAGCTAATTACAAGCGTCTACGGTTTCAAATGTTTTCCCGAGGATTTTCCTAGAGTTCTCCACACTTGTTCATTATTTCCCATTCACAGGCACAGAAAGAATTAACATTTTTACGCAAGGTTGTATGCACAGTATCTTGTGCGGGGATTTTTTCAAATGTTTACATCCAATGAAGTTCTTTGGAAACTTTGAAAATGCAGATTTTTAAGAAACACGTTACAGCTTCATTTTATCGACTTTCTGAGAACAGTGTTGAAGTGAGTATATAAAAGTGTGCTTAATCAGCACAGTTAAGTGCTAGTTACTACAGATTATTACTTCACGTCGGTTTATCTACAAATTTTTATAACAAACTGAACTGTTACATGTCCAAGATAGCGTATATAAAGTGTGGTTGATGAGCTTAAATGATTGTAATTGACCTTGAATGATATACAACACCTAGGATGATATTAATCAATGCATTCATTGTAGAGTAGGCTACATGTCAAGCTAATAAGATATACATATTTTCATTTTATAACGTGAGGAAGGTCAGTTTGACGTTGCGGAGGTATCTGAACAAGATATACACTCTTCATTAGACGGTAACGTCAAAGTGGAGTGAAACAAAGTTTTGTTTTAAAAACTTATTAAATAACTCAAACACTAGAATTAACGGCTGGAAGCATTAAAAGTCTCCAACTATAGCAATTGGTCGTAAGAACGACATTCAAAACATTTCTCCAAACAATAAATAGTTAAAAAAGAATCTGCAGTACACCCATATATGAGTGGCAAATGTCACCCTCTGTTATTAACAAACAATTAAATTCTCAATAGTCAAAACAGTCAAATTCTCCTATAAAAATGTCCGTAAAGCTCCTCGCTCCAATATCGAAGGGTACAAAAATCCCCAGACTACAACTGCTTTCCACAAAATTGTTTCTCAAGAACCAAGCTAAAAAATCCTTCGTCAACCCACTGAAACAGTCGGCAGCCATATGGGACATGATTCTGAATCCTAAAGGCTCCCCAAACGGTACATCCTGAGCACAAGACGCCTGCATGTCCTATCACCAGAGGACTCGTGTTTACGTTTCCCGGGTTGGTCCAGTTTCGCAGAATTTCGCCGCGTTCGTTCCCGAATCAATACTCGGTTGGATTTGCGACACAAGCAGCCGGCCGGTCAACTGATTCGCGTGTGGTAGGTCAAGGTCCAACGGGAACGGGACCGCGGTAAGTCGTCGAATTGTAAGGATTCCGTGGGCTTACGTAGCAACCGGTACGAGAATGAGATGCATTTTCACGGAATCTTTACGCGTACTTATGGTATTCGATTACGTAGCAATTCCGTGTAGAACGCGTATCTGCTCAGTCAAGGAGACACTGTCAACGCTTAATCGTCTCTCAATCATCCATCTATTGCGACAGATTGACGACTGCGGTTAACACCCGTCAATAGATACTCGTTATTTACACGTATATTCATTTTGTTCCAACGTTTTAATTGGGGGTGGTGGAGGGGGGCGGTGACGAATCGATTCATCATTGAGATACTCTTTTCCATTTCTCATACATCACTTTGTATATAAACTCGTCTATTTTATTGGAAAACGTTCCGCCGTGCCTACACTCATTTTGTTTCAACCCTTTAATCGAGGGATGCCGAATTAATTCATCGTTTTTTTTTTTCTATTTCTTATAGATCTTCCAGTATCTTGATTTCGTTTCAACCCTTCGACTGGGGATAACGAGTCAATTCGTCATTCTAGTTCGCTGCTACCGTCTAAATGATTTCCATTTGGTATTAATTACAATGAACAGGAATCAAACCGGAATTTTTTGTCTACAAGAATTTTGAAAAAGCTGAAACTGTTGAAGCTCTCAAATCCTTTTAATCTATCCCCTGCGTTAAATTGCGTCTACTCGTTTTCACCGAAAGAATGCATATAATCCGCAGTCCACTGATCAATTTGTAAATATTCCCGTACAGACGGCGTCCCTAAAGAGTTAAACAGCCACTCGTGAGCACAAGACGATCCTTGTCAAGAGAACCCTGATCAACACGGGGGAATACACACCACAGTCTCTCATCCCGTAAAGAAGAACCTACCATAGACGGTGGTCTCGTCAAGGATGTTGACGCGTTTCTTGCAGAACCGCGCGAAGAACACGGTGAAGAACATCCTGAGGA
Source organism: Halictus rubicundus (assembly GCF_050948215.1). Taxonomy (NCBI): domain Eukaryota; kingdom Metazoa; phylum Arthropoda; class Insecta; order Hymenoptera; family Halictidae; genus Halictus; species Halictus rubicundus. Next base: position 7,402,928 of record NC_135151.1, read on the forward strand.
AGTAGTGTATCTCGATTAGGCCGTAGATGGCGACGATGGCGAGGAACACGCCGGTCAGCACCCAACAAGTGATCATGTTGACAGGCTTAGCGTACGTATCGTCCTCGGCAACCTCCTCCCGTCTTCGAACCGAGAAAACAGCCGTGGAAAATGGCTAAATGTTAGTCAGGCTTTGGAATTCCGCCACCGGGAAGCCGAGCACCACTTTATTGATTCGCTGACGGCGTTTCCTGGGTGGTTTCTCGCCGACGAAGCGCTGCGCTGCTCGACTAGCATGACAGAGACTGATCGGCTTTGGGAGACCGGGACGCTCGTCTTCGGGGACCAAATCCCGATCCCATGTCTCCGGCGCACCAAGATCTCGATCTTCGCCGAGCAAACTCGCGTTGAAACCGGGAACGGAGAGCCTCTCGAAGAACACCGCGAAGAACACCTGCAACGTGAGAAACGTGTCGACGTGTGATCGCGACAGCATACGAACTGCGTTTTTCAGAAAACGTTGCGCGCGCGGAGGGCTCCACCTTTGCTAACCGACGCGAAGCGTGCGCTCGACAGCGGACGGATAACGATCGCAGGACATCATCTCCGATGCTCGTGCACCGGAAGTCTAGAGGTGACAGGATACTCTATTCGATATTGGCAAACATTCTAGAGTTGCTTTAGTTATTAGACACCGTCACGTGGAGGACGCGCTGCCAGCTGGCTATGATAGAGGCGATGGAAATAGGTGTCGCGAGTCACGCTTCGGACCACTGTCGGTGGAACGGAGATTCGTTGGTGTGCGTGGGATTTGTTGGTGGCGACAGGATGCTTGTGTGTAGACGGTTGTTGCAAGGAGGATCGTGAAGATTCGGTTTTGGAAGCGTTCTCGCGGTGAGAGTGTTAACCTTTTGCCCTTGAAGCTGTTTTAACTAAAAAAAAACCAACACATTTCTTCTGATCTAGAATATCTCCGCTGCACATGATTTACTTCCTTTTATACACCTGAAGCTTATCAGTATCACTCGTATTTATAACATTTGAATTTCTGGAAATTTCGTCAGCACAGACGTAGTAATGTACAAATTGTTTCAAATTATAGCAAAGCAATTTTTAATGACGCCTATGAGTCTTCATGCGAGCGCCAAGTGTTAATATTTGTCAGTAACGAACATTTGATTTGCAAAGAATTGATGATGTTTAAATTGTCATCATATGAGCAAGAAAAGTGGTGAAACAATAAACCGTTCGTGTTTTTTGTGAGATGATTTGTGTATAATACAGCGATGGGATATTGAGGACACATTTTGATGTGGATTCGAATGTCTCTGAAATCGTTGGAAAATTCGTTTCGAAATTGAATCTCCTTGTTTTATGAAAGAAAGCTGAGGAGTATGCACCTTATGTTATTGCAAAGCTGACAGTACACCTTTCATTCGAAGTTGAACAAAATTGCTAAAAAAAAAAAAATAGTACATCAATTTTTATTTCGTGGAATTCATTACAGATCTATGGAACATTCAGTCGTGAAAGAAATTCTTCGAACGTTTTCAAAGAAAATGAAGGATGCATTGAAAAAGCAGAGACTGTTTGGTGAATCGTCAATGTTTAAACAGTTACGATTTTGTAAAAAAAGCAAGCGCTTAACAATAAATCTTCAACAGTTTAAACATTGACAATTTTTCGAAAATGGGAAATACAGTGTTCAAACACTCTTTGAAGTCACTGTGTACAGAGTCAACCCTTTCATAAAACGTGATGAGCAAAATCTGTGTCACCTAAAACCTGCGATGAAAACATGCGTGCTATATAAGGGTTGTCCAAGTTTGTTAACCCTCGTACGCCGTTTAAAAATAGTTGCGTGAAAGTAATTTCACATTTTAAAGAGACACTGTAGAAACTCGATCACCCGAACTTCAAATGTGACAGCTCGATTCAAAGCGATCTATACAAATAATTAAGGGGAAGATGCGAAATAACTAAAAAATGATCGCGTAAATGTTAGCAGAAACGTGTCTGGTAAGTTCATTTCTTATGACTAGACTGCGGATTTTGTACATTTATGCCAAAAATGACTAAATTAAATTCAGGACAGTACAAACATTCGCAGGATGTAAAAATACTGTTACATTATTTACAACTCGTTAAAATTGCAAAAGAAAGAAATACATGTTTGTGTAGCTCCTGTATCTTGAATCTAATGTATATCCGTGGTCTAATCATAACGGAGGTTTTATTATGCAATTTAGGTTGCAAACAATTTTGTCACACCAACAGAAAAAAAAAATAGATAAAACACTGTACGAGATTTAGCAGCAAGAAATGAGTGAACTTTCAGAAGGACAATTTTTGCACCGTGTTCTCACAATGCTGTATTATAGAAGGGTTGAATGGATCTAGAATGAAACCGTGTTCATCAACGCTTGATATTTTAATAAAGACATAGGTTGTCTTATATCCTATCGTACAATTTACGACACGAACAGAAAAAAATAAAAGAGAGTACAGGATCAGAAAACGAGGAAGAAGTAAATATAAAAAAAAAACAGTTAACTTTTGCTCTGTGTGTGTTTTTAACGTTGCAGAAGGGTTGAAAGAGTGCTATCACAATATTATTGAAGGGTTGGTAGAAGGTACAAGGGAAACAGATGCAATTTACTCATACTTAAATGTTTGGTAATTGAATAATGTAAACAATATTTTGAATAATGAGATAGACATTTTTAGTGGCGCCTCAGAGTCGTCACTCGAGTTCTGAGGGTTAAGAAAGAGCAACTGAAAAATATTTCAAAAATAATATCGAAGCTCTTTATAACAATATTGAAACCTCTAACGTGTATCATCCCAACCACCACTCAATGAGCCCGCTCGAAACCCAATCGAAGAGAACAACAGAAAACTTCAAGGAAAACCTACTTTCAATACTTTTTCCCTCGGAACGTCAGCGCTTATCAGTCTCCTCGCGTCCCACCTCGCAATTCCAAAACTCACGGTCCAAAAACCATGGATCGGCAATGCGCCACTCGAAGCTCCGTTATCAGGCCTTCTATCAGCTCTGTAATCTCTTCGCCGTTTAATCTCCAGACACTGCAATCGATGGCGGCACACGACGATGAAAAGACCAGCTGGTGGAAACGCACCCCTTGTATCCGTTGCAACCTCCGGGCTTCAATGCACGCACATGCTCTCCGCGGATCGCGCGCGCACCACCGATCTCGAAAACACTCTCCTTCTCTCTCTCTCCCTCTCTCTCTCTGTCTCTCTCTCACACACACACTCTCTAAAATCGGTCTGTTCCTGGCGACGACATCTCACGGACTGGCGGATTGGCGTCTTCGCGGGTTCGTCGTCACCCTCGGCGCCGGGACGTCCCTTTTCTGAAGTCGCATCTGCGCCGAGGACATCCAACCATCAAGCCGGCGGTCGACCAGGTGGGAGACGAAGCCTCACCGAGCCTTGACGTCAGAATCCTTCGCCGGCTGTGATCATGGCAACCGAGTCGTTGTTTGTAGGCGGCTGGCCGACAGAGACGGTCTGACCATTCCAGGACCGGCTTGCGAAAATCGGATAAATGTTATACATCATTCGCACGATTTCGGACACCTGCGAACGAAGGTTTCTAGTTTTCTGGTGCCGGTTCACAGATCAGTGCGATGAGATTCTATCTGCGCTCGGCGTTTGAATTTTAAGTTACACGCGGACCTAACGATTCTTATCGCGACTTGATTCATGTTCCGGTACATGAAGTGTTGAAGTTATGATTTTTACCAGAAGTAAACCGAACTGACCGTTCTGTACCAAAGGAAGCTTAGAAATCGTCTTTTATAGAATCGTTTGAAATGAAATGATTAGATTGCCTTACCGAAGCTGAGTTGTTGGTTCACGGTTGAAAATGCTGTTGCTGTTGAAGGAGCTATCTAATAATCCTTAGCTATGGACTATAGACGTTGAGAAAGTACGCGATAATCGCTGGTGGGTAATTTGTTAACTATGCGAGGTAGGAGAAGTTTTGGAGATTGAATTTTCGTTATTGATTTATTTTTGCGATTGTGGACAACGGACAATTAGGAAGGGAGAGTAGCCTAATTCGGCCCTCTGGCTATATGGAGCCACCGTGTAAAAGCAGAATTATTTAGCAGGCACGTGACAGGAAGATTACAAAAAGACAGATAAAGCGATGCATGGCATATGGCGAGATATTGGGAAGTGTTTACTTTATGTGATCGTAACTTTAAAACGAGCATTTTTTACTTTTTGTAAATAAAAGTCTATATTGTGCGTACAAAGAAATCGTTAAAAATATGAATTAATAATTATAGAAAGCTATGAATGAAAATGATGGATGGTGATGCGTTTATTTCCGGGAATATTGTGCAACAAGATAGAAGGTTTCAATAAAAAATTGAATGAAATTTTTCATATCTTTATATCGACGATTCTAGTAAGTTCGTGATAAGATAAAAATTTATTAGATACAGTTGCTTCTCTTTTTATAAACTTCTGCAGAATTTTCCATTCTGCATCTGCATAAAGATTTACGGTTCAACCGTTGCAGTCGTGTATTTATAATATTCCACACTCTCCAATTCCAAAAAGGTTCACCTGTTCATATAAAAACACACTATGCATAACTCCATAAAAAACCTTCATTTTAAATTCAATGATGACGCTGCTAGACTGCGATGAATTTTAATTAATCACCCCACCGTTGCTTCGCTCAATAAACTTGGACACATTTTTGTATGGATTTTTGTAAAAACGCATAGAATATCAGGATGGCACGAACCCTCTTATCTCTTCCAGCACGCGTTGACCGTTTCGCTAATGCATCAGAATCTAACAAATAAAGATTGCATCTCTGGCTCTACAGAATTACAGAATTTTTACTGGCGGCATGATTTAAAAAAACGGACCGTGAATAATGAACAATCGGAAATCGTTTCCAAACGATAAAGTCATAAATTCCGAAACGAAAAACCACAATTGCAGTTAAAAAGTCTTTGAATCATAATTGGGCACGTGCGTCCTCGGCCTTTAGGTACTCGCTAATTGATCCATGAAACACACGCTACGTCCGCTTTTACATTCACCGAGAGATCACGCGGATTATTTATAAAAGATTCAACGTCAATTTATTCGATATTTATTAATAAACCAGCGTATTATTAAAGCGCAAACAACGTCCCAATACACCATGATTGCGTCATAATTGATATAAATTGAGAAGGAGAATTGAAAAATCGCAATTCAGACCTGTTTTGCAAGAATTTCAACGAGCTTTGGACAATCATCAACGAAATGGTAGGAATTGACAGCAATTAACAGCGACACAGAGATGCAAAATGCGAGGATAACAAGACATCGCGCGAAAAATACGCGAAATGAATTTCTACAAAGCGGAAATATGTCTGTTGAGCTAACGGAAAGCACTGTTTACGTTACATAGTTTTTCGAGTGGGTACATTAAGATAAGATTCGCCAGAGACTGATAACCAAAATGGAGAAGAACTCCTCCCCAAAGTATTGTAACAATTAGGTAAAAACATTAATTCTTTTCGTTTAATTTCACACAAGAAACATAGCAAATTTAAAGGATAATATTCCATCACTGATAATAATGATAATAATTATTTAACATTATTATAACACCATTCATTGGATAGTATCACACAATGATAAAATACTGTTCTAAACTTGACGAATAATGTTGACAGTAATGGTTCAATATTTTCTTAAGCCTATTGTTTACAGCTAAGAACCATGATTTAATCAATTCTTCAACAGCAATAGCAATTTCAATTATGGTCCAAAAAATCACGCGCACTAACGTAGTACAATAATTTATCATTATTTACCATTATTTTGTAAAAGAAGATTTTTAAGCTTCCTTTTGGTACAGTATTACTATAAAAACTTCGATTTTCAGTAAATAAAGCATTAAAATGAGAGAACGTTTTCTTTTTTTGAAAACTTTCTACTGTCCAAGTTTCAAAAAGTTCCCTAATCCTTTCGATTTCTGGTTCGAAGCTGTGGAATTTTGATCGTGTTGGTAAACATAACCGGCTGTACAGATGGCGAAAGATCGCTAAGAATAATGACTATGAGCTCTAGTGGCTATATTTTATTAGAATCTTGATTGTACGACGAAAATCGGAAGGAACTCCTTCGTAACCCAATATTTCCGAGAAGATGCCCGAGGGAAAGCAGATAAATCGTCTATGAGATAGAATTAATAAACTTCGTTAGAACATATTCGAAATAGCTCTGTGGGAAACGGCGATGTTACTCACCACGCCGGATCAATTTACGAGCTTGTAGAAGGCGCGGTTCTTTTTGTAAATTTGCATTCGACTCGGTCGTTCTACGACACCTTAGTACCGGTGTGGAAATTTTCGTCTGCCGCCGCTCCTACGTCGCAAGGACACCCAGAAACTGATGATCTGGTTTGTCCCGGTGGGCTTTCGAAAGCTGCGCCGTGTAAGTATAACGTAATTGTTGCTGGACGACAGGAAGAACAAGCGCATGGTTCGTTAAACGTTGTTCGAAGGCGAGGCATGCTCCGAGGCCCAGGAAACGCTTTCCTGCTGATGTTTTATGGAAAACGCGTGACACCTTCGACCACGAAATCGACGCGGAACTGATCGAGAACCAAGGAGCTGCGTCATGGGAATTACTATAGGTAGCTCTTCGCACCATCAAATAAACAGCGACAGAAAATTTATGGGCATTCTTTGGAACCATCGTTGTTCTAATATTTACCTCGTTTTAACCGTTGTGTTAATGATTTGACCAAACTTCTCCAAGATGTTTAATAATATTGTAGTGAACTAGTTAAATTTCATAATTTTGGAGCAGTTTCTTATACCACAATAGGATAAATTAATTTATAATCACCTCAGAAAGAAGAAATCAAATTGAAAGTGAATGTCCGTGTACCCGGGTCATCCTTATGAACATAAAGGTTAAGATTCCCAATATTGAATCTCGAAGATCTGCTATACCTCATTTGAAGGTTTCAGTGCTGAAAAAAGGTCCTGATCTCGACATTTTTGTAGCCAAACAGGGTCTTCTATGTATCTGACTACTAAATCCTGAATTTTATACGCGATTGCCATGACAAAAAATTGTTTGTCCGAGCTATCTTGTATAAGATTCTCCTCGATAGAGCAGAAATTATTACAGTGATAGAACGTTGGATATTACCTGCACTACCCAGTTAAAAAATCTGTGTTCCTGTCAAGCGTCATCAAGAAAGTAAAAGGTCGATTTGTACCATCGGGTCACGCGTGGAACGGAAGCGATACAGTTTCGTTCGCCAAAGGATTCTTATAGGATTTAAATGTCAATGGATGCTATACAGCGAAGCCGATTAAATCCGATACATGCAGCTAGGCTTTTGGCCTTTACATGTCTGGAGGAATCTTTGTCTGAACGTTACCGACCTACATTTGTTCCCTAACAGACCGGATATGCGAGAGCGTATAGGAAACAGAACCGTTTCGCTGAAACGTTAACGGCGTTTACTGCAAAAGAAATGATCGATCCGTTTATTTAAAAAATTCTCTCGTACAGCATAATAAGTTAAAAAATAAGGTTCCGCATGCAGGGTTTCAGGATACTTTGTACAGCTCTCGAGGTCCGCTCAATCACGGCCGTAAAAGAATTCCGTGACGAATGGCTTGTCTCCTGGTTCGTACTTCTTTAGAGGCCTATCGTATGGGATGGGGAACACAGGTACGTTCTTCTCTTCTTCGTGAACCGGAAATGTCTCTGAACCAGTCTAAAAAGATGGATGTTTATTTCCTGTCTTGCAGGAACAGAGAGCGTTAATCATCAGACTGCGGATTTTGGATTTTATCTTCTTTGGTACGTGATAAAATCCTTGAAAAAATGAAGAAATTGTTCCAATTGCAATTTTTATGAACTAGGACATAAAAACATGTATTTAAGTAGAGATCCTCAGTCCAGTATTCGTCGAATTTTTCAACGGTACAGTAAAATATTAAAAAATGTCTACTGAGACTCTGGACTTCTTTTGAAACATTTTAGAACCCTAAGAAAGGGAAGATAAAGAACTCGCACAGCAGTTGGCCATTTTTATCCAGGAATTGAATTTTTGTCGTGCGTTGTAAAAATCCGCAGTCTGATAAACCGTAATTTGTACGTACAATGAATTTCGGAATAAATATAACGCCAGCTTCGTAGCTCATGATGAAGTGACTATTTCGGAATGTACCCCACGCGGCTTTGCTCAAGTTAGCGCTGGTAAGGACGAACCACGCAATCCTCTTCAAATCCGGCGAGAATCTCGTGTACGATTTAATGTGAGGCATGGCTTTGTCTCTGGCTGTGTGCGAAGCCTTCCACTGGCTGAGGATGTCAATCGAACGTCTCGTTACATAGACAAAATTGCTAAACACCGTCTTTCCTCCGTAAGGTCCCCCGCGTCAAGAAACACGATGTTCCCTCTAGCATCAAACTCTAGCATTTTCCATAACAAAATATATAAATTTCAATTTTAATCACAAAAAATTTCATCCTGTGTTGCGTCGCGCGCTAACATCTCCTTAGCGTCGCAATCCTATCCCCTCCACCTCACAATGCACCAATGAGATCGCACCGGTGATTCAGCTGTGAATCGCTAGATCCACTTAGATCACAGGAAAAATATCTTCCACTGCTCTCAATCGTCTTACCGTCTCCCAAGTGACGGGAGACATTACAGAGGAAATGTGCCCCGTTGTTTCACTTACTATAGATAGGATTCTATCCATTCCTGCTTAGAATGCGTCTGGAGGCTGTAAGGCAAGCAACAGGACCCAACGCGACAATCAAAGCTGTCCTTATAATTTTTAATCGAGGGATAAATGAAATGAAAATTCGGATGGCTCTTTAAACCCTTCGCCGTCTCTCTAGACATTGAAGGTACTATCTCCTTCAGGAGCCAACTCTCATAGTTGGGGCCTAAACTGCCTATGCTGGAACTCTGGGCCACGATTGGCCACTGAGGAGCATCCGGGGGCAATGTGGCGTGCTTTGAGAGCACAGAAGCTAGCTTTTTGTGCCCCCATAGCTCTGACTCGCGGTTTTTATGGCTCCCAGGGACGGAGGCTACGAAGAATACGTTCACCGACGAGAAATTGGCTCTGCGGACGGCAGAAATCCACTCTGTCAAAGCTGGCAGCCTGTACGTGTTCAGGTAGCGCTCCAAATCCTTCTTAAAATCCGTCGGTGACTCCCCGTCGCCGGGATTCGCGGATTCTGGCAGCGGAGGCAGATGCGGCGATATCCAAAGTCTGATCAGGACAGAATAGAACCAATTGTTTATCGTCTAAGGTTCATTCTTCGAAAGAAACAAATATTAACAAGGAGGCTGCACGGTTCCAGAAATCGCTTTTTGGATAAGACCACATAGACTATATAATACATAGTTACATAGCCAGTACTGACAAACTCTAATGGTTTTTTGCCTGGTGGGTCTCCGATTTCGAGGAAAACTAGTTTTCACTACGACGTGCTTCCATCTAGCTAAGCTAAATTTTTAACTTTGTTATAGGTCAATGAATGCGTCTCGAGATAGGCTACACACTTGTCTACACAAAGACATTCAGGAATCACCTCTTTTCAAGGAAGAGGAAACCTTTTTGAGGACACCCTGTATACTACAAAGTCTACATGGCCTCCTCAAAAAAACAATTTCCGGAACCGTGCAGTCTTCTTGCGTGTCACTTTGAACAGTATCTCACAGACCCTTGAGTCCTGTTCTCCCAATCGTCTGAGTACAAGTTTGCAGTGGACACTACCACTCTTATGCCCTTGTCTTTGTACTTTAGGATCATCACCTTGGTGTGATGGCAGCCAAACTTGCTCGGCATTTGAATGGGGAGCATGGTGATGTTCAGACCCACTTTCTCCTCGTCGACCCTTTCGCCGTATAAAATTAGCATATCTGTTCGCTGACCAGCCAGCAAGTATTGTAAACACAACCACCCTACATCGACCATGAAATTAATTTGTAAACTAGAATCTATTTCTCCCAAGCTGATGTCCAGAATTTCAGGAAATGTTATCGAGAACTGTTGGTCGTATGTTTCTTTTGCGTTTTGTATCCTTGTGAAGAATAGGTGGTATGGTGCTGAAAGAGCGTACTTCAAGGCAAAATTTCCTGGCTCGACTACAGACACCTTTAGACCGTGATGCTTCATCATTTTAATAGCTTTCTCTCTGAGCTCCTCTCTTGACTTTGCTGTTTTACATTGCTGGAAAGATTCTATCAGTGATGTGCTCTTGGAAGAAGAACTATGACTACTGTCTGAACTTCTAATTAAAGTCTGAATACATTCGATATCATCATCATGATTTGACTTAGACTTTTTAATTTCATTCTGATCATTATTATAACTACTGTTTCTCTTTTTTCCTTGGCTAGGCTCCTCTTCCTGCATTCTCTCCTCTACCAGTTTCAGTTTAGTCAACTCCTCCTTCATTACGTTTACTTTGCTGGTGTCTACGCTGCTTTTACTACTGCTGTTAGAAGCTTTGAAAAGTGCTCCAGCCACTTGGTCCATTTCTTTTAATTTATTATCCCTCCTTCCCAATGTTGCTTGCTTATGCTTCTCTATCTTGTCCTTTAAACTCTGATCGGACCCCTGATTTTTGCTTGTGGTAGTGGAAACTTTTGTTACGGATTGTGTCTTACTTTGATTACTACTCTTTTGCTTTTTCAATACCATTTGCAGTATTTTTAATTGATCTATTAAGAGGGATCGATCAGAACATTCAAATCCTGGATCATCAGGTACATTGATCTCTCCCTCTAATTGATTTATTACAAGTTTCTCCACTGAAATGAAAGGTTCACTGTTTTTCTTGCTTACCTTGATTGAATAGAAAATTGGAAAAAATTCGAAATTAATAAGTATTACTCACGATGTGGATGTGACATCTCGTTGAAGTGAATCGGATTTTTTCGGTAACATTTTTCCATATAAGGACATTTCTTCTTAACCGCTCCTTAAATTTGGAATAGCACAATATTAGATCAGTTCTGTGAGGTTAGGCTTTAACCTCAAAAATATATAAGTTTGCCTAGAAATTACTATTCTTACCATCATTGCTATAAGACGTCATTGCCATCGCTATCGAATTCACAACACGAACACTCGAATATAAATTTAAATATAATTTTATTAAGTTACACAAAATAACCATTAACTTATGTCAGATTTTTTTATAAACACACACTGATTATTATTATACTAAACTACAGAAATGAAAGACAGAGGGCACTTCTGTCTAGTGATAATCGTGTAGCCCAATCACCATATGGGGTTTCGTGTCTCACGATCTGAAATACCGACATCGTTAACAACAACTAGATTTCTTACGCCCTCTACACTGACGAACGATAAATGTTGCAACTAGATCCACGAGAAGCTTAGACCATACACCTATGATAAATGGAAGGACCTCCGACCGAAGGAATACCAATTTTAGGCAAAAAATATCAATTTTAAGAAAAGGAACTTTTGAAAAATTCAGAAGCAAATTTCAATTAGAAATCCAGGAAAAAAGCTGACGATGTTCATTGAATGACAAGTTAATCCGAAACAAAAACTGTGATTTTCGGTTAGTAATTCAAAGGAGCTTACCAAGAAGCTGAAGGTGGACCAGGGGAAAATAGGGAAAGCATTGAAGGCCCACCTTGGCCCATCCCGAGCTAGCCTAAAGTAAATTCTGACACAATTCAATTAAATACACAAGTTTTTATAATTAGTAAATCTTAAATTCTATTTTACAATGTTATTGCAAATTATAAATCAGCAGCTATTAGCTCGATATTATTCTCGATTTGTAAGATACTAAAAGTTCTTACAAATAGAGAATAATACCGATTGCCCAGGTCTCACCACGAGGAGGTTGCTGTGCGAGAGACCCGAAAGGAAGCCAGAAGGAATTCAACACGCTTCCTTCTGACTCCCTTTCTTACAATGACGATTTACAATATTACATACTAAATTTCGCAGATCGCTAAATGGGGAAGATTACTTTTGCACAGACGGAAAAGGTCACTTTACCATTTAGCATATATCGAGTAATTATTGCGGAGCAAAAGGTGTGAATCGGAGAAGAAGTCTCCGATCCACGGGAGGTGAAGAGCGAATCAGGCAGAAGGCTCTGATTCTTTCGAAGAGAGAAACAAAACCGAACCAGAGCAGAAGGCTCCGGTTCAAGGGTGACGACGCGTACAATGCTTGCAGCCCAACTCCAGCCAGCATCGATACCCGACGTGTCTTCACGAAGAGCGATGGCCGAGAGAAGCGTTCAAACGATACCCTAAGTTTCCCCCACCCACCTGCCGCCAGGCAACGACTAGCGTTGAGGCGACTCGGGTGGACTTACGGCAGGGAGGATTTTACACGAGTGAACAGATCTCTCGAACATCCCTCTCAATGGATCTACGCCGAGCACCGGTACCAACCGGTCTGGTACATACAAGCAAGGTCCGACACAGCAGAAATTCTTTTAATTTCGAGAGATTTAGTGTTCGTATCGAAAAAAGGCTCTGTACAGACGTAGCAAAGACATATACAAACACGGTGGTATGCATTTTTAATTGATTACTTACTTATTTAAGACGTAAAATGTCTAGAAAAAAAGGCACAGCGTAACATAGCATGACAGTCAAGGCCAAATGCCTGCCGGCCCCCGGGTCTACTCCTGTACCTCCTCTGTGCTATAACTATCCTCTCTGCCCCCACTCTGATCGCGTGCTTTGCCTGTTCGACGTGTTCCTCCGCAATTTACCTTATTGAAACGAGCGCATGAATCGCAATCTGGAGGTAAAGTACTTTGATTTTGAATCCGATTTCGTCCAAATTGACCGCTGTGTGCCGCGTGCCGCACAATGGGCAATTTGGAGGAAATCTACCTCTACCTCATTTCTATCGAAAGTTCTTTGATTTTTAATCCGATTTTGTCCAAATTGCCCACTGTGCGGCGCGGCGCACATTTCGCTGTAACTTTTGATCTAAAAAAGATATCAAAACGAAATTTGAACTAACAAATTTTTCTAAAAAGCCAATAGTAGACAATTACGCTAATTCAATAAGCAAAAATTGTATGTTGTGCACTAACTTCTCGATGATAAGAAGAAAGAACATTAAGAGCATAATATAAATGCACTTGCGGCTCTGCTCAATAGATACTCCCGAGATAATTTATTCATTTTGGGAAATGCAAATTAAGGCTGAAAGATCGCACTTTTAGATGGAATCATTTACATTTGTAGGAAAATTCAAGATCATGTTGATCTTATCTCACCGGAGATAAATCTCATTCGGTAGCATGGGGTAAAATGATAGAGGTTTGAGGGATTACTTGAAGACGATTTTAGAATGTGTTCCCGTAGGAATTTTTTAATGTTTCGGGCCTCAAATTAAAGTGGGTGGATAGTACTTTATGACAGGGTAATTTAGGTTTAAAAATGATTACAAGATCATGTGAAAAAATTTTTAAAACCCGGTCGTCAACTCGGTCAAAATTGACTTGATTTTAAGGGGAGCCTTCGAATCACTTTTAAAACGTATTTTCATATGATTTTCGAAATTTCGCGATCTTAAATTGAAGACAGACAGTTCCCCTTTGTGATAGGGACACTTGGGTTTAAATAGAAATTCGAAATCGTGTCACAAGGTGGGCACCTTCCTGGAAAGATAGTCGTCTCTCAGGTTTGACGAAATATGAGAAGATTTCGCCTGTTAAAGGAAAAACGAGATTAACGTTATCGCGACAAAACACTGTCCGATACCAAAATCCTGAAAATCGGAGACGAAAACTTTGCCAAATATACGAAGGTATTGAATTTGAGTATTATACTGTAATGCTTCTCATGAAGATTTTACGATTTTATACGATCGTATAGTGAATCTAAGATTGAAGCCTCGATTTGACAATCAAGTTTTCATTAATATATCATGAATCATCTTTCCGTGATCTCCTAACTTATCAGGAGACGAATTTTCTCGTAAGTAAGATGACTCATTCTCTTCCACTCATTTTTATCAGTGATTTATATTTCAATTTGCTCATGAATTTCAACACACAATAAATTGTACACCTTATTGTGTACATACAATTTTTTCAATTGTATCTGTACGTATTAATATATACAAATCCCGTTATAAAGAATAGTGCAAAGATGTAAAAAAAATGTACAAAAAAACAGCCGAAGTGTTTAGGGATAGAGAATGTTGCACCAATAAATAGTTTACAGCAGTAAACATTGAAAGAGATCGTGGGTCACGTTAAATGAGTGCTAATTGATAAGCGGAGTACTATTTCGTAGAAATAGAATTTTTGCTATAATAATAAAGTATTTGTTATTTTTTTCACGCGATGTGCACTAGGCCATAGTCTCGTATTAATGTTCATTTTAATGAACAATGAATTCGTTATTGGATAGATGAAATTTATTTGTTTATCTAAACAGAAGCGATAAAATAATAATCACGAATCGATAATCTGCAAATGCTGCATACAATCAAATATTTTCCAATAGTAGTACGATTACTTGAATTCAATAACACAAATTGTATGTTGTGTACGAACGTTATCACGAAAATTTCTCGATGATAAGATATTACTTTACAGAAGAGAGGACACTAGGTACATAATTGCACTTGTGGCTCTGCTCAATAGATTCTCGATTGGATCGTGCAAGAGAACGGACGTGCGTTCGGATATTGTTAGTTAACTTACTCCGTATATAAAAATGACAGGTGAGCACCTCAATTTGTGACGTGACTATAATATTACGATTAACATTTCTTATGGTATCATTTTTCTTTGTATAATCAATTTTGTCAATCTTCATCGACGAACACTGAAAATTGCCGTGTGACAAATATCAATGCTTCATTTTTATTATTAAACTGTAGATCTTTTGCATTTATGACAAAAATGAGTGAGAAGCATTTAAGAAAGCTGCTTTATTATTCTCAATTCATTGAATTTTATGAATCATTTAATGTTACATATGAAACGCAGAGACACATGTTACGTGTTACTTTTGTTATTTAATGCAACTGATAACGCGATACTGCACAATGGCTGTAAGACCATAGATTATACAGAATACATTAAAATTTTTAACAGATATATCTAATACTTGATAATATTTTTAAATATTTCTATCTTTTAAGAGTATCGAAGTAGTGTTATACATTTTCAACCTTTATGATTGTAAAATAAACGAAAATGCACCTGTGATAAGGAGGGAACTTTTTAATTTTAGAAGTGCGCTAATTGCTTATCGTTATCTTGGCTTTTCTGTTAATCTTATCGCTATAGGCGTGTTTCTTCCTAAAATGTAGAATGTTCATTTTTATCGAATTCTTTACCGTACTTTACATTTCCTAAAGAAAAAGAAAATATCTAAATCAAAAATTATAAACGTCTTCAATCAATATTTGATACAAAATGAACTCTTTTATTTGTGTGAAGATTTACTGAATTAGAAGGGAGATAGTCTATTGATTAACTATCGAGGGTCTATAATGATCCTGTTAATCTTTGTCGTAGGATACAGATGGATGAGATTTACGGGAGCCCGTTACACGGTGCCAGGAATGGTCTCGATTGGCAGTGATTTAGATGGTAGAAATCTTGTTGTCGGCCGTGCTTTTCATCACGGCGACATGCTACCAGCGAAGGTGAAGCCGGAACACGGCGTTGCCTACGTTTGTCATGCTGGACAGGAGCATATGAAACACGATTTCGAAGTAAAAACCAATAATTCATTACATAATCCCTGCTGTTTCCAAATTAGAAACTAGATTTTAACAGTCTGTTCGCACTCTCTTGCTCGAGTCCTCTTTCGATTAATTTACTATTGCATAGCGCTCCAATTTACGGCCTTGCTATAACTATGCTTCAGTAGAGACTTTTACACAGATTCAGTCAGCTTTTTTTCTTGAGTAGATTTTGATGCCAGCCGAATTTAAATGGGTTCATGCGTCAAATGGCTACGTCCCAGATGGTGCAATTGAGGGTGGAAGGACAATGGATGGGGAGGTGCTTTATGTTGGTCGTACAATCCACCAGGGGGTTCCATGTGGTGGAAAGGTCAGCCACCAATAGCGGTTTATTTTTAATTATTTTTAAAACTTTAATTTTAACCCTTACACGGCTCACCCTTCAATATAGATTTTAAAAAATGCACCGACTTGACAGACAAAATTTTTAAATCTACAATTACATATTTTACGCACTCGATGAGTCAAATATGCATTTCCGCAATAGATGTTAGTTGACGGAAACTGAAGTCTTTTACCTGATCATTGTTGTCACTTGAAAGTATTTTCTTAGCGTACTAATTGGAATTGTAATTATTTGTTAAGTAATAGTAAAGATATCAGTAACATTGATCTTGTTAATTTCAGATACAACGATCTCACGGCGTACTTTATATTCCCTACGAAGGAAAAGAAGTCCCTTGCAGGGATTACGAAGTGTTAGTACAACACTAATAGATTAACTGTATTACTCGAAATGTAATTGGTTCTGTATAACCACATACTAATCACTGACAACTTCAAATAGGTTTAAGTAAAAACACATCTACCGTTGTGATCATTTCAATTTTTACATGACATGTTTAAAATAAAACCAATTTTGGCAACAATACCAAGACAGTCATTTTCTATTAATACTTCGACAAATTTTTTAAACAGTTTAAAAAATTTTCCAGAGCTAACATTTTTTTTCAAAGCCTCTTTATATTTAAGAGCTATAATTAAACAGGGGTGTATAAGCGAAATTTGTAACATTGTTTATTTACAAATGTTTATACATAATTATTGATACACAGATATTTTTGTAGAATATTTAGCAATTATATATCGGTAGCCTTACGTTAATACAACCATCGTTCGAAAGCAATGTCATATGGATTTGCGAAATTTTATTGTTTATTACCAGACTGCGAATTTTATGCGCTCATAGCATTTTTCTGCGATTCGCATGATTAAGAAATTTGCCAAAGATTTTCAAGATTTATTTCGATCGTAATAAACCCAATAATTACATCGTCCTAAACAACTGCAGTCGATTTCTTGCGAATTCATTTTAATCTGAAAGATGATCATAAAACGGTTGCAATAAATATTAATCTAAAATTATGGGCAATAAATTTTCTATCTGTAAATCAATGCATTATTTATATTTTTAAAAATATTTTTCTTTCTTTTATGTATGTAAAATGTAAAGGCACAAAAAATATATGAACATTTCATAATGAATTCTATGTCGTGGACAAAGTACATCTGCTTAAGAAGTAACATGTTTCTATAATTATGCGATTGCGAGGGAACTGTTGTTAGTCGTCTCCTTCTAAAAATAAATTCGGGTAAAATCTGAGAGCTTCGATTGTATCGTCTCTGCATGCTTTTCCATATTTTTCCGTGACTAGTAATCGTTCACGAGCTAAGAGGACTGATATACCATCTGATTGAGCAAGCTCTTCCGCAGTTAGCGATCCTCTTTCTTTTATCTGTACAAAACGATGCATTTAAAAATATAAACCTGTGTAAAAATTCTTCTAAATTTACTTACTAAGTCCGCTATGAAGTCAACTATAGCGCTATCGTTATGAGATCGAATCTGGAGAACCATAACTCCGCTATCGAAAATTCTCAGCACTACAGGCAAACCTAAAGGCGCTAATTGTCTACTGGCATTTAGTAAATCTTCTGGTGACAAAAGTTCCAAGCCTCTGGCTCTGTTCACGCGACAGTAAACATCTGTTAACGTCATCATCCCTCCAACTTCCTACAAAATAGACTTGATTAATTGTACTATACATTCGTCGATTTTTATCAGCAGTAATTATTAAGTATATTGACTTTAATAGGTTCTTCTAAGATATCAGCTAATTGTTTAGCCAATTGCTTGAAGTATTCGTTGCTGCTTCTGTACGCGTCTCTAGTCACAGGGTCGTCAATGCCGAGACTCATTAAGTAAGACTTAAATCTGACTGTTTCATCCTCCGTGATATCCCCTTGCCTCTCCTGCAATGGTCTTTGATTATGAATGTCAATTTTATAAGGTAGCTGTCGAGAGTCACCCGTATTTTTGCTGAGATGGTTTTCGAAATGGAAACCATGTCTTTGGCCATTTCCATGAGCTTCCTGAGATCTTGAAAAGCCATTGATATACTGTCATCTGTCGCTTTCTGTTGCTCTTGAAGGCTTCTCTCTATTCCTATGATTCCAGTTCTAGTTTTTATTTGTGGAAGCGGTTTTGCAGTGTTCCTGCTATTCTGAGTATTAACATTGTAATCATTGGGTGGTGGAATGGGTGTGAATTCCCAAGCTCGTTTCGAAATAGTATCTGACAAGTGGACAATGAAGGTTGAATCTAAACCTTCTTTAAATGATAATTTTATGTGATTGTGAATACTATTGTCCAATGGGCCAGGCAGTTTATCTGCAAAAATAATAGATTATAGGAATATGATTGAGTATTTAAATATAAAATACAAGTAAAACATACTGCTCGTGGCTTCGGAGAGGTGCATGATGAGTTTTTTACTACGTCCAAAGGAGAACGGACTAGGAACTTCTTCTTCATAGAAAATAATATGACAAAGCGACAGCGAAAGACAAGTATGGCCACGAGATATGTCACCAGGTTTCCCCCAAAGAATTCTATGACTTGTGAGTACGAGCTCACCGCCTTCAAAGCTTGTCTGTCAACAGATGTAGGTTATGTTTCGTTTCATTCAAATACTGTAATTAATTTTAAATACCTTGTTATCACCGTCGTATAATCGCACACCGATGTCACGACGAACATGATTTTCACACGGATAAAACCGTGCCTCGACGTATTCGAACCTGTTCATTGTGCTTGGAGGTTATGGCAGAAGTCAAGGTGTTCGTTTCAATGATCCTCGACGAAATCACGCAATGTGGGTGGGACCACCATCAATTCTACGGTATCTGGACAATCTAGGGATCCAGAATTATTTATTGATCTATTTTTCTTTGAACACTGACCGCATAATTCGAAGTTTTATCTTTGTTCGAATCCCACAATTTTTAATGGAACAAAGCAGCGATACGAGATTGGACAAGTACCATTTCGTAGTTCATACTGACTCATCATCAACGACATTCTGCTGAAATCAATTTTCATTACAACTTTTTCCCTGCGTTATTGCTAAAAGAAATATATTCTTTATTCGTAAAATATATCGAATAAATTTTATTATTTAGAATATCTATAAAATTCTAAGACTACAAGCAGGTTTACCAAATTATCAAAATGGCACCTCGTGAAATAATTTGCTGCTCGATAGAAAAATATAAATAATTTGAGAAAAGAGATGATTCATTATTTGTTTGTAATTTTAGGACGATAAGGATCCAGGTTCACGAATAGTAGAAAATAGAAAGCATTAGTTGTTACTTCAAATATATGTGTTTCGAATTTATTCAGTAAACGAATCGTGTAAATAGAACCGCAACCATGATTAACAATGATCATGTATAGTTTAATAGAACGTGATCTCCCGTGTGCTTATCACACGTTTGTATAGCGATTAACGTTTGTCATTTGTAATATATTTTCTTCACAGTATTAATGCAAGGTGGTTGTTGTTCTTGTTTTTTTTCTTGTTTTGTTGGTTTGGTTTATAATTAAATACAATACAATGTTAATGTGTAACGATACACCTTTATATCTTCCGCAAGCACAAGCTCGAACGTACCTTATCTTAAGGGATATGTTACTATTGCTAAAATCAATATTTAAATCTAGACGAATCATCCCGTGTAGTTCTTCAGTTTTTTCCCATTCAATAAATCTAGATTTTTTTAAAAATACAGACACATAACACCAAGATCAGGAAACTGAAGGAGTAAAAGTACACACATGATGAGTACTCCTCGATGGTACACAGATAATTCACCCTCACAGTTTTCTTTAGAAAAAAGTATTCCACAGACTGAATCAATTAAAGCTAATATTTACCTTTAATGTGTTTTTTGCACAAAACATACGAGTTTTACAAATTTTTCAATACATCCTTTCAAAATTATTTTTCGGTTTCTATCTAACACGTTGACTGCCACATTTCGAAGTTAATTGTTTTCATTGCGATATAATTGAATGGACCAAATTTTATTAGCCCTGTTTAAAACGCTCAAAATAAAATAACCTTTATGATTTTTTCTTGAAAAAACTATGCAGCAGATCTTTTTCAAACTTTTACGATGGTTCATCTAATATTCAAGGGCTATGTACTAATTTTTTGTTGAAGAATGAGCAGCATTTAATTTTTGTCACAATAAAGAAAAATCAAGGCATGCGAATTAAAGGAATGATCACCATAATTTTTATATTTCCACTTTCGGTATAATTAATTAGATTATTACGACTTTGTGGGATTTTTGAAGGATCGATTCGACAGTCAACATGTAAAATAGTAACATAATTACCAAACGCGACTGTTTTCGAAGGAAGATTCTGATTCAATGGATCCAGTCCGTGTAGCATTGTCATCTATAAACGCTTTAACAATTCCCTTAAGTCCGTTTAATGTACAATAGGTGTGTTGCGACTTTCGAATGTACACTTTGAGATTCACAAACGAATTCCCGCAGTCTGATCATCGCAATACGATGGTACGCACGAGCAATAACCCGATAATGTAATTAGAAAGGGCTTGGCAAGGATTGTTCTTCGAAAAGTTTCACCTTAATGAATAAGATACAAAGATTAATGCATATACAGGGTGAGGTGAATGTGCCCTTATCATATCACAGAGAGGCGTAACAAAAATATAAAACAATTTAAACTTATATAGTACTTTTTGTATGAATCGTACACTCATGCAACGGCTACGCGCTGCGATTCGTACCAGAATGACTGGCCGTGATAGAATAAACTATGAAACGTTACAAATTCTATCGATCGAACTTCGTAATAAACACGATAACTACCAGCAGTTATTTAATAGCCTCTCAAAATCTACGATTAGCAGTTGTAGATTTCTTAACCAATTTTTTAATAGCAATCTTACTCGTAAATCGATAAGTCATCCTCAGATATGTAATCTAATCATTCTTTTTACCAATAATATTCAAAGGAAGATTTTCAAGTTTGTTTTAGATGTAAAATAGAATATGGAAGGTATTATTAATGAGCTTCTGGTAGGTAAAGTGTTAATAGTATTAGTTTACATGTTGCAATAATTATATCTTTTATGAAATTAATGTTTACTATTTTGAAAATGAACAGTGTTTAGAATATGAATAAAAAATAAAAATTGATTGATAAAAAACATCAACCAAACATTAAAAAATTGATGAATTGTAATAGCTTTTTCATTTTATTCTTTTTTGAACGATATGAAGAAAAGAATTTCGAAGTAAATTGTCACTTTTCATTAATAAATCAATGACGAGAGAACCGTATAATTACATAAATATGTCGTTTAAAAGATACTATATATGAAATAAAATGTGTTATTTTTTGACAGAACCCGACAGTGAAGAATAAAAATACGAACTGTCCAGAATCTCTTTACGCATCGATCGTGTTTTTAATTTATCTTCCACATACGCATCTAACTCTAAACTGGCAATGTATGAGTAGTTTTTGGAAATTAAATAAAGTCTGTTTCATAATACGTGAACACAAAAGCGACGAAGAAAGTTCGAGCAGACGTGGGTCCCCTTACTTGACCCTGTTTCCAGTCTGTGGCCATTTTCATACTCCAATTACATTCAGCTGACGTTCTTTATAAAACGTATACAAAATAAGCACCTGTGCAGTTAATGTCTATTTTATTCGCAGTCCATGGTAAACCTGAAACGAATCGATGTTCACCTGCGAGTCCCATAAATTAATCCATAAGAATCGACGTGTGCGTCATCACGCGCAGTCAACAATCACTGTGACACAAGTATAGTTATAATTTGGGAACAAGGCCAAATAGGGCGCACATTTCTATGAACTTCCTGTATCGATTTTGTGGCTCGAGTTTATCGCTGCAGCGGGTCCTGCACAATGCATATAATATGTATACACGAAACGCATAGAAAAATGACATTTCTATCAAACCAACAATCATATTTGTGTATGACAATCTCCGTAACAGTGGTCACCAATGATGTTCATTCTGGTGCGAATCGCTTAGCATTATTATTGTCATCATCACTCTGTTCTCCTGCTCCCTCTTTTTCTTTAACCCACTTCCTACAATCTTTCATGCAATTCCTCACAATCTGTCATAGTCATCATTCCATTTTCTCTCGTTCACTCTAATAATCCGTTTTCTTCTCCTCTCATTCGTCTACACACTCGTTCTCTTATTACACACACATTTGTTCTCTCTTTCTCTCCTGCCTCTCCTTCTCTCTCTCTCTCTCTCTCTCTCTCTCTCTCTCTCTCTCTCTCTCTCAATCTCTCTCAATCTCAATCTCGTATACGCATACGCTCTCTCTCTCTTTCACTCTCGCTCTCTGTTTCTTAATTTCGTCTATAGCTAGCCTCTGACAAAACTAAATTTTGGTAAACGAGAAGCAAGCTATTGAACGCCATCAATATTTTTCTCTCCCTGTCTTCGTTCTGCGCCGTATGCAATATTTTTTTCCTGTTTAACAGTAAACTTAGTACGTATCGTAACATGTGCGCACGCGACACGCACAACCACGCTCTTTGACCGTGTTAACTGTTTAATTAATTAATAGGGCAAGGCGCGGGTGTGGGTGTGCGTGCAAGCACCTCATAGGTATTAAGAATAAAAGATTAATTTTGTGCTGATTTACAACAGTGTTAAATGATCGTTCGACTTACATGTATACAGATTATACATTACGTACTACGTACGATTTCAACAGCGCAGAGTGCACCGCGGGGACAACTTAATTAGTCGTGGCTCACGGCGGCCATTTTGCCCCTGGATAGCTATCGATGCCTCAATTAGGCACGCGGCTTCGGTCAAAGGTTATTTACAGGGTAGCCCCCCCCCCCCAAATGAGGTACGACGAAATATGCAATTTTCAGCGGAGAAATGTTGTAGGCAATTGTTGGTCACGATTTTCACCCAGGAATCTCGAAAATGTTTAAAAAATTCACCAAACCAGACGTATTGCACCCCCATACGATCTGTAGGATGTAAATTCACCCATTTTCTCGTTTTAATTATTGTGATGATTCTTTTTATTCACTGTGATGATCTTTATAGTTTTGATTTTGTACTGTTTTTGCTGTAAGATGTATTTTTATTAATTCTTAAATTTTATTTACACTTCTGTGTTCCTCGGAATGAAAGTTCACAAATTTTCTTTGTTTAAACACAGCGAAACTGAAAATACAATATTCCTTTAAAATGTAACATAACTGAAACATAATTTGTTAATTGAATGTGTAAAGCTAAAATGGGCAAATTATTGTCCTAAAATGTTTTAAGCACCATATGGGGGTCGCAGCAAATAAATTTTCATTTTCAGAAATTGATTGCCTCGTTAAACATAAACGCTCAAAATTATAGACACATAATGGGTGAAAGATGCGCACAATTTTCCGCAATAATTTTAGAAGACAAGTGTTCAAGAGCATGTGTTTATTTAATCTTTTCTGATTCGAGTTTTGTATCCGTATTTTTGGGGACACGCTGTGGAAAAATAGTCACGCTATTACATTACAGTAATTGTCATCCATTAAATTTCGATCGATGAGTTGTGTTAGCACGGGATCTGTATCCGAAATTTGCGGGTGACAATCTATGGGTTCCAGGTGCAGTTGGCGACTCGCCTAAAATTATAGGTCACTAAATGCAGTATATCGCATTATCACCGGCATGTAACAGATATTATAGATACAGTCGGATCGATAGTACTTGTCCATTCAAGGCCATTCCCGTCGTCGCGAGTCTCGCTGGGAATAGTTCGAAGTTCTTAACAGTAATCCAAAGTTTCTAATCTCGCTTTGGGGGCATTCTGGTTTAGAGCGTCGTCTTTAGGCCATTTGGGAATTTTTTCAAGAAATCAAAAGACTGTTCTGCATTGATTTCTTGTATACTTGTTTAATATCGTCTGGGGCATACAATATATATTTTTCTTTTTTGAGCCAAAATACTTATTGTACGAGATGCAATTTGTTTAAAAACCAAATCTGTTTAGAAAAAGAAGCGTTTCACAGAATGCCACGATTGTAATCAATTTCATAATTTGAAACAAAAAAAAAAAAAAAATGAAGCAGGATTTTTATTAGCATGAATGTGACTATGATGTGGACAAAAATGAGTAGGTTATCTTATTGTTCGAAAAAGAAAACAGTGGCACATTAGTTTCGATTTGTTAACCTATTTGGTCATCGGAATAGTCAGCAAATTAGAAGAAATCTTTTTACAATATTTCGTAAAAGTTAGAAAAGCTTCTCGACCAGAACACCCCCTTAATTATTAATTAAAATTATCGGGCTTATACGTACGGTAGTTAAGTACAAGAATTTTTGTGGTAAACGCAACAGTTCTTGCATAATCGTATTCCAAAGTGAAAGTGATACAGCTTCGTTCGAGACAACGATGATCTTTCTCTCGATCGGGTAAGGATAAAATGATTTGTCCAATTTTTCCTCTGAAACATCGATTTTTACAAAATTTTTTATCTCTGATTAGATCACCATCGAGGCCGCCATTTTTTTTTAAATCATGCACGGCTTCGATGGCCCGTATAGATCACGATTAATCAGAACGATCCCCGCGGATCACTTTGCGCGCAACGATGTGCAGATACATATCGTCCACGATGAATCATTTACAAATATATTTACGGAGTTAGTGAGAATTCAGCGATATTAGTCCCATAGTAAGTTGGCGATAGAAAAAACCTGAATAAGTTCATAAGTATGGATTTCAAGTAGTCTGCGTTTATGACAAAAAATGTATAGTATAGAGTGTAAAATTCTCTCGTAATGGTATCTATAATATATCATCGTAATGTATAGATGTATATGTATATACATGGTATAGGTGTGGGTAATGTGTGTCTGTCTGTCCGCGTATGCATGTACGTGCGAGAGTCTGTGGTATGCCTGTGTATACGTGTGTATACGAAGGATCGATTTTTAAGTTAAGTATAATCGTGTACGAAGAGGTACAAAATTTATAGGTATAGAATAGGCTATGAGGTCCGAAGGGCTATCTAATTCATTCGATTCGCGCAGACGATCCCGTTGGCCGCGATTCACTCGAAATCCGCCATTTTTCATTGAATCGTTTCATTCTAAATTTCAATACATCTTCTCAAGAAAGAATTACTTCTTGTTGAAGGATCACTCAATAATCGTTTCAAATAAGTTAGAAAATTATGCACTACTTACAAATATTTAAATATATAATTACTCAAAGAATATTGATTACTGAAGAGGAGTCTTAAGCCAGCACAATCAAATTCTTTTCTACAAAATGAGTGAACGGTGATCTAGGATCATTTACATAACTATTTAAGGGTTGCACGAATAAGTAGGCTCAACTTCACGTAGACAAAATGATACAAAACATACAGAATGGGAACATTGTATGATCTATTTTTCGAAAGAAGATATCTGAAGCCATAATAGCTGTCCATCCTATTCCTATTGCTTCAATATTCCTAATTCCTATTGCTATTACGATTTTAGGCATCTTTTCCGAAAAAACAGACATTAGGTCGCAAGGTATGTCTTGGTTCTGAAATGAATTTTCTTCTTTCGCGAGCGAAGGAGTAGCTTCGTTTAGGTAACAGTACTAAAATTTCGAGTATAGTGAATACACTACCAATTTCGTACACGCAAAGTGACAAAAATCGTGCAGAATGAATGTGTCCAATGTCTCCATTTTGGAGTTCAAACATCCTCAAATTCAAGGGGTCAATTTTCCAATTTTCCGAGCCGGAAAGTAAACTCATTCAAGCAACAGTAACATCGTCGATCAATGTCACCTGGCAGCGATCATGCGAGCAGATATATCCAACGGGACCACAGCCGAGCGAATGCTAGGATCAAGTCGACGCGAGAATTTCATAAAACACTACCTCTCATTACAAACAACCGGCAGCAGTTCCGCAATCGACCCTGCATCGTTAGAAGATTGTATAGTTCGGCCGAGCGCCGGTCACAGTTTCGTTTTATGGGAATGAATGAAGAGTGAAACTCGCCGACGATCTCGGCGACACGCGAATACGTGGGAATCACGAAGGCAGATCGTGTTATGTCGATGAGGGAGGAAGAAGGTAGAAGAAGAAGAATAAGTCGAAGTTAGTATACCGCTGGCGAGAGGGAATAAACGATCTTACGAACCGTTTTCTTTCTTCAGGATAGAGAACACTAACGGGGATCGAGGTCGATCGTCCACGACCCGAAGAGAGTGTTCTCCGTGTGGGAGCACGTTGTTAATAAACTCTGTACAAACATTAACAGTCCATTTGAGAACAACAATGTTTACATTTCGATAAAACCCTGAATTAGAGCTTCTATCATTCATAATTACCACGCGGGACTCGCGCGTGATCGCTCTCATTCGCGCGAATCCTCGAAACGCTTCTCTCTCTCTTTCTCTCTCTCTCTCTCTCTCTCTTTTTGGTTTTATTTTTTCAAATCCTTTTCTTTTCAATCAGCGGCTCGAGGAACGAAGAGCGACGTGTTGATATGTCGAAATGAAAGAATACAATGTTCACTAAACTAGACTGCGGATTATATGCATTTGTAACAAAAATTAGTTGACGAAATACAAAACCACGAAGACATTAGAAGAGTCTAACACTAAACCAGCCCAAATTGACCGGTCCCAGATTATTTATTTTGGAATTGTTGAAATGATAAAGACTCGATATATAATAATCATAAAAATAATAATAGCAATTGTCATTCTTATAAAGCACCGCATGCCAGTCGTTTTTTGTGCTCGGTAGGTTCAGCGTAGAGAACATTGTCGCATTATTTTCTAATTGCAAAATGTTTAAAAGAAAACATTTAGCTTCAGTTTACTTCTATTCCTTACAATCAACATTTGTGCATACAGATCCGCAGTCTAGTAATAAATAAGAATTAGAAGAACGCAACGTGAAATAGACAAATAAGTGTTGAAACATTAGCGTTTTTAGCTGTTGTAATTTTTTAAACAAGAAGGAAACAATTGGTAATTGTCCTGAAGTCGCGAGAGGTAATCCACTTGTGTAATTTTATCGAATAAAATGCGAGCAAAGTAAATTTTGGCTGATATTGTCGATTGGTGCGTGAAAAATACGGAGTTTTTTGAAAAATGCGGAACGAATAGCGATCAGAATGTCGTCTTCATTGGCCCTGGCGTTCATCGGCCGTATATAAAATATTAATATAAATATTTGAGCCTCTTACAGGGAACCTTGTAGTCGCTGTGAAGTTTCTTTTGAACGTTGGAGGGACGCGCAATGGCGAGCGACGATGTAGATCCGTTTAGAGCCTATAGCGATTTGTGCCTGACGATGATTATCTTTTTTTTTTGTTGTTTTTCATTTTCTTTATCTTTTTGATATCGTTATATCAGTCTGAAAACGATCGACAGCACAGTGGCTCGTGTATCTCCCGTCGATTGTCCTCCCAAGTTTAAATCCGTTTTCGTTCGTCCCTTGCCCTAATTACCCTAATTCCATCGACGCAGACACGTTCCGAGCGGGTCCATGATCACAGAGTCGTCGTTCTATTTTTTGGTTTTTTTTTTATCGTTTTGGAATCTTACATTTAAGCGACACGACATATCATGCATTTCCATTTAGTTACACGTACGATAGGATACGAGCTTTGACATTGATAATACCATTTATTCGGAAATGATGATGGATCTTAAATTGTTCAATTATCATTTTGTGTATGTGTGTGTGTGTGTGTGTATGTTGTTATCTTTTTCTTTCTTTTTTTGTTTGGTTTTTCTGGCTCCAACGTATCGGTTGTACTGTGTAGGATTACTCGCAGGGGCGTGCAAAATTTTAATTTTGGGAAACAAGAATTATTTCGCGTTCCATGCGTGTCAATTAGAATTTCTCGAATATGCAAACTGATAATCTACTGCAGTGAGATAAAATGAAGATAGTAGTTTTTTATCTGACTTCGAAGATCTTCAATTCGACTCTGCATTTTTCTTTAATTTTCATATACCCTGTGCACTCAGATCAACTTTATTTCAATAATACTATCTAATAATATTCTAGAATTTTTAATCTTCTAAGTTTCGACTAAAAGGCATCGGTTTTCCCAACAAATGACGGAGAAGGTCTCTTTCTGGGGATTGTTTCGTTCATTAGGGTGCAAATTCGTTTAACCCTAATACCTCATCTGTCCAACCTAATCTACACACATAGATAATTAAATTTGTAATTTTGGCATCTTACTCGAACACCAATTGTCATTTACAAGAGCTACCATCGATCTTTCGTTCGTTCAGCAGCAATTTTATAACCCGCAATTCCGATAAAAAATTAAGTGTTTCGGTCTGATGACGTCTTACAAATATGATAAGAAACCTTAGATATCTTCTCCAAGCTATCGCATACCCGATCAACTCTATCTACCTCCGTTCTATCTCACTTTTCACACTCCTCATTCTCCAGCCACGATTCTCGCAAAATTCGTCTAGCAGCATCTAGCTGGTTCCCAAGCTTCCTCAATTAATTTCGCAAACGTCATGACTCCTGCGGAATCTGACAGACATGATCAATTAAAATACAGCGATTGCACGCCCCTGCTGCTTGTTAGAGTATAAAGGAGAACGGTGTAGCGCCGGAGACCCGGGTAAGTCGCTTACATGGTTAGTTACAACACTAATGGAAAAATGTCGTGAGGTTTTGAGTTTTGAGGCCTTAACGTGTTCAGCACCCTGTAAATTCACCATGGATTTTAATTCGCCATGTGATGCGTCTCAACGAAATGGACAAACGCTCTTTGTCAATCTTACGATAGCGAACGCAACGACTAAAGCTTTTCTACGGCACTTTGGCTACGCCATGGGAAAAAACTAGAGTAATTTCTATGCGGAAAGTCGGACAACATTACCGTTCTCCATGTATACGTCGCGACCGTGATGGACATATATTAATCATCTCTACGTTTCTCGTCGGTTTTCGATCGACAGAATTCACTTTCTTAGATAATGCCATTTGGCAACCGGATGTCTGATGTCCGTCAGCATCAGGGACCAATGCTCCAGTGCTCTTCCGGTTGACGTGGGGCCAATTATAATATGACCTACCGAGTACGGCTTCGAGCTTATGCTCTGGTCTCCGTTTACTTGTGCCACGGTCAGTCTCAGCTGGATGTTCTGGAAGCAAAAGGAATAAGTACGTGTATTCGCTTCTGTCCACGATTGATGGAACGATCAACGCTTCTGAAACAGAATGATGAAAATGTGCGCAATTTTGTGTTTTTGAATGTGTACACGCCCTAGTAGAAAATTATTTAGATCAGTCCTGGGCAACTGGTGGTTCGCGGGCCACATGGGAGTCCTCTTCCCACTCCTGAGACCTCCCACCAAGCTTCTATGGGGGCGGGGGGCTAGAAACCTATACACTAGGTTGTATCTAGGAGACATAAAAGCACGGTAGCATAATATGAAGTGGCCAGTGGTGGGGGAACCTGTACACTGGTAGTGGGGTCGAGAAGCGACGAGGGAAGTTGCCCAGGCCTGATTTAGATGAATGTTAAAAATGAAAAATTGTGTTAACTGTATATTAGTAGTGGAACATGACGGCGCAGTTGGATGTTTCAAGAAAAATGTTGGTAAAATGGTCATGTTGTCTTTTTGCTTCTAAAATAATTTCTTGATTTTATTCCGCATACTTTTTGTTTACTTTAAAAGTATTAGAACCTTCATAATTAGACTGCAGATTTTTCAGCTGGATAGAAACTACCTGCACTGATTTCAAGATCTTGCCTCTTCTAATAATTTGAATAAGTCGGGATTAATACATTGATGTTTTTAAATTTTTCAAATGTTTCTACTGTTTTATGTTTCACATCTCGAGGTATTTCCTAAATGCACAAAGTCTGCCGTCTATTTACAATATATTTTTTAATAGAGAATGCCAAAAGAATTCCTCTAACATTTACGGATGATTCCACCCTTTCTTAAATCGGTATAAAACGTCCGCACCTTGTTACTTGTAAGAAAGCAAACATATTCCCTTTTGTATTAATATTGTCTTCATACATCACGTATTTTATCATTGCATACGCCTCTATTATTAACGACATTGTCTTTATTGTCCCCATTAAGTATATGAATGATTACGATTCTAGACGTTTTCGCTAGAATTTATAGAGAGAGAGAGATTAGGTGTAGTAACAATAAGCTTGAAAAAATTCGTGTAGCATGTTTCCAATCTTCTTTGCACTACAGAAGAGTTGATATTTCTTTGTTCACAGTGACCACATTAAATAATCGATGTAAACCGTACCGCGAGAATGTGAATGGGCACGTGAAAAATAATCGCCTCGTTGAAAATGGGACTGTTGTCCCCCTTCTTTATGGACGTCCTTTTTTTATGGATCTTCTTCCCCTGCAGCAGCAGGTAAACCTTTAGAACACAACACAAAAAGAGATTTTAATTAAGTAAATTGAACACGCAAAAGTTGAATATACAAAACTTGAGATTGATTGATTCGAGGAGGTTCAGGGGGTTCTTCTAAACTCCTTTTTCGTAAGGTTGTATTAATTCTTCGGGAGCTCGTAGAATGTGCTAGTCTGGTGTAATGCAGGCCCAATCTACTGAATTACAGAGTATTCTGCGGACATACCTTAACGAAGAAACCCCCTGGCACACTGCTGCCGCGTAAATTCTTCGCCTTGACGACAACTAGGGTGAGCCGTTTAGCAGTCGGCAAGTAGGTCAAAGAGAACATTAGTTCACCTAACCGCGGTGTCGGCAGGGGTGACCCTATGAGATTTAGCCAGGTGGTCGCTGGCACCTTGTGTAGCGGCTCCAATTGAAAGGTGGCTACACCTATGAGGGTGTCGTTGCCATCTATACTGGAGTACACCTTAAACATTCAATTATCCCAATGATGTCAACTTCGCTGGCTGTACAATACTTTCGTCAATTCGTCGTTTATTTTACTATGTGTTTTTACTTGTCAACTTTACCGACTGTGTTTTAGACAATTCGTCATTTATCTCAGACAGTTACTCAATAACGTCTCGATATTTTTCATAATCACATTGTGCCTCGGCTAAGATAGAGATCTTTAACATTGTAAAGAGGGAGCCTGCATTGTACTATAATAGTCTGACGAATACTTACTTCAATAAGCAGACTGCCAGTGGGAGGGCCGTGGAGGACGATCAAAAAATTTTGTTGGTAACTAGGCGATGAACTCCCTTTGTATAGCTTTGTTCTTAGGTTGTGGTCCGTGTAGATTGTGCCTGATAACAGGGATACTCTGCAAAGTGAAGCGTTCTCGTTAATTATGCTCGAACTATGTATAGTCTGGCTCAACTAGTGACGGGCTTCAAACTGTCTCACGAACCCTTCAATTATTTTCCCCGTTACGGAACCGGTCTTGACAATTCCTTCGAAAAATTCTTCGACGTCTCAATTAAAAACATTCTTATAAACAAACCTCAGATTTGATTTCAAAGAGGCTTGAACATTTTTTAATCAAATCAAAGCTTTATTTCTCATCTAATAAAATTCGAATTCCGTTTCGTTTACATACGAGCGACACTGTAATTTTCGATCAGGTTCAGAAATTCATTCTCATCGTGGTACATTCCAATAAATTAAATTCGAAAAAATTCTTCAAGATCTTTGGAACGCAGAAAGATTTGAGCTGGCATTCGCCATGGTACATTTCACCTGTTCAGTTTCGGTCTTATTATTTAACCTCCGAAGTACTGTACGCCACTATAGTGGTTTCCGTGGAAAGTATCAGTTTGAACAGTACAAACCATTATAGTGGCTTTTGTGCCATCCGCGCCGTGCTTAAGAGGTTAAATTACTTTGACTTCGTAGACATTTTTGCGGTAGATATTCGGCGCTTAATAACCGTTTGCTTAATGAATTACTTCCAGCGAAATGGACTGGTGCATTGAACCCGCGAAGTATAAGAACTAAAACGAAGGGAAAAGCGTTGTGCCCAAAGATTTGTTTCACATTTTTCACACGATTGGTCATTTCGATAAAAATTACTCGCTGTCGCAAAACAATCGAATTGTTGGATTAATAAGGGTAGAACCTTACTTGGCATACGTGTTTTGCGCGGGTTCGCCGTCGGGCGTAACAAGATCCCTTGCTTCGAGGATCGACACAGAAAAATTTACTCTGTTGTCAGCCCCACGGTCGATATCGTACTCGACGCCTATGCAGACTTGCCCGACGACAGGCAGTTCTTCGAGATCGGTGATAAGAACACTGGTGTCCGAGCACATGCTCTCGCAGCTCAATGCTCTTTTCAGGGTCGACTCATCCGGCGGTGGCTCCGGTTCTGGCCCCTGAGGTCCGCGACGATTGCAGGGGCTGATTCCATTGTAATCGTTCATTGTATAATTCGTCATGAACGCCTCCTCCCATAAATTAAATTTGTTCGATAATTATTCCTCGCGACACGAGCGTCTCCGGTTGCTTCTCCAACCCTCGCGCGCTCCTCAGGCCAACAATCAATTCGTCTTCTTCTCATAGGTAATGTAAAATGCATCATTTATGTTTGTATTGCGAGGTACATTTGTTTAACCCTTGGACTCCAAACTGTATATTTACACGCAATATAATACAAAATATCGAAACAGACTCCTGTACAACACGATATCAAAAAATTGTTCAAAAAGACTGTTCTACATGTATCTTCTGTGGCAGTAAATGTTCAGTAGTTTTGAACAATTCGTTGAACATTCACTGTGCACTTACTGCAACGTAAGATGCATGTACAGTACACTATCTGTTGTAAATAGTACGCTCAAGAAATTTTAATCAGTATCTGAATTGACACCGTTGATCGAGAGTGTACAGCAAAAATCCTGAGGAGCGTGTAAGAGTGAATAGTATAGTGCTGCCTGCTTAACAAACCTGCGCCCATTAAGCGAACACGACTATAATTCCTGATGCCTAGTAAGCACTTGGAAACTGTCGAAGCAAGTTATCACATTGTGTGACTAAATGTGGCTGAAAGCACTGACCAGAAGTGTTCATCGTTTGCATAAGAAGAAATTAGATTAGTAAAAATATGACCACCTGATCGACTTAACCGGTAACAGTTGTGAGACATTGAAATATTCGTTTGTTCGGCAAGTCTCGTCGAGAATGATTTAACGAATGATTCCGTAGTGAATTGTTCCCAGTGTGTGCTAGGCATAATAAATGTCAGGAATACGAGTATATGGAATGAGGAGATGGTTTGTACCTGAGATGGTCGCTGTGTCATGGGCATGTCGTCGAGCACGCTCCCACCAAACTCCTGGCTGTTTCGCATTTTGCAAAACAAACGAATCGATCATCGCGTTAATCGTTTTCTTTCAAGAACCCAGCGGATAGACGGAGTCGGCAATTAGGGGATGCTTACCTGAACGCGCTCTCTCTCTCGCTTTTTCTCTTTTCTTTTTTTCTTTGTTCGATACTGTTCAGAATATCCTGGAAACAATTCTCGTTGAGCACAGTTCGAATTCACCTTAATTTAATGCACGTCGTCTGATAATTGAAAATAACTTCGTTTCGATCGTCAATTATCTTTAACAGAGGGAGAGACTCGAAAAAGAAGCTGATCACAAATTGTGTAAAAAAGTGAACTAATGAAATGTTGAGAAATATATTTGGGGGCGGGTGAGGGGGGGGGGGGATTAACAGACATACCTCTGAAGTCCTCGTAAAGCTTGGGTCAGTCTTGTAAGCGTAGATCTCGTGATTGTGATCTTTGAATAACAAAGGCGACGGCGGAGGGTTTTGTAAACTATTGAATACCTGTCGAAGCAACACCGTTCAATAATTAATATGCTTGCATAATAGGGAATCGATGGATTTTGTACAGGTAACTCTACCTCTTGCGCCGTTCTTTGAGCTTCCATATTCAGCTCGGGACTATAGAGATCCGAGCTGCGTTTAGAATCATCGACGCCCAACACGTCGGAATCATTCTCTGCGTAAATGTCTTGCATATCCATGGATGAATGGATCCAACTACGATCAAAGTGAGAATAAATGTTAATAATAAAACGCTATACGTTTAATGTTAACTATTTTTTAATGAAGCCTCGATGAATATGTTCGTGACATTTTTCTGGTTAAAATGAGCCCAAACACGACACAATTCAGACTACATTTGCTCGTTCAATTCACGATTCGGTACAGCCTCTACCATCCGAACCGATGACATCGGAATTCTCCATTCTCCGATTAAAAACAATACAATCCCAATATTTTATAGATTTCAGTTACACCGTAACTGAATAACTGTTCTATTATCCGAATACTCATGTTCCCCTGATCAGTTCGGATAATCGAGGTTCCACAATACGGTGTATTAGACAAGTAAATGTGACCCAAACTGCGTCATGCTCGGTATCACTTTAATCAGAAAAATGTCCCGAATAGGTCGGTAAACGTTTCACAAAAGAATCATTGGAAATAAAAGTGTGATCATCGGATTAGCATCGTCTCGCCAATACTGTGATTACTGTGATATATAGGATGTTCGACTACGGGTGGGTGAAAATTTAAGGGGTGGTTCTCGGTGACAATATGAAATGAGAATGAAGAATAAAAAGATTTCGATCTCGGCTTCATTTTTCAGATATTAACAATTAAAAATCCGCCTGAAATGCGGCAACCATATCAACGGAGGTGTACGTTGAGTACGTCATAAAGGCGTGTGGTAGTCACGTAAACAAATATGTGCATTGTTGTGAATACTTGCATTTGCAAGGATTTCATTCAATATTTATCGACACAATGGACATATGCAAACCATTTTATAGTGATCACGAGTAAATTACTTATGTGAGCCTGATCGTACAGTGAAAAGACATTGATCCCTTCCACTCCACAAAAAGTTCAATATCGTCCAACGATTAATTTGTGAAGCCTTAAAGCATTTTCATCAAATCCCTTTTCATCATCCCAAATGAGAACCAAGGTAAGCGTGTATTTGTCTCTATGACGTACACAACGGACACCTCTGTTGGTCGGGTTGCTACATTTTAGGCGGATTTTTAATTGTTAATAGGTAAAAGACGAAGCCGAAATCGCAAATTTTTTATTCTTCATTTTCGTCTTATATTATCATGAAGAAACCCCTCCCCCCACCTCTTAAATTTTCTCCCACCTGTAGTCGAACACCCTGTAACTAACGCTGAAGGTTTTACAGGATCGAACGGAACGTACTTGTAAAACTTCGACTTGTCGATAGAATTGCCTATGGTGAACATTCTGAGTGCGTTGAATATCCTCTCGCCGGTGATTTTCCCGTTCTTCTTTGGCACATCTTGCAGCGGATCCGGCGGAGCAGGCGGCGGTACCGGGCTGGGTGTCGCGTCGCTGGTGAAGTTCATCATATTGATCGATTCTGGGATCGTGTCGTCGAAGAGAACGTGATCCTGATCGAGCTCGTTCATCGTGTCGTAAACCGGAAGATCCGGCAAGCTGCGTATGTACTGAGATACTTTCTGCCAGCCCTGGGACTCTCTGAACAGGTAAGACGAGTCGATGTCGTCTTGCAAGCTGTAGCTCCTGAACGGCTTCATCTCCATGCTCTGCAGCTCGTTGTTCTTGCCAAGGTTCTCGGTACTCTGCTGCATCTTTGGCAAAGAACCAGGCTCGTACACTGGCTCCATCACCGATTGGCTGATGGTCACCATATGGTTCCTCTGGAGCATGTCGTAGCCGCCGTAGCTGCCGCTCCTGTCCTCTTCCATGTTGCCGTTCATGGTGCCCATGGGCCCGTGCCAGCCGTAATGGACCATAGAAGGCTCCATGCCGGTGTCGAACTGTCTGTAAGCAAATTGTGTCTTCTAATACTTTTTAGGTTTGGTCTCAGTTAGTCGATCTGTTCGAACTTCAACTCTGATTGCGTCCGAACAAGTTAAAGGAAGGCTGGCCTGTTCGAACGGTAGATTCAATTCCGATTCGGATCGAATCAATCAGTTCCATTCGATCCAATGGTAACTTGTTTTGTATACCAACGTCGTTCAATCTTTGAAGTTTCGACACTCGATTTCCTGTTTTCGATCAATCCGAACATCCCAACACCTTTATGCAAACATCTTTATGCAAAATAAAAATTGTCTGCATCAATTGTGCGAAAAGGAAGTTACGTAAAAAACAAAGGATTTCTTCTCTTAATAATTTTAACAGGTTTTAAATAATGTACCAGTAAGATTAAATTCATCGGATATACGCAGTGTCGCCAGATGAGGGGAGGGAGCATGAATTGAGGGGAAAAAGTTACCCTCTCTCTCTGACAGTACCGGAGTACGCACGACGGATACGAAACGTGTCACGTGACCGGGCCGCGGCGGAAGCTTGGGGAATAGCGCGGTAGAAGGGGAAGGTAGAGTGGGGGCACAAGTCTTGATCTGACGACACTGAAAATATGTAGTAATAAGAGAAAGGAATAGTTACAATTATAGATTTATAGGTTCGAACAAGTGGCTTAAGCGGTTTAAGTAGCTGTAAAAATTCCACAAACACTTTGACGTAAGAGCATGGACGAAAATGAGATTATTAATAATAATAATACATTCATCCGATGCTTTTCTATTTTGTGTTTCACCTACTGTCCGTGGCTCACAAGAAGTCCCGCGAGTCGGCACAAGGGCAAAGGGTAATTCTGTCGATTCTGATTGTGTAATGACTAGACTGCGGATCTTTATGTAAAATAAAAAATGTTTGCATTGATTGCAGGACACAGAAGCGAAACAAAAATTTTCTTCTTCTTTCAATCAGTTTATTAAGCTGAAACCAATACGCTGACGTCCTTAAATCTTGTTAACACTTTGATCGCCAAACTAGAAACTATTTAGATAGATACTATAGATACTATAGAAAATATTTAATGAAATAAAAATTGAAAAAATTAAATGTATGATACTGAGTAGTCCTCCAACTTTCTTGCATGTTACAGATCCTAATCAAATTTGCTACAATGAATATATCAACTTAAAAAATCATCTTAAAACCTGGAAAAATAATTCCGTCACCCACATATGGGTGACGTGGCATTCAACGTGTTAATATGTCCATTGCATTAAATTGTGCTCGCCCATTTTTGTCATAAATGCGTAAAATCCGCAGTCTAATAATGACTGTCATGGTTTTGTCGTGATTGGCCGTGTACGAGTTCGAGCGGTGGTGTTTGTAGGCGTGTCTGAGATCGTTTGAAGGAGTAGGAAGGGATGATCGTCTCGTTGGATTTGTCCACGTGGTGTCCGTATGTATTGGTTTTGATCTCGGTGGGTTTGTAAACGGTTTGATCGTTACCTGTAGGGGCTGCATCTGTTGTCCTGTTGCCTGCGTTCTTCCTCGAACTCGTACCTCAGCCGGGTGTCCATGTGAAAGGATTCGGGGGTCGGGCCGACCTCCTCATACCTAAACGCAGTCTCGTTCGAGGCTTTGTGGAGTCCGTAGCTCGGCATCGGCGGAGTCTGGAAAAGGAATACAGACTGCTCGGCTGCTCTCGAGGGAACCGAGGATCTTTGCATCGGCGGAGGC
Source organism: Halictus rubicundus (assembly GCF_050948215.1). Lineage (NCBI taxonomy): Eukaryota > Metazoa > Arthropoda > Insecta > Hymenoptera > Halictidae > Halictus > Halictus rubicundus. The sequence goes on from NC_135151.1 coordinate 7,440,619, forward strand.
GGAGTCAATGGACCTGTGCCAGACTCGTGCATTCTCAGTCTGGTGCTCGAGGTCTGAAGCGGAGACAGCCTCGGTCGAGCGGTTGGCATTGGCTCGGGCGCCGGTCTCAAAGGTTGCGGCGGTATTTTGCTGTCGGCGGTGCTCCGGGGCAGGTCCCTGTCCACCAACTCGAATCTGAAAGCATCGACTACCCTCGATATCCAATCGTCTCACCTGTCACCATCGTTCGTTCTCGCGAGTCACCTGGAAACCACCCTTTTCGATTTCTCTTACTGTGACTTTCGGGTGTGAGCCGTGTCCTTTTGGAATTCTAACAATGATATTATAGCATCGTATTCAGCACGGAGCAGAATCGAATCAATGGAACCAGTTTTCCAGACAATCATTGCTCGTGTGCTTCCGAAGAGAAGATCAGAAAAAACTCGAAAGATATATGATTTCATTAACCTCTTGTCTTACCCTCCAACTCCAGAGTACTCGGGTCACAACAAACAAAAGAGGTCGGTCACGCGTTGAGCCATTTAGCTGTGTGCTCAACTTGCGCAAAACGTATGCGTCTTATGACATGTATATTTCGGCGCAACGAAAGTAAGAAAATACGTATCGTCCATGAGACATATTCGAGCCGCGTTATGTTTACGCTCCTCAGCGTCCGAGGCCTTCACGGAGTATACCCCGTGGTAGTGGGGATAATTCCGCGACGTTTATCATCCAGGCCTTGGCGACATATATAGAGAAATCACTGTATCGAGAACAACTGAACCACGGGTCAGGCTTCTGTCGTTTACGTTTGGTCCGAACGAGGTACCACGGATCAGGCTCGTGCTTATTGTTTTCGGCCCTTTCTTACCACGAGTCTCACTCGTTGGTGTAGGACAAGGGGTTAACATCACGCACTACGATTCATTTTACGGTTACAGCGATTAGAACTTCTTCGTCGTTCTTCGTAATTCCTCGGGAGAAGCAGGAAGTTTGTATTTATTGTGTGCCTATGTCGACTATGCGTATATCGACAACAACGAAATAGAATTTAATTTTGGTTCAAAGGAAATTGATGATATGAACAATACGCATATTTAGTAGATTTTGTTCGAATTTGCATGCAAGGGGTTAATCTGGAATGTAAGAAACGGTTAAGATTTTAATTCTGTTATGAGTTCACTAGTTACACATGAAGTGACATAAAGTGACCGAACATCGGTCGACCGGTTTCCAGATTAATGACACCATTCCGTTCGAACGTGTTCGGTCTGAACTGGCGATATAAATGCACGTGTAATCCGCGGCCATTGTTAAAGAACGTAGCAATCGGCCCCGTTACCTTCTATAAGCTCCCTGCGCGTCGAGCCTCAGGTCGCTGTCGCTGTGGAACAGATGCTGAGATGTGTTTCCGGTTTGCCGATACAAGCCAGGGATTGTCTGCGCCGTTGGACACTGCGCTTTCACCAGGCTCACCTGCGAATCGGCATGACAGAACGATTGCCACAGTTTCTTTTTTTCTTTTTTTTTTCTCACGGTTCGCCTACTTCTACAGCCTTTTGTAATCCCCGCGTGTAATGTCAAGGACGAATCGACGACGAGAGAGCCTCGTTCAACTGGCACAGATGCAAAGTGTCGTCGAATTGAGGAGGTCGCGACTGACAGTGAGTATCGCATTATTTGAAAAAAGGGGTCTGAACGTTTGATACTTTTAACACTGGAGGCACAGAATTTGAAATGACCCAACCTAGATTTCTTAGTTTAGACTGCGCAAACTTGTGAAGGCTCTGCGGAAAATTGATAGGTAATTTTATTCGCTTTTGTGTGTATTGCAACAGGAGGGTCGTGTTAAACTAAAGATAGACGTGAAGGTGTCTCTGTCGGAAATTATTTAATAATTTGTTTCGTTCATAAGATTATTATAATAAGAGCGACATCAAATATTAACAAGTACGCTCTAATGATCTTTACAATGAAAAATTCAGTGCTTCTAGTTTGAATGGAAATATCACAGAAAATGCTTCTGCTGATTATTGGAACAAAAATTATTTCGTCTCCAAGAGTTCACAGAGAGGTCATTGTACCTTAACGAAGTGAAATTGACACTATAAACTGCATAGCTCAGGAAAATCAATACCGCAGTTTCCGCCGATAATCATTAACTCCCAGGATGATGGGGCTTATGTCGATTTTGTCTCGACGTTACAAACCTTATAAAAATTTCGCTATTTTTGCGAATTCGTCCGTGAAACATCGATATTTCCGTGATATTTCGTTCGTCAAATATTGAGAGCACATTATTGAAACATTGCACTTGCGACTCGTATAAAAAGCAAATCGATTCTTTGTCGCACGAGGATGCTGGAAATTGGACTTGTCAAGCGAGAATGCTTCTCGGAATTGTTGTTGATGTTGTTTGCGGTATGACAATCGATTTTGCGGGTATGTACCTTTTCCTCCCGCGGTGCCCAGAGCCAGGACAGCCTTTGTCGCCACTCCTCGCAGACGTTCCACACATTCCTGGGCCCCCATTGCCATCCGATGCGATACCTGAGGCGGTTTAATACACAAAGTATTATTACGTTAAGGCTTTTCCGTTCGGCAGCTTAGGAGGGTGAGGGGGGGGGGGCTTTTAGAGATGCTGCGAGCTGTTATGTTAGATGCTGCGGTCGATAATCATGTTTTCCTAGAGAAACTTTCGGGACAACGGCGTGAGAATTGGATTACTGGGTCAGTCCGCTCGAACACTGAAAATATTGATATTTAATATGAGGCGGGGCTACCGACTCGAAATTAATTGAGCCCGTTCCGGCGTCTTCCGCCGAAAACCGGCCAGACAAAATTAACACACCTCCCGGTGACCAAACGATTAATTAAACAACACAGCGTCGAGACAAATTGTTGGATCTTTCGAAGCCGATGAATTGGAACCCTATACATTCATAACTTCCACAATTTTGCATAAAATGTCTCGTAAAAAACCATGCGAATGCTATGAGTATGTATAAATACGCCTGTAAATTTTTAGCTAACCAGATTCGATCGTTTTCTTGAAATTCTTTCCTAAATACAGGATTGATTAGTAACTCATACGTTTCTCGGAATTACTTCTCTGTCAATTAATATTTCATTCAATGAATTACTCTGATTTTATAGAATGCAGTTGGGTGACATTTTGACCCAGATTTATAACCGTACCATCTAAATTCTACCTTATAACAGGCAGTTTAAATGATCAGCTACTCGTGTCAATACCAATCAGAAGATTAATATCGATCTCAAAGAAGTTGGTTTAAAAATACGTAAAAGAATTATCGCGTTAGAAAACGAATTGGTCTAGCTGCGTCTGCCATGATGTCATTAAAGTCGTCATCAAAGGGTTGACAGGCCACTCCATTTTTCCATGTTGAAAGGTGTTCGATCACGTGGACCGTTCGAGTATCACGACAGTCTAATGGCAGGCACGAGGTAGTATGCTATTATTAAGTGAAAGTAGATGCGAGGTTGTCAAAGGGGTCACAGTGAAAATCAATTTGAGTAAACGCGGCACTAAAGCGGGGGTAAAATAAAATTTTCACCCCTGTCCCCGGCTAACAGTCGCATAACGGATCCGATCCGGCGGCGGCTCAGCTCGCTTTTTGCTGAAACTTTTACGCTCCATCGTCGGCCGATATTTATTTTATCGCCCGGCGTTAGGATGGAAACGCCCGATAAAGATATAAATTCTAATTCCTGCCTAGCTGCCTTTAACGCTAAGCGAATTTCAAGACGTACATATATATATATATATTTATGTACATAGACATTACACTATACGGTGCTTTATACAAGTCCACGGTTAAACGCCGATAAATCGAGCCGTTTGAGATGTTGCAGTGCGCATCGAACGCTCATTTCCACCCTCATTTTTATGCAGGCCGATCCATAATTGTCGCCTTTCATTGCCGCAGAAATTGCGACGGAAATTACTGCGAGAATAATTCGAGATTAATCTCGCGATATCGCGTCGCTATCAATTGAACAGTTTCATAAAGCGGCAATAAGGAATCAGCATCGTTTCTAGTACGAATTACATTAACAATAGTGTACAAACACTTCGTGCACCCGCTATAATTAAAATAGATGTTGCCACAGAAAAATGTCTAAACGAGCCCCTTCTCAATAATTTACAGACATTTAAAAGAATTACCGAACACTCGCCCAACATTACAATCAAAGAGAACAACTGTTACGAACTAAAAATTACTACGGCGCAGACAGTCCAACAAATTCACGAATTTTCATCTGTCTCTCCTCGATCTTCGCCAGAAATTCTTCCCGCGAGGTGCAGCATCGTCCCGCCAAGTATAACGGATAGAGTAGTATCCCGAAATTTGCATTCTATGAAAATGCAAAAGTTGTGTTCGCCGACGCTGCCGAGACTGCACGCGAGTCACTCGAAGCAGCATTTCCTCGCGTTACACAGCGGCGAATAATTCTCGAATTACATTTTACGAAGGTTTCCGTGTTTCCCGGCGCGGCCTTTTCTCGCGTTACATAACGGCGTACGAGGACCGGTGAACGATACACATGCAACAGGTTAAAGGGTCATTCAAGCCACCAATTGTATCAGGGACTTCTTATCTACCGTTTTCTCTGTGCGGCTGGAGTTTATTCTTCTCTCTCCGCTCGCGAAGGAACGTTCTCTCGAAACAGCCACCGGGAACGTTCCTTCGAGCGACTCGAGGGAATATGAAATTCTGCCTGCGAACGATCGTCGTCGTCAGATTCGTTAAACTGTCACGGATACGTCCGTGCCTGAGAAATGGTAATAATGGTAATCGCGGGTCGATATTCTCGAAACCCCGGGACCGGACTTTATCGAGAAAATCGCCTCGGCGAGAATAAAAACGCGTCGGAAGAAACTGGATGCCGGATATTGTACGTCTCTTTATTTCTTTCGCACGTTTCTCGAACCACGCGGTAAACGATGCACCTGATACGAAATCGATACCTCCGCAATAAGCCGATAAGAACAGGTACGCGGGGCCTGATAAGCCGCTATAACCATGCGAATAAATCAGTCTACCGTTGTCTTCATCCACGATCACGCCTTATTTCGCTCTAGCTCGCCACGCTCATCTTATCGCTTAGTGTAATGGTCATAAAACACATCTTTTACCGATTTCACGGCAAAGCACGAGTGTCAACCACTCTGGTGTTCGACGACTATGTATATTCTCTCTTTAACTATCTTTTTTATCGCTTTAAATAATTTTCTGATCACTAGACCTCGGATCTTCGCGTAAAATAAAAATTGTACACGAGAAAGACGATTGTAAGAAAAGGAGTTAAATGAAGATGTATTTCCTATTCTAAGAAGTTTAGGAAGTCGAAAATAATACATCATACGATTCTTCTAATGTCTTTACAGTTTTGTATTTAAAATCCGCAGTCTATTGATCATTTTAGATGATTTTAGCTGCTGCAATGAGGAAACGGTTCGATTTACAAATAATTTGACTAAGCAGATGAAAATGATTATGTTTAAATCTTTATCCGAGGAGCATAACCAGAAACGAATAAAAAATTTTGCGGTATCGAAGACCATAAAATGGTTAAATTTTAATCCGAGAAGCGTATGAGGGTTGGTGGAATATTTTTAAGATCCCATCATATAGACGGAGTGTTAAAGTTCAAAAGCACTCTTAAAAATTCTGGTAATAGAGAGAATCTTGCTCTCGGGTAGTAAAAGGAAGCTTCGAAAGGAAGATTGAGCGCTGAAAAATATTAACTCTGTAAACGTTTCCACGGTACTCGAAAACTGTAAGGTGGGTCTTTCATGCCTGATGCAGTTTGTAGTGAGTAATAGTTAATTGAAAACTCGGAAAAAATTCATACAGTGCCATAGAACCTCCCAAATTGAGATTATTACAATGATTTTGAGAAATAATTTGTTGATGTATTTTATATTGTAAATAGTATGAAGCGAAACACGTGAATTTTTCAAACTGTTCAACATCGTCCGGACACGAATGATCTCCCTTCACAGTTTAAAGGTTAAAAAGTTGCAGAAAGATTCCTAAAAATTTCCAATAATAAAGCAATTATTATTCTGTTCCTTGAAACAGAAGTAATCGATTGTTGTATGAACTGTTGAATGAAGCATTAACTAACATCTAGTTTATATCCAGATTATAAGATGTTTCACGAAAGGGGTTGAAAATAACGGTAAAGGATTTGCAGGAGGTTGTCGCGTTCAGTAAGTTGCAGTTTGCCAACTAGAATGCGGAATTGTTAAAATGACAAATGTATAATCACCTTCTGCAGAGAGCCAGGGCGGCACCAGTCACGACGACAATGACCAAAACCACCCCAAGACCGGTGAGTGTCCAACCCATCCTTCTTAATGCCAGATCTGGGCTCAACCTCAAATCCAATCAAACCGCCGAGCCTGAAACACACGAAGTAAATCCATGGGGAGCATGATCCGATTACAGTTACAGAACCAAGATTACCCCGGGATTAACAATCCTTACGGATACCTCATGCGCCGTTAGTTTATTCCATTCTATACGGGCGCGGCTTGTATATTTCACTTTGTACACTGATTACCGACCGGATAACACTGGAAGCCACTCGTCATACCATTACCAAATGATCGATCCGGTGAACAGCCATCGATCGCTGTTTACTGGAATCTTTGACCACCAAACGTTCCCCTTGTTCCGTTAAAATCAACTTTATGGGCCGTCGTATACATTTTCAAACGGGGCATCGAATCATTTTAGGAAAAGCACAGACGCTCGTTTAACACTTCAAGTGCCAGCTCAGCAGCCCCGAGAATTCCATAAAATAAAAGTAATTTATTTAACGAAATAAAAGTCGAAAATTCTAATTCAATTTGCCACACTCAATATAACAATGTTACATTTCATTTATAAAGGAACAATCATTTGATCGACCATTTCTGGGAGAGGTGGCATTCCAAGTGCTAAAAATGAGACTGAACCCTTGTCATTCTAAATCCACCACTACCTATTGTTGCCTGTTATGGATCGAGACTATTAACAACACGGCGTGTTTACACTCCTCGGCGTCCGAGGCTTCTCGTCGACGTTTATCGTCCAGGCCTTGGCGACATATACAGAGAAATCACTGTACCTGCTTTATTACATTAAAATTGATTTTTCATTGGTCACCGAGTTCATTTGTAAACGTACCATCGAATGATCTTAAAAAGACTCCAATGGTTCGTCTAAAAATGCGAAGCTAGACCCTTGTATCTCTTTAAAAAATTGCATCCAGTAAGTATTTAATTTTCATAAAAAGAACCGAACACATGTCTGGACTGTGCTAACACAGCGACCATGCTTTCAATACTCTCACACACCACAGAACCCAACCGAATTGAATGAGCTCGATAAACCTAGATGAAAGCCTACGTGAAAATAAATTTGCAAATCTGGACGGACAACTTTGCCACCCACAGGTGGATCACGAAGAATCATGCAGACATCGAATGGACCGGTATCGTCATTAAATATTCGAAATGTGTCGCGTTGGGGGCTCGTATTCTGGCTCGTGACAGACTGCCTATGCGACGATAAGGACAGTTTCTGAGGGTTCTTCACTCTTCTTTGCTACGCCGTCCATGTACTCTCTGCTAGCATACATTCGTACATATGTATGCTCGGCTCTGGTATATAACGCATGTATTCGTAACACGATCTATTCGACCGAAAACGCGCATACAGCCGCAAACACACGTCGACGACCGGCGCGGCGGTACACGTGTTTGCGCATACACGCGAAGAAGCAGCGACGTCGAAAGGCGAGTTCGAGGATCTATCGCGACGTAGCCAGAGATGAAACCGGCGGCGAATGAGGAGTCTAATTTTGCGGCGGAGTTTCTTGCGGATCATGGAAATCTTTTCACGTCCTCGGCACCAGAGAGTACGATTTGCCTAAGAACTTTCGCGCACGGGAGATTTTATCGCTCGCCTCCTTAACACTAAACTTACCGACGCTTCTTGTATACCTATTCCTACCGTGCGTGGTCAAAATGACCGGTGCTTTAACAACGGTATTATTAACACTAAACCTACCACGCGCGGTCAAATGACCGTTTTTGAAATTTCGTTTAGAACTTCTTGTATACAACGTTACTGTATCGCCATCTAACTCATTGACTTGAATGTGGTGAAAATGCATAAATGTAAATAAAACTTTTCGAAACAGAAAAAAATATTTTGTTTACTATCCAATTGGCTAAAATCTCTTTCTATATTATCAATGCAACTTTATAGTTTCAATAATTGTAAAATAAAAGATATGAAACCGGCCATTTGATCGGCAGTGGTAGGATTAGTGTTGAATAAATTTGATAGTTAGGACCTGTGACATGCGAAACGGCTTGCTTGGTCACTGTGGTTAGCAAAGATTTAGTATTATGTTTGTTTCCGTAGGGTGAAGAATAAGCTTGATTCTTTTATCTTGCAAAGAAATATTTAAATTTAGAAGTTAATTTTTATGGTGATTAACCGCCCGAAATTTAGTTATGATACCTGACATGCAAGGGGGTTGGATGGATGGTTGCAAACGGTAGCAAAGTATGAATATTGATTTTGTTTCTGAAGTATGTGGAACGAGGTTACCTTTTTAAGCTTGTGAATAGAAATTCAAATTCAGAAATTAATTTTTATGCTGATACATTAAAGTGCATTAGAAGTTAAGATCTGTGGCATGCAAGAAGGCTGAAAGAACGTCGCCGAGGATAACAGGGTATTAATATTGATTTTGTGTCCTAAATATGAGGAATGAGATTTATTTTTTAACTTGCAAACAGAGAGTCAAACTCGGACAATAATTCATATCCTGATATATTGAAAGCAACAATTTTGGAATCTAATTGTGGATGATCGCCAGTAACAATTAATATTGACATTTTTTTCTAAAAGTATGGAATAACATTTCTATTTTTATGTTAATATTTTGAAAGCAAGGATTTTAGAACCAATTTTAGGGGGTCTCCAGCAGCAGTCGATATTGAAAATTTTTTCTAAAATTATGGAATAAGATTTCTATTTTTATGTTAATATGTTTGAAGCAACAATTTTAGTATCAATTTTAAGGCGCTTACCAGCAACAGTCAATATTGATACCGTTTCCTCTACAGGCTGGAATAAGGTTTCTGTGTTTAGGTTCGAATAAAAATAAGGATTCACGGGATCGTCGAGTTTTCGCGAACAGGGTAATGCTCCCCCTTTTATCTCAGACATTTTGGCACAAAGTACGTGTGGCTTATGCTCCGGTGTAGTGATGCACTCAGCTCCTTTAAAAAAAAAGAGGGTAGCTTGTTGGGGGGTGGGGGAGGGGTGGAAGAAAGCACACCTCAGCGTGTGTCTGAAAAAATAGGCCAAGCCAGCGGAGTCGGTGAACTTTGCTCAGATACTTTGACCGGCATTCAACGAACATCAGCAATCCGAATGGTTTTTTCTTTGAGGAAATAATCCGCTTGCAAAGTGGAGCGGACGTGCCGCGCACGATCTCCATAGATTTTGTGTCGGTGCTTCTATCTTTCAGTCGTCTCCACCTACTAGCTCAATTTCAGCTAGCTAAATTTCAACGAGAAGAATTTCTTAAATTGTTACAATTGCTTAATACTATTTTGACAATTATACCGGCAGGAATCTTCGATTCTGCTTCTTCCACTGTTTAACACGTTGATTGCAATGTTGCCAACATTTTGACGTAGGAATTATTTCCTCTTGGAGACTTGAAAACTCATTTCTGCAGTGATAGATATAGTGTGTTCAATTTTCTTACGGTCTGAGAAATATAAGAGGATTGAAAAAATAATTAATATCATAAATTTTCGCTTCTCAGTTGTTGTTTTATCAAATGAAGTGCTTTGATTTTTGCTTTAGTAACGAATATTTAGATAATTAATTGTACAAATGCAGTATGTGTGTTAATGTAGCTATTATTTCTGCACGCTTAATATGAAAGTTGGTTTGTAGGTTGTTTAATAAAGAGCAGACGTGGTGTTCCCTTATTCGTACCTTCAAATGCACATAAATTTAATAGCGATAAAAATTGTACGCGATAAGAAGAGACGGTCACGAAATAAAGATTTGAGTTTATCAGATAAGATGAAAATAGGGAGTACACGGCGAATAAAAGATCCGTCCACGGAGCCTTGGCTGAAAGGGTCCGTGAAACGAAGGAGACGAGAACAACAGACGTATTATGTTAAAGAAGGAGCCCGGAACAATGAGTGGCAATAACTAAAGGAAAAGGTTTCCCCAGCGTCTCTTATTGTTCTTGTAGCCTGGACGCCGTGCAAACAATTTTTGAGCGACATCGTTCTATTTAAAACGACGGACTGCAACGTGACTCAATTTTTGGTGTTGCATACAATACTTTTGAAACATGTATACATAGTGAAATAAATCAGTCAAACAAAGTACTAAGGCGATAGATCGCAGATTGTACAGGGAAATCTAAAAGTTTCTACGTTTGCTCGTGCAATAAAATAAAATCAGTTTCAAAACAAGTTACGAAGTTATTAAAAAATAGCTGTAGGTTTCACAGGTGTATTTTAAGTCGGTATTTTTAGCAGCGCGACTCTAATTCGCTGATAAATCTCGAAGGTTGAAGGGCATACCGATTAAGCTTATTATTAAATCCCTTCTCTTTCTCCGTGACGGAAAATGCTTCTCGGCGAAATATCAAACACTGCGACCTTCAGTGATAATTGCAATTAGAGACAGCTCACGATCCTGCGGGACAATTTTAAAGCCCTTTGCACTCCTTTGTTGTCGCCGAGACGATGTTTAACAGGTGTTTACAAAATTCCCGAGTGCAAAGTGATTAAACACTAGAACTACCGAGCCATTTTTATGTTACCATAAAAATCCTATGAAATCTGAATAAATTCAATCCTGTTATTATTATAAAGGTAAGTAATGTATTCATCAGTCTCGTTTAGGGCTCGGTAGTAGTTCTAGTGCTAAAAATGAAATTAAACTGTGTCTTCTCTTGAACAGTATACAGTGAATTCTACAATATATGTCAACAACACTTCCGCGACGCTTATCATGCAGGCCTTGGCGACATATGTGCCCATAATTACGAAAGTGGTCTAAGTCGTATATTTCTTGTTTCGAGATATTTAATGAATTGCATTTGAATAAATTAAAAAATATTTTTACATTATGCGACATTTTAATTTATAATTTTATTAGTCTTGATTAATGGAAATTTATTATGAATATGAAATTTTGTGTGAATTTCATACAAAAATGTTGTTTTTAAAGTTTGAACTGACTTAGACCATTTTCAAAATTAACTAAATGTCCTATAAATGACTTAAAGCAATAAAGAACTATGAGTTTTATTTGAAACAATAACTTTAATGAAATAATTCATGAACATTTATTAATTATTTTTAAAAAGTAATCTATTTTTATCATTTCGAGTTTTTAAGATTCTTAACATGTTCCTGAAAAATTGGGGGGATGTATGGTAGTAAACACATAATATCTTTATGTTTTTCTTCCGTTACTGGTCTAGTGGTGGTGTGTAATGGAAGTAATTTAATATTTCCGTATATTTTTGGTCTTCCTCTTTTAGGTAAAAGATCCAAAACGTGGAATTTAGAATCATCTAAAGAAGTTTTATAGAACATTTTATAAGGTTCATTTTTCAAGAATCTCATCCATTGAATTTGCAGCCAAGAGACAGATTCGCCCGCGGTATTTTTTACTCTTCTTGTTATTGACTCTTCTACTGATTTCGTCGAAATAAAATCCGGCTGCGACGTTCGTTTTATCGAAGATGTATTTCTTCTTCTACACTTTTCTATCAATTCATAATAATGCTCAGGGTTGTATAAGTAATTTGCTTTTTTTATTTTCATTTCTATCAACCCAAAATCACGGTCATTCGTGATTCACGATCAAATTTTGACTTAGACCACTTTCATAATTATGGGCACATACAGGGTCATCCGTTTTTAAACGGCCAAACGTCAGCCAGCAATAGAGCACCCCAAATGGAACAACTTTCACCCCTAACACTTTTTTTGATTCGCTCTTGATTTTTAGATAATTGCAAAAACCCGTCATTTTTTGCGTTCACTTAAGATTAAATATATTAGGACTGCAATTATGTATCTTGATGATTTTTCCTTTGTTTGGTTTAAAATAAATAGGGGCATCTTTTTTATTTAGTCAACTTTTTTGTATGACCTTTGGATCTTGGTTTTTTTGACATGGGGCACGCCGTGGAGACTGAATGAAATAACTTCGAATCAAAAGAAGTGTTAGGGGTGAAAGTTGTTCTATTTGGGGTCCTCTATAGCTGGTTGACGTTTCGCCGTTTAAAAACGGATGACCCTGTATATTGAGAAATCACTGTATTTTGCGAAGCTCACAATTTCTCCAAAAGAAACGACTGTTTCGGGAGACAGCGCGTTTACGGTTCAAAAACGGCCCGGCTCCGGGGGAAGTAGGTGTCGAGAGAGGGAGAGAGAGAGAGAGAGAGATATGATCGGTCGGATATCGTGCAGTAAAACGGCTGGGAGATTTTCCGGCGGCTAATAAATTGATTAGGTCCGCTCGAGGCAGTTAACGAGCGTCTCACGGGCACTCGATATCTGTTGCTTCTGACAGGACCTTGACAGGAGCGGGTCTCGAGGAGCCAAAAGTAGATCGATGAATCTTCGACAGAACGATTGAACGTACCTGGGCCGAAGTAACGTTCGTGACCCGCTTTTTTTCCTAGCCGGCACGGCGAAAAAAGGGACTAGCCGCTGAATGAATATATATTCGAGCATCAGGAGAAGAGGGAAAGAGAGAGAGAGAGAGAGAGAGAGAGAGAGAGAGAGAGAGAAAGGGTTCTCTTCTCAGTCCGCTCTGAGCCTCTGTAGCTCCGGGCGAAAATCTTACACGCCACTAATTGCTAGCATTGTCTCCGATGGGAGAGGCAGCGAAGCACCGAAGAGCGAAGCAACTCTTCGTCTTTCTGCCGTTAAATCTTATCCTCGGCCCGTTCGTCTTCGTCCTCCCGTCCCTCGTCTTCGTCTATCCGTTCCCCGTCGAAAATCTCGGTTTCCTGCACGGATAACCGTACCTCCGGCGCACAGAATTCGACTCATCGATCAATCCCCGGCTACGACGCGACGCGACGGGCGAAACGAGACAACAAATTCAACACGCGAGAAAAGACCCGCTTCGTTGCCAGTGCGCTGGTTTTTGCTGGCCCATCCCCAAGCTGAACTACGTGTTCGATAAACTGAGATACATGGCGTGCTCCTTAATCCTGCCGTGTTCTTCTACGGTCTTTTTCGACGCGACTGTACCCTAATTCGTTCCACCCATTAAGTACCAAATTTTTATTTTTAAATCTTGCCTCCTTTTGCTCAAACGTTAAATTCAATATGAAACATTCATTATTTTTATGATCAATTGGAAAAATATCCCAATTTGGAGATGCTGGAACTTGGAATGTATTTAGCTCTTTTTTAAGCCACTCAGTGCAATCCATTTTGCATGATCCCAAACGGGGATCAAGGTGTGCAATGGGTTAATGCTATTCTGTTTTTGTGGTGCTTGTTCATCTTGCAGGAAAGTATCAGGCAATCTAAGAATGTTTAAAATGTTGATATTTTGTTTGCGACACAAGTATATTGTTTACAATGCAACCATATTTTTCGCCGATACCATAGTTCACATTTAGGGAATGCAATCATCTCTTAAAATTAACACATCGCATGCCGACGATCATTTCACAGTTTTTAACACTAAACCTACCAAGCAGGAAACATATAAAATGAAATAATGAAATAAATGCGTAAAACGATGTAATAACGTTCTCAATTTCTCCTAATGTCTTCGCACTTTTTTTTCACTCGTTCGTTCTTGCGATAAATGCATAAAATCCGCGGGTCGAATTATCACAAAATGTTCAGCGCAATTTGGCCATCGTACAAAATCAGAAAACAGGTAGAAAAAGCGTAGGAATGTCTGGTAGAGCGTGTTCGGTATGTTTGCGAAACGGGGCGCGTATCGTCCATAAAGTCGCATAAATAATTAGGCTCGGCGAAATATCGATTACGCGAGAACGCGGATACGCGACGACAGAAGCGACCGACGAATTTTTTTCGTCCGTAATCAACTGCTCTTGACGCGTGTATATCTAACATCGGTTACCTTGACACAGTGGCACAAATGTAAGCGAAGCTACAACCGCTCTCGGCTGACCCAGTTTTGATATCCTCTACTTACCGGTCCTTATTTTACGTTTCCGCGCGCCCTCTCTCTCTCTCTCTCTCTCTCTCTCTCTCTCTCTCTCTTCCTCTCTTCCTTTTCTCTCACACTCTCTCTCTAGCTTTCTCTGATTCGTTGAATCTCTGATTCTCAAACGACACAATGGACTCTGGTGAATTTATCACAAGGAGAATGTAAGATTACCTGCAACGGCGCCTAACCACTCTTAAATTCGTCGGGGCGTGCTGTGGTTCGACAATCCCCAATGCTCTAGCAATATAACTAGCAATGAGTTATTGCTAGTGCAAAGATTTTTCCTCGGTTTCTTTCGGTTAAAAATTGCGAGTCAGAAGAATTATTGAAAACGATAAGTCTGATTGAACGTGGAAAAGTGGATTGCGTTGGATATCGAAAAATTAAAGAATACTTTGCAGTTATAATTTGCAGCTGGGGATGAAATTAATAAGATGATAATACAAATGAAATACATATATCGAAATTAAAGTTGTGTTGAAAAAGAATCATTTTGGGAGATGTTTGACTACCAATATTATATTGTTAAACTGAAATATGTCCTAATAGTTTTTAATTACGTAAATAGGCCTCGTTATACTTCAATTCTACTACTTAAGGCACCCGGTTATTCAATTTATGTTCCACCGAAATAAATCAAATTTTCATCGAATTTTTTCATGTCGTATAATTTTTTATTCTGAACATAATAAAATTACAAAATGCATTTTCTTTAAATGTTTCAGATACTTGAAGTTGTGCTGATTTGTAAATCAAAATTTCAGGTTCGTTGTCTCTTCACTTTCATTTTATGATTTTCGTGTAATTAATAAGAACATACAGGTAAATGCTTATTCATTCTGATCCTTGGGTTTTCCTTTCACGAAAATGGTATTGGGTAATTTGTGTGCGGAATACTCCAAAAATTGATTTTTTCCTGCATGCGAACCACTGCCGTTTGAAACGTATCGAGACATTGCAGTCCCTCTTGAAGAAGACAGTGGAACCTCTTCTTTAATCTCTCAGCTCTCGCTTTAAACTAGTCTTTGTCCGTCATTCGCAAGGTCTGAAACGTGGCTAAAAAGTACGTTACATTTTCCATTTTCAGATCGAAAATGGCGAACGATTTTTTGAACTGCGAGAGAATAACCAAATGGAAATCAATTTTGCCCTACGCCGGCAATTAATAATATCAACTCCAAGTGTAGAAAGAAATTCTTATAAAATTATGTAGCTCAATCTAAGTAGATGGACAATTAGTAATGATTAAGTAATTTTTTATTCCCGAAATGCATCCGCCATTCCCAGCATTCCTCAGCATTGTAGTTTCTCCACTATACCAAAGGTGCCACGAACTCGTTCCATTTGTTCCTTATTTATAAACGCATTTAGCTTAATGGGCACTGGTGTTATAATGGCGCCTAGTTTTCGCGAGCGATGAAATTTTTGACGACACAGCAATAACTGGCAACTTTTTATCGCCGCTACCGGGAATTGTTGCTTTCGGCCGTCGTCGTCACGTATCGCATTAACGATGCAACGCGTTCCCAGACCGACATCTGCGCAACCGAGGTATTATTACTTTCGACAATGGGAGGCGGTAACTTGCAGAAAATTGACTCGAGTTCGTTTATCGCTAATTCGCAAAGTTACGAGATCGGAATTCTTGAGTGGTCATGAATAATTCACACGTCAGAGTCGGCCGGTTGTTGGTGCACCGTGTACGGGTTTCGATTCGTTTGATATACCGTGCCGCGAACGAGACCATCGACGCGGCACCATCTTCACAGTATTATCGCATAGTACAATTTTCTAGTAGAGCATACAACAAGAAATAAAATTACAGTGTTCACAGTACAGTGTGCAACGAAAGTGAAATTAGCGTGCACTACAAAAATGGAACTACAGCATACAGAATACAGAGTGCATAATAGAATCCACAATCAAAATAAAATTACAGTGTTCAGAATACGGTGAACAACAAAAATGAATACTACAGTGTATAATAAAAATAAAACGGTGGAGTACGTAATAGAGTGTGCAATAAAAATGAAATTACAGTGTATATAATAGAATCCACAACAAACATAAAATTACAGTGTGCATAATACGGCGAACAACAAAAATAAATACTACTGGCCGTGTACGTAATGCAGTGTACAATAAAAATGAAATTACAATGTATATAACACAGTATACAGTAAAAATGAAATTGCAATGTACATAACACAGCGGATAACAAAAATAAAATTACTCCTCCGAAGGTCATTTGAAGGTCAACATACTATACACGGATAAATTTATCTTTCTAATAGGTACAACCTCTTTTTCACTGATCAAAATACATCATCTCATTAAAAAAAAAAAAACGAAGATTACTTTGAAAAATCCAAAATTACTACTTGAGGGCTAAATCTTCTCTGTCACATCAACTACCTCGCCAAAGCATTTTTCTTGTAACGTTGAAGACAATGAAAATAATTCAGTTCAAAGTGATAGGTGGCGCACTGTCCGTATATTTCGAAAAACGGACATTTCGTCGATGTTTTTATAAAGTTAGGACCATTCAAAAATTGCAGTGAGCTAACGCTGGTTCGCAGCACAGTGGCCAAGCAGCGTATCCGAGGTTTTCTGCGATTTTCACGTTTCCGGCACGCGGTAACGACGAAGCATGTTCGACGAGCACGACAACTCTGTTCGGCATTATTCGCGCCGCCTGCTGCGGCCATAAATTGCTTTTATTATTATTATTCTTGGGCCGGTACATCGTTAAAATGGAAACGCTCGTACCTCTAAGCCGTGCGTACGCGCCCGCGCATTTTTTCCCCCGGAAATATTCCGTGTAAATATTTTTCGCGAAAATTGCTTCCTACGCTCTTTCGTTTCAATATTGATTTTAGCCGTCCTTGATACTCTAATTTTTCAGTTTTCGGCGTACGGTTTTGAACGTTGTTTGTGGATGATTGCGAGATGGTTGTGTAGATGGAATTACTCGGTTAAACAAATGTTCCTGTTCTACATATTTATGAGTGGCAAGATCAAGCATGTTTAGCGAAGTTCGCGCCGGCCGACGTTTTATTAAAATTCGTTGCAGCGAATTGCAGCCGTGAATAATAAGAGACGACGTTGCGCACGCTAAGGGATCCGGTCATGGTCGGGAAATATCGATACGGGTATTTTAACCGAGGCATTTATGGTTCCTTTCCAGATTTTATCGATCTCCTCGTGGCAAGCGAAATTAGTTTGCGCGAAAAATCATTTCAGCCTCCTTTCGAACAGTCCGAAAGATATGCATCGAGGCTGGATCTGCCGAATGGGGTTGAAATAATCCAAATTTTTTATTCTGCCATTGAGCATCCAAATATTTACCAAATCGATCATCTGCAGGAAGTAGAAAACAAAGAAAATCGATGAAATGGTAAGCATTCATTTTTCAAAAGTTCTATGAATTTCTTTTCGATTCAGTGGTAAGTCTCATTACTGGAATGTGAATTTTGATACAAAATAAAATTTGTAAGATACAGAGAGTAAATAAATATTGTTTTCCGTTTTCAAATACGCTTAACGAGTTGAAAATAATAGAAGAGTATGTTTAAATTCGTCGAATTCGTTTCACTGCTCTGCATTTACTCTACTTATGAAATCCACAATCTCCTAGTTTTGAAAGAAATTTGTTTTCAGCGAAAAATGTGAAGTATCGATCAACTATTTGGATAGGAGAATGCAAGAAAGTTGGTTAATGGATTTGGCCAGTGTGAACAAGTCTGTTATTAAAAAGCAGAAAATAAAACCAAGAAAAATAAAAGTAATCGAACTATTTTCTCTCTCTCTCTCTCTCTCTCTCTCTAATAGGACATTCTATCATCGATTACGAACCAGGTAAACCAGAAATTACATTTTCTACGTCCACAGGTTTCGCAAGAAGCTGATTCCGTGCATCGCATTTTATTCGGAGCGACATTTTACGAAAGGACGGCTTTCAAGCGGCTCTCGAAAACAAGAAACAGTTTGCTAAGCTGAAAAGTATAAAAGAACAGGAGAGCTTCGTTGGCCATTAAATGGCAGAAAATTGTCAATCACAATGCGATGGCCGCGGCTGAATTTGTGTTCCGCAAACTGCCCCGGTGACGGTGGAATATTTCTGCGAAGGATATTTTCTCGGTTTTCCGGGCCGGATCCGCGGACGTTTAAATCGTAACCGAGGGGATCGTTGTCAAATGGGACATTTAATCAGTGAAACGAATCACCTGTCTTGGCACGGGGACTCGGCTGGCGCAGAAAAAGAGAAGACGCACGGTAAATATTTAATCCGCGCGGTTCGTTCCCTGCGGATACTTTTCCGCTGCACTTTACACAGCTCACTACACAAATAGAACCATCTGGAGATAGATCTGGTCGTTTTGTTAACTTCTGCATTTCGCCACCTGAACGTACCGGGGAAATTCTCTTTGTAATTTCCACCTGGTCGATGGAAACGATAAATTAAATGGTATCGCGTTTTACTGCTTCTTTGTTCGTTTGTTTAACCCTCGTGTTGAATGCTGAAATTGTACTATCGTTTTTGTTAACAGTATAGACTTCATAGTTTCAGTGTACATTTGCATCTGGCAAATGCGAGTTCGTTTATAATTGTCCAATAAAGTAGAAATTTATTCTGCTATTCTTCAACGAGCACGTGCGAAAAACTTGGAAGTCGAATCGACAAAGTTTATCATGATTACACCGTGAGTTTTATACATTTAGAACAAAAATTACTGGATCAAATACAAAATGGTAAAAACATTTGAGGAATTTAAAAACGCTGTTGGATTACTTTTCAGCTTGTTAAAGTTATTAAGAATAGGAATAAATGTCTATGGAGCTTGCAATTGATACATACAATTTTCAGTTTGCACAAGAATCCGCAGTCCAATCATAATTATTGTAAAATATCCTCTAAATGTAATTTACTTAATATATTCTATTAAAACTTGATTTTCATGTTAGGCAAAAGCATTGTGTCAATCATACACGACGGAGGTGCCACTCAACGATATAAATGTAAAATAATTAATTTCAATTTTATCCCTCTGACTCTTTACTGCCACATACCACGCACCATTTGTCACACTAGATTGTACAAAATCGTTCACAATTTTTGCAAAGCTCTTAGTTCAATTTTCCATCCGCATGAAACACAGTTCGAGTCGTTGAAACGCGTTCATCTCGCGGTGGAATGAAACACGTGCGAAGGAGCCGCGGTTAGAAATTTAATTTCCAATTTCTCCCGGGAGCGTTCGACTCCCTTCCTTTATTTTCTTTTTTTTCCCCGCTCCCAGTCAATTTTACAATCGACAGACTCCGCCACGCGTTTAAGAATCCGGCCGCTGAATAATTCAGCGCTCGCGTCCGCCACGAACGGTATCGCATACACGGCCGTTGCGTTGCGTTGGGTAAAACGTCCTATCGCGCGGAGTGGCTGCAATTCACCGGATTGCGGCCATAACGTTGTTAAAAGCAGAATTTTCTGCGGCCCCGGAGACCCGGGGGTTGCGCAGCAAATTGCATTTCGGTTGGCTACGCGGAACATTCGAATGTTTAATTTCTCTTACGACCGTTAATTACCTTCTATCTTCAAACCGGCAAAGTCGACGGACAGGATCCCCAGAATATTAACTTTCGGTTGTCATAACTGGGCTGATGGCTGCGGCCCGCCGCGCCGCGCGAGTGGCGAGAAACCACGAAATTCTGACCGAAATATGAAATCGAATATGAGGAATTGCCTGGATGTAATGTTATCGGTTTATCCGGTATCCATGCATGATATTTTTGTAGTTTTAACATTTATATCACAATTCTTTCGAGGTTATGGCAGTCTGAAGTTGGCGATTTTATCGAGGGAATTTTTTGTGGTAAACATTCAGTATATGTGATTTATTTTTTAACAATATTCACACCTCATATATTAGAATATATTCACATATATTAAATTTCTTTTACAAGTGAATATACAAAGTGTTAGATAAAAAAAAGTATCCTACGAAAATGGCTGGTGTTTTTACGCACGATAAGATCCCATAATAAAAAATATAGGTTTCCGTTTGAAAAAACAAAGTTGACCTTCAAATGACCTTGAAAACTGCCCCCCTCTTTCCCCCTCGAAATCCTTGAACACGTGTTTTACAATTTTTTAATTTCTTTCATACTTTTCGAGATATTCGGCTGGAAAGTTTTCAAATGAACACTCTGTATATGTCGCCAAGGCCTGGATGATACACGACGCTGTTGACAAATATCGAGAATTCGCTGTATATTCGTTTATGTAATTGTTCAATTCGATATCGGTAAAATCACAAAAGACAAATTAGTCAGAAACGAATGTGTCTTTGGTTGCAGCGGGTTTCACTCGCCGCGTAAAATTCGCACGGCGCATAAAGATCCGCAGTCTAATTACACGCGTCTTAAAAGTTCGCTTCCGGGTATGCAAGCATTAATTTTGGCCAGGATTTCGGCGATTCTCGCGACTGTCGAAAGCATTCGCGGGAAACTTTCCGTTTGAAACACTGCGAGTCCCGCGAATTGCTCGCGCCAAAGTCGCCGCCCGTTGCAATTGCACCGAAACTGCGAGCCCGGATGCGGATTTGGAGCAGGCGACGATACCGTTGTCGCGATATCAGCCGTTTGTACAAACACAAGCTGCTCGGGGAACTTTTGCTTGATCCCCGCAGGATCTCGAGAATCGAGGAAATTTGAAACGTTCAGGCATTCCTTGTTCCTCGGTCAATTAATTTGCGAAAATTTCAATCTCCCGGAAAGTCCACAGTCTACTTGCTCGAGGATTTAATTAAGCTGCAATCGGCCTCGGTGACGATCGAGTTATTAAATCGACCGAATATGAAATGTTAAACTTGAACGAAATTTGATATTCTATTTCATACGAATCTCGGTGATCAATCCAAAGTGCGTCGGTCATATTGTTATTTAAACCTTGATTATTTTTCGTGGAAATTGCGTTGATTGAACTTCGATATTTGTGGGCGTGCTTAATTGAGATGCTTTTGTCCGTTGATTTTTTTTTTTTAGTGAGGTGTGTGCTTTTTATTGACACTTTTAACGAATATTTATTTTTATTCTTTTTTTTTTTGTTTGTTATTTTCGGTTTTAATCGAGTTTTAATATAAACACTCTACATCACTCTACATCGGTTTAATATAAAATAATATTTGTTGTCTCGAAAGAGGACAGTGTAAATTTTCAGTTGACATGGAAATGGTAAAGGTCAGTTTCCATTCCTCATTCGTAAAAATGAGAGCGAGCGAACCAAAATGTGCGACAGCGGCATTTTGTCGGTCCCGATAAAGAGATTCTCTGTCGAAATTTTCTGGTGGTACGGCGTGCGGTTTTCTGATTAATTGCACAGTGTTTTACGCACAGTGGCTCTCCCCCGGAGCGGAAGTGGCCCTAAAGAATGATTAGCATAGCCAGAAGAAGTTCGTCGTCTGCACCGGTAATCGAGTGGTCTCGATCGATCGGGTCGTCGGTCCCGTCGGTCGGTATACGCGGCTGCAGGAGTGCTGCAGGTTCGTTGCACTTTCGGCCGCATTCGTAAAACTGCATACCACTGCACCATCGGATATCTCTCGTTCCCTCCGCGGAGCTCACCGCGATAATTGAATTTCGTTCTTAACCGGTTCGATCGCCATGGCGTTAAAATAATCCGGAATGTATCACACGTGATAATACGACGAATTACAAAATGGACGGGAACTATACAAGCTTCGCGATATTGTAAAGTAGCGTTACTATATTAACGCAATCTTCGTCCCTGACGCTTTTATACGGAATGCAATTTTGATTAAATGGTGCATGCCTCGGGGCAAACGGAGGGTTACTGAAAATTATATGAAAGTTGCATCAATAATTCTGATCAAACAGATTTTTTATTTTAGGTACTTTTAACTAAAAAGTAAATTGGTATTATGTCCAGAGGCTGTGGATCTACATACAAATTCCAATTTTCGTCGATTGTCTTATGGAAATTAAAATTATGGAAAAATTTGTTGAGCGGATGGTTTCTACTCACAAAATTAGATGGAAAACTGTGTCAACTGTTTGTTAGTTTTGCCTAAATCTACAGCTTGATCATGTCATTCTTAAAATAGAAAGTCTCAGGTTCGTTGAATAAAAATTTCGGATTGTTTATCTAGATGAAAAAGGCCACTTCGGGCTTGAAATACAATACCTACCTGAATTATATAAAAGAAGAGAGATTATCCAAAGGAAGAATTATACTGACATTCCCCAAGATTTTCAAGGAATTAAAATTGGACATCGTCTTTTAAGTTAAATTCAAATATTAATAAGAAATGATTCAGTTAGACCAAGAAACCACAAACCCCGTTCAATCGTCTTAATATTGTTCACATTAAAGTAAATTGAAGCGTCGTCAAGGGCCACAAAACGAGTCCACGTTCGATGAAGTTCTTTGACTCAGTGGGCTTCACTAAAGATGCAAAAGAAGAGACAGAATTACAATGACTCCGTAAAAGCATTTGAACCCCGAATTTCCAATTTTTGGAAAATTGTCTACATTCAAACCTTTGTAATTTTCCAAAAAAAGAACATCGTACAAGAGTAAACCTGCAGTCAATTAAAAAGCTTGAAGCCTCTTTCACAATACATTGCTCAGCTTCTGCGCTCTTTGCAATTTCTAGATGACTGCAAAGAAATTAAAATCGTTTAATACATTCCTAAAAAAAAAAAATCGTTCTTTTGACTGCGTTCTACGCTAATCAATAGTAGAGAATTCTGAACGTGCTGGGAAACGGAATCCTCGCACGCGAGAATCAACCCCATTCGAAAATTCTCGCCCACCGTCACCGTCATCCCCGCGATCATCGACTTTCCATTTGGCAGTGCGTCTCGACAGGACGCCTTGGGGCTCCGAAAGGCAGAGGGCCATAAAACGGGCGAAAACAATGAAAGGAATCACGCGGTTCCAATTTTGTCCCGTGTGTATTCAGGCTGATGGCGCGCGTTGGGGTAGGTCCAGGAGGCAAGAACCGGAACGGAGAGCTGGTTGTCGACGGAGCCGGCCAAAATTCTGAGGTGCACAGCCCGGGGTCGATTAAAATGCAAACAAAACACACCCGGCGAATCCAACGGTTTCCCGGTGCCGAGATAGAATCGGAGAAGAAGAGAAAGCGGGTCCGAGAGACGAGGACGAAGAAAAGAGGCTAAAACGGGGGGTAGGCAGAGGGTGCAAAAAGGGGTTGGCGAGTCTGCCGCGAAGGTGGCCGAGAACGTTGGTATAAGGAAACGGAAGGAAGCAACAAGAGGAAAAGTGGGGTTCGCGAGAGGGTAGGAGAGATAGCTGCTATCTCTCGACGAGTATACGAAAAAAAAAAACGAAGAGAAAAACAGGCGAAATAAAGCCGGCTGGTAGGAGAAAGGGACCCGGGTGCAACGGTGTGCATGTGCGTGTGCCTGTTTCATTCTCTCCTCTTTGTCTTAGGAGAATACCCCTGCATCCCCTGGTTTTTCTTTGTTCCTCCCCTCGTGTCCTTTTCTGCATGCGAGCTGGCGGACTCCGGAACGGTGGGAACTGGCTGGAAGAAAGGAAGAGGGAGAAAAGTGAAGGTGGGTGTTGCACCAGAAAGAGATAGCAACCCTCCGGAGAGGGGTGGATATTCTGGGCAGCTGCCAGATGGCGCATTGCGCCCCAGAACCTCGAGTTTCTAACGTTTGCTGCCAAACACCGAAATTTCTCCCTACCCTCTGCCTTTCCTCCTCCATTCTCTAGCATCCGTTCTCTTCCTCTCTCTCTCTCTCTCTCTCTCTTCGTTCCGTCATCTTCTCCATCCCCTTCGACAGAAGCGGGATTTCACGGTTTTTCACCCAAAATCCGGGCCACTAATGCTAGCCAAGCACGAAGCCCTAAATTTCGGCGGAGCTCCGATCAACGACACCTAGGTCTGTGTCCTAAGCCGAGACTACTTTCGTCTGGATATTTTGTAGATCACTGTGTATCTCGGATGCGACGCTACGTCTCCAGGGAGAATCGATACGAGCAATTACAGAGATTTTTGTCCCGAGACCAAGCCACCGTGTTAATCGACAACAGAATTAAATCTCGGATGTTCTTCGCGACGATCCGACACGGTTTGTTATTTGATTGTGGGAACGGGGATGTTTCGATCAGCGTTTCAACATGGCCTTGGCTGCATAGATCGCTCAGGACAGGCTGTGAACAATTTTTTCGATCGAGACTGTATTAGACTGTGGATTTGACACGTTCAAAATTGAGTAGATGAAATTTAATATTGTAGTTGTAGCTGAAGTTATTTAAGGATGAAATAACGTTCTATACGGTTTCTGTTTCTTCCAATCGACGCAGACAATTTTTATTTTGCATGAAGATCCGGCAGTCTACTTGTAATACTATTTCCAATACTGTTTGTTGAAATAGTTAGGGGAGAGAAGCTTCATGCGACTCTTTTTTTAATGATTCACCTGGAGATGGATACTGCACATTTTTATACCATTGTGTGCAGTATTAATTTATATTAATTTATTCTTGAGTATTTTGCAAGCAATAATAACAATATTCCAAAAATGTTCCAAATTGTAAATACAAACGAAAGACAAGAAATGAAAAGAAATATTCCAAATGTATGCCTTGGTGATCGTATACCTAACCTAACATAACAATGGTGTGAAGTCAACGTTGAACAGGAACTAACACATCAGTAACATTGATCTGCAAATGTTTATGTACAATTGTGTGAAGTACTGACTAAACTAGTTCCAGTTCAGTTACCAAACGAAGTTGTAGCCAGCAGTTATCCTAACAATAGCCAAGAGTTAACACTCCAATAACATTGACCTATAAACATTTACGTAGAATCGTACGAGCTACGCTGTGGTTGAACTAGTCCTAGAAGTCTTACGGTTTATAATACAGCGACTTAAGTCCTTGGAAGTAATGACAATCGTGCTTTGAAGTTTCCCGTGCGTCAGTGAAGTATACATAGTATAGTGAGACAGTAGATATTCCGTGCATTCGGTCGTTGGAAAAAGATAAACAGAGTCGTATACTTCGAGTTGTTGTTATCGTACAGTTTGCGTTCTAAAACTGGAACTTTGTTAATGTCCTCTGTTCATTCAATTTTCGGAAGACTGCTTGCGAAATGGTGGGAAATGAATCGTGTCGAATTGAATAGTATAGTCTGGAGCAGACTATTTTATTTGTGTAATATTTTTCATCAAATTTCCTAACACTCACTTGCAACCAAAAATTGAAATTTCCATATCTCGAATTTTTCATATACGCAAGAACCTCTGAAACAATCGTCGACCTGCAGTTAGTTGGACCAAATAATACAATAATACTTTATTTGTCGTCTTTCACCCGAAATTTTTGAATATGAACACAAAGTACAGTCCCCTTTCACTCTTCCGCATGAATAATAAATAATTTACTATACGGTCTATTGTCTGAGAGGTGTGTGAAAGGACGCATTTCTTGAAAATCAGTTTTCAATTGAACGATCAGAAGCTTCGCGAACTTTGTCTGGTACGTGGGTGTTTCAATCTGAAATTTCTTACGTTCAGTCGACCACGCCACGAGTTAATTCCAAACCCAAGTGAAATAATTGTAAAACACTTTCATAAATATGTTTACAGAGAATTGTACCTTCGTGCGATTACGTTTTACACCAGTGGTGTTCAGTGTCTGCCCGTACGGGCAGCGATATTCTTGCCCTGGGCATACACAGAACGGCGGGCACGAAGCTACGCCCCTGCGGGCAAGGCTGCGTGCATTTGTCGCACGCATTGCCACAACTACGTGGCAAGCTACGTCTGTGCTACGGCCTACCCCCACTCCACTTAATCACTTGCCCGTAGCGGTGCCCGCGAGCATCGCCGGGCGCCATTGCCCGCTAATACGCATGTTGAGCAGTTCTTTTTTACACAATCGCCAATAATTTCTTTGCGTCTTTTCAGGGAGAATATTTGAGTTGTTTACTAGATTTGCAACACATTTCTTATGCAGTTCACACGCTTCCAGTCCCAGAAAAATAATTACAAAATATTCCGACAAATATAGTTGTCGGAAATTCCACCATTGCATAATTCAATGTACAATAGAATCGTTGTGTCTCTCTAGAGCGATTAATTGAATTGTCTGCTTGATTTGCGATAAATTAAAGTGTGCGACCGGGCGCACCGGGTTAATGCAGGAAGGAAGTGGCTCCACGTGTCTACGATTCTTTGCGTCCTATTGATTTCCACGAGAATGAAGCGGAGTACGGTGCTGCGCGGCAAATTTAACGTTATCGCCAAACCGGAGATGCACGTGCCTCTCATTAGAAACTTCGAATGAGGATTTCATTCCCGGATCGCAGAATTAGCATGTTCTACGCACTACATACATCCACACCAGGCTTTATACTAGACAGACAGAGAGAGAGAGAGAGAGAGAGAGAGAGAGAGACTCGTTCTCTATAAATGCTTATCTCCTCTAAAGCTGGAACTATTCAGTGGGATGGCTTTGACACACTCGACGCGACGTCTAATTCCAATAGTATATTTCTACGCACGCTTCATTACGCCCACACTATTTCCGGTTCCTTTGATGTTCGACAGCTGGTTTCCATATCACAAGTTTGCAAATCGTTTCCCGAAATCGTCGATCCAATCAAAGAGCCCGTTCTTCTACGTATTAAGAGGCACATTTATTTAAGAGCCAAGGATAGTCACGTGACTTTTACAGAGTCAGCAGGTCGGTAACTGCTGTATAATTTCCGTTCACAGACTGAAGACCCGTCATGGTCTTGATCCGACGGGTCTTAAGTCTGTGACTAAACTTGTCACATTTTTTGCTCTGTATTATCGATATTATGAATTCTGACGGCAGAAACGTGCTTCAAGTTTTTGGCTTTATTTCACAGAGAATCAAGACAAAATATAGCTCAATTTGTAGCTGGAGATATTTCCTAGCGCGCGCTACTCTCGATTTCGACCAGAAAACTCATCCAATGGCATAAAAATGCTTGGATTCCACGGCATGCACATCGTCAATTTTTGGCCTACTTCTAACGCTTATATTACCAAAGTCTACATAATCTTGTCAGCTCATGATCAGTGCGCGCTAGATTGAACCTTCCTCTTTCGAATGAGCCCTTTCCCAGCGAAAAATATGCTCGTATAAGGACGAAAAGTTGAGGCACGTAAAACCATTTTTCGCCTATTTTTGTCGGTAACGTGGTCACTCTACCTTATCGTGAATTTACGGAGTCTTAGCTCTGTTAGCACTTATTCTAGACCGTGGAGGATTTAATTAGCGATTAGTTTGTATGTTTTCTGGAATTGTCGATGATTATTCAT
Organism: Halictus rubicundus; assembly: GCF_050948215.1. Taxonomy (NCBI): domain Eukaryota; kingdom Metazoa; phylum Arthropoda; class Insecta; order Hymenoptera; family Halictidae; genus Halictus; species Halictus rubicundus. Next base: position 7,468,230 of record NC_135151.1, read on the forward strand.
CGAGTGGTTAAGGATTTAATAAAAACACTGCTGCACTATTTTCAACTCGTTCGAACCACTACCTTATAACTAGACGGATTTTATTTCGCGGACTTTTATGTAGAATAAAAATTGTCTGAATTTGTTGTAAGGTACATATGATACGTAGACATATATTTCTGTTTTTATTGGTGTCAACGAGTTGAAAATGGTATTTTTTAAATTCTTTGCTGGTTTTCACTGCTTAATATTCTACCCACTTGTTTTTTGTTGTAAACTCTACTTGTAAGTGATAACAAAACAGTACTCGTACTACGTTTCAACGTTTCGTAATTTATTAAACACAAAGACATTTAATGATGTAAGAACCGATTGAAAATATAGTACAGTAATTTTGAATGGTGCGAAAGTTAAACTTGCAAGATGTTGTAGGATATGTCTGCAGTATTACTTTGCGACACGAATTTTTAATTCGATTCTCGTTCGTAGGTGTCGGATATCGAAAGCTCGTGCACATGGCTCCGATCAATTTCTCCGGGAACGAGTCATGTAACCCCAAGGTCCCGGCCTCATGTTTCTTGTAGGGGAATGGGATCCACGCTTTCGTTTATTTCGCTCGTAAACAGGCTCGCCGGAGATCGCGCAAAGAACTTTGCATTCTAAATCGAATCTCGCCGCGATTCAAAGGAGTTTTTATTTCCCGCGAGTCGAGTTCGAGAGTCTGATAACGCGGGAATCAAGATGCTCGCGATTCAACCGTTCCTCCATCGCGGTAGCGCAGATGAAGACGAGCTCGTGAAAATTTGATTATTTTCTCGGCGAGAACGAGCACTCGGCACCTATGATAGTTTCAGACAAGTGGTGGACGGAAAAAGAAAGAAAAAACGATTCTTGATTCCCGGGTGAACCATTCAAGGATCGTCCGATCGAGAAAGGCTTTTCAGGGACAGGTCAAGATCTTGATCACCTGATAGACTGTCAGCCAGCCATTATTTCTCATTCGCTGCGTAGATTGCTATGGGAATTCATAGCTATTTCCAGCGGAGAGTGACGTATAGTGCCAACCGCGCGAACTACGTGACCCAAACTGCTGGAACCGACAACGGTCATCGAAGGATTGCTATCGATCCGTGATAGTATTTCGGAACGCGAACGCCATCGCGGGTGTCATACTTAAATTGCGGCCCCGCGTATATGTTTTACAGGAATCTCTTCTACTAATTTCCGTTTACACATTTCATTGCAAAGTGAACTATTTCCTCGAAATTCTGCACTGTTCAACACTTTAATCACAAAATCTTCAAAACTAAAATTTACCTGTTTATTTGTTAAAAACTCTATAGTAGTAGTAGTACTAAAATAATTCGTAGTGTAAGGGGTTAAAATAGTTAAAAAATACAGATGGATGCTTACAAAGCTCCTGAATTTGCAATTAATTCAATTTTTATTTTTCATTCCGTACCGCAGTGAACTGTGTGTGCTCCGATGATTGTCGCAGCCCTAACCAACCCCTAAAGTAGCGTGTGGTGTCGGTAGTAGGTCACCCGTTAGATGGATTTAATATGGCTTAGAGGAGAGATGCGTGGAATGCCAGCCGCATTCTCGACTCACCCTCCCTTGAGCATCTTCCAACCCCCCCCCCCCCGTTCTTCCCTTTCTTCTGTCGGCCGAAGGTAAAGGCTGGTGCTTCTGGGAAAGAGGGAGGAAATTGCGCGGGGGAAATACAAAGAAGAAAGGAAGACGGAGAAACGGCGAAACAGGAAGATAAGGGAAAGAGGGGTGCCGTTACGGAGCTCTTTTCTCCTTTCTTACTATTGCTTCATCTTCCAACGCTGTTTATAAACCGGTGTGCGTAGAGAAAGTACCCTGGTGCACCGTCAGAGAGAAAGAGGGAAATTGCGCGGGGAAATGTAAACTGTGTTCAAAACGTTCAGAAACACGTCAAATCGCCACAGATGATAGTTTAGGACCTGGGGTACGAAGAGGGGTTTATTTAATGCATAAACATTGGCTTTTTCGAGTAGCATCAGCTGTGCTCCTTGTTTAGTTTAACGGCGAATTTTTTTTTTTAATGAAATTGTCACCTACATATTTCGGACAATTTTCTGATTAAAATGATACCAAACACGACACGGTTGGGATCGTGATTACTCGTTTAATCCACGATATAGCAGAACCTCGATTATCCGAGCTAATTGGTGGTATGTAAGTGTGCACATTAATGCCACATTAATAAATTCAAATTCACATTAATACCGGTAAATATTTACCAATTTGTACAATGGATCGTGTTGTGTGTGCACTGTTTGTAACGAAGTTGTCAGATATCGGACTATTGGATGATAATTCGGATAATGGAGGTTCCACTAAATTGTTCAGGAACCACGGAAATGTGCTCCGAATCGTATTGTGCTTGGACTCGTGTCAATCGGAAAAATGTCGTGCACATTTTCGTACAAGTTTTGTGAAAAAGTAATAAAAAGCAGAAAAGTCCTATTGAAAAAGTATCCTGTATCTTCCAGCATTCCAGCTCCTAGGCCCCTTGAAAGGCAAACCTAGCAGTACTGGTGATAAATTTTGCACGGATATCGTGCACACACTCTTGAACAAACATCGAGACGGTACTGTAGGTCTAAACAAAGCGCCGGAACTTTCTGAACACACCTTGTACAAAGAAGAAAGGAAGAAAGAGCGAGCGTCGTTCCCCTTTTCCCCTTTCTGCCCATTGCTTCATCTTCCGGGACCGGTGTGTGCGTGAAGACAGTGTGCACCCTGGTACACACTATGAGAGAGAGAGAGAGAGAGAGAGAGAGAGAGAGAGATCTCGAGAGCATCAACCGCAGCCTCCGTAACTGGCGCGGGAGGACTCCTTTAGCGACATTACTGGAAATAACTGGGAGCCTCGGAACATCATTGACGCGTTGTTTCGCCGAGGGGTTTTAATAGAACAAAAATTTATTGCTCCTCCGTGCAACTTCTCGGAAGTTTCGCAACCTCAAAGGACTGAACCTGTCGCGCACCCGTACGTACGGCCGTCTATCGGAATTTGCATTAGCGACACAAGGGGAACCTTTTGTCACGAAGAACACACACACTCTCTCTCTCTCTCTCTCTCTCTGCCCCTCTTTCATGCGACGTGTAAAAGAACTTCTGGAATGTCTGTTGCGACTTTTCCAGCCGAGATCAACTTTTTAGACCTCCGGAGAGATTGGATTGTATCGGCGACAGCGTGTGGGAGTTTCTACGATTTCTTCCGGCGTGCCAATCCGTCAAATTGACGCATTGAGCCATGGAAATTTTTCTCGCTGCAGATTAAAACGTCTCACACTGTGACGAGCAACGGGCAGAAGTAAAAAAAAAAGTCAAGTCTAAAATTCATAGGTTATGGTATTGTAAAATACTAACACGGGAACGTAGATTTTGAGTACTGTTCACAATTTTCACTGAATCGTCCAATTCGTTGCAAAAATGGTGGTTGACGCTTTTTCCGAATTTTCAGTGTATTTGCTTAGACACGTGCCATTTGTCAACGGTTTATCCGATCAATTTGATTTTTACAAATTGTGTTTAGTATCGTAAAGCCTTCCAAGCTGCAGAATCATTTTTTTTTTGTAACACTAACAATATATCTAATCTTTTAAATGTTAAAAATTGAAAATTAAGAAAGTTAAAAATCATCTCCGTAATTTTCAAACTGCTTCGTGAAGCTCGACGAAATTAAAAGAGGCGGCAGCAAAAGGGCCACACTAATTGTACAAATAAATAAAATGAAGATCCTACCGCCAGTACGTTGAGAAAAATTCAGTCCCCGAACGTTTCGGATGCGATTTTTGTATCGATGACAATTGCCCGCTAAAGGAATCAGATAATTTGAATTTTAATTAGAGGAGCACAATGCAGGCTTTTGTGAAATCAGTAGACCCAGCATACACTATTCCTGACACAAGGGAACCTGTGGATCCCTAGGGCCCATGACGAACTGTATCCTTCGGCATGGATTGATCCGGGTTTGTTCTGTTTGTGACGATTTATGTCGAATCTATTGAGTTCGTGGAATCTACGACGGATCACTTGGGCTCTGGAGTGGTTTGTATCGTTTCTCTTGAGTCCGGAATTGTATCTGTGCAGGCTGTATGCTTCGATCCATACGGATCAGGTGGTTCATTCACCGTTTCGTTTAGACTCGACGTGTTCTTTGCGAAGTGTATGGGATTTCGAGTGGCCTGTAGTATCTTCAATTTCGAGTGAATTTAACACGGTCTGTTACTTCTAGTGCGGAGGTCTCGAGATCCTTTGATAGCCTCAAACGAGTCTCTTCGATGTTTAATAGATCGTGCAATATATTTATTCCAAACAGTTCCGAATTATTTTGAATCTGGTATTATTTGCATCGGAATTGTGTATGGAATTTCAAGTGTTCTGCAGCGACTTTCAAATTAGAAATCTCAAAAGTTTATAATGATTTGTATTGTTCATCTTCTAAATAGTCACTCTATAATGGCCTTAAACAAGTGCCATCAATTTTTAGTAACTTATACTGTACATTTGTCTCAAGTTCTTACGAATTATTTGGAACCTAGAACTATTTGCATCTGAATTGTGCATCTGTTAGGTCGCAATATTTTTTAGTACTTTCAAACAGACGTAACATATAAGAGAATTCTAAAAATCGCTTGCCGTATGATTTTAGGAAATCAATATTGCAAGCAATGAAATATATAAAATAAGAATGCCTATAAAAGTGACGTCAGAGTATGGACAAGAATGAAAATTCGTAATTCGCTTAGTGCAATTACAATCAATCATAGCCTTTACAAACAATCATTTGAATTTCGTTTCGACTTAATGAATCGTCTTACATATATCGATGCTAACGATTGAAACATTTAAAAATAAACATTTGGTACTTGATTTGGACGCATCGAAGAGTAAAAGATCGAGAGAGTGTGTAACGAAGATGAACAAACCTGGTTCTACATTGAATGCTATTAGCGACTGCAGGAAGCATCATTGCGGCGGATCAATAATGTGTCGGGCTCTCTTTGCGAGCAAAATCGCGCAGCAATATTGCAGCCCCCAGTGTTCTACCATGGTCCAGTTGTTCTACGTTTGCTCATGGCGCCAAGTTTGCAGAAGCGGCAGCGGGATTACATCCCGTCGGCGCGGTGGCAAGATTCGATAAACCTTTGTCGTGAAACAATTATCTTGGTTCGCCTGGCTGTTCGGGGATTCGCAGTCACTTAGTAATTAGTGACGGTGCCGCGGATATACACATGTTTCGTTTAACATCGCCATCGCTCTCGGTAATAACGTCGAACGTCGCGCATCACGTTCGAACTTTGATATTACACTGAAAATGTAAATGAATTCATTTTTCCTGGAACGCTGAAACAGCTTTGATTTTCTCGAGGGGTGAAATCAAGTCGAGAGATAAAACGGAGTTATTGAATGGACGATTGAAAGTAGCGAAAAAAAAAAAAAAAGAAAGAGAGAGAGAGAAGTTAAAATGATTGAAATAATAATTATAATACGTACAATCGGGGGCAACCCCGTTGCGCACGGACAGTAAATACTATTAATTGGTTGCATACGCCGGCTCTGATTGAAAATTTCTTACCGTGTTTCGTTATTATGGCTGCTGTTTATTTCGCTGTATTCGTTGTTACGCGACACGTGGGAGATATTCGCGTAGCCGGAGATAATAACGCCGGCAATTCCAACAGAAAGCTCATTTTTCATTAGTTTCATCATACACGCGTCCCTGGGACAGCCTTTATTATACGTGAAAAATCCCACCGTTTATTCCGCCGACAATGTGAGTTTTTAATTAATTAAAGCGTCTTCGTACTTTCATTCGCGAATTCCTCGCCATGCTTTTCACCGTGCTTTCATCAATCGTTTCAACTTTCACCTTCTGAAAACCCGGGGCTGAAGTTACCTGCGAAACCTGCGAGGATTGTGCCTCTTGTTAAACGCTTCACGAGAAATTTCGGTTAATTAATTTCGATGCTTTATTAACCGTTTGAGAACAGTCCGAATTATTTACACAGATTTATAAATGGGTCCCCACGTTGATGTATTCAGTGCACTCTTGGTTAGAATTTGTTAAATGCTAGAAGGTCCGGAGAGTATTATCATATACTTTCACATTTCAATTTTTACTTTATTCAATGAACGGCTTAAGTTCACCTTGGCAACCCAGAAATTTTTTACTTTTTATTTTATAATTCTGTACATCTTGATGAGAAAATGCCAAAAATCGAAGTTTTAAGGCAAGGAATTTACTGGTTCAAAAGTCATGCGTGTTTCAAGTTGAGCGATTACATTTTGTTCTGGGACAAGCTGTCATCGAACATTAATTAAAATATAGAGAATCATATACGGGATCTCAAAGTGAAGGTATAATCTAAGTTAGTTGGGATTAGGTCGTGGGGGGGGGGGGGCTTGCAAATGTACGTTATCAACATCACGCGTGCTTGTGTTGCCATCCAGCGGTTCGGCTCATCAAACGACGCGTAATGCCGAGCACACTCCAACATGGCGGCACCCCTACTTGTCAAAAGCGCTTAAAATCGATCAACTTTAAGCACGCATAACTTTTGAACCAGTGAGTTCCTCGCCTTAAAACTTCGATTTTTGGCATTTTCTTGTCAAGATGGACAGGATTATACCGCAAAAATTAAATATTTGTGGGTTGCCAAGGTGAAGTTTAACCGAATGAAGTACTTTCATTTTGTGGAATAGTTGAGACTACTGAGCACATCTTAACTTTATGATTCTTATTTATTCCCTTTTCCATATCCTTTCTAAACAATTTCTTATTCTTATTGATCTTATGCAATAAACTATTTTTATTACATGGAATTTTTGGGGCTTCTGAGTCTTAACCTTAATATATTTATTGTATTGAACCAACTGCTTCGATGTCACAGCATTTTTAAGGTTGGCAGGTTTGTAGTCGAAATCTAACAATTTTTATTTTATTAGGCAAATTAGTTCTTTAAAAATTAATTAAATGGACAATACGTGGCTGGCCGGAGCCAATCAAGTACGGGGGCAACGAGCATAAAGGCGTGACAATGAAATCATTTTTCGTAGTTCTGAAACTTGAGATTGACGATATATAGAATTATGTCACTTTCCTACCGAGTAGTTTGTTTTCCAATAATTTAGATGGAAACGCCCACACAGAGATACGCGTGCTCACGAATAAATTCAATTTCCTTTCATCCGAGCCGCATGCCCAGCACGATTCTCGCGAATAACTTGATAAGTTCAATTGCAACGCAACCGGCTCACTCTCTCCGGTAATCAAATTATCGATTAGCGAATGTGAAATAGGTGGTACATGTACACGTGTACGTATTATCTATATAAAGGATTAGACATTTTCGCAACGATCACGTACGATAATGGGCCCGGATTCGAGAACGCATCGAGCAGGGAACGCCCCGCTGAATCGGCATATTTACCAGCTTTCCCCTGTCCTTTCTCTTCCCCGTCGCCTTTTCTCTCCCCTTCTCTCTTTCTCTCTCTCTCTCTCTTTGTGACAATAACCCTTAGAGGAGCTGGCAGCCGGCCACGTGAGTAAACCTTTCGTGAGCAATTACAGGTTCGAATACGAATCGCCTCGCCATCACCGGCCCGGTCTGTCATCTCAAACATTTCCGTTAGTTTATTGGGGAAACTCTCACACCCGAGCCACTTTCACTTTCAAATCGTATTTTCCTCCATAAAAATCAACAACGCTGAGTTTCATAAAGTCACTTCACTGCTGCAGATCACTCTGGTCCCTTTTAAGCTATTCGGCTCTCTTCAGTGTAGTGCCAAAGATGGCGCATGCTTCGTGAAAATGGTACACTCTGTTTTCTTAGTGTATTCTAGTGTCCATTATGAAATACACGAATTTGTGTTACTCTAACTGCACAGTGACGCACCCAAATAGTGGCACATGCTGCATAAAAATGGCACTTCTTGTTTCCCCGTTCTCTGCTTCTATTCGTTACAAAATACACGAATTTGTGTTACCCTAACTGCACAGTGATGCACTCGAACAACTGGGCATTCACGTATAAGATTAATGTTTGATGGTACATACTGCATAAAAATGGCACATTTCCTTTCCCCGTTCTGTGCTTCTATTGATTATGAAATACACGAATTTGTGTTACTCTAACTGCACAGTGATGCAATCGAACAACTGGACAATCACGTATAAGATTGATGACTGATGGCGCATGCTTCATAAAAATGGTACTATATGTTTTTTTATTCTATAGTTCTGTCAACCCTTTGCACTCGAAGCTGTTTTAGCCCCAAAACCGAAGCAATTCTTCTGACCTAGAATATTTCCATTGCAAATACATGATTTGTTTCGTTTCACGCGTATGACGTTTGTTACTATTACTCCTACTTGCAGCACTTAAATTTTCATAAATTTATAGATATAAATATATCGATGTAAAAATTGTTTTAACATTAAAGGTACGAAGCATGAAATACATAAAAGTGGAACGCCTTATTTCTATAGGTTAGAAGATTGAATTTAATTAAACTATGTACGGTTTTCATTATAATATGAATAAAAAGTAAATTCAGTCATTTCCTATGAGAGCGCTGTTATGATTTCAATAATAGCGAAGAAAAATGTGAGTTTAGTGTTAAACAATAGTGTGGCAATTTTTAGTGGCGCCTTGGAGTTGCCATTCGATAAGTTTTTGTTGCTCCAACTACAGAGAAATGTATTCGTATAACTGTTCGATTGTATGAAATTGACTTGTGACGCGAGAAAGACCAGAGACGCTTTCGATGCGTTTAGAAGATCCAGCAATCAGAAGAAATGGATTCGGTCGCGTAACCTGTGAAGGAGGCTAGATAAAAATGGGGGATGTAGGAGGAATGTTCTCGGATTAAGTCTCGGAACAGATAGCCCGTCGTTGGATAATCGGTTGGTTGTAACAACGCCATGATTGAGATGCGCTCGCTCGTCTAGACAGATTGATCCATCGGGAGCCACCGACGGAAAATCCGACTTCTAAGCATACGGAATCAGCCGGTCGCCGCGTGGCTCGAGTAGTTTCGAGCAGTAACCGAGGAAGTAGTAGACTGCCAATCGGCGAGCTTCATTACTTGTTGAATGCGAACCATTGTCTAACGCCGTTTGCCCTCCTAAATGGATTTCGAAGCGAGCCAATAAGACAATAAGCTCGCACAAAAGCGACCACTAGAACCTCCATTATATCCCTCCCCCCTCTCCGCCTGTACCATCCCCCCAGGATTTATGGAGAAAATGAGCCGGAGCAAAAAGGATCGGTATTCGGCCTGTCTGTCTGTCCGCCCGGATAGAATTTGTATTATCCGTTCCCCTCGATCACCTATAATAACCGGGCAAACGTTATGGTCGCGTGGGTCCAATGTTCTCGCTCGTGCGTTCACTTCTGTCGCGAGGACGCCGATAAAACATTAACTGTAACTTGCAGGCAATATTCTGTTTTAATGGTGCTTCAGCAACGCGACAATTTTTATGAAATGGAGAAAAATTGCGTTAACTTGAATAAAACGGCATTTCGATTGCACGGTTTTTGAAGGTGCTCTTTCAATGTTACGAAGAAGAGCTATTGGGTTCGAATAATATTTATATTATTTTAGATTTTATAATTTACTGATCGCGATTCTTCTCACTTTGTCAATAATCGAAAAGACGATATTGAAGATAACAGAATGAATTTCTGTTACGACCCAACGTTTGTAGCATTTCACTAAAATTCTGTACAGCTGCAACGGAGGAATTCTAAATTTTGTACAACACGATTTCGAATCGCATAATTAATTATTGAGGGTTGCTTTTCTAATATCCGTATGAACTGTTTCGAAAGGTGAGCTTAAAAGCGATTATTGCGTTTCTTTCAGCGCACAAAGGCACGCAGATGTCACGAAGATCCCGATCGTTTAAAAAATTTGTCGACTGAGGAACTTCTAATTGGATGAAACTTTTCAGCTCCTTTTACAAGAGCAGAGTACAAAGTATAAAGTATTCAATATCTGCCGCCGCTTGCTGGACTGCTTCACCAAGTTTATTATAATTGCAACGCTGGTTCAATTAATTTATAGAAACCGATACCAGCTGGCAAACTGTTCGCTTCGTTAAAGGTTCGATCAGGTTGCTAAACTTTATCGGAGTTGCCATTAAAAACGAATATCCCCCATTACTGAATGGTCGGCGATGCCTTTGCTTCCTGAAAGCAAGTGTCAAGATAAATTCGTTCATGCAGGCGCGTTCGTTCCTCGAAAAATATTGCAAGTCTAAAATATTTATAGAAGCCAGTCTATTAGTCGTAAAGACCAGTAAAACCATTTCCTCTATCGTTGCCTCCTCCCAGTTACCATTTCCAAGAAAAGTGTCGTCCAGTGAAAATGTGAACACCCGGTACGTTGAAAGCGTGGCTTTTGGACGACTTCGGATGAATTTATGTGCAAATAAAACTCTCGAACAGAATTCAAATATTACCGTGTAGAAGAACGCGAAAACGTTACCGGACGAGTCTATGCGTCGCGACGATTTCCGTGTCGTCGAATCGCGCAGTTTTTCGAAAACGCTGGAGCGGAGCCGATAGAAACAGAAAGCTCGGGGAGAGAGTGCACGCGAAAGCGGTCCGTGATTCCGATATTTTTTCTTTTTCTTTTTCTTGTATTTTTTTTAGTTTTTTTGCGAACCGTCGCCGCGGCCCGGTAAGCCGCCACCAGGGACTCCGCGTTTATTAACGTGAAACTCCGCTTTTCAGTTTGTGTACCTGTGTCATTTCTATTTCATCTTTTTACGAGGGAGGGAGAGAGAGAGAGAGAGAGAGAGGGAGAGAGAGAGAGAGAAGCGCGGAATTACAACGAAGCGCGCAGTTCTGTTCGATAAATGCGGGGAATCAAACGGGGAATCCGCGTAACGAGGCCACTAATTAGCGGGCTGATTTTATTTGCTCGTGCGAACGGCATTGTTCCAGTTAGAGAATCGGCGAATTAAAAATTTCTGCTGTGCGGGATGTACGCGAACCTGGAGATCGTTCGACGCAGGCCACGGATTTTATGCATTTATGCTAGGTCCGAATGTGGAAAATACGACGCGGTATTTCGTTTGATCGAATGTGACCCCCAACCGCGAAGCGTGGGTCCATTTTTGCCTACACTATCAAAATCTTCGTTCGATTGCTCGGTTCTCTGGCGAATTAATGAATGAACAGCTGCTGCATCGGAAATAATAAACAGATTAACCCGACTACAAGAAGTATTTTGAAAAATTGATAAATAGAGCACCGCTGCTGACGACATTTCTGATGCACTTTTTGAGGAAGTTGCAATTGATTCTGGCAAATCCAGGTCCAGCAAATGCTTGGCTAGACTGGATGACAAAGGAAACTGCGGGGGTGCGTCGAATTGGAGAGGTCCCCGGTGAGAAAATATCGCGGAAAACCCGGATAACAGGTTCCCGGACGAAACAATGGACGTAAACCGTTCCACCTACGCGTCTCCCCAGCTCGCCGGAAGTCCATTTACGGCGGCGAAGTCCTCCTCGTGCTGATAATAAATTGCTCGCAGGGGCGAGATTGTCTGCTTTAAATCCCAGATTGGGCGGGATCCCCAGGATGAGAAGCTATTTCGATTCTAATTGAAATTTATCACTGAACGGTATCGGCCCGGCCGTTAAACTTTTGATGGATTTTTCCAGCGGGCTCCGCGAACGTCTTTGAAACAACGCACAATCTTACGCGATCTGTTCCTTAATACTAAACCTACCGACACTTCTTGTATACCTATTCCTACCGTCCTTAAAAACAGTTATTGTTAATATAATTAAACGTGGATAATAGTCAATTCGTTGCTGGATGAATTAGTAGATGAACAACTTCCATAAGATGACGATACAAATTTATTTTTGTATAATTGCAATTATATAAAAAATACTGCCATGCTCTCTCCTCGATTTACAAAATTGTACTGTGCCGTCCACCTTTGCGGTTTGGATGCATTTGACATGAAACAGTATTATCAATCAGGCACGTGCGTAACTTGATAGCGTCTCATTCAATAAGGCGGCTCATTTATTTTGAGTTGGCCATGCCACATTGAGAATAGCCTTTCTTTTATACTGATTGTTTAGGTTTAGAAGAGTAAATACCATATTATCTCGTGCGGTCACATTGACCGGCCGCGGTAGGTAGGACAAGATACACATATTTCTTGAGAAAAGAGAAATAAAACGAGAAATAAATACTGAGAAATACATTGTATACATACTTGAAGAAACGTCGTAAAGATAAATAGCGATGTGATAATGTTGTCCGGCCGTGGCAGGAATAGTATAAACTCCGCGTATCTCCATTTTGTGAAAGGTGCAGCTACGTTGTATCGCAAGAATTTCGATCACGCTGTGTGCTCTACTTCCCGAAGTGAATTTTCTAATGGTTTTATGTTCATTTATTTTCTCACCTTTATCTTCAAATATTCTAGAATGCCTGTGAAAAATATGTTCTAATTCTTACAAGAGTAGCGAACGGTGCTGTTGAGTCTCGTTGGACCCTGTTTATAGAGGAAATAAACGATGTACAACTGAAAAATATTTGACGGTGTATTCAGGAACGACTCGATATCACGGGCAAATTTGAACGAGTAAGGGGAAGCTGCGGAGGTTTGTTAGAGAAATTGATTTGTGAAGCACAAGGAATTCGGTCGCCGTTTGATATATCGTGAAATTCCAGCCGTCACGAGGTTGCGCCGATGCGTAAACGAGGTAGATCAGGTGTCGAGTCAAGGATAATATGACCCTGACCTACACCATAGTGTCGCCCTATCCCTGGAAAGAGCTTCAAGGCCGCGTCAATGGAGACCGGCAACGAATGTTCCGATGCATGTATTGATTTCCGGGTTAATCAAACTCAGTTCCGGCCTCCGGAGCGGTTAGTTCCCACAAAAGCAGAGATGTTCCGCGATCGATAGGGAACGTTGCCGCCGCACAAAACCTGTCTTTAACACATTCTTATCGGGAGCTTTCGAGCGGACACCAGAAAACGCTTGTACCAATTTTCCCGTCAACGAAAATCCACCCCGGAAGCACTTTTGATGTCACGACAGCCAAGAAAAATGCCCTGCCCGTGACAGTGTTTACCATTCCAAGGCAAACCTTGTTGAATATACTCCGAGAGCCTTACGAAGTTCCGTAAATGCGACGTAATTCGTTTGATGAAATCAAAACTGAAAGGATCAGATGTGCTCTTTCAAGCTTGTCGCTTGAAAGTCAGCCTGTTCATTGTTTCATGTTATTACAATGCAGTCAATCGTAACAAAACGAAGTTGAACGGAAATGTATTTTCTCTTTTAACCATTTTAAAAAGTCGAAAATAACACAGTGATCTCTTTATATATGTCGCCAAGGCCTGGATGATAAACGTCGCGGAATTATCCCCACTACCGCGACGTTTATCGTCCAGGCCTTGGCGACATATATAGAGAAATCACAGTAACATCTTTCAATTTCTTTAATGTCTTTTTGCCTAGATCTACTCATTTTGTGCATGAATACATGGAATCTGTACAATTAACTTAAACAGCCAACCTAACGACCTCGACGGTTACAAAAAATCACAGTAATTAGTCCAACAAAATGATCAAGCAACTTGAAAAGTTCCGTACAATTAAAGTTATATTAATTTGAGAAATTATCGCAAACTTTTTCAGCTCGTTAATGTCCCATAGAAATGACATTTTATGTCTTTCTAATGCACACCTGCATTAATCAGAAAATACAAAGATTGTTATCATTCTAACTGCAGAGAGATGCATCTAAATAATTGTGTCAATCACGTAAAATTGGCAGCCGAGGCGGAAATCCCACAGCGATGGCACTTTCAGATACAACAAATCTGTTCGCTAGGATATCATAGTTTTATGCTTTCAAGTTATTCGAAATCCTTTAATCCTTTCACAAACTCCCCAGCGATTGACTATCGACTAGATCGAAACCGTGAACATTCGAAGTTCCAATTTATCAGGCTGGTAGACAATGAACAAGAAATCCTCGTACACCACTGTCTTTCCGATTGCAACGGTCCCTCGCGGGAATAACCGGGGGAAATCGGTGTGACGCGATTGCCATTAGATATTATTGGAATCTATTCTTTCCTGTAGCGGTAATTATTGGGAATGAATTGACAGAGTTGAAAACCCGTTGATTTCTAGTGGATGGAATGATTGAGAGCCTCGAGGATTCTTATTCGAAGGGTTCGAACATTTTATTTAGAGGGCTCCAAAGCGACGATTGGACAATTCGTTTGAACGTGCGCTGTACCCTCTATAAAGTACTGTAAAATTGTTTGCGGAGACTCGAATCGATAAATATAGCCGGCACGAGGCCACAGAACTCGTTTAACACGTTCTAACTCGATTACCGGCGAGTGCAGCACTGTTAACTGACCATTAGCAACGTTCGAGACCCGGGTTAATTGCCGTCAGTGTGCTCCTGGAGCAGAATGTTAGAGTCTCTGACTATTAATCTCACAGTAAATTCAATTAGAAATTTGGTGACCATCTTAATAAATAAAGCAGAAAATCTGGAAGGGCTTGTTGGTCCCTCCTCTTCGTTTAACACATTTATTTCTCTGATTCTTTAAAAGCAGTACACATCGTTGCATTATTACTTGTTTTTTTCCTTTTTAACGGAGTAGTTTAGAAATTCAATTATTTCTCCACCGTACAATTAGGGGGGGATTAGAAAATTTGTGACCATTTAAAAAATAAAAATTCCGTTGCTCCCTCCCTCTTGTTAATTTTATACGTTTTTCTTTGCTTCTTAAAAAGCGGTACATACATAGCTACCATTATTTGTTCTTTCGTTTTTCAGCAAAACCGGTTTAGGAACTCAACTACTTGCCGTTTTGTCACATTGACTTTACGCCTTGATTTTATATGAATCTATTTGGAAAAAGCCGACAAGCGAACACATTTTTGGAGAATTTTGCCAGCCAAGCATGAAGAGAGGCTGCAAGTTCTTTTCGTTTCGCCTCTGCTTTATTCCGCGCACGAACCGGCTGACACAAAAAGCAATTTAACACTGCACAAGCATCGGTATGCAGGCTACCTGGATTTTTTGGACATTCCGCGGATCGCTGTTCGCAAGGTTCGGTGCAATATGATTTTTATTCGGCGAATTCTCAGTGGCGCGGGTCACGACGACGACGACGACACGAACTGTTACGGCTGAAACTCTATTTTCGTCCTGGTTATACCGCTTTCCCATTTCTTTCACATCTTTATCGCATTAGCGACTGGTGGAAAGTTTCCTCCGGAAGAAAATTTCACGGCGGACGGGGGTGAGTTTTTCGTGGAGCCCTCGAATCTCTTATGGATCGGGAAATCATGCTCTGCGGACAGTTTATCGGTCACCCGATTTGTGAACGAACGTATTTTTAACATTCCCGATACGGGACAGCTTGATACAAACGTTCCAGAGAATGGCAGTGTTGGTTACAAGCACAGAATAATTGAATTCCTCTTATTAATTTAGACGGTTCGTCCAACATCACAAGATCTACACACGTTCCTCATCATTCCTATAAAACGTTACTTATTCGGAATCTATAAGTAGTTAATTATTATTTTGCATTAAAATCCGCTCTCAACTGACGAGATTGCTAACAACAGTTTCCAGCGAAGAGGATTGTCGATGAAACTCGTTTCCATTGCTATTTTTCCGAAAGGTGATCCAGGACTGAATTCATTCAGAAAAGATTAATGGGAACAATTTTTATTTCCTATATTATATTATATTATAATTATAATATTATAACATAATTGGACAAGTAATAGCGAGGCTAACAGAACTTAGGAATTGTACATTATTTACGATCTACTAAGAATTATTAATGTATTTAATCCATTTAAGAGCCAAGACTCCGTAGAGGCGCGATAAGGTAGAGTAACCACATTACCGACAAAAATAGGCGAAAAATGGTTTTACGTGCCTGTGAAAATGTGACAAGTTTAGTCACAGACTTAAGACCCGTCGGATCAAGGATCAAGACAGATCTTAAGTCAGTGACTGAAAAGTCACGTGACTACCCTTGGCTCTCAAGATGAGATAGAACTATTTAATTGGTTTCTATTTCTCACACCAGATGCAGAACATTTTCGTTTGCATAGAGATCTGCAGTCTATCGATAAGTTTTCAGCGTTTTCACGAATACGAATATTAGTGTTTATCACCACCTACTTGCGTAGTTTGATTTTGAAATTGTCCGTGCACCGTGTATAGCAAGATTGAGATGTTTCGATCGTCATTTCGCGAGAGGTTATTTATCCAGGCTTAGCTCGGTTTATCTTCCCCGGGACCTGCCTGCCGGTAGTGAACGGAGAAACGTCCGGACGTCCTTACATTCTTATCCGTTATCTTTTCATTCCGACGGTCACGCCAGGAAAAAAGGATGGCGGAGGAGAGAGGAGGATGGGTTAAGGAGTTGGAAGAGGGTGAACGGAACAGCGAAAGGAAAATAAAGGAGGGAACGAGGGAGAATGAACGAAAGAAATGGTAGGAGAAAGATTCCAGGGAAAATAGGTGAACTGGGTCGTGGCCAACAGCTGCCTTCTGCCCATTATTTCCGTCTCTCATTGGTGCACGTTACTTACTGCTTCCGTTCGGCTGCACGGGAAAGAAAGAGAAAGAGAGAGAGAGAAACGATTGGGGAGAGAAAGAGAGAGAAAGAAGAATGAACAAAGACAATCGATATCGTAAACGATTGGATATTCCGGCGACACCGTTCATCCATTAACCTTCCTATCATTTGACTTTTGAGATCGCGTTATCCGTTCCCCCTGTACCATCCCGTATCCTCGTCGGATGTAGACAACGTCACCGGCGAACGGAAGGATGTCGTTCGAGGTTTGCAACCAACACCGCACAGATGTCGAAATCGCCAGGACAATTTTATCCTAGCGGTTTCGGTGAATTTTTAAACGGTCTTGCCCACTCGCCGCAAAATTATGGTCTCCGTTTCTGTACGATTTATCGTGGATGAATCAGTAAATTATTATTGAAAATTTACATTCCGTGCCACAGTGAATTCTATTCTTCGTCGAACTTAAAACCAATTTCGTAGTGCTCGTAATAATCTCATCCCCCACTACTTCTAGACGCACGAATGAAACTATGACGACGCATCAAAGAAATGGAAACAAATTTAATTCACGAGTCCAGCACACGCTGTTAACGCTAGGTCTAATATTTTTAACTTACAATTACCGAGATTGTAAAGATGCGTCCACGAGAAATTATTCAAGAAATTTATTTCTTTGAGTGTAAACTACAAAAAGGAATAGCTAAAGATTTCGATAGATAAGTTCTTGTTATTCTTACAAAATCATGTAGAATGGTAACTTTTAGTGGTCCGGAAACCTAGTGTTGAGAAATCCATTTCGGGAAAGGTTTACATATTAACTGCACCGATACGCTCCAGTGGCTCAATGTGATTTCTAATAATATTTTTTTATGTGTGATAATAAACACAGGTCAATTTTAATAATTATTTTACAGCGCAGAACTTATTCTTCATTTGTCCTGCTTATTTTTCCCTCATTCTGAACCATTTCAGCTTGAATTCAAGGCTAGTTCCGCCGCTTAATCTTGCCTCTATTAAAAGCTCTACCATTTCGTCCCAAAAATGGCCAAACTCTAGAACAGCAGGATTGACATCGTGCTCGCCATTCGCAGATTCGCTGTCGACGTGAATTGTTCGCCGAAGAGTGATTCTAATTCGCTCGATCGTTCACTAGATCGCCACTTAGCCCACGCACACACTGCCAAACGCAATTAACCTTGTCAAAAACAGACTAACAGAGATCCAAACAGGATCGAACGGTCCGAATACCAGAGCTTTGCTGCTACTGCACCGTGCAGCATGAGAAACCGTGGCTCCGATAGGAACAACAACGTGTCCCGAATGGGAAGTGGTATAAGTCAGCCATGTGTCAGATATATGGTAAACGGATGGGACATTTTATCGTCGTCGTAAGTTTTTTCCCTCTTCCTTTTGCTACGTTTTCGCTTTTAAGGTTTCGTTTCGCGCCCGTGGACACGGGTCTCGTGTCCCCGCACCGACGGAATAATGAATAGAGACGCTGACGTTTTATTCCTGCAAATAAAATATCTCGTAAAAATGAAATTCACGGGGGAAAGCTATGCACAATAAACCCGCTCCATCCCGTATTCCGAAGGTTCTACCTGCGGGAGCCGGGATCCTGGGATCGGAAAAGCAAAACGAAATTAACGCGCTGATACCATCGATTCGTCCCTCGAGGTCGCTTCTGTCTCGAGCCAATGAGCACGGTTCGCCGAGCTCTAATCATAAATAAAATGGACCTTTCACAGAGCCACGATTTTCCGAAAGACTATACATTTCATTCCTGGAACTTTTTTTTTTCTTATTGAGCTTTTGGGACAACCTGATGAACAGACTGGGGATCTCTATGCAAAATAAAAATTTCCTGCATCAATTGTAGGTTACTGGAACCATATAAGGATTTTTTTTCTTTTAATACGTTGAACACGTTCGTTGACCAGGTCTAAACAATGTTTATTCTGGTATAGTCGAGTGAATTAAATTGCATCAGGATATGATGTAGAAGGTTTAAAAGGGTATGACAAATGTTGTCTTTCCAGTTCTGGTTTCATTAATTCAATGCTTTTTGGTTCTGTAGAAGCGTTCCAGGATTATGCAATCAACGTGCGAAGAAGTTGTCGATAATCTTTTTCTTTTATCGTCCTTCTGTTCTACCTACTCGGTTTTGTCGTAAATGCATAAAATCCGCAGCCTACTAATGACTTGTTGAAGCTTGCCGAAAGAAACGAAGACAAATAGGATGAGGATGATTGTCGATCTTGAGGAAGGTAAATCTGAAAATCTACGACAAATAATTGATGCTGAAGAACTTGAGTGAATCGAGCCACGCCTCCCACGAAATCGTCAAAAGCAATTAGCTTTCGAGGGTTAAGGGTTAATAACTTTCGCGATGTCGTTGGGGCTGCAAGAGGAAAAAATAGGAGGTGTGGGAAGATAGGGGGTGAGAGTTAGGGGTTAGGGACCAGTAATAGCAGGACAGTGGGAACTGGTAGTAAGGGGGAGACAGAGAGAGAGACAGAGAGAGAGAGAGAGAGAGAGAGAGAGAGAGAACGAGCGAACGCAGAGGCGAGAGGAGGATCAGAATCCAATAGTCCAATACCCGGCTAGAACCAAAGCTCTTTGTCTCCCACTCAGATGCCAATAGCTGGCATGCTTTACGCTATATGCCTACACAGGATGGCGGGCCACACCGGTGTATCATAGGCAGCGGTAGAGCATGATCGGCCGTTGGCTCGTCATGTGCCGCAGGAATCTTTGAAATAAATTTATTTGCTCGGAGCCGAGCCGAGCCGAGCCGAACCGAGCTACTCGCTCGATACGATGCCAAAGTTATTGCTGCATTTCGGGGCCGAACGGCCGGGAGAATGCGGTCTCGGTCTATTTGGATTCAACGGTAAATTGTTCCTTAATTAAACTTTGCAATTTAGTAATCGTATCTCGACCGGCCCAGGTAGCCAGCGCCGCCTTCTTTCCCTCGGGATTATCGTATGTTTACACGTTGCACACCGTACCGTTTACAGGAGCTCGGATGATCGCGGGAAATTCGCAGCTTCGAAGACTTATTTGCAATTCGGAGGATTACAGCAGGATAATTGGTGGCCCTATTAAAAGTTTCCACCGGTTGCGCGTGCAAGGAACGTTTGAACGTGATTTCATTCGGGGACGAGGTGATTCGGGTCTGTTTTGAGTCTGAGTTGCACGGGTTCTATCTGGTTGCTAATTTTGTGGAAGGTTGCTCGAATTGGTAGTTATTTACTAACATTTACACAATTTTGTATACGTAGATTTAGTAAGACAAAATAGCGAAGGTTTTGAACATTCCATGGATGTCAATCCATTTATTCTGCAGAAAGTTTTTCTATCTGTGTGAACCACAGAATATAAATAAAATGAATTTTGTAAGTCTTTTGCTATCATTACCTACCAAAAAAAAAAAAAATAGTATTTAGTAGACTGCGGATGATTATGCAATATAAAAATATTACACATCAATTGCAAAAGACAGAAGCCAAGTAATAAATTCTTTCTTTCATTAACAATTTTAATAAGTTGGAAATAGTACATCAATGTTTCTAAAAAACCTTAACTTTTTCACCTTTTTTAAAACTCAACTATTTTCCTCATAAACACATAAAATCCGCAGTCTATTAATTACTTTGAAGCAAACAATTTTGACTGATAATTAATTTTATATTAATAGTACAGGTATAGTACTTTCCTGCTAGTAATGTTGTTACGAACACGTAAAGCGTTTTTACCAAGAACTACTCGAAATAGAAGAGACAAAATGTTTAATTAAGCTGGTTTAGTTGTTAACCGTGCCGGTTGATTTTTCCGAGAGTAAAGTTTCGTCATTATATTTTTGTGGATCGCTTTGAAGTTATGAGTGGCCAAATTTGCATGAACGCGAGCCGAAAGGTCACAATGGGATACCGAACGCATCAGTAAACAACACGGAATTTTTCAGAATATTATATTCCCGACAGTTAGTACTATTTTCATTCGAAACGAATTTCACGAACATTCTCCTGCAGCTCGTGGAATTTTCGTGTGCGGGATATACTCCTAATCCGCGGCGCGTTTCTGTTTTTCCTGGAAATATATCGTTTTACAACTTAATTATTGTTTACAACTTAATTAACAAAACCAATAACACCTTCCGATATGGGAAAGAAAAGCTTGAAAAATGGTAAGAATTATTTTATATATTTTTATTGTTCCTTGGTTCGTACACTGGTTGTTTCTGAATATTTTATGAATTTTCGATGTTATTCATTCAACTATTTTACTTTATCCAATCATGCAGATTGCGAGAATATTTTAATAAGTTATTAATGTTGATATGTACTTGAAGTTATTAAAAATATCGGAATATTTTAATGGACAATCGATATTGGAGCCCGGTTTCTAGAGAATATGATACGGGTGTTTCCATAAAATTCTTTATGGCATCCTGGTAAATTAATTTGTTCAATTATGTTATTATCTCTGAAAAAAAAAATAAAAGATGGTGCATTTAAAACGGAACCGGCAAAAGTTTCTCGACGAAACAGAGTCGGCCATTTCGGTAGGTTTCCGTTTGCATTGTTCGGCAAGTAATGAATCGAAATTTCCACCGCGTTTTCGTTGGTTGCACGCGGTGCTCCGCGAACCGCTTGGAACTGCATCTTTGTTCGAAAGTTGTAGCATTTTGCCCGGGGAACTCTTGCGAAGTCTTGTCTAGTTTCTGATTCACTTTCTGGTATGTTAATAATTTATAACGGGTCTCGAGCGGCGAGACTAAGTTTCATCCCGAGCAGCCGTGAAAGGATATACAGTGTGCCCCACGAGCTCTGTCCACTTGAATATCTTGGTTATTTCAAACAATACGAGAAAATGTTACAGAAGTGGTAGCGTTTAAGAAACTACATAATATGGTATAAATGATATTCTTGCAAGTGGAGGCGTAGTGGAGATACAGAAGATTGGCGTATTCTGAGTATAAAAATACTAAAGTGCATTTGTCCTAAAACTTACCGTTGCTGAGATATTTGACTGTTTACATTCTATTTCCTCATGGAACGAATTCAAGGATATGCTCACTACGTAAAATGTAAACATTGGTAGGCTTTCGACGTCTTTCAGTGTCAGTCAGTTTCAATTAGTGAACATAAGATATATATATATATATATATATATATATATATATATATATAAAGAGACGCAACAGTTCAAAGACTACAACGTTGCATCGCTGCAGATGGCCGACATTTTGAACATTCTTCATGAAAATAGTCAAATATCTCAGCAATGGTAAGTTTTAGGACAAATACACTTTAGTACTTTTATACTCAGAATACGCCAATCTATCGAAATCGAGCATAAAAGTTGGACATTCCATTTAAAAAAAACAAAGGTGACCTCTATATCTTCTGTACGCCTCCACTTGCAAGAATATAATTTATACCGTATTATGTAGTTTCTTAAACCCTACAACTTCTTTCAGTAACATTTTCTCGCATTGTTTGAAATAACTAAGATATTCAAGCGGACAGAGCTTGTGGGAGACACTGTACATTCCCACCCCCTACAGGACAGAACGCTAAATTGCGAGACAATAAACGAACAGTTCTCGATCGCTGACAGACCTCCGCCTACTCAGTCAGTAAATAAAGTAGTCCGATAATCAAACGTTCGACAAAAAGTTTCTCGTTAAAATAATGTTTGAAATTCCCGAAGCTCGGCGGATGACCTTTTAAAGTTTGTATTGTACATCGCGCCACCCTGTTCAGAGCCCCATTGATTTACGGATGCGGCAAAAGATCTTTACGGTTCCAAGCTCTTATAATGGCTTTGTGAAAGTTTGCTGCCGCTTATAAACGTGGAGAGTGAATTTACTTTATTCCCTTGTCGAAAGCATCCTCGAGCACTGATGAGCTTGAAGGAGATCTTTGTTCCTCAAGTTTCGAAGACGTTTAATTTCCTTTATGCTCCGTTTAACTGCAGGCAATGTATCCTGCTTGTCGCTCTGGCGCGGCTACTTCGTTTGTTTGTATGGTAATACAATGAACGCGACGAGAAAAACATCGCTAATGATGAAAATTAATGAGAACCGTTCTTCGGCTTCTGTCGCAGGATTATCGAATGCTCGAACGTAAATCGCTCAACGAAAAATGTATCATTGAACATTTTCCCCTTTGTGCAATGAAAAGAATAATTTCTGTGGAACCTGATTCTGTTGTATTGAACATTTTATTCCTTGTTCCATTAGGAGTCTACATGGGATTCAATTAAACAGAATATAGTAAAAGTTTGCGTAGAAGGGAGCTTTAGATTTTTATTAATGGCCAAAGAACATTTTCTGTTAACCACGATGCTGCTGTATTGAACATTTTCTTCCTTGTGCAATTAGGAGTCTACATGGAATTCGATTGAACAGAATATAGTAAAATTTTGCGTGAAAGGAGGCTTTAGATTTTTAATTAATAGCCGAAGAATAATTTCTATTCATCGCGATGCTGGCGTAGAATAAATTACTTTTAACGTGTATGGCTTGCGAAGCCATGTAAGTTGATTTGGATGGTTTGTAAATCATCGAATACGCAAATTAAACTGTACACATCACGTATAGTTTATCGTACATAAACTTCACGTTCGCGTACAACCAGTTTAAAGTTTCTTGAGAACAGCGAGAAGGATTAGGGCTTCGGTTGGAAAGTTCCATTTTCCGAAGGCTTACAACCGATGCATTTGTTCGTGACAATAATTAATGTCCAGGATATAAGCCGACTTATATATCGCGGCGCAATCGTGGGAATGGGGTAGTTTCGTAATCCTGCTGCATTCTACGCGGGAAAGAACTGCAATTGTAGAATTGCACAATTTTACTAAACCAATCGATACTTACTTACCAGAATTTTCCTCGTTCTTTTCCATCCATTTAAAATATATTTCACGACGTTCCTCCATATTTTCCACTAATTTAAATCAAACCTTCATGCGTTCGGAATATTTTCAATTCTTTAAAAACTAGATATGTACGGGTTATGGAATTTATTTAAATCCTCGTAGAATTTTCTCATCGATTTTAGTCTTTCCTGCTTATAGTAATTCGCTGGAAACCATTTTAATCCTGCCATTGTCCTCGGTTGAGCGATACATTTGAACAGTGGATCTTTATGCGAGTTTCTATACGTTCTTTTTAAAATGAAAACAAAGGAGAAATTTTATTCATCAGCCAGAAAGCCCTTTATGGTCTAGATCTAGATCAAATGAAAGTGCTATAAATTTTACTTAATATTTCCTTGTATTTCATTCATTCGATCGTGCGATAAATACATCAAAAGTTCATCAATCTGGAAGTAACATTGGTTTTGATGATAGTATACTTCAAAACATGAACATTAACACAGTCAGCAGTAGTCACATTGAACACGAGATGTAGTCTCACCACTACAACATACTACTAAATACAATACTACGAAATGTTAAATCTATTTCATTTATTTCTGCCCTTGTATGACCCTGAAGATCATAGTATACTACATGGTTGAACTCGTCTCAATGTCCGTTTTCATTTGACGCAAACAAAGATGTAGCATTCCATTAAAAAAAAATGAAGGTTACCTTTGTTTCTAGAAAAATATTAAAAATACAAAAAATTGAGATACGCTATCATATTGCTAGTAAAATATACTACAACTACCTCCTCTTCGGTTTTTTTCTAACGTTTACCTTTTACGAAAAACACGCTGGTACAAATTACCGCGAACACCCTCTATATACAGGGTGTCCCAAAATGCAAACAACGCCAGAATAACAGGGAATTTGTTTACCCTGTTTTTGTATCTTCCGTTTATACACCCCGAACGTTTTAATATTTCAGAGTGGTATCTCGTTTCGAAATTTCGGATTTTCGGTAACGTTTCCGGTTGACCATTGCTTATCGATGCACCGGGGACAGAAGATCGCGAAAAATTGCAAAGACATGCACGCGCGCCGATATATCGTCCGGGTTTTTCCCCGCTTAAAGCGACGAGAGGGCGAGTTTGTACGACAAACGAAAACGTCTGCCCGCTCGAAGGCGAAACCTGATCGCGTGTACGTATGTAGGTATGTACGTACATACGTGTATGTGCCGGGCACAACTGCGGACGTGTGCGCAAGAACACTCGGATATCTCGGACCATGGTATTGTGCTAGCCTGTGGCTGCGGTTGAAATCGGCCAGCGGCCGCGTTTTGCGGTTAGACGTGTCGTGTAGTGCCTTTTCGCACCACTCTCGGCGACGACGAAACGGCTCATGTATGAGAAGGGTGGCCGAAGAAACACTTCACCATTCGATTCGTATTCTCCGCAACGGCGAAACCAAAGCTTTTGTTCAACCACGCCTGCTGGAAAGGGCTGTTTACGCGCCGGCAAGTGTATTCCTGCTTTATCAACTCTTGATTCTTCTATCTTTACCCTCCACGCTTCGCGGTACCGTCGAATTGCTTCCTCCTTCGGCATTTTATTGGAATTTCGTTCCTTTTGCAGATGTTGCCCCGAATATTCGGCCAATCATTCTGCACAAGACGATACAAGTTGTTCTAATGTATTCTTGGTTTATCAATTTTCAACTCCCGTATCTTCATCTTGTACACTTGATAATAGCTTCAAATTTTTTCACTCCTAACAATTTTAGTGGAAATTGGTTCTCTTTGCAGATTTTATGCCGAATATTCTGCTGATGACTGTTTTAAGGGCTATAGGGGTTGTTTAAATGTATTTTTGGTTTATCAATTTTTGACGTATCTTCATCTTGTACACTTGATAATAGCTTCAAATTTTTTCATTCCTAACAATTTTAGTGGAAATTGGTTCTCTTTGCAGATTTTATGCCGAATATTCTGCTGATGACTGTTTTAAGGGCGATAGGGGTTGTTTCAATGTATTTTTGGTTTATCAATTTTCAACTCCTGTATCTTCATCTTGTACACTTGATAATAGCTTCAAATTTTTTCACTCCTAACAATTTTAGTGGAAATTGGTTCTCTTTGCAGATTTTATGCCGAATATTCTGCTGATGACTGTTTTAAGGGCGATAGGGGTTGTTTCAATGTATTTTTGGTTTATCAATTTTCAACTCCTGTATCTTCATCTTGTACACTTGATAATAGCTTCAAATTTTTTCACTCCTAACAATTTTAGTGGAAATTGGTTCTCTTTGCAGATTTTATGCCGAATATTCTGCTGATGACTGTTTTAAGGGCGATAGGGGTTGTTTCAATGTATTTTTGGTTTATCAATTTTCAACTCCTGTATCTTCATCTTGTACACTTGATAATAGCTTCAAATTTTTTCACTCCTAACAATTTTAGTGGAAATTGGTTCTCTTTGCAGATTTTATGCCGAATATTCTGCTGATGACTGTTTTAAGGGCTATAGGGGTTGTTTAAATGTATTCTTGGTTTATCAATTTTTGACTCCTGTATCTTCATCTTGTACACTTGATAATAGCTTCAAACTTTTTCATTCCTAACAATTTTAGTGGAAATTGGTTCTCTTTGCAGATTTTATGCCGAACATTCTGCTGATGACTGTTTTAAGGGCTATAGGGGTTGTTTAAATGTATTTTTGGTTTATCAATTTTTGACTCCTGTATCTTCATCTTGTACACTTGATAATAGCTTCAAACTTTTTCATTCCTAACAATTTTAGTGGAAATTGGTTCTCTTTGCAGATTTTATGCCGAACATTCTGCTGATGACTGTTTTAAGGGCTATAGGGGTTGTTTAAATGTATTTTTGGTTTATCAATTTTTAACCCTTGTATCTTCATCTTATACACTTGGTAGCAGTCTGAAATTTTTTCATTCTTAAGAATTTTATCGAAGATTGATCCTCTTTGCAGATTTTATGGCGAATATTCTGCTGCCGCTTGTGAATAACATGAAAGGGGTTCTTCAGATGATGTATACTTATTTTATGCTTATGTTGGATTTAAAGGCCTTCACTTTTGAGAATTTTCATGCTGATTTGCTTGATTCTGCTGATTTTATGAAAAATATCCACCTGGTGATTTTAAATAAGATAGAAGGGGTTGTTCAGATGATGTATTCTTATTTTACGAACTCGTGATTCGTGTATTCATACCTCAGAAGCTTATGTTGAAGTTAAAGCCCTTCACTTTTGAGAATTTTCATGTTGATTTGCTTGATTCTGCTGATTTTATGAAAAATATCCACCTGGTGATTTTAAATAAGATAGAAATAGTTGTTCAGATAATGTATTCTTGTTACAACGTTAGAAAACAATACAGGAGAACCGATCCTGAAACATTCCACTTCACCGATTCCAGTTTCACAAAGGAAACTGTTTTCTCTTCGTGAATTATGCAAAATGTGACACACGACCAAACGCAGAAAAAGTACAAGACAGCCAAGCTCTTTTTCTCAGTATTGGAAACTGTTCGAATGAAAATTTTAAGCTTTTTCCTCGAACGAACAATAACAGAAACATTAAAAATTCTGTTCGGGCGCGGACAAAGAATAGACACAACATCCTGCATCGACACATGCATATTATTTATCCGAAACCAAACACACGTAATGGAGTTCCGAAAACGGAATGTTCCGACACAAAAGGCACTAAACGGAGGTGGATAATGAATTGCCGACTGAATAATTTATCAATTTCCCCGTAACTTCGGATTATACGTTTCCGCGGAGAGTTTGAAAACTGGAAACCTTGAGTTTGAGATTGAAACTTCAGCGGTGCATTCCTGGTTGATGCGTTATCTGCGGTCTCTAATTAATGGACCTATTTCACCGAATTCAGCTCGGCGACTCCGCGAGCAACACGGCGACTATCCTCCGGTTTTCATAAACATGTGCAAACGTTAGGGAACTTCATTTTTTCGCGATTGCATTTGCATGAGGGGCTGGGGTATAAAAGATTACAATTCCGTGAAAATTCCATTTCCATTGGGAACAAAAGGTTCGAATTCCCGGAAGCTCCGCGAGAAAAGCTCGATCATTTTTAAACATGCTTCGCGTGCAATTTCATCAACTGATTCGCCTGAATGTCCGCGTAGCTGCGCCGGATTCGACGCGTTCGCATTAACAACCGTGCGTGTCGATGCCGGCGACGCACTTAGTGCTAATTGAAACTGATACAAACAAGACACGCGGTAAATAACAATGCCGTCGCATTGTTTCCGGCGCCGACAGGGTTAAACAGCCACTGTTGACAGAAATTACGGGTGACGATCAATGGCTGGTAATTAATTTGGATTACTTCCCTGGTTTTGCGTTTGGGTTGCAATTAAGCCGGCGCCCAAGTCAAACGCAGCTTTTAACCGGTCCATACATTTTGTTTTCCGTCCGGTTTCTGACTTTGCGCTGCGCGCTCTGCGGCTCGGTGAATCAATATGATATATTACGAATCGGCGAAACAGACCAAAAAAAAAAAAAACACAAACAGAAAAAAATAACAGAAAAAGAGCTGCTCGCGATTCGAGCCGCGTTTTCCACTTCGAAACTCGAAACTTCGCGCAAAAAATATACTGCTCTGGAAATTTTTGTTTCTTTTGTCCACCGAATGTCCTCTCGTAGTTCTGTAATTTCCACGTATTTCATTGGACGTATCAATGTTTCCGGGCAGCGGTAAGGGAAAACGGATTTAACGAATGATTTCGAGGCTCGCGCGAGAAATAAATTACGCTTTCCAATGTTTCAGTCGCGCGAATTTCATCCTCCGACTGCAAAAAAGAATTTTATTCAGTGCAAAAGTAGGTTTTATCGTTATTGTTGCTCCACTGTTAACGTACCATTGTATTTAATTTAATGCAATTACACCCCCCCCCCCAGGACCGTTATGAGTTTTCTCATTTATTCTCGTGCTTCTCTTTAGTTACATTTTATTTACCGTCTCTGTTTGAGTTTCTTTCATTCTGCACTTCTTCAATTTATTCGGTATGTCTATTGCTTTGTTCTGAATGTATTCATTAATTAATCTACGTATACGTGCGAGGTCTGCTGGTAGCAAAATTGTTATTGAAATGTACGAATATTCTCATTTCATTATTTCAATTGTTATTAGCTCGGTATTTCGACCAAACGGTTAAATTAGCGTTGTTTCGTCTATTTTGTTAAAAACATTGCCAGAAAGGATTGCGATAAAAGGCTGAAGCTGCTCGAGAAAGTAGAAGAATGCTAACTTCCGGTTCACTGCAGGGGACTGTCTTCCGGTAAGATCTAAAGGAACTTCGAAATGAGATTTTCCTTCGAGTTTACGAGCAAAAGACACACGGAAGCCGACGACTTAAAAAATTCATTAAACCGGCGCATCTGTATCTTAATTGATCTCTAGACTCGTACTTTATTATCAAATGATTAACTAAACGTGATTATTAACGACTCTTGCCCGTAGTGTTGCCTATCATAACCTTGTTCAGGAAAACTAATTCAGAATGTCTCACAAAAATTTCACTTCAGTCATAAGAAACCATTTGTTTTGCTTCTCTGGACGATTTATTAATTCTTTAAAGAACTTTCGATAGAAATGAGGTAGAGCGATGAAATTTTTTTTCAATTAAAGCTGAAACTTTGTAGAATATGGGAAAAATAGGGAGATTATGGTACGAACGCTTTTTAACCTTGAGAAAATTCGATAAACTTGCACAATTTCAAGAAAATTGTGGTTTCTCCAATACCAAGCGCGGAAAAAAATTTTTTTTAACATGCTATACATCATTTACCATAGATTTTTTCACGCTGATTTCAAATCTGGTCTCAAAATTTGTCTACGACCTCAGGATTTTGCAAAAAATAGATTTTTGTGACAAAAAGTAATGAAATCATTCTTTCGTTGAAATGATTGGATGGTAATAATCTAAATAATCTCCCTATTTTTCTCATACTCTACAAAGTTTCAGCTTTAATTTAAAAAAAATTTCATCGCTCTACCTCGTTTCTATCGAAAGTTCTTTGATTTTGAATCCGATTTCGTCGAAATTGCCCACTATGCGTCGCAGCGAGAATAATCTCGAGCGACTATCAATATATACAATTTTATTTCGATATCAGACGACGCTTGTTATTTCGAGATAAGAAAATCGCTATCCCCTCTTCTTCTTCTTTATCCGAAATACGACGAAAGCCGGTCCCGAACCATCGCCTTATATCGGAAGGAAACTGTAGTGAAATATCGGCGTGGGTCAGAAATGACTCCGGCATAGGCCTAGAACTCGCAGGAGTCCGAGGGTTAAATCTTTTAGGATTATAAATACTTTAAATACTACACATTTAAAAATTCCGGATCGCAGGTTCACAATAAAAATTCAAGCTCAACTTTGTAAGAAACGGGAAAGGGAACAGTGGAATGGACAGCCGATCGGCCGACTGCAAAATGGTCACGGACTTCCGGGGCGCCTTTGTCGCGTTGAAAAATTGGCTTTAGGGAAAGGTGGCCGCGATAACGGCCGCCCGATCTTTATTTCCAGCGTCTCTCAATTATTCAGTTTACTTGCGCGGAATCAGAAATGAGAAACTGAGAAGTTCATCATCCCGCGCGGCAAAGAAACGTCTGAAAGCTTCGTATTTACGCGCTAAGAAGTCGGCTTTGGTCGTTTCGTTTGCAGGCTGTTGAGCGTGTAAACGGTTCGCCCGTGGCTCCTTTTATTGCACGGAAAATCTGGGTTAAGCTGTTACGTGCTATTACAAAATTAGAGTAAGTTCGACGAGCATGAATCGCTCGGGAGGCTCGCTCTTGGTTGTCCCGACGCGATGAACGGAAACGGAAACTTCCAACCGGAGGAACGGGGTTCCAAGGAAGTTTTATCTTTGGCCGATACCGATGGGAAATATCGAGTTCTCGAGCCTTAAAAATGATTGGCCCACTTCTAGCCGCCACGCCGCGGCCGGTTATTTAATAAATTCGTTACGTCAAAGAAATTTTCCTGTCCCTCCCCCGGTAATTCGATTCCTTGATAAGCAAAACGACGAAGATACTCGATTAAATGCTCGTTCGATAAACACTCGTCCGATGAAGTCAATTAACCGAGCGCCGTAAATCGAGGCAGCACTTTTCTCTTCGTTTTAATTTCGTTCCGTTCGGTTTTCATAGAAAAAAAAAGTTTCTCGCCCGAGCCGCGCAGAGATTCTCCTGCTTCGTTAACGCAATTTAAGAAGTTTCAACGCGAAGTAATTCCGAAAATAAAGTGGGTGACTCGGGAGCTCGAAATTCGCGAAAATTCGAGCCTCAGAACCTGCTTAGCTTCTAAGCTCTTTTTAAATAGCGGTTCCAGAAATTTTATTCCCTCTAATGGAGGAACGTTTGAAAAATAGTTTTTGCTCGTTCGTACTACCATTATTTGAGGAAACATCCAATTCAACCAATTCTGTTGAATATAATTGGCTTTTATTTGAACACAGTTGTTTGCAATCAGTCACTACTAAATCGTTAAAATTACGACAATTATAGTCGCAGCCGAACAAATTTAAGCCATAAGCGAACAATCCAATCGGTACTTTCGGGATCAGTTGTCAAAAGACGATTTTTCGAATCTTCACACTAGAGGGTGTCTCACGTAAGTGCAACCCCCAGAATATCTTCTTTAATTTTGACGAGGTGAAAAGCTTTCTATGCGTAATTTGAATGGTAGCAAGTGGTCAGTATCCCCCGGAGGTTTCTTTCAAGTCCTCTTTAAGTTTTCTAAGTTTTTAAGTTCAAGGTCATTTGAAGGTCACGTCGCAGTACACATTCGAATGTATTCTTTCGTGAGCTACGCGATGCAACACGAAAATATAGTTATAAAATACACATCGGTGACCGTGAAAACCACGAGAAAAAACAACATTTAAATGAGAGAATATCTGCGGGATACTGACCCCTTGACAACCATTCAAATTGCACACAAAACATTTGTCGCTTTGTCAAAATGAAAGAAGATATTCTGGGGCTCGCACTTACGCGAGACACCCTGTATATTATAAGATTAATTGACCCACCACTCTTCTCACACGATTGTTTCCAACATTATACGTATCCTCCGCGTAACAAGAAACCCTAGTTAAGAATCTGCAAAAACCTTCGTGGCCCCGATCGTCCCCAAAGACATAATCAGAAAGGCTCGGTCGAGAATCGCAAGAAACACTGTCCAGCTCGAGTCCAGAGCGGCAAAGAGTTCTCGCGACGCTTAGGGCGCACGGTTCCGCAATTAATTCCGATAATAGCTGGTCCCGCAGCAGCATTATCATTATTATGCTCGGCGGAGAATCATGCGGCGGGTATTAACTTCCCCAGGTAATAGAGGAGAAGGCCGTTGCGGCGCGGATCGCTCGGGGAGATCTCGAACAACCTTTCGGCGACGTGCTGCTCTCTCTCTCTCTCTCTCTCTCTCTCTCTCTCTCTCTTTCTACCTCCCTTGCTCGTCAAAGAACGACCGGGAAACAAAATTACCGGTTGAAGGACGGGACTGGATGGGATCTCCGGGTGTCTCTGGCGCATCGGCGAAGACGACGACGATGCATTCGAGTGCATTATTAACGTCCGACGAGAGCAGCCTGGTCTCCGTCGACGTAGTCGACGACAGACGCTCGTGGTGCTCGGCTTTCAGGGTAATTAAATGGGCAATGGAATGGGAGAGGGAGACAAAGCGAGACGGAGAGAGAGAGCGAGAGAGAGAGAGAGAGAGAGAGAGAGAGAGAGTCATGGAGACAAGGTGGGAGGTGAAGAGAGTCATATAGAGAGGGAGGGACAGGGAGAGAGGAAGCAGAGAGCCCCCGTAAAATGTGGTTACACACGGAAGGTGGCGATCGTCGACGACGTCCTTGTACAATTTCTTTTATCAATAAGTATAGCATATTCGCTGTGAGAATGGCACTTGTTAATCATCTCGCTCTACGAGAATACACGGTGAATGTTAAACTGTTAAATATTAAATGTTAACATGCAACGGTAACGTTAAACGAGCACAACTTCTTCGTAAACACAGTGAATTCTCGATATATGTCAACAACACGGGTCCTGCCAGCGTCGTACATCGTCCACGAGACGATACCCGAGCCGCGTTATGTTTGTGGCCCTTCACGGTACTCCGCGGTAGTGGGGATAATTCCGCGACGTTTATCATCCAGGCCTTG
The DNA here is from genome assembly GCF_050948215.1 of Halictus rubicundus. Lineage (NCBI taxonomy): Eukaryota > Metazoa > Arthropoda > Insecta > Hymenoptera > Halictidae > Halictus > Halictus rubicundus. The sequence goes on from NC_135151.1 coordinate 7,500,965, forward strand.
GCGACATATCTAGAGAAATCACTGTAAATTGATCAGAGAAATGGAATTTCTGGTCCATTCACGTTCTCCGTTCATGGGACTGTCACATTCAGTTCCGAGTTCTTTCTACCATCCACGAACAGTGTCTCCATGTACCACCATATCTCGATTGCAGATTGCGGGTCCATTTTGACTCAGAGTTACAATCGCTCTAATTCTAATTTTCCAGTACCTAATTCGTTACCTATTTATTCGTATTCGATCCGATATAGGAGGGCAACGTTGACGCCGAACAGATCAATTCAAAAATGTAAAAAACAAAATTGTTCAGCATAAATTCTATCCATGCCTTAAAATCGTCAAAATCATTCGCGTTGCGAGGGTCAAAGAACGAGTGCCAATCCCCTCGGTGAGAATACAGGGTGATTAAATGGGCAATGAGTTGATGGAAGGAGACGAAGAGAGACAGAAATGGATAAAGCAGAGAGTCCTAGGGAGAAGGATAGAACCATGCAGACAGGAAGGAGTGAGAGGCGGGGGGAGGGGGGGGGGGGTTCCCGGTAAAATGTGGTAGCAGGAAGGTGGCCGTCGTCGACGTCCTTGACGTGTGTGCACACGCGTAAGCATTCGCTCCGATATAGGATCGCTAGAGTAACGCGACAGAGGATGCAGACAGGATACGGCAGGAAGGAGACAGAAACGTTGTAAACGCTGATGGAACGCCGAGCCCATCACTCTCTCGCAAATCTGATTACCTTCGCCGGCAGTTCCGCCCGTGTGGCCCGTTCGCCCTCGCTCCACAGACAGCTTGCACGGATATTGCTGCTCTCTGTGCGTGGGCGTATAGTGTCCGGAAGTGATTCTTGTCCTATTGGTTAAAATACAGGTCGCTCTCTCGATCTCTCCTATACAGACACACCGGACTCTCTAGCACTTCGACTGCCGGCTAGATAGTATTCCACACGGTCACGCTCAGGTCGGATACTCTTCTTTTCAGCGAGACGATCGTCATACTGCTTACCCTGGAACAGTTCAATGAGAATTCGATCGTTAGACTGCTGTGTCCACTGGATCCTGTTCTTTCGGGTGTCTGGGTGGATTGCGAGAGATTTTTCAAATACGTGGACACGAATGCTAGTATGATTACGCGATGGTCGTGAGAGCGTTTTTCTGGAATTTTTTTGACACATTCGTACAGGGTTGTTATTGTCCGCAGAATTTTTCGTGCAGGCAAAAGTGACCGTTGAATTCAGTCTCAATGAATAAAAATCGCTTTCAACGTGTCGCTCCTGCAGTCTTTCTTCGAAGCACGTTGAACCGAAACGAATGGTGCAGGGGGCGTGCCGTCCCTCTTCCTAGATCTTGTTAAATCAAAATCGCTCGGAAACAGCGACACATATGTTCCCGTTGATGAAGAGGGGGTTCGAACGGCACCGGCTCGAATAAAAATCAGTTCCGTCAGATGTACGAGAACGAGCAGGTGCGAGTGTGAGCACCAGCAACCCGGTTAACCAAAAGCAGCCGTGCTGGGACCGTCTCGAAAATCGAATTCGGTGCTTCGGAGGTTTGTCCACCTCCATTGATTTCCGCCTGGTTTCGCCCTCCTCCCTTGTTCAGAAAGCAACGTGGAACGGAGGGAATAGGAACCAGGGGGGAGGGGAGTCCTCCGAAGTGACGGTCGTTAAATGAAAATTGGGTTCGTGAAAAGGTGACGGCGGCTACGGTCTTCCTGCCAGACGATGGCCGGCCACTATAGTCCTCCGTGTCGTTCCCGACGATTACCTTCGAGATATATGTGACCGGCGCCCTGAAAACTTTCCTATCCGACAGCCAGACAGCATGCACCACGCCCGGGGATACAGGCTCTGTTTAGATTAAAAAGAGCTTCATCGGCACTTGGAAATATTACGAGCGACTTTTATGTCGGGACCGTTCGTTCCGGACGCCATAATCTCGTGCAGATTTAACGGCGACAGGATTCTTTCGCGAATCCTGCCTTCCGTGTCATTGATCTTCGCTTCCCGCCCTCGATTTGCATTTTTCTTCTTGTCTTTTATGGACGCTGTTGCGGGGATTCGTCCTACTCGTTCCTCGGACTGTTGCAAGAAGCACAGGAGTCGCTTAGGAATTTCTTTCTTTCTTCAACAACTTTCTAGTATACATTGAGAGCAATATATTGATACAGTGTCTACTCGATATTTGTCAAAAACACGGGTCTATCCAGGGACATATATCGGCCAGGAGATACTATATTAGAGTTTTTATCGGCTGGGCATTTGGGACATATATATAGTAAACACTGTACTCTTCAATTCTTTTAATTTTCCTGTGATCTCCAACTGCAGTTACTTATTTTTGTCATAAATGCATAAAATCCGCAGTCCACTGATGATTGTCATCTCATTGCTTCATGTGCTATTTTTTGGTGAAACTTTGTGAGTATGGTCGAGAATGTATAATTTTCCCGTGGCAGTGTACGTTCTCACAGTTTACGAGAGGATGTCCTGTATTTAATGAAATGTTGTGGTTGTGAAGGCTGTCGCGAAACCAAAAATGCTGGCAGCGTACGTGTTCATAGACGCGTTCATTTTTCGATAATGATGGAAACTTTAATTGGAAATGAGAAAATCACTTCTAACAATGTGAATGGACCGCTACGATTTAGAGACGAATTGTTTGAACGAGGACAGAATGGAATATTCGTTGAGGACAGTGTGACGATTTAAAGAATTTTGTTGCTCGCTTAAGCGTGCCGATAAACGATGCAGAACTTTTTGATGATCTGGTTTCGCAGTCTAAATTTAAAATATCTCTCCACCGTTTTCTTTTTTTAAACGGACGGAGGGTGTTGCAGAACGGGAATCGATATTATTGAAGGTGCACTGCTTGAGACTTCTTAAACAGAAAAATTGAATCCCGCAAGGTACGACTGGTTAACTATTCCTGTTTAATTGGTTATTAACTGTAACAGTCAATAATAAATCTACATAGACACTTAAATAGATTCTTTTCTGAATTTAATTTTTGGCCAGCCAAGTGCAATTTTAATGTGTATCGAGAGTGCATTCTTGGATCAAAGATTTCTTGTTTGACACAGTTCACTTTGATACTATGTATTACGCTCAACTTTGCCCTCAGCGTTTGCAACATGCGAGTGAGTCTTGTAATTATTAGCAGTACCTTGAAAGAGTCAATTTGCAATCAACTGTTACTACGTTGGGTAAGAGAAGAGTCAATTCACAATAATTTAATCTTTCGTTCATCCACAACGACGATCACAAGTCTCTAAACTACGAAACCCTTTCCTCAGCGAAGAGACGAAAAGAGAAAGTTTAAAGTAGAAAGAGAAAATTTCCTTAGCACACTTTTAGGAAGCTGTCCTCATCTCGCAGTATTAAATCCCGTTGGTTTTACGCGAGCTATACCAGACAGCTAGAAAGGGAAACGTGTAAAAGGTTTTCGCCTAGGAGAAGCGAGATTGAACTGGCCAAAATATAGGGAGTTTGCGCTCCACGTGTACACAATGCAATAGATAATATGTTTTTTTTTTTTGTTGTATTTGTTGTCTGTCTGTATTTTCGTTGGCCGGATGAAATATTCACGTGGACGGGAAAGTGGACACGGTCGCATGTCGCTCGATCCACTTTGTTACGAGCATTACAGCATCGTCGAATTTTCCGCGGCTTTGCCCCTCAAAGAGCTTGTCGGTTTCGATCGCGAAACAACGCGGTCAATTTCGGAAGAGTTTACAAGACTCGCAAGAGCCCTGTCCGTCGCCGCGCCGGACGGCAATTTCCTCTTCGCTTTCCGGCGTGGGCGTTTGCACGACCGGCACTTGCACACCGAAAATATGCGGCAAATTGGTGTCCGTATTACTCGCCGTAAATCACTGGACACTCGCACGGTGAAATATAATACGTGCCGAGGCCCGCGGCGAAGTATTTCGACACTGTTGTCCCCTGTTTTCGCACAGCAATGCGCTGTATTTCATTTAGACGGGCTCGAGTGGACGAAAAGGCTTTTCTAGAGGCTACATTGTCTGTACCATGCTAAATTCTTGCGGTATAATCAGACAAATTTTTTTTAATTTATTATTTTATATTATTTTAATTGACAACGGATTGTGCGTGTGTGACAGAAACGCGTGTGTGTGTGTGTGTGCTAAATCACTGTTATGACGCAACGAAACCTTAGGAATAATTTATGAACGTCATTATTTTATTTTTTAATTTGTTCAAGTTTTTTGGATAAAGAAGAAGTTTTCATGTAACTCATGTCTCTTGCAATTACTCCAGAAAATTTTGTACAAAAATGAATAATATCGCAATGAATAAAATCAGAAAATTTAATATTATTTTGTTTCAAATAAGTAAAAAATTAGGTTTCTTCGGTAGCCTGCATTTCACATACGATAATGTATTCAAGCAAATAATTTTTAATATTATGGTGCTAATATTGAGCCAATGAATTAACTATTTTACTGTATTAGCATGGATATTTTATTTACAGTTTGATAAACACATTGTTAATGAACAATGTGAAATCCTGGGCTAATAACAGGCGCGCTATACGTACAGTATTTACACAAAGCTGTCTATTCAATTAGCGTTCCGAGCACTTCCGTGTTTCACAAAAAAATGAGGTATTTATTAAAGAATGAGTGCCAATCCCTTCTAAGAGAATACCGTCAAGTGCAAAGTTCTGCACCCTGATTATTTGTCGACGACAGCAGCCATACAGCTGTGAAATTTGTACGAAATGATGCACTTTAATTCCTCGCTAATACTTCATCGAGTGAAATGAGTCGGTGCATGGCCGGACCAAGAGAATCCTGTTTTCGCGAAATAAAGACAAGCATTCATCCTCCTCTAATTTAAGGTCATAAAGTAATTTCCAGCTGACAATACTCAATCTCAATCTGCCATTCTGGCACCCATAAGACATAAATAATCCTCACAAACAATTTTTGAAAGACCCACCTTCACTATTCTTATTTCAGAAAAGTAATCAACAAATATTTAGTGCTGACTTAAAAATTAAACTTGAGGGAAACAATGCAAACACAAAATGATACTGAAGGGAATTCCATAAATTAGAATAAATTAGAATAAATCAGTTTTATCAGAATTTGAGAATCGTCTGTATTATTGTTTAGAAAACAACGGAGAACATTTTGAAAATTTACTATAGTTACAAAGAAATTACAAACTTTCTCGCAGTATAAGTATGACTCGCTCTACTTCTCTTTAAATATCTCCGAAACTGGTGAGCGGGTAAAAAAAAATATCCTACGAAAATTGCTCGTCTTTTTACGTACAATAAGATCCCATAACAAAAAATATAGATTTCCACTTGAAAAAACAAAGTTGACCTTCAAATGGCCTTGAAAACGTCACCCAAATAAAAAACTGATACTGCCCCCCTCTTCCCTCCTCGAAATCCTTGGAAACGTGTTTTACACTTTTCTAATATTTTTCATACTTTTCGAGATACTCGGCTGGAAAGTTTTTAAATGAACACCCTGTATTTGACGACTCAATTCATGAGTTTCGCTGCGCACCGATGTTCTAAATTCGCAGTGTTGTAGGGATTTTCAACCGAAAAAATCGCTGCCACCGGCAAGATTGCGAAAGCAGCAAAAACTTACGATAATCCCAGGACGGCAATAAGTACACCAATGCATTCCCGTTGGTTTTCTTTTGTATTTTCATCGGTTGAATTCGAACGTCGGGCCACTGCAGTGCGCGGCAGCCAGGCAGGGAATTTATTAGCTGCAGTAATCTGGATTGCTGTTTCAGTTCCATGCCGTTCGCCGGCAAGATGAATGGCTCCGAACGCATCCGCAAAGATAGGGCAGAATGTTACATTCACGATTTACACTTTTCTGGGTTTTCCAATTTCTTTTTCAATTTCTCGTGGCGCGCGCCGCGCCGGCCGGTTTCATTTCAGTATCAAGATCGTTGGTCATTCTGCTCTCGCGTTGCGTCGGGAAACTCTCTGTCCAGAACCAGAGACGCATTCTATTGCGTTCGTGAGTCCTGACGGACTCATCAACGGGCTGCGAATGTTTATGCGAGTCCCTGTTTCCATAGATTAGAGCCCCCGTATACACAGATTAATTTCGTCGCAGTTGGAAGGGAGGACGAAGATTTATTTGGTCGATCCAAGGACTTGCAAAACTAAAAACTAATTAGATTTACGAATTTGGTGTATTTATGAGGAAAAGGAGAAAATTTGAGAGAGTAGAACAAGCTTAAAAAAATGTTTAAATGTCGACGCGTTACTTTCCAGTTCATTGCAATTATTAAAAAATGAATGACATTCTCGCTTGTGTCCCCTTTGTTGTAATTCCATTGTAGACATTTTTTATTTTGCATAAAGATTTGCAGCCTAGTAATAATACTTCATTATATGCTCTATTAGATACATTGCGTAGAAAATACATCGTATTTCATGAATGCTAAAAACATTTCGTACAGTAAATGCTCGACATGTAGACTGAAAATTTATTTCGCCCGGGATAAAGATTTTTGTAGCAGAAATGAGGCAGAAATATTATGAACGTTCGTTAATGGAAATGCCAGAAATTGACGGAGGTCCACAATCTGCTCATTAGTATGTAACAATTAATATTGCTCTTGATAATCCCGCGTTGTGAATAATAATTTTAACGTTACGATATGAACAATAATATTAATAATACGTGAACCTTAATGACGCGATTGAAGTAATTGTTTTTGTAATGCTTTAACATTGTGTTGTCAATTATTATTAAATCATGTGTACGTCACACGAAAATTTCTAGAGATCTACGAGATTACCAATTGAATCGAGCGGAAAATTGAAAACGCGTGGAAGTCTGATCAATGCTTGGCTGTTTCACTGAATTCTTGAGATACAGCCAGTCTATACTACAAAGACATTATATTGGGTGGTTGTATAGAAAATTTATGGTAGCTGTAATTGCTTCCAAACTACCATGAATGCTTCAACATCTATCACGTTTGAATAGTAAAAAAACTAAATGTTAAAAAGGAAGAATTTTTACAAATGCTACAATTCTAATGTATCCACCAAGTTTGAAAAGTTGCAAAAACGTTCGAAGAAGAAGACCGAGGTTTTCGAAGATTAACTCATTGATTCCGCGATAACTGGTAAAAAAATCCCGGTCGTTTCTTTTTCCAGGAAAAAATGTGCAAACTCCCGGTACTTTTTTCCCGATCGCGGATTTGTCGAATATATGCAGCTTCCGCGATCGGCTAGATTCTCGACGGGGGCGATGGGAAATTAAGGATCAGAGTCAGCTGAAAGAGTGAAAATTATCAGGAAAGTCGTCGCTCGAGGAAGCTCTCGAGCTTTAATTAACGTAAAATCCATTAAAGTGACTCCCCGTCAAGCTTTCATCCGAGTTATCGTCATGAATACGGGATCGCGATCGTCGCCGGCGATTTACGTTTGGGAATCGCGGGGGAGAAAGTCGCAATTCAGATTGCCACGATCGATGAACCGTCTCCCTGTGCCTCTGCCGCTGGAATATCCGCGGAGATGAGTTTTGTACGCGCGTTGAAAACGAAAACAGAAACAAACAGAGGAAAAAAGTGAAAAAACAAGCTGGGAAAAAAAAGAGAAACGGCGATCGCGGAAATCATGACCAGGAGAGGCCAGGCTGTAAACACCCTTTGAATATCGCCGAATCGTTCGGCAGATTGTTTGATCGAACGATGAATCGCCTAATTCAATGGAACGACGGATCGCGGTAACGATTCGGCTGCGTGGGCGGCCACTACGGAACAAAACGTTTCGGCGATAATGAAAAGCAAACGGAACGCATTCCCAGGACACGTGCCAGTTGTTACTTCATTTTATTCGGCCCTGTTTATATTTCCGACGGATTGCACGTGCCGGTTTCATTTTTTTTTTTATAATTCGCTTATTATAGCGCGAGTAATCGCGGCGAATTGGTATTGTCGTTGGATGTACGCAGATCGAAATATAATGGACTGCTTTGCCGTGCAATCTGAATTATAATTTCGGTATTTGTTGCTCCAGCGACAACTGATTATTTTCTATTTTGTTGAGGAGCATTGTGCTAGGGATCTCTAATCGATTTTCGACGAAAGACAAACATTTCTTTCTCATCTGGAAAAGTTCAATTAATTGCGTATAAAATAATGGTATTCTAAAATTATTCGGAGGTTTTCGTTGTTTTATCATACATTTTACACGTACAGTTTTGTTATAAATGCAAATTCATTAAAGTATACGTACAAGAACCGTGACGACGATTAAGTGAAATAGTCCTACATTGATCAGACACAGCGCATTCATGTTTCCAATTATTCAATACCTGTACTATAAAAATTAAATTAGAAATGATTCGTCGGCTGAACCTCACTTTCTCGGACCGAAAATATTCAATTTTTTTAAATATAATCCTGTACACGCTTGCAAATCTACGTTATCGACATCACCGCGTGCTTGTGCTGCAATCTAGCGGCTCCGCTCTACGGACGGTACTCTTATCTGTCAAAAACGCATAACTTCTGATCCAATGAATTCCTCGCGTTAAAACTTCGATTTTTGGCATTTTCTCGTCAAGATCTACAGGAATACATAAAAAAAGTTAAACATTTTTGGTTCCAGAAGGTGAAGTTTAACCGATTCGTCTGATTATATCTTGAGAATTTAGTGAAATAGTCGAGTATTGCTCAAACTCACCCATGTTTTTAACTTACTGTTCGACATAAGCACCCCTACGTCCAATTAAAAATTATTCGACCTCCTAACAATAATTCGAATATTTTGGTCATTAACCCTTGTACGTTCCCCTGACTTATATCTGACTGTGTTTGTCTGTTGTGAGATGTATTTCTTCAACTTATGACGTTATAGATTAAACTTAGCTTGTTGATTTAACCCTTGGACGGGGAACCATTCTTACAACTACATAATTGATGATGTTGAGGACCATTCATTGATTCATTTGCCAAATGTTAAAAATATTTTTTGAAGATACTTCCTGTAGACGCGTTAATGTTTTCATTGCTCTCAATGCAAAGGGCCCGTTCATTTAATTAATACGTTAGAAGTTGAATAAGTGGACGACGATTTTGATACTCTGGGTGAAAATGGACCCAGGCTCCACCGTCGTAGGGTTAAGATGTAAAGGAAAAATAGGTGAAACGTTATATTAGGCTCTTTCATGCAACTATTTCTGCGTGTAGGAGACGTAAAAAATTAGTGAACAAGTGACGAAAATAAAGTGACATATTCCAGCGTTGATCGGACACCGGACACATTCGCGAGGTCAGTTTCGCTTTCGCGCGCAGGCAGAAGCTAGGTGTAGAATTAGTCGCGAGCTACTCAATAGACCCCGGGGAGCGTAAGTTCGGTCCCCCGAGAGCCTAACTCACCGTGTCTCGTTCTGAAGTCGACCCAGACACAACAACCACACACTCCCGAGCAGGATAGGTAACTCTTGATAGTTGCCTTCGAGGGCAGAACTCTCCCTAACTGATAGCAACTTGCCGGCAACTTGGCCCCCGGTAGCCACCGGGTTCTACCCCGAGGAGGGTGAAAGACAAGGGCCGTGAACTTCTTGTAGACGGCCCGGAGGTTTTTCGAAATTTAATCAGCCACGCAGCCAGGACGGAGTGCCGTTCATGAAAGATTCAATAACTGCTTTGTGGGCTGCAACGATGCCGAGACCCGGGAATAACAGTCGCTCTGCGTCGACTCTAAGAAAATAGTTTCCTTCTTGCGCCCCGACGCGGCGCGGCGAATTGAATTCGCTCGTTAATAGAAACGAAAGGGATCATCCCTCCCTGTATAATCGGATTGTTTGTCGCCGCGTCGAATCGACGCGACGCGAAAACACCGTGTTTATCTTGAACGTGTAAACACTTTGTCCCTATACACAAGTCCTTCTTGTACCTTTTTCTTTTTTCTATTTTGGTCTCTCAAATCTATACGCAGCAATTTTTGTTCGCAGATTCTTTTCCAAAACTTCAACGAATTTAACAGAAAAGGAAAAAATAGAATGTATTTCATGATGGTTCTCGTAAAATGGAAAATGAAATATAACGCCACCGAATTCCCCCGAATTCTCCACTTTATAATTTTCTAAAGACTCCGGTACGCTACTCTCGAAAAGCATGGAAATGTTCACAATCTACCCATCATCGTTCAAATAAGTTCCAAAAATCGACCACGTCATTTCGTACTAAACTACCGAAGAAACCCGAGGATTTTGCTGAAATAATTTTCCGAAATAAAAATGTTGATGATTAACAGACTGTCGCGGGCACGGTTCGTTCTGTAGCGAGCTCGTAGCGTTCTGCTCGTCGAGCGTGAAATTCGAGGACCGTACGGGAACGAAACTAATTTTCTAAGACGAGGCTGGCCGGCTCGACCCAGACCCGGCCCGGCCCGGCCCGGCTCTACCGACAATAAAACACGTCCTGTGTGCAGCAGGATAACAAGAATTTCTGTCGAACCTCTCCGTTTCGCGACATTCGGAAAGATCATCACGTGCCCCCGTCGAGATAAGTCGGTTACGCCGAGTCGATTAAGCTTCGAAACTTTTCGCGGAAGTTAAATGTTAGTTCGATGCGCCTTGCCCGGGAAAGTTCTTCCGAGTTTCTTCCGTCGCGTCCCTCCGCGCAACAAATCTATCCGCGTAAAGGATCTTTTATATTTATCGCGCCATTTCTCACCGGGAAGCAGACTCGTTTGTAACGAAACGTGTCCGCCGACGCATTTGCATAAAAAAAAAGACCGGGACTAAGAAACCTTTCTTCTACTTGGGCCTGATAAATACTGCAAAAAGAACGACTGTTCCGAGACCGTTCGGAACGGATTCGGAAATATGGAGCCGTTTAGTGCTTGTAACGTGCTTGGAAATGGTTTTGCGACATGTCTTCTCACTATTCTCACTCATTTTTTCAACTTCTGATATAATCATTGAGGAAAACATTTCACAGTCTTCTCGAGCATTACATAAAAAAATATTTTTGACCATTTAACTGGCTGTGTAACTGGCTGTGTTTTATCTATAAGACTGTTTTATTTGTAGAAATTTGTAATGTCTCAGACAAATTTTTGTCTGCTTGAGTGCCAGGTTGAGAAACATAACTCCTGTTTCTAGTAAGGAACTTTGAAAAGTTCGATAATTGCTTTTTGTGCTTGTTTCTAAATGTCTCTGTTTAAGAATCAATGTTAAAAATGAATATTGAAGGTCAGTTTATAAAAATTTCTGTAGTTTGACTAATTTATTGTTTTTCTACTTGCTTCCAACAAGAAAGGTAAAAAATCATGTGTATTTTAAGAATCGAATCTAAAAAGCACAAGTAAAAAGTTCACTGCTATGAATCTCTCAAATAACACACTTATACTAAAATAGATGTTAAATTATTTATGGGAGACAGATTTGAAACAGTGAAATATTAATGATGATTTTAAGATTGAGAATTATTTAACATCTATCTTAATGTATTGAATCTTTCATAAAATAATCAACGAAAATGGAAATCTACCTCAAGATTCCAAGATCCACAGTCTACTAATTCGTTCCTAAACTAATTGGATATCGAATAGAACAACTTGATCATACCTCCCATAAATATTCTATAAAGTTTTCCTCGAGATCCGAAAGCAACGAATAAAATTGTAAATCTATTTCAAGATCCACAATCTGCTAATTACTTCCACCACTCCAAGCTAATTTTGCATCGATCGAATCAAATGAAGTTACCTTGGATCCCATAAATATTCCTAGTATCATGTTGAACGTCCGAAACACTCGAAATGATTCAATTTTGGCGCCCGAGCGAATGGAAAATGAATATTGAAGAGCCTCGAATTGTCGGGCGAGGCGATGGTTTTCCCTGCGAATATCACCGACCCTTTTCCCCCTGCTATTTTCCCACTAAATTAAACGGTTAATTATGACCGTTGTTAGAGTTTCTAACGAGCACGATGAAAGGAACGACGTCGGCAACGTGCACCGCAGCCCCGAGAACCTTTTGTTCAAGGTAAATAAATTCCGAACTAATTGTACCTCGATTCGTAACACGGGAGCCGGTTTCGCTTCGGTCGGTTCGGTTCGGGATTCGTTTATTGGCTTTTCTCTTAACAGAAACCCGTTGCTTCTCTTTCGCTCGCGAACAGCCGTGTTACGAGACGTTATCGTTACTTCGGTGAATTTCATTGGTCAATCGATCAGAATCGCGACTGGGGTTCGCCAAGTTTCTTCTGAAAATCCTTGATCCTCCGATGAACATTTCCACAATTTCTTCTCGCATCCTACTTTCGAATCTTTGCAGATATTTTCATCCAATAGAGCATATGTTATTTCGTAGTTAGCGACATTTTTCTATAGGTGTAGAATTTGTGTGGTCCCTGCTTCAAAATCTCAAAGAGAAACTATGAAGAGAAACCCTTTCCAACGATCTAATGTTCACAATTAATTACATTTTGTACAATAAAAATATACAAATTTTAATGTAGAAAGAAAAACGTATGAAAATGAATCTAATTCCATTACAATTCGACTGTGGATTTTATTGATTTGAGACAATAATATGTAAGTGAAATATACAGGGTTTCTCAAAAGTGTTGTACTTCCTTGGGAAGGGTGATTCCTGAGGTTATTTGAAGTAACTTTTCCCTTTGCGAAAATTTTCTCCGCGGCTTGGTTGAGGAGCTATTAGCGAAAAACGCTGGCCAATCGGAACGCGGCTACAGCGGACAGATTCCCACTGAGCGTGGCGTTGATTGGTCCGCGTTTTTCGTTAATAACTCCTCAACGAAGCCGCGGCGAACATTTTCGCAAAGGAAAAAATTACATCGAATGACCTCAGGAATCACCCCTTTCACGGAAGTACATTTTTGGGACACCCTGTAGAACGGTAAGGATATCAGAAGAATTTATAAATGTTATCATGGTATTTTCAAACATTTCCCTTATTTTCAAAAAGGAACACATTTTTTTTTAAACTTTATTTCACACAACTGCAGTAGAATATGTTTGTTTTACACAAAAATCTAGAATAAAGTAGAAAGAAAAAATGTAGAACAAAGAGTTTATTAATTGGTTTGATGTATTAATCATACACTTATTTCCCGGAGGATTGGACACAGTCTAACAAATTCGATACGTCCAATTCCCCACAGCTTCTCCAAGCACACACTATAAAAGCGAGCAGCGTCGAAGCTGAAATAACAGACTACAACCGACTTCATCCGATGGTTTCACTGTTTCCACTTCATTTTCACTTCGAAAGGATAGTATTACTTGCCAACAGAATGTCTTAGACGCCCACAGGCAAACAATATCAAGTTAATGCAGAAACAAATGTTTATCCAATGAAGAACGAGGAGGATTAAAATGTCTACAGAGAAACAACTTGCGCTTTACCTCGCGCCCCTGTCTTCGTGTCTTTCTTTTCATTTTGAATCATCTCTCTGCAATTTCATTTAACGAGCTTCGCAGACTGATGATATTACAGCTTCTTTAAGTCTCTCTAAATGGAAATGGTTTATTAGTATTGCCCTCTTCGCTTGCAAAATAATGAAAACCTTCGGATAATCGTTCCTCGAACTCTTTTTCGCCAAATCATTTTGCGTGGAATTGTTTTTCCATGCGTGTTCACATTTGTATAGTTAGGTTCAAGCTGTTTATAGTGGAAGGTGAAAATTAGTTCGAAACTTCAGATTGTATATCAACTTGGAAATCCACTCTTTTGGAAACCATAAAATTATACAGGACATGGTTAAACTTTACCTTAGGAAACCAGAAATTTTTAACTTTTTTTTATTTAATCCTGTAGATTTTGGCGAGAGAATGCTGAAAATCCAAGTTTCAATCCTAGGGGACCGCCAGTTCAACAGTTATGTGTCTGTAAAGACGTGCGATTTTCTGCGTTTTTGAAAGGCAAGGGTGCCGCCATGACAGGCGACGGTCACCACGTACCAACATGGCGGCGCCCTTACGTGTCAAAAACGCTGAAAATCGCACGTCTTTACACACGTATAACTTTTGTACAAGTGATCTCCTACGATTGAAACCTGGATTTTCGGCATTTTCTCGCCAAAATCTACAAGATTACATAAGAAAAAGTAAAAAATTTCCGGTTTCCTGAGGCAAAGTTTAACCCAGGAAAGATTGAATATGTGGCTGGAGTATTTTTTTTTAAGAGAACGTTGTTATTTCTTCTGTAAAAGCTTCTCTGTGAAACAAGTTCGTGTACAAAAGAGTTAAATACGAGATGATTGAAGCAAGGGAAAAGATGCTGCGTTGAATGAACAAAAAGGAAATGTGTAAATAAAACTTTCAGTTAATACGCAGCATTTGACAACAGTACGCTTTAGCCAGACAAGATAACAGTGACAAAATCGCAGCTCTTTCTGACCCAGTCGGAAACATCAATTTCAGTGTTGCAGCTGTCAGTTTCATAAAAATCGCAGTTCCTCGTCAGAACGTAAACGAATAAGGCGTCGTCGCTAATTAGGGCAATCGCGGTTTCCACGTGGACTGAGAAGAATGAAGTCTACAGATTTCCCGAGCTCATGGCCCCGATGAGGAACAGTATCGTTCAAGCATGAGACTGAAATCTCGCGTAAAGCGAAAACAGCTGTGAGAACGGGCGCGTGTTAAGCCGCGAGGTCACCGAGTCGAAGAAGATTTAATTAACGAACGATTTCGCCACTTAGAGAACCCTCTGACTCTCTCTCTCTCTCTCTCTCTCTCTCTCTCCTCTTGCTTTCTCTCTGTATATACCCCCATTTGAAAACCGAGACAGCCTCGCGACGATCTGTTTCCAAGTGAAAGTGTCGGTTGAATGCACCGGCGAGCGAGCGATCCCGCGGCAACAATTGTTTCCCGTCGAATCGCCTTCGCAAACAACGCTTTCCGTAAATAGATTGTCGTCGTCGCAGACGCTTATGAAAATCCAGAATAACGGAGACACTCGAAATTAATGGAACGGTACGTTCACCTTGCCGTTTGTTTCGCGGAATTGCCTTCCCAACGTTGGAATAAGTCTCCCGAGTTTGTTTTTCGCCTTTTGTTGCACAGTTTTGTTCTGCTGGAACGAAATAATTTTCTGGATGAATTA
Organism: Halictus rubicundus; assembly: GCF_050948215.1. NCBI lineage: Eukaryota > Metazoa > Arthropoda > Insecta > Hymenoptera > Halictidae > Halictus > Halictus rubicundus. The sequence goes on from NC_135151.1 coordinate 7,516,060, forward strand.
ATGCATAGTCTATTCTACATGAATTTATATATTCAATGTACCTGTACATTGAGCAAGCACAAAAAGCGATTAAAATGTTTTATCTTATAAAAAGGATAAGTCATATTTATATAGATTTTGTGCAATTTCTGTTATAATGTGCTTGATTAAAAAAATGTGTTCACTCATTTCGCATGGAAGCAACTTTATAATTTTAATAATTGCAAAATAAAAAAATACGAAACCGGTCATTTGACCGGCAGTAGTAGATTTAGTGTCGGCACCAAAGCTACGTCGAAAGGATTCCACGTGTTGCAATTTCCGGTTGTTGAGATTGCAAACATGTGTTCATGATTTATTCCAGAAATTTATTTGTTTGTTCATTGTATTAAAAATCGTCAAAAATCTGCATAAAAATGTGGAAGTTTATTGCAGTTTTAATGTCCTCTAGAATAATCATTTACGTCTTCTTCACTGACTGTGCGAGCTTCACACGTTCGTTAATCTAGTTCGCGCAAAATTCCGCTTGGCCCGGTCATCATTATGCATTATCGTTTTTTACGGACATTACAGCGAGTCGTTAACGAACGGAGGGAAACCGTGTTCAACTACGCACGCATGCCAAACAAATTTTCAATCTGAATCGGGTGTATTTTGACATTTTTCATTAGTAAAATATTCTGTATTTAAAAAATTTCACAAAAGAATCGCAAACTAGCTTCCAAATATTATTTATATGCATCAACGTTGCACGTAAATAACATGTTCGGAATATCAAATTAACTGGAATAATCATATTCAATATGATTGTAGGAATATTCATTGGTAGTATTTGGTATCGAAAACTTTTTTCGAAAATTTTTCGATTCCTGTTAAGGACAATTTTTTTCGTATTATCTTTCATAACTTACACTCAAACTGGAACTTTTCTTAATTGGCTCTCCGCGGAACTTACGATGCGAGAGAGTTTTCTTTTTTTTTTCTTAAAAGGGGTTCCACCGTCCATGGTTTAAATAGAACCTATTATAAACTTTCATAACTCTTTCGACTGCTGGTACAAACACTTCACATACCGGAGGAGAAGCTCTCTGTCAATTACCACTGGAAATGATGGCAGCGAGTGTTGTAATGGGGGTTCTGCTGTATTATTTTACGATCGCGGTGAGCGGAGTTATTTCTCGGCGAGCACGAGTTCGTTTGCCGCGCGTTTCTCGAATTGTGGAAGCTTAATTCATTGTTATTGAATCTGCTCTCCTAACCTCTACTTAAAAACGAAACTTCCTTTTTCGGTGAAGAAAATGCAACCTCTTTTTACGGAATCCCATAATTCAACTCTTCGGAAACACCTCTGCAAAATCTGTAAAATCGCAGTGCGCTAAAATTCATAATATTTTCTTAATCAGAGGAGTAGATTATGTTTTAAAATTGAACATTTAACGTCGGATCTAGATAGACTACTGACATTTTTTAATTCTCACAATTTCGTCTTTCCCTCTCGTTCATTTTGTTTGTCTCGTTTTGGGAGGCCCTTCGAAACCACCTAAACATATGTGCTAACAGTATCGATGCTTCAGAGGCGGTATTATCACCGAAAATGTCGATCACGATTGATTATTTGCTTTAAACCCCCGAGTGCTGTGCCGGAGTCATTCGTGACCCGTCGCGGTAGGGATAAGCTCGAGCGACCGTACAATTTTATTCCGATATAAGACGACGCTTTTTATTTCGAAATAAGACAATCGCTGTTCCCTCTTCATCTTCTTCATCCGAAATGCAACGAAAGCCGGTCCCGAGCCATCGCCTTATATCGAAAGAAAACTCTAGTGAAATGTCGGCGTGGGTCCGAGAGTTAATAAGCACCGTAGAGGAAATTAATCAATTTATATTTTGAAAATTAAATTAGATCGCACATTCAATTCTGATAGATTCTGAAAGAATCTACTTCATAACTCGTATATTAATTTATATAACAACAACAGTTCGTATAGGTTGTATTTCAGCAGGAAAAATTGCAATTAAGAAAGAAAAGGTCTGCTTCTAAGTAAAATCGAGTCGACAACTGCACGCGGATTAAAGAGGTTGTGAATTATTCAACCGAAATCGTCGGAAATTATTTATACGCAGTTCACAGTCGGACCGAAGGATACAGGAAAAATAAACTGGCACACGCGTCGAATTGAATAATTAAAAACTCCGTAGTAGTTATCTGATAATTGTCCCGCCGGTGTGGAATTAATTAAATCGCAGAATGGGAGCGTAGTTTAATCGACTTTTGCATTAAACTCTAATGGGATGGAATAACAACCGGAGAAGTAACAGAAATGGGAGAAAAAATGTTGGAAGGTAAAATTGTTGTAGGTGGTTAATGATGTTCGTTTCGTGAGATAAACACACGGGTCGCTTTAATCGTTTATACTGTGAATGATTTTATTCTTGGTTCTTGTATGCAATAACAACGCAGTGAGAGCATCTACAGCAGTTAGAGTACTCTCTAAAGTTTAGAAAGATTTAAATAGGAAAAAATTTTTTGAAGAAAGTTCTCCAGTTTTCGTGAACAAAATTTCCCAAAAATGTACGAAATAAAATATGTTTAGACATTTAGAAATGCGAGCACGTTTATTCTTTAGCGAGCCAGACAGTTGAAGAATCTCACGGATATAAATCTGAAGTCGGCTCTTGCAAGTATTCTCTCCATCCTCGGTGTTTTTCCGCGCGCGCATTAATTATGCTCGTGGATTTCGCCATGGTATTTCGCGGGACTGGAGTACTTGCGCGTTTGAAAGGCCTCTTTCTCCGCCAGTCGGACTAAATGAAGTGGCCATTTTGCCGAGACTAATTGCCATTGAACGATTCAGACGGTAGTCGCTGGTAATTATTTAATAAATGTTGCAATTACGCGTTACCGTGCCGCTTTTCCCTTGGCCAATGAGAAACCTTTAACGAAACGTTTAAAACGAACATTCACCTTTTGTATTTCCTGCAAGAAGCTTATCGTTTTCTCGTAACTCAGTTTGAACATCTAATCAATACTTCAAAGATTGTATCTGTACTTTGATAGAGAGAGTGGTATTTTCAACTACTTTTGTTATTCGTCCTACGATGGCCAGAAAGGTGAAAGGATCTATTAAAGAATTAGTAACATGTCTGGAAGTATCTTAAAATATTGTATTTGTACTTTGATAGAGACAGTGGTACTTGCAAATAATTTTTTATCAGTTACGAAATGGACAGAGAGCCGAAACCATTTATTTAAAAATTAGCAACACATCTAAAAGTGTAAAATACGTAAAAACATCTTTCATAAAAAAAAAAATAGAATGAAATATATAAATATATTTAAATGCAGCAAACTCACAGCAGAGAGTATCAGTTTCAGTGTAAAGCTGTGTAGAAAAATTTGAGCTCGTACAAATGTTAATGAATGAATTGCAAATGTGGATTTCCATTTAGCAGAAAATGTTCCATTATATAAAAGCAAGCGCAATCTATCCACGATCGTACAGCGTTCTATTAGCTGCAAGAAACAGGGTCGAAACGTGAAGTTAGGGTGTTCCGATGCATGACGCGTTAGTTGCATGTTACAGCAGTGCGCAAGACACCTCTGGCAAGCCCCGACGTGTGTTTGACACGACTATGTTAAGTTCTCTCACTTAGCCGTTACAAAATTGCACAGACCCACGGTAAATCTTTTACAATTCATCATTTAGAGCACGCGTTCCGCCGGCTCATTTATCATGGACGCAGGCGCTCCTGAAAATGCTCCTTGCGTTTTGATTGATATCGTCCACACAAATATGGTAAAAATAATTCACAAATAAAGTAGCACGTAGCTCTATCATCAACTGTATAGTTGTCACAATGGTCCCCGATTATATTTTTAACGTGAAAAATATTTCATAAAATCTCGCAGTCATACATATTGCCATAGACCCAAATGGTACCTTCGAAACGCACTCGTTCAGTAAAAGTATCTCCAAAACTACATTAAAAATAATTGATAATTAGTATAGTTCTCAAAGATACTCCCTGTCAAATTCCGATGTTAAAAATGTTAAATAAAATATCGTAGCTATGCAAATTGCCACAGAACCAAATGGTACCTTCAAAACGCACTCGTCCAGAAAAAGTATCTTCCAAAACAACATTAAAAATAATTGACAAATAAAATTGCAGACGGCTCTATTATAACCTGTATAATTCTCAAAAACGTCCCCTATAAAGTTGCAATGTTAAAGGTATTAAATAAATTATTCTAGCTGTGCAAGTGATTCCAGAAGCAAATGTGGCCACCAAAACGTTAAAACTTCTTCAAGACTTAAAACCGTATCCCGAGACAATTTCGCTCCACAGTTCCTCAAGATAATCATTTGCTATACGACCATACTAACCGACCACCCGGTGCATTCGCACCGTCATTATCGCGAGACAGTTCGAACGCGAGCGTCCTATCTGATAAGCGCTGCGAAACGGAACAGAGGTGTGCAAAAACGGACGAAGATATTTTCCTCACTGGAAAACTTTCTGCCCCGTCGTATCGTGAAACCATAAAACGTTATCGTAGCCAGACGACGGTTGTTATTTTACGTTTCCTAGCTTTCGGTGATCCCGGCTCTCTCTCTCTCTCTCTCTCTCTCTCTTTGTCTCTCTCTTTGTCTCTCTCCCCGCAAAACATCAACTTCCAACCGAGGCAACAACGAGTTGCGATAAAAATTTGTCGGATATTTAACTGGCCGTGAATATGATTTACGTTCGCGAATTTCGTTCGGGAAGGTAAGGGGAAGAAAGATTGATTTTATTCCATCCCTTGTCGTTCATCCCCCGTATTATTAGAAAAGTTTTACCTCCTACTCCACCTCCCCCTTATACTACCTCCCGTGCAGAAAACGCCTTTGCAGTTTTTTTTTTTTATGGGACATCCGATGTAATCATTCCGAGCTCGCCGTTTATTTCGCTGCTGTCGTGCACTTTGTCTCGGAAACTAAACTTAACGCCTCCATCACGATCTTCTTAAAAATTAACTCGGTGCTAGAGTGATCGTTCTTTCACCAGCAGAGCGTAAAAAGTGGAAACTCATGCTGGAACTTGGGAGGTTTGTTGCGTGGAGCTGTAAACATAGTTTCTTTCAGTGGATTGGACGAACGGACGTTTATTGTGTCGTGCAATTTGTAAGACAAGATTGTTTTCACTTTGAAAGGGCTCTATTTTAACACTTCGACCCGTTGGCTGTTGTTTAACCCATTACGATTCAACCCAGAACGATTCTCTTTTATTTTATAACTTGCCACGCCATCGTATCATTCAATTATGGACATATATGGATTTGTTTGTATTTGTAATGCATTTCTTTTTTTAATCAATTTAACGAATTGAAAAGGACACAACAGTGTCGTTAATTCTTGAAATATTTTCACTGTGTCGCATTTGTTCTACTCCTTCTTGTCACGTGGAAAGTCGTGGAAAGTTAATAATCAACAGGCAACTTTTAATTTAATTTCTTTAATTTCTTGGTCAATTTTTTAGTGGCAACGAGGAGTATGATTTAATGACGCTTTCTCCCTTGTTTGTTGCCGGAAGGAAAATGATTAAATTCGTTTTTACCGCGGCAGAGAATCCCGTTAGCAGGTCTCCGGTTGGCAGCAGACAATCGCGACAGCTTCTATTAATTAATACGTATTGAGTAATCACAAAATGGGTCGAACGGGTCCATGGTGTTATTCAAGCGGACGTTACCGTTAATCCTATCTGAAAACCTGCGACAGGGTATCAATTTAGTGCAACGGGAGTATAATGCACAAGTGTGGATTTATCGGCAACTCGATATCAAGTGTTAATTAAACTCTTGTGACCGCATTTCGCATCTTTCGTCAGCCCGTAATCTTTCATGGTTTGTGCAACTCATTCGAAAAATTGACACAAACTTGAAAAAATGCTCATTGCGCGGCGCAACTCGTTTGGAAAATTAATTCAATCTTGAAAGTGTGAATAAAAGCGTTTCAGTTGTAGCACGTGTGAAATATTCACATTTTTAAATATGGTAGTATGGGGAAGAGAACAGAGTGGAGTACAAACTCGAGTTTTTGAGTGAGAACTACTGGTGCGAACTGAATTTTCACCAAAAACGATCCTTGGGACAGCCGACAAGGTTTCAGTGGTTGGGGGGGGGGGGGGGCGGTGCCTGATAGCGGAATCATTATAAAAACGTCGAGCACCATGTGCTTTTAGTATACTTCTTCCGAGCTGTGTGAATTTTCGTGCGAATTGTCTCCTGGACCGAGACAGTTCTTTGCAAATGTCAGTACATATCTATTTGACAAGAAGCGAAGTGCAACGGCGTTCATGTCATCAAGATGTTTACAAAGAATGTTAACACAATCAGCAATTCTATAATTCATTTTAACAAATATGAAATTATACATTGTCTATCTTCATGCGAACACCATAAAACAGTCGATGTAAATGAAAGATCAATTAAGAAGGAAGTTGAATTAATTAAAAGAAACAAGATCCAATTTACTTAGATGTTTCGCAATTTTTATGACAGTGTACGCTTGAATAATTTCCCATTAATGTGACGTTTACAATTTCAACAATTGTGAAAGAAAAACCTGATCGTTTCATACTGACTATTTGAATATTAATTTCCATTCTCACAGAAAGTGATGGAATGGTTTTAGAATATTGTGTACCTATCTTGCACGTGAATAATGACTAGACTGCGGTATTTTATGCAAAATAAAGATGTTCTGCATCGATTGCGAGAGACTGGAGCCAAGATACACATTTCATTCTTGTCTGAATAATTTTAGCACGTTAAAAATATTATATTGACGTTCTTAACCCTTAGCACTCGAATGACGACTGCAAGGCGCCACTAAAAATTGCTGTATCATTATTCAAAATATTTTTTACATTGTTAAATTTGTTTGTATTTAATAAATTACTAAACATTTCAGTATTGTACGAGTAAATTGCACCATTTTCGTATGTAAAACACGAAAAAAATATATATGGAAGGGAAATATTCTAGGTCGGAAGAAATGTTTCGTTTTAGAGTTAAAATGGCTTCGAGTGCAAAGGGTTAACTTATCTCAATCGTTCTACAGTTTCCAGTTGAGCGCACTTGTTTTTACCATGAATGCATAAAATCCGCAGTCTAGCAATGATTAATTATTTTAACGTTTCTAATTAAAATGACAAGCAGCTCGTACACAATGTCCAGCTCATATCAGCGACAAGCCAAACGTATCCAAATTCGATCGCTATCATCATAATTAAAGGATAGGTTAAAGGGCAGGCGGATAACAATATACAACGCAGCATGCATGGTTTCTTGCGCCATATTGTTGCTCGCTGTTAGTGATGTACGCTATAAACTTTGCGAAATTTCATTAGCATAGCCTTTCTACAGGGGCGGCAGGCATTACATTACCATACACACACATACACACACACACAATTCAGTAAACTATGGAAGGACTATGCTAGATATAATATTATTTTCTATCGAGTTACGCGACTGACTTATGGTTTCCACAGTACACGGCTTTTAATTCGCAATCATCTCGCGTTCGAATAATTCAATTAGATTTGTAATTGCCGTTTACACGCGCGACCGCGTGACGAAGGCTGCGTGTCTACAATCGTATTTTCGACTCGTTCGATCGGGAATTAACTTTGTTTAACATATTGTGTGCTATTCGTGGTTAATTATACACGTGTAACGTTCGGCCTGTAAACATGCGGTATTGCCGAAGTGCGGCTGTCAGCTGGTGTTAATGCCATCGAAAATTAATATTGTGACGATTAATGAACTTTATATGTTGCAATTATGAAAGATTAAATTGATATTAATAGAATTTGTTTTGGTAACGACTCGAGCCATTGATATATTAGTATAAATAAAATGCGGAGAACATTTTCCTGCGAAAGTGAGATTAAATTTAAATCAATGGGATTTATTTTAATAACAGCTTCAGGCATTGATAGATTATACGAAAAGCAGAAAATGTACACATTCCTGTCAGCACGAAATTAAATGTAAATTTCTTTAATTTATTTTAATAAACACTTGAATTATTGATATATTAAATACGATGAACATATATTAAATAAAATGCAGGAAAATGTACTTTTCTGCGAAGATGAGATTAAATTTAAATTTGTACAATTCATTTTGATAGTAACTCGAGTAATCGGCGCATAATATAACAAGAAAAAAGGCACAACATTTTTTGCAAGATTTTTCACATTTTTTTTTCTTTGTTTTTATAGTTTAATCATATCCTCCCACTTTTGTCCTTGATAAAAAAAATTGCTTCCCATATTAAAGAACGATGACGAATGCTGTCAAGTATTAATTAATTGAGTATAATACTAATCGACTTTTTCTCAAACAAATACCGATTACGAGAAATAGATGAAACTCATCACACAAGATCGTTACCACCGTTCGTTTTCGCAAGAACATTATTTTTCCAACGATGGGAAATTAATTCACCATTAAACGCTTCAATTAACATGGATTTATGCCGCAGCTATGCAATAAAATTACTCGGTTGTTTTTCCAGAAAAATTGATAAGCAGCTGCCTCGACGGAGATTGAACAAGATCGATCCCGTATCCAAGGTTTTCTAAACGGAATCAGCTTTTCCCGAGCACGTATCCGATACCGCCCGTTAAACTTTTTTCCAGGTACGAATTTTCGGTGTTTATGAATTCCAGAGATAATTCCTGCTAACGATGCTGCTCTCGCGAATTTTCGTGAATTTGGAGAACGACTGAAACAACGAAATACATTATATTCTCGTATCCACGTGTTTCATCTTCGTTCGCGCTGCGGAATATTATTATTTCGTAGTTTATCGTTGCAATGGCGTACTTGCTTTATTCCTGTGTGCTTGTTATCAACGCTTTTGCAACTGTCCTATCATTGATCGTTAAATGTTCCCGTGAAAGGTCAGACGGCTCAATTCACTTTCGAATCCGCTGGTGTTCGAGTTTCCATCGCTTCGGTAACACGAGCTGCTCAGATTGCAGTTCGATCTCTGCCCTATGCAGATAAATAATCTTCGTGTTCGATGGTTTTGAAGATTCGGTCACGAGACGACAATTTCCGGCTTGGTACAGCAATAAATGGCCCAGCATATTTCAGAGAAAATAGTAGACTATGGTAGCTTCAATTAATTTATTATTCCGTCTTTGTGTTCGATATCTTGTGTTCGAAATCTTGATCTAAGCCCTCGGTTCCGTGCTGTGACATAGATCGTGTAGGACTACTATTTTGTGATCGCGTCGACCGTGCCAAATGTAGAAAAGGACAGCGCGTCTAAACATGGACTGCGCAGCCGAAGGCACTACATACCGTCAATTAGACCACTAAATACCCCCCCCCCCCCAAGTAGTATGCCCCAGTGGAGGGGATAGTCTAACTGACTAAGATCGTGTAGCTCCGCTCGCTCGCTTAAATCAGGACTTTACGAAGACTTTAAGACTTTACTTTTATTTTTTTGTAGAATTATTTGGAGATATTTTATATTTAATTTTAAGTCCAGCGGATATTTAAAGTGCACTTTCATTAATCTGTGTGTGCCATTTCGCAAATATTTTTCATTTGATTCTTGCACTCAATATTTTATTTTGATTTGGTATTTTATATTTAATATCCAGCGCAATGGGTATTTGAAATGCATTTTTATGTCATTTCGTAAATCTTCTTTAAACTGAATGTTGCAAGTGCAGTTTTCATCGCTCCACATTTGTGCTCGATATTTAATGAAATATGAAATACTAGATTTATGTACACTGGATGGTTTAGGTGCAATTTTTTAAATCTGCGTGTATCACGTAGCAAATAGTCTTTGTGGAATTATTACCACGAACATTCGTGATTCGAAATCATGACGCAAAATGGATCACACATTAGAATTAGCACGTCCACGTTTCTATTTGAAAAATAGGTCCAATTAGTAGATCGACGTCTATAATCAGCATGCAGTCAGTGTAATACAAAATTCAATTAACTTGATTGCCACGACAATAGCGCCATGAAATTCCCGCATCAATTTAACATGTACGCTGCGACCTCTGTTAATAATTTACATTCGCGAATCCGGAAGCGTACATGTCGCCAGAGAGACCGATCATTTCGCTAGTTATGGCCTAACAGCGATACGAATCCTGGTCGCCGTCACCTTCGATAATCAATCTTGTATCTTGAAATAATGAATCCTAAAAAAAAGAATAGGGGGTAGGATTTTTCAATTCCAAAATTTTCAAAATGTCAAAAATCTATCAGAAATTTTGCGTTGTCTAAAAAGATGATGGATAATTTTTCTAACTATAATTTTTCTTTTTCTCGTCTAGGATATTAAAATTGTTTATGATCGTCCACGAAAAAATGCCTAATTCTTCTTACTATTTAATAATAAGATTAACGATAATTAATAAGAAGTAACTAATTATATTTACAGACAAGCCGCTTAGAAGAGATGTAGAGATTCCCAGGTTCCACGATGCGAGTTTCCAGGATCTTCGAATTAATCCCTGCGCAAGCGATCTCACGCGACCTCTCTCTCGCGTTTTCATTAGCAATCTATGCTGCGTAGGTTGCACATGCCATGATATATCACGGCTAACGGCCAATAATAGTAGTCGATGCTGGTTAGGGTATAAAAAGGCGACGGAGATGAAGCTAAAGGAGACAGAACACTGGGAACGGCTAATTCGATCCTCGTCGGATCGTAATAAATCCAACGGGGTTGCCTCGGCACGTGAACACTTTATCTATTTAGTGGTTCGTATTCCAGGCAGGCGTGTACTGGGTGCTCAGCAACCTGTGTTCTGACATGTCTTAACGATTTTATCACCAATTCACCAACCACAAAATGGTAGACAAAATCGGAACAATTTAATCGATAAAACGAACCGTGAAAACGCTAGACTTTTTATCTTCTGAATTTAATGTACACGATCGATCAGGATAAACATTAATTTCTCACGTCGAAAAACAAGAACACCATTGTTTATATCTTCACTAAAATACTTTTGCTTTTAGACTGTTAGTGATTCTGTAAGTAGAATAGACAGGTTATGATCAGACATACCAGCCCATCAGCGTCCTATACATACAGCTTCCTATATCCATTTCTAACAAATCTTTTTCAACGAGAAAATTAGTACATATTCCTTAAACATGAGGCAAATTATCCTGAAAATTTCAAACCGCACCGTTTTATAATTTCTTAGAGAAAAAAATCATAGAAATCACCTTACTTCTAATGTGCATTATTCCACCCACGCGGACGATTTTCCGGCGTTCCGAGGTTTTCCCTCGGAGAAGGCAGTTACCAGGTGTTTATCGAGGGACAACGGGGTAATGCGCGCTTACCTACATGGCATGTGTTCATGTACGTATCGAGAATGCCCGAGGAGGACGACCACCGGGTACACGTGTATGCAATATGCATACACATCCCCGCGCACAAGCTCCGAGTCCGTAACGCTGACTCGAAATTGACTCGAGCACATCACTACCGACGCGACGACAAACTTTCGGCAAACACTGCTCTACTGGAATCGTTTAATTGCTCTATACTGGCTCGCAAAAGTTTTCTATTGCCTATGGCACCGGCAACTTCCGAGACTGTAAATTCTCATGGTTTTTTATCCGATGTCGTGTTACATTGGCAAACACATTTTTAATTCCTGAAGCGTTGGACTTGGGCTAGACTGCGGATTTTATGAATTTATGGTAACTTTTAGTAGGTAACATTTAAAATTGTAAAAATAAAATTAGAAGAATTACAAAATATCAATGTACATTATCTGCAGCTTATTGAAATTTTTGAAACTTTACATTTCTTTTATTTGGCCACTGTCTCTTACAATTGATGCATAAAATTTTGATTTTGAATAAAGATTCCCGGTCTAGGGCATTTTGAACGAGTCATAATCGATCCATCGAAATTCTAATTTTGTGTTAACGAATTCGCATCATACTATTTGTATTGACTATATTTGTAGTGGGTATAAGACCAACGTCGATCTGAATGGAGTTGGTTCTAAAATGTGTACGGAAATAATATGTGGAGAAACCATTGATTTTGGGTATCCAATAAATGTCGTGCAACTTTAATGGTTGCAACAGGACGCGTGACGTGCTGGTACGTTTATGGACACTCTGGTTATCAAGCGACAGACGAAATTGGACAATGAACGGACGCTTGATTGTAATCATGAGCTGTGAGAGATCAAGCCCAACTCGTCAATCGAGATCTTTCGGAATTGGCTATATCGCGTCACGCAAAGCCAGGTCGTCGACAACGCGACCGCGGTTGCGGTCGCATACGTCCACGTTCAGGGAGAGCGAAGAGAGTAAGAGAGAGCGCGAGAGAGACGCAGTGAAAATGGGAGGAAATAACAGGCAGAGAAAGAGCAGCAAAAATAATAGTAAAAATGACAGACTTGGAGAATGAGAATCTGAGGACTGAGCGAATTGGAGAGTGAGAAATTTGGAGACTGAGAAAATTGGAGAGTGAGAAATTTGGAGGCTTGGAAATTTGAGGACTGAGAAAGGGGACGGAGAAATTTGAGGACTGACAAATTTGGGGACTGAGATATTTGGGGGCTGAGAAAATTGGAGAGTGAGAAATTTGGAGGTTTGGAAATTTGAGGACTGAAAAATTTGGGAAGTGAGAAATTTGGAGGCTTGGAAATTTGAAGACTGAAAAATTTGATGGCTGAGAAAATTGGAGAGTGAGAAATTTGGAGGCTTGGAAATTTGAAGACTGAGAAATTTGGGGAGTGAGAAATTTGGAGGCTTGGAAATTTGAAGAAAGAGAAATTTGGGGACTGAGAAATTTGATGGCTGAGATATTTGGGGACTGAGAAGTTTGGAAGCTCAGAAATTTGGGGATGGAGAAATGTGGGGACTGAAAAATTTGGGGACTGAGAAATTTGCGGGCTGAAAATTTGATGGCTGAGATATTTGGGGACTGAGAAATTTGGGGGCTGAGAAGTTTGGAAGCTCAGAAATTTGCGGAAGGAGAAATGTGGGGACTGAGAAATTTAGGGACTGAAAAATTTGGGGACTGAGAACTTTGGGGACCGAGAAATTTGGGGACTCGGAAATTTGGGGGCTGAGAAGTTTGGAAGTTCAGAAATTTGGGGATGGAGAAACGTGGGGACTGAGAAAACTGAGAAGTGAGAAAGTCACAAAGTGAAAAATTTGGAAAGCGATAGGATAGTTGGTGACAGAGAGAAAGAATCGGAGAGTGAGAAAGTTGAGGAAAACGATAAAGAGGTGGTGAGAGAGAACGATGACAGAGAAAAGTCGAGAGAAGACTCAGAAAAAGAGAAAGAAAAGTGTAGGGTGAAGGGTCAAAGGTAAAGGGCCGAGAGGCTCGGCCGGATTGTTCGCGCTAAATAGATAACGCAATTACCATTTCTATTATTACCGTAATTATTATCGTCACGATAGAAACGGGCCGAGCCGGTCTATAGTATGTAGAGGGGCGGGTACACAGTTCCCGCGAGTAAATTAACGCTGTCTTGGTAATTAACGTGCCATCGTAGCTCGGCGAAGTTATGCGGTATACCTTGCGCCGATTGGTCAGCGATAAACCTAAACGCGCGGGGGCCGCCGCGTATGTGCTTTCGGCGCGTTAGAATGTATTATCAAAGCCGGTTTCGACTAACCATAATGACAGCCTATTTGATAGCCGCGCGTATAATACTTTGAGAGTCGGTACAACTTTGATTTATTGACTGACGCTATGCGGTTTATTGAGTGAACAGCTTCATGCCTCGCCGGTTAATGGTCGGATTTATGCGCTTTTAGGGCGCATCATCGGACTCCGTTTATAGAGAAATAGTATTCACTTGTGTTCTGTAAACTTTAGACATTTATGCTTTAATCCATTTTGATCCAGTGTTTCAAAGGCATAATTCATTAACTCGGCTCTTGATGACTAATTTCAGTTAAACATTGTACAATTCGGTACAACAACAAGATCTTTGGATCCGAATAAAAAATGTATGGACAGCTCCTTGAAGCTGTTACAGCAAGATCACTTATTGATTTTTTGATATTCATTCGAATATGCTTTCTTTAACACGTTGACTGCCATGTCACCCTTATGTGGGTGACGGAATTATTTTTCTAGATTTTAAAATGAATTTTTTCGTTAATATATTCATTGTACCAAATTTGATTAGGGTCTGTAAAATGCAAGAAAGTTGGAGGACTACTCAATATCATACATTTAATTTTTTAAATTTTTATTTGATTTTATGGAATTTTTGAGGTTTCTATGGCAGTCAAAGTGTTAAAGCGTTTATATCTGAGAAATTTTATTGATACGTGAAAGCGACAATTTTAGTGCAACAATAACATTTTCAAAAAGGGATCTCTTAGAATGTGCACGTTATTTCGAACACATTGGTCGTAGAAAATTCGTCCCCCGGGGAATGTGAATCGCATAAACATCGATATCTCGAATATAAAATCCTTTATGGAGCAGTAAGGCGACAAAAGCCGCGTAACAGGACCCGTTCCCGTTGTATAGCAATCTCCCGTACGAATTAGAGGCGGAGAATAGGGCAACAGTGAACAGTTTACGTTTAGTTAGACAAAACTACCTGGGAACAATGCACCTGCATCGAGCACCGAAAGTACTCGTGTCACTGCAGGGGCTTCGAGATTGGCTGCAACGCGAAGATAACGTTACTCTACCTGACGTTCGCAGAATCGCGTTTCCAGGTGCAATATACCGCGTGTAATAAGTTACAACTGTAACGCGACGTGTTGCGATTAAAAAAAGCGGCTAATAAATTGCGCGGGAAATACGTTCGAAATGTTTCAACGCCGCAGAAATAAATCCCGGTTTACGGGATTACCGATGCACGTCCATAAAAGCATATTAATAAAAAATATCGCAGTCGAACGAAACACCTCGTTGTCCCCATTAAAATCCATATGGTTCCATTAGCCAACCGATTAATTCTTTTGATATTCGAAACAGAGATTTCTAAATTCTATTCAGGATTAGCGTATAAATTTCCTCCGGGGATTTTAATTCTATCGTATCCGACACGTGAGCGCTGTAAAAGCAACAGATCTGCATACACGTTTACTGGAACAAAGTGAAACTTTCCTGAGAGCCAGTGTGTACATAGAGATAATTCTGTAAACAATATCTCAGTGTTGCAATGCTGTTACGCGAAATGGAACCTCTAATTAAAAACATCTCCCAGTGCATTAGCAATTTTCGCAAATGTCTCGGGACAGCCGAACTTCCATTCTTAAAAAATATTCCCTCCCTGTCACTAGACGACTTTCCCAAAAATAACGATATGGACATGTCAACCTTGCGATTAATCCAGTAAATTTTTGCAACGCTGTTTAGATCAAAGGATCTCTCTTTCTTGAATCATTTTTATTACATCGAAAATAATGTATATTGACATTCTTAAATGCATATAACTTCCCTGCTGTTTCAAATTTCGGCTTAACTTCACCAGAAATTTTTAACTTTTTACTGTATAATCCTGCACACCTTGACGAGAAAATGCCAGAAAACGAAGTCTTAAAGCGAGGAATTCACCGGTTCAAAAGTTATGCGTGTTTAAAGTTGAGCGATTATACTTTGTTCTCGGACAAGCTGTCATTGGTTGGGATTAGGTCTTTCGAGGTGCGGAAAGTCCATAGATACAAGCTCATCGCTTAACCTGTTCAAATCTCTTAACTTTCAACACGCGTAACTTTTGAACCAGTGAATTCCTCGCCTTAAAACTGCGATTTTTGGCATTTATGCATAAAATCCGCAGTCGATATATTAATAAGAGAGTTTAATTCTGGACAAACAACCTTTCATAAAAATAACGACGGCATCATTTAAATCTTGCGATCCATAAAGTATGCACTTTTAGCGATGCAGCATACATGAATGCAGATAAAAAATCGGGCAATTCAACTGTGGGATTAAAAACACCCATGTTCGAGCTCGTCGAAAATCTCTTTCACTGGAAACTGGCATCAGCGATCTCATAAGCAGACTGTGGAATTTTACGCAAAATAAAAATGATCTGCATTAATCGTTAGATACAGCAGCTATGTGTCCAGGGATTTATTTTTGTCGTTAACAATTTTAACTATGCGTAGCTAAGCCTTCGTGGAAATATCCGGCGCTATCGAAATGCTAAAGAGCGATTGTCACGAATGAAATATTGTAAAATACTTATTAATTGTCACATTAGAGTATTCTATGCACTAGAATATAGGAAAATATACTAGCACATACTGAAATATACTACTGTGTACGAGAATATAGTACAGAATAATAAAATATTTCCAACGAGTACCTGTTCATTTATCAATACGGAAATTAACTAGATTATAGTGCTAATAATGCTAATAATTGTTTCTATGAACGAAACCAGTAAAACTTGCCGTGCCGCAAAATCCAATGTTGAACGCCTTAAATAAAAAAATTCTATAATAATTATTTAAGCTTAGTACAACATCTGGGTTCATATTTTGACAAGATTAACGCAGTCATGAACGAAATTCGTTTCAAAAGGATTTTTCGCTTCGAGCACCGGCCGCCGACTTTCCGAACGCGAGTTTGCAAATTTTTCACTCGCGATGTCCCTGGATGGGATCAGTGACGTACGCCGGATGCAATAGTGTGCATGCACGTCGGTGGGCGACATCAAACGGCGACTCGGTTTCCATGCGAAACTGCGTTCCCCGCAGAGGGACTTCAGGATTGGCTGCAGCGCGACGATAACGTCATTACGTTCCTCGCGGTGCATGCAGCCTGCGCTTCTTCCTCCGTGTAACCTGCAACGACAAGGGCCAGAAACTATGCGAGGAATCCGGGAACTTTCGTTCCTCCTGCGGAAAAGATCACGGTTTCCGGATTCGAGGCTGACATTTACCGCTGACCCACGCGCCGCCGGAACGTTAATTTTACAGGTGGAAGGCCCCGATTCTCTCGGTGATACGGTTACCGTGTAACCTGGCCCCCGCAATTAATTATTCTATGAAACCCGACGAAATTTCTGCACACCGGTAGCTCAGGTGCTCGGTGCAATCGGTCCTCGTTAGGCGAGTTTCACGGACACCTCGCCAAGGCAAGGTCAGGTTCGCACTTTGCTCGCGAGGTCTTCCATTGAGACGTTTAACACGATGACTGCCACGTCATCAGATTGAAAAATGAATTTTTATACTAATATTTCTGATATAATAATATTTATACTAACATATTTTATTTTTCATAATTATACAATTGACAGTAATCGAGATCGTTCACAGCTGTATTAAACTATTTCTTAAATTTTTTATTCTAGGTATTTCATGTAGACGCACTAAAGTTTTTATTGTTCTTAATGTAACAACTATTTATTCAATTGAATCTTCAGAAATTGAGAAATCAGATGACAATGCTAATACTCTGGATCAACGTTGCTGCTTTGTTAATCGGTATTAAGGATAGCTTTGTTATATTTATAATTAATTTTTCTACAACAGTGGTTAAGATTTTTTTTGTCTATAAGAATTGCTGCATCTAATACGATTTTGATAAAAATGGATACCGTGAGAATAAAAACTGTAGGGAATTAAAACGCGACTGATCTATACTCTTTTATAATAATAGCAAGATTCAATTTATTCAGATTTCTTACGATGGAAAAATTCGAAATATAGCTAAATTTCCAAGGGTCGATTTCACTCCCTTAAAGTGAATTTGGGCAGCAAAAAAAAAGATCGCATACTACACATTTACATCTCCACTACGTGTCCCCAAAGTTTCATAATTTTTTGATATTCCGGGTTCGGGATTAGTTCTTGTTAGACTAACGATGACGCTTTGATAACAGTGGATGGAAAAGAAGCGATAAATACTGACCGATGTGTTTACAGTTTAATGCATTACATCTATTGATTTTGTATTTCGCTCGGTGTATATATAGTCCTGAGCCCCAGAACAGGCTATACAGAAAATCATGATTTCCCTCTACCAGAAAATGAACGATATGTTTGCTTTCGAAGAGGAAAATTGAATACTGTTGCAAGGAAGAATGGAGATCCACCGACCGTCCACATGCGCTGTCAATCAAAACCAATTTTTACGATATCCCGTTGTTCTTCCTAACAAGACATGTCTTCCCTACAATAAACTTTCGATGTATCAACATTAACCGTGGAAATGCTTCTTTAACAAACGAGACCTTTTACCATGTCGATACGTGTGTAGGTCGTGTCACACATATCATGAAAAATGTGTAAAATCTGCTGAATTAATACTTTCTAGCTGTTGCGATTTCAAAGTAAACATTTTAAAAATTATTCACGGTTTGTGTAGCCTGTATGTATTTTTAATCTGAACCATGCAAAGCCAGTTTCAGCAAAATTTCCATCGTATTCAGTTTCATTCAACAAAAATGCGTTTCACATTAATTGAAGCCGACCGATGCGTTTCATATTAATTGAAGCCGTCTTTTGCGCGTTTGTAAAAATCCACGGAAAATTCGAAAAAATTCTACACTGTTTAATATACAAAATGGAATCACTCAGAGACCCCAAACATTTTTTTATGGCTTTCCGTAATTATTAAAAATACAGTGCCTGTCATTTTTCTATATGTATCATTGTCACACTGTAGAGCTTAGTGCAAGATAAAAATTCCCCAATTGGATTACAAAAAATTGCAGTAAAACAAAAATTGATTTCCTTTCTAAATAGCTTTCTGAGGTTAACACGAGAGTATTTTTAAATCGTTTCATCTAGTATTTTTACTGTTTTGTGTTTCCAGTAAGAAAAACAGATTTAAAAGATCAATCGGAGTAATTTTCGTAAAAGAAATAATAAGATGTTCATTACAATTTGAGAACGTGGACCGTCTTATCTTGGAATGCAAATGGTTAAGGGAACTGTTTCAATATTAATAGTGTTCTTAACGTTTGTCGGTGTTTCGCGGTTTTATCTGGCAACAGTGGTTACACGAGCTCGGTCAACTCGCCACCGATTCCCCTCGATTTTCCTGGCAATGTAAGATTATCAGTGTGGTAATTGGTCGTTAATTGGTGCACTAAATTTCTGCTTGCCCGATGCAGCGGCCGGATGAAACAGACTAGGATATATAATGCCAATTATAGTTGGCAACCGAAGTTAATGTAGGCCGGGGATGTTAATGGGTTAATACCCGGTGGGGCCATGGGACGGGATGAACAATGCTCGCATACCGTTAAGTTCATGAAAGTTCGCGAAAGTGGCGCCCCCGGCAGTTCCCTGCAAGCTGGTTATTCGGGTTCTTCCCTCATGACACCGGGGGAATAAAGTAGAACGCAATAAAAGTTGCCGGAGCTCAATTCTGATCGTCGATCGTTGGTCAAATTTTCTTTCAGAATTTGCGAATTCGATTAGTCCTAATTTACCACTCACAGCCAACTAACACCAGTTCAACTCACCAAAGTTCAGCAACATTCATAAACAGATAGAGTAGATATAATCAAAAGGAAAAAAATCATTCTAGACCAGTTCACTTATTGTTACACAACTGAGTATGTGATTTAAACATTTTTATGCATTTATAACAAAAATAAACAGATGCAATTTAAAACAGTAAAACGATTACGAGAATTCAAGAATCTAGATATACTATTTTCGTACATATTAAAATTATTAATAAGAAAAGTAAATCTTTACTTGGCTCCTGTAGCTTGCAATAAAATCACCATCTTCAGAACAGTTTCAGGACAAAGTAAATTATCTGTGACATGGAAGTGTATAAAAATTCATTTTCGATTCTCGTGTTTTATGAAATGATATCACTCATACAATAGAAATCATTCTTTTTCAGTATTTATGTTTTATAACTGGTGGATTTAAGAAATTTCACCTCTGCCCTTTAAGGGTTAAGTGACATTAACAGCGAGCTCCAAGACTAACAATAAGCAGCTTATTTGAAAGCATTATTCAGTTCCACTGTTCGCTCCGTGGAATAATACATCTTCAGCGAACTATAGATTTCGACAACATTGTTGCAGGCAAGCGACGATAAGTAATACCTTATTTTATTTTATTTTCTTGGTATCTCATTCTCTATCCTTCGTCCGCACAAAACATAGACAAATGGATCACCAAGATTGTATAAACAGTTCGCTTCACTGGCATCGTGACCGTTCCAATCCGATATTTACGTTTCTGGTCACGATTTTATTGCACACATCCGCCATTTGTCTTCGAATATCGAGGATCGAACAACTGAAAGAAAGCGCACGACACGACGAATTAATAAACAGCCAACGGAATAAGAGAATTTTAACCACTTTCAAAATTATATTCGCAACCTCTAAAATTAAATCGCCCTTTAATGTTTCTCTCGAGTCCCGTGAACTTTGATCTCCCACATCTATTTAATTGTCACTTGCAAATTTTAACCTGAAACCTTTAACCTTAAAATCTTCCTCGCAACCTGTGAATTTTAATCGCCTATAAAATCTTCCTTACAACTTGCGAATTTCAGTCTTCCTTGAAATTTCATTTACGACCAACAGAGCCGGTTACGTTCAGTTCTGTAACTTCTGTAATTATGCGAATATTTACACGAAATTTTTCAGTATTTTCTCAAAACGATGCTTTTAGAATTAGCGGTGAAGGAAATCGATTTTTCGAGATTCAAGATTCAATACTGCTCGGACAGCTTAAAAATGGTATAGAATCATAGAAGATTCTAGAGAGGTAATAAAAAAGACGAAATTTTGTAAATATTCATAAAGAATGAGGCGTCTAAAATTAATAATAAAAGTAATCAATTTTTTCGAGATTCAATATTACCAAGTCGGATGAAAAATTGTATAGAAAACAGAGAAAGGGAGATAAAAAATTACGAATTTTTTTAAAAATATTCACAAAGAATAACGCTTCTGCAATCAGCGATAAAGAAAATTGATTTTTCGAATTTCAATACTGCTGGACCACGTTAGAAAAGGCACAGAAAACAGAGGAAAGGCAATAAAAAAGACAAGCACTATTTCGAAGCGCGGTCGGCGCAAGAGGTCCGAATACATCAAAGGATTCGACTATCGTCGAAACGGAAACTGCAAACAACAAGGGTCACGGAAACAGCACTTTGTGTCCACGCTTACGCGGGTTAAACGCAGCGGAATCGCCGGTCCGCTAGAAATCAAAAACCGTACTTTTATATTATTTTCGTTTACACAGGCACCGCGCGGCTGCACGCGTTTCTCGTTGTTTGTACACGAGTGCATAAACGCCACATGGAAATTTCCCCTTTGTATATCGTGCCGTGCGGATACCATGTGCATCTCCGAGGTGTTTTGCATTTGTAAAAAACATGTTCTTCGATTGGCAGAGCATCGAGCTGTCCGAAGACGCCGGAACAGAACGGAATCAAATTATCGAGCAAATGTGAGACAATAGCCATTTTTTAAATAGACTTCTTTGACAAATTTTGTATTTAATATACCCAATGGACATGTACGATTCAATTGCTCCAGTTATTCTGTACTTATTCTGTAGGATAGAGTTCATTAAAAATAATTTAATAATCCGGGGAAAAGAAAGTTGACCGTAGTTATTGCTCCTCGCTTAAAACTTTGTTGTTCGAAAAAATTCAACTGGCCAGTCGAATTCATTTATCTTTTTTACGTCAGCCCCCTTCCTTTTTCAAAAAAACTGTTCAACAGCATTTCAATCTCGATGATTAGAACGAGAACGCGTGACTTACGAATGCTTGATTACGTCGGAAACGCTTCGATCCTGGATACGTAGAAAACCATTTAACATAACAGTTTATACGAGAAATTTTATCATGATCACGGGAACAGAGTCGGGGTCGTATCGATCCGGTGTACGCACGAGTGTTCCCGATATATTGTAATTAATTTGCCGTGGTAGCGAATTGTTATTTAGCTGCGGCAAACAAATCAGCTGCTGCTAACACAATTATTTCGAGCACGTAAACATTTACGAGCACAAATTCTTTCCTTCATACCAGGCTTGAAGTTTCATTTTTCAACATCGACCCGACGCATGTATGTATTGTTGCACTCTCTGCTAGTTAAAGCTTTATATGCACAGCGGTTTACAAGTTCGAAGCAAACTTCGGTCAGTGACAAACTTCCCATCCGTGGAATATTTGCGACATTGCGACTTTCAACGAGGAATATTTTCTGTGCGGTGAAAAAAGAGCGCTTGCACCGAATGCCTTCTCTTTGCAAAGTTTTAAGTGCACGGGCGCGTGTGCGATCGTTTCACTTTTAATTTTTCGAGAGAACTGGCGCAAGAAACAAGTCCCTAAGCCATTTTCCCTTTTTCTGGAAAATTATTTACACACAAAAGACGTATGTTCCAACTGCTTCGTGAAATGCTTGTGAATGAATGAACTTCATTTTTTGCCTAATTTCATTCGTATAACAAATTTCACTACACCGTTTTTAAAAAATGTCGCGAGACACCGCTTTAGAACTTCAAATTACTGTACTTAAAACTAGCGATTTGCACATTCTATTTATCTTTAAAATTGTAAATTGGAAACTCGTCAATTTTAACCTACAACCCGAACCCTACCCGCAACTTATGAATTCTAACCGCCTGCAAAAATTCTCTAACTTCTGAAATTCAATAACCCATAAAATTTCGTTTGCGACCAACGAACCTAAGTCACCGCCAGCATCAAAATTCCACGAGTCTCCCTTTGCCAGTTAAGTGTGAAAAATGTGTCCGAGTCTGCCAGAAGAAAAGAGCGACACGTGAAAGGATTGAAATAAATGGAATTCACTTACGGTGGGAGAGAACGACGAAAAGAAAAAAAAATGGAAAAAGAGCGAGAGGGAAGAGTATAAAGGGAGTCGAGACAAGGGGAAAGAAATGATCGCGGTAGGATTTTTAATTCGGTGTATAGAGGCTGTTCCGTTGTCCGCGTATCCAGTCGTGTATCCCGGGCCGAGCACGGAGTGCATACATCATAGGGACACGTGTGCGCATAGATCCCCGTGTCTACACGCGACACATATGTGCACGGCCCGTTAATGGCCGTCGATTCCGTTCGTTTGCGAAAGTCGAATCAGGAAACGTCCGATATCGTTGCCCGCCACCGGGATATTCACGTTCTAATGCCGAGATACGTGGCCTCAATCGGTGGCCGGTCGAGGAGCGTCTATCGCCGATGTAAATCCACGTTTCCGAGGACTGTACGCGATATCGAGCCAGCTCCACCTTCCACTGGCAAACTTGGCCCACTGTTAATTCGCGTGACGTACCCTGTCTACCCCTTTCTAGCAACCTACTTCCATACACAATGTGTTCGTTTCCGATTGATTTTTTAAGGGGTTATATACTGTCAGGAGGCCCAAAAACAAAGCGATCTTGTAAGAATTTTTCCTGAGAAGACTTTTACATTTATTAATGTAAAAATTTGTACACATATCATGGTAACTTTTAACTGTATCTTAACATTTTTTAAGCTGCTTATAATTTTTTATAATTAAATTATATGTTAAATAATTTTGAAAGCTGCTATAGCTGATCTCCAGGAGCTCCTCTCAAAAAAGGCGCCTTGCGGTGACCACGATATCTCTGGACTGGATCATCTAAAATGAAACAACCAAACGGATTTCGTTAAATTAATGTATAATCTTGTAATTAATCGAAGGTTTTCTCTCACCGATGAATATTTCTTTTTTTATAAACAATTTAAGGCCAAAATTTTGGTGAAAAATCGATTTTTTTTTTTTGAGAAGCCGCCATTTTGTCAAAAAATTTTATTTTGCTTATTCCTTCGATTAATTACAAGATTATACATTACTTTAACGAAATCCGTTTAGTTTTTTCATTTTAGATGATCCAGTCCAGAGATGTCGTAGTCACCGCAAGGCGCCTTTTTTGAGAGGAGCTCCTGGAGATCAGCTATAGAAGCTTTCAAAATTATTATTTTTACAAATAAAAAAGGTTGAAATACAGTTAAAAGTTACCATAATACGTGTACAAATTTTTACATTAGTAAATGTAAAAGTCTTCTCAGGAAAAATTCTTAAAAAATCGCTTTTTTGGGCCTCCTGACTGTACATAACCGCTTAAGGAACACTATCTCCTACCAACGATTCTTTTCGCGCCATTTTTGGAGATGTGGGACTATTTTTCTATTGCTTCAGACAGCTAACTATTTTTCAAAGAATGCTATCCTTCTCTGAGCTGTCAAAGATTTTTCTGCGCCGCTTTTACATTCGCCAAATACGACTAGTAATTGTTTTGGACTGTCTATGATTGTGTATGGGTTAGGTATGTTGCTTCAAACCAGTGTCGCCAGATCAAGACTTGTTCCCCCACTCTAGTCTCCCTTCCTACCGCGCCATTCCCCACACTTCCGCCGCGGGCGGGTCACGTGACGCGTTCCCTCTCTGTCGTGCATACTCCGGCACTGGCAGAGAGAGAGAGAGAGAGAGAGGGTAACTTTTTCTCCTCAATTTGTGCTCCCTCTCCTCATCTGGCGACAGTGCTTCACACAGCTAACAATTATTTAAGGAAACGCTAATTTTCTGGGACTGCGAGCGATTTTTCTGTGCCGCTTTTGAAGAAATGCGTGAGAAATGCACTGGATCATTGTTTTAGACTGTTTGTATATAACTGAGTATGGGACTATCTTTTTATTCCAACAGATAGTCTAGGTTTGCGTTGGACATTAGATCGTAAGAATTAAAATACACACGATCACAAAGGGATCAAACTCTACAACAATTCGTAACCTTAATAAATATACTCTATAAATACAGAGTAAATAATAGCCTATATAATGTAATAGCAAGGATAATTACACAGAAATTGCACTATTTCTACTACCTCGAAACACAACATAAATACCAAACATACATCTACAACTTCAAAATCCTCACTCCATAAAATCCTGCAAATTTTTAATCTCTCGAATCCCGATTTAGTTCGCAAACATCGAAATATTTCACAGTAAAAACTTCCCATACTGTGTGTTCCAGAAAAATGTTCCAAAAGACGACATAACGTAGCAAACCTGCTCAAACCCATCTGGAAAACAGCCGTGGAAATCCAGAGCAAATATAATTGAAAGAAAACTGGCTAGATTGCCGCGTGTAGTCGTCGTCAAAAATGTATCTTCGATTTTCGTCGTTGCACAGTATAACTGCGCAGGTAGGACGATCAAACGGCACGTGTGTAAATACCGGGCTGCGAACACACGTGCAATTTTTTTTTACACGACTCTAGAGCACTATCGGGGATTATATTGATTAGCAGCTCAGTCTGCTGTCTGTCGATTTTCCGAAAAAATAAAACAAGAGAATGAGGAATAGGGAGAGAGAGAGAGAGAGAGATGGGGAGCACAGAGAGACGGATATATCGGGTTCGGTTAAGTTTATTTTACAGGAATTACATCCTTTTGCCCGCGGCCTGTTTCCTGGAAAATATCGATGGCTTTATTTACCTGTGCACGTCTAGGACGAACTCTGCCAATATTACCGCGAATTTTGCGCCTGCGTTATTGGCATTTTTCGTGGCTCCCCGTGAACGTATCGACGTCGGCCGCTTCGTCCCTCTTTATTTATTTAACACTAAACCTACCACGGCCGGTCAAATTGTCCTTCTCAACTTCTGCGTACAATTTCGTACATACAACATTATCACATCGCTATCTATGTTTACGACTTTTCTTAAAGTATGTATACAATCTAATTTTCAGTATTTATTTCTCCTTTTATTTTTTTCCCGAGAAATATATGTATCTTGTCCTACCTACCGCGGTCGGTCAATTACTCTTCTAAACCTAAACAATCAGTATAAAAGAAAGGCTATTCTCAATGTGGCATGGCCAACTCAAAATAAATGAGTCGCCTTATTGAATGAGACGCTATCAAGTTACGCACGTTCCTGGTTGATAATACTGTTTCATGGCAAACGCATCCAAACCGCAAAGGTGGACGACACAGTACAATTTTCTAAGTCGAGGAGAGAGCGTCGCAGTATTTTTTATATAATTGCAATTATATAAAAATAAATTTGTGTCGTCATTTTATGGAAGTTGTTCATCTACTAATTCATTCAGCAACAAATTGACTATTATCTACGTTTAATGTATTAACAAAAACATTTTTTAAGGACCGGTCATTTTGACCACGCACGCGGTAGGAACAGGTATACAAGAAGTGTCGGTAAGTTTAGTGTTAATATCTCGCCGTCGTCACCCGTGACATCCGTGAAAAACTTGCGCCGACCGACGTCGTTGAATTTTTCCTAGCCAACGAACTTTGTCGGTTTGCGCCTATCTAGTCGACCGGACGAGTTTTCTCGTCGATTGCTGTCGATTTCGTTGGGTCTTCTTCCTTCTTTTCAGCTGTATACACCTGCGCCCCTTCTTGTGCGGTGCCATTTTACAAAGAGCTGCGTTTATACGGCCCCTTTAATACGTTTCCTTTCAGGTTTGCACGATTCTGTTTTATGGGTACAGAATGTTTGTAATACGGTCCTTTAACTAATGCAGTTTTAGTCCGATATAAGACGATGGCTCGGGACCGACTTTCGTCGTATTTCGAAGCTAGCGGCAAACTATAGTATAAAGTGTTCAGCCATATCTAGCGTTGAGAAAGGATAGAATAAGGTTTTTTTTTACTTCGAAATAAACAGCGTCGTCTTCTATCGGAGTAAAACCGTACGTTTTGACGGTCGCGCTCGAATTTGTCCCCACCGTTGCCGTGACGGGTCACGAATGACTTCGGTATACGGAGGGATAATAGTTACGTGATTTATTAACACGGTTTTTTTTTATAGCTGCGCGATTTTTTCACGCGGCTCTTTTATGGTTCCGCGATTTTTTAACACGCTTCACTTATAACTACGTGATTTTATAATACCGTTCTTTTATAGCTGCACGATTTTTTAACACGGTTGTTTTATAGCTGGGCGATTTTTTAACACGGTTTCTAGGAACATGTGCCTTTCGCAGTTGTTCTAAAAATTTCAAGTTAAGCATGCCCGCTCTTTTCTTTTTATTAAGATGGTAGAATTTGAGATTTCGCTATTTACATCCAGTTTTAATTGGAAGAGAGAAGTTGAATTTATTGGCCTCCACCTCTGCGGCTTCCACGACTTCACCTAATTAGGAATCTTTTGAGGTTTGAGTGACGTCGAATTTCATCGCCAGGATTTAACTTCTGAAGGTCTGTCAGAAATCCCCTTAACACAAACCTTTTTGTCAGCGGAATTTTGACCTCTTCTCGAGATTCGAGTCGAAATAGTTCTGTGCCACAGTTTGTCAATATTAGAAACTGTAATTGTTCCTTGCCATAACGAAATTAGTAAAAAATTATTCTGAAAATAGCAAAAAAAGATCTTTGGCTTGTAGAATGCACTTTTGCATCTCTATTCTTCCATACAGCGACAATTTTGTTTGGCAAAGTGATGCAAAAAATTTTTATTTCTTAAAAAGACCTACATATGTACAATCCAATGACAAGAGAAACATTAGAGTTCAGACGTTGCTCGACATTTTCCATAAAAAATCATCGTCTTTTATCGATTACTAACAGCCGAAAAAAAAAAATATATCAAACTCACTTAACGCCTTTTACGTTTCCCAAGATCACTAGTCCTCTCTCCCCTTCGCTTTTGCATTAAAAAGACAAACAAACTAAAACGAAGTGCTTTGGGACGAACGTTAAGACGAAGTATACACACCGAGTGCAGAGTATTGCCAACGTATCCCAAAGTTTGTTATAGTTTGAGGCTGTTCTCCCTCAGAAAAGACAACCTGGCGTGTTCTTGAGAAATGAGAATATTTTTCTTGTCGGAAGCGGACCCGCTGAAAGGGAAAGAGCTGATGTCACCAGCAGATAGATGATGGAAGGTATCGACGACAATGGCGACAAAAGGGAGGAAAGAAAAACGCAGAGGTTGTGATTCCCACGAAAATGTATCAGCTAACTCTGACGAACGTCGCGTCGTGTCCCGGTGCAAAGCAGCGCAAACGATATTATCCGTGCACTCCTTTGTTAAGCCAGCTGCGCCCATTTCGTATCTATTCGTCTCTCTCTCTCTCTCTCTCTCTCTCTCTCTCTCTCTCTCTCTTTCTCTGAGTATACGTATTACGTACATATACGTATACGTGAACATGTGTATGTACATATATATATATATATATAGATTTGTAGCTGTACAGCGGGTACGAGGTTGCACACCTAAAACGTGCCGCGCGTCATAAGCTCTCGGTCTACTGCACCGCGTTTTAACTGCAACCCAGCTCGGCGCGCATCGGGATATACATACGTGGACAACGGGGTTAAGTAGCGGCCCGTAAGAATGTTCCATGCCAAACTCTGTTGTCCCTCTTTATCCCTCTTTTTACGTTGCTGGCTCCGACGATCGACGATCTATTCGCGGGTATACACCAGGTCGATCAAGGGGACTCGACGGTTACGCTTTAGGGTCACTGCCGCTGCATTAACGCGAGCCCAACAGTAAATGTGTGTCATGATTTTGTTATTTACGGAGCGAACAGCTAATCAATTACGTGCGTAAAACTAGCGAAAATTACTGGTCAAGTTCTAGAAGCAACATTCTTTCAGAACTTTCTTTGTCTGATTCTTTCTCTGTTTTCTGCGCCCTTCCTAACAGTAAACCACCACCGGTCAAGGGACCTGCATTATATATTTTATTTTACAATCATTGCAATTATAAAAATCTTTCTATAGTAAACGAGTGAATACATTTGTTTAATCCAGCACGTACTAGACGAATTTTATGCATTTATGACAAGCATGAATTGACGCGATTTGGAACAGTGGACATATTAAAAGAATCTAAAAAGTTAATATTATTATTTCATTTATATCGAATTTATTTTATTTTAATAAAATACGCTAATTATAATAAAAGTCGCACGAAATTGAAATAAACTCAATCCTGTCATTTTTATAAGACAACACGTGCCAGTCGCTTGTAGTGCTCGGTAGTGTTAAGGTTGCACACACTATTTTGAAAAATTCGTCTTTTGTCACACAGTCTGACAATATTACTGGAATACAAAAATCCGAAAATTTATGGTCCACCAGACGAAAATGGATCGTCCACAAGACAGCGTACAATTTTTTCGCAATTTCTAAAAGAGAGGCAGTCTTTCTTCCCTGAACAAGATCAACTTTGGACGTTCATAAAAGTTGAAAGAATTAGGGTAGCGAGAGGATCAAACGGTGGATTTGCAGTGAATTTTGCGAAGAGAAACGTGCGGAAATTTTTAGTTGAACGGATGAAGGGTTTCACAGATCGACCGGGCAGCAAGCTCTCCGAGCAGAGTTTTTTCGTTTCGCCACGTTGTCGACATCGAGGGCCGGTTGGTTTTTGTTGTTTTGATTTTTTTAATTGATTGTCGTGTCCCGAATGTTGGCGTTTTCGCGTGATTTATTTTTCCCTCGTCGGTGGCGTGGTGGTGTGTCGACGATGATGACGATTTTCCCGCGGCGAGTCTCGGTGTACCCATAATTGAAATTGGTTGAATGCGGATGATAAATTGCATCTCGAAGGGTGGTTTTCCTGAAAAATGATGGAGAATATATTTGTTCGCACCGAGGGCGGTAGAGACGAGCTGCCCTTTTTCCGAACTTAGGGGAATCTTAATTGCGACTGCGTTCGTTGGAAATGTCAGATAAACGATGTGAAATCCGATTTACGTTCGATTCAAAAACCAGGATTAAAGAGAATATTTTACTGAGAATTGTAGTCGCCAATTATATTTGAATGTCGTCCACGACATTGAACGCTATGTTGTTCGTTGAACGCGGTGAAATGTTTATTAGCTCGCGTAGTTTGTGAAACCGTGGGGAGGTAATGAATGCTCGGCTAATCGATAAAGTTAATGTAACAGGTGGTCTTTTAATTATTTTGAGCAGTGTATATTAGTTTATTCAGGGTGTCGCGATTTAATCGATCCAAGCAAGTGGCACGTCGACGTCGGTATACATCGAAGTTATTAACGGTATCTGATGTACGAATATTCTTCCAGTAATAATTAAACGACTCTCGGTAAAACATGTCACATTCTATCACGGAAAGGTCGTGTTCGACATTCAGAAACAAAAACTAACACTTTCGTTAATGAACTCCACAAAATGAATTCATTTTCAAAATTAATATAAATTGGATCACAATTATTCAACCATTTTGGTCCACATCATTGCCAACGAAAAGTATCACTTTTTTTTTATTGCACACTTCAATCGAAATCATTTACAAAATCAATATTACTTAGATCACAATTTCACAGCTGTTTTGGTCCACAGCCTTTTGCAAAATTTTCTTTGCCTCCTTCCCAGGTAATAAATCGTTCTGATAAATTATATGCTAGATTATCTAAGCTTGTTAGTTATGTTTCCAATTTATTGAAGTTAGATAGAAATAGTAAAATGACAGGAAAGTGAAATTTTAGTCTTTTTTAGATTCACTCGCGTTGGGAAGCTGTGGTTTAGGGTATTCGTTGATATGAATAAAACACAATATTTTAGATCAAGGGAACGTTAAGATCCTCGACTTTTATAGAGAGCGACCCATTACACGAAGTGCACTGGAAAACTTGACACGATGCAACCTTGACGTCTGCATTCAACGAAATTTCACTCGAACACTCTTCTTCCACCATCCAACATCTTTAACCTTGTACCCGAGGCACTCCCTGCGACGTCAGTATTAACACATTAAAATACAACACACTGAACTTATGCATGCACACATTATACCCGAGGCAGCACTACGGTTCACCGAAGCTTGTTACAAACTTTTTTCTTCCATTATTTACTGAAATAGTAGAGAGTAGTAGCAGTAGTGAAATAGTAATTGCATGTATAAAATTATTATTTCATAGTAAATGTTTGCTCTTCTGCGAGGAAAGCATTAGGGTCACAGACGTTCGAATGATCAAGTGTAACAGGCGGAAACCAAGAGGGGTCTGTCCATTTTTAATCATTCTAACGTGACGAAAATAATTCTACAGATTTTCTTAAACTCTGTTAATCTTTCTGCTGTCTGAAATTGCACCATACCCCCCATGAATGCATAAAATCTGCAGTCTACTGTTCAGCCATTTCAGCTATGAAATAAATTTAGGTACCTAGCCAGAGATAAAAAGAGATGATCACTGGACGTAATCGAGATAACGAGCCAACTCATCCACAGACCCCAAAAACACAGATTCACTCTCAGCCCCGTGTTTGATTCGCAATTCCGTCGTCGTGGGAGCTTTTTCGAACGATCCTCTTCGTAGGGATGGTTAATTGACCGACCCAAAAAATCGTCGGATTTCGCGAACCATCGAGGACTGGTATTTTTCGAGTATTTCGCGATTTCCGGTCGACAGCGAGCCACAGCCCCGCGTTTCACTTCTTTTGTGAGCTGCGAGCTGCGCGAGACGTCACACCGCACCCCCTCGCCCCACACCTCTCACTCCTGGGACGAGAGAACCGGGCAGATTTTCTTCTTTTTAAAATCATTTAGGTCGCGGCTTGACAGCGGCGTACTTGTGCTGACGAGATATCGAGTTCAAACGACCCTCGAGCACAAACGTTCGTCGATCCGGCTGACGAGCGTACACGCGGCGGACAGGCGAAAACAAAAAGTGGTTTTCGAATCGCGAATCGGCTTTATGCCACGCCCGATCGAGTTTGAAATTTAATCAGCGACGCGAGATACATCCGTCTCCGGATGGCGGCCAGTTGTTTTACATTTAAATCGGAACCCTTGATTCGGGGAACGTTATTACACGCCGCAGTGTAAACCCCATTGTTCGGCGACGATCGCGTTTGTTTTTCCACGAGGAATCGGAACGCGTGCCCGGTGATTTCGTGTGGGACGTCGCGCGCCATGGCCTGTGGGGATATTTATGCTTTTATCGAGAATTCTACTCGGTACACAATGTGGCCGAAAATTTGAACAGAGTGAGGAATTGATGTTCGTGTTCGCCGTACGAAATTGCCGAGATAAAAATAAATCGTTGAAATTGTTGAATCTGCTAAATATCGTGCAATTCATTCGTTTCAAATGGATATACGATTTTATTTGTCCGATGTGAACGTTTAAACGCTGGAATAAACGTAGACATATAATGTGTACATATGTTCCGTCAATTCACAAGAAATTTTGAATTATCGAAGCTGTGTTAGGTATCATACAGAAATTGGTTAAATAGGGAGCTCAAAGTTAAACTGTGGATTTTATGCATTTGTGATAAACGTGATCAGAAGAATGAAATCTATTAAAAGGAAATCATTTTTTATATTACTGTAGTTTGCTTACATAAAGACCTACTTATAATAGATTGATTATTAAGAATGTGCTCTTTATCTGACAAAAACAAAAATAAATATAATGCCCATTTTCATTTGAGGCTCCAAAATACTTGAATTTGTTGAACTTTTTGAATTCGTAATGTACGACTGGCTGTACACTACGATTTAATTAAACCAACATCAAGAAACATAAACACGCGTACTGTGAAGTGTATTAAAGTCTCCTCGCAAGTCACCGTTTGCGGAACACATTAATTCGTTCGATAAGAGATTAAAAGGCAGAACTTTCACCAGTCTTTAGTCGAACCATTAGTCAAACCATTAGTCGAGCCATTAGTCAAACTTTGATAGACTAAACGTGTCGTTCAATTTAAATACTTCGCCAAGTTCTTAGATTGAATCTTTAATCCGTTGAATACATTGAACAGGTGAAACAAGAGCGAACCACCTGTGCACGTTCTTCAAACTTTCATTTTCCATATGAAAAGGCTATCATGATTTTACATAGTTTGTTTCGGTACAAAAATCAAAAAGAAATCAGCTTGTCTGATTTATGAGTCTGACCATCGACGACTTGCTCTACTTAACGCTGAATAAAATCGTGGATGTTCACTAGCTGGAATCATTTCAACGGGATTTTCAAACAGTGTTTCGTTTAGGAGTAGGTATCCAGCAATCCGTTTCATTTGTTTCGCGATCAATCATTTTCATTGAAGCGTCGAAAACGAAAGCAGAGAATGCAATAACCGTGTGTGCGGCTTCGGTGATGAATTGACGCGTATTTGAAACGTTTGTGGCAAAAATGTGCATCACTATGACATACAAAACGCTGAAAACATTAAACGACTTTAAGAATACCGCTGTACAGTCAAGTACTTAAAATGTTGCCTACAAATCTCTTTATTTCAAGCGAAAAATTAAGTAACTTCTGCTGAATGAAATTTATTCAATCCATGGTACGTCATTAAATCTAGTCCCGCAAATTATAAAAGGTAGTCTGGATACTATGCATAGCATCGTGATTAGACTGCGGATCTTTATGCAAAATAAAAATAGTTTGCATCAATTGAAAGACATGGAAACCAAACATATATAATAAATTCTTTCAATCAATCAATCAATCTTCCCATTGTTTGAATCTAACCAAGATACGTATCCCAAAAATGTTGTACTTCCTTGAAAGGGGCGATTCCTGAGGTCATTTCGAGTAACTTTTTCCTTTTCGAAAATGTTCCCCGTCGCTTCGTTAAGGAGTTATTAACGGAAAACGCGGACCAATCACAGCGCGGCTACAGTTGACGGAGTCCGGCTCCGCCAATACCAACGCCGCTCTCAGCTGCAGCCGCGCGGTGATTGGTCCGTGTTTTCCGTTAATAAGTCCTTATCAAAGCGACGGAGATTTTCGCAAAAGAAAAATTGAAATGACCTCAGGAATGCCCGCTTTCAAGGAAGGGGCATTTTCGTGACACCCTATATGATCTTGATACTATAATTCCACTTGTATTCACTCTCACAAATATATTTTTAAGTTATAGATACCAGTCAAAGTTTTAACGTACTGAACCTAGGTACTAATGCACTTTAATGAACGTGTTTTAAAAATAAAAAAAGTGGGTTGTTATTGTCAGACGTACACTAGCAAAGAAGGAGTGGCATTCCACTGAACTCCCATCCTTCTGAATCGATGTTGAAAATTTTTATCTCGCAGAAAGACGTTCAAGCGATGAATCATAAGCAGACATTTCCAGGTCTGGCGCGACGGCGATTAATTCGCAAAAAGAACGTAAGCATCGTCTATCTCCCGGTGCATCGCAATTAGCGGCGAATCCGTCTGCTTTAAGGTCAGAAATTTTCGCGAGCTCCTTTCTTTCACCTAAATATCGATCCTATCTGCTCCCAGCGGCCCGTAAACTCTGCCGTTCCACGAGACGTGTGCTTACCTTTCGGCTCTCGGTTTCCAAGTTCATTGATCGAGATAGACGAGAGATCTCGTCGGATACTAAAACCGAGGTAAACCCAGAACCACGTCGAACGAAAGAGAAATCAGCGCGCGAGCCTCTATCAAATTTACACTCGAAATTGTAAATCGTATTCGTTCGGCCCTTGCTCGATTCCGATTCGAGAGACCGCTTGTTCTTCAATATTAGCTCCGGGCAAACACCTGTGCGGTTCCGACCGACGCAATCGTTATTAAATTCTTGATCTGTTCGAAGACCATGTATTTCTTCTCTGTTTTCGTTCGATTACATCCTGCTGGAGTTCGGCGACGTTGCGCGAGAGGAAAAATATTGTTCACCGGAGAATTTGCTACCCTAAGCGAAAACGGTGGAGGGGGCGATTAGTATCGCCGGGGAACTTTTTACTTCGGAGGTCAGGCCTTCGGTGGTTGTCCCCTTTCATTTCGACGCGAGGAATCGATATGCACATTAGCCTTATTAATGTTTACCTTGAACTTCACTCTCGACGATGACTCGGACTCGTAACAGTCGCCGCCGGGAACTTTCGAACTGTTTCAAAGCGTGGCCACTTTCCCATAAAACAGCAACAATATCAACAACCGCGAACAGAATCGTCCTTTAACTTCAGAGGTGACGGGGAAACAATGGGACGAGAAGATCATTTTTCATAAAATTTTACAACTCGTTGCACTCGAAATCGGAGCGTCGAATTTCCTATAAAATAGCCACAATTTGAACAACCGCGGAAAAATCATAATTTGCACTTCAGGAAAGTCGGATAAACAGAGGACAATTCTCCTAGCATAAATCCACACATCATTGAGTTCTCCTAGAAAATTTCACAACCCGTTGCACTGAAAATTTCATCCCCGGCTGCCTGGTGTGTCGACTTTTTCATTAAATTGCAACAACATCCCTGTTCCTCCAGAGAAAACTAAACAAACGAATGAAGCAACAGACAATTTTCCTAGCACAAACATTAACGATCAGAACATTGTGCACGGCAAGACATCATATCCACATAGTCTTCGTTCCCCACAAGTTATCGCAAATTGTGAAATAAATTCATGTGTACGTTGAAAAATGTTAATAATTTCTTGATCATAACATTTTACAAATATTGCGCATGAACAAATGCAGAGACAACGCACAGAAGACGCGGACCGGTATCTGCCGAGTCAACAGAGCTTGGAAAACAGAAGACGTCAATTGGCGTCTTCAGTCTACGTAGTATCAAATATTAATACTACACCAACCACGGTCGGTCAAACGACCGGTTTCAGACATTTTATTGTTCAATCATTCAAGTTACAAAGACGGCTTCGCGAGAATTGACTCGATCGATTTCTTTGTTCAAGCATATGTTATACTAGAAATTGCGCATAAGACAATAAATACTAGCAAATGTTAATACACGATAGAATTAGTTGTTCTTCGTCTACCGGAAGTCGATTAACGCTAAAACTACCCATTAGAAAGACGGATTTCAGTTTTTTCTTTTACAATTTCTTTTACAAAAATTTTCTTGAGAAAATTTATTAGACTGCGGATTTCAGTTTTTTCTTTTGCAATTTCTTTTACAAATATTTCCTTGAGAAAATTTATTAGACTGCGGAGCTTTATGCATTTATGGATTATAAAAATTTACAAAAAATGCTGTAGCACAAAATTCTATAGGATTTATTACGATTTTTATTTGTTTTGGATCCACAGTGGCTGTTCCCACGAAAAATAGAATTTTATTTCATTCTACTTCCTTAAAATTTGTCTACAAAAATTGGAAATTCCGTAAACATCCGCGGTCTATTTCTTAGCATACAGAGCCATAGACTTGAAAAAATGATGGTTAAGTATGTTAATCGAAAGTTTCACGAACATCACTTAAAATTTCCGATCACCATCCGAACATGATCGGCACGAAAACGACAAATCCATTGGCCGAAGAACGAGAGCTCGAAATACCGGAGCATCGTTGGCCGCGATAGAAATCAGCCTGGCAACGCTCGGTTTGGCGAGGCTTTAACGAGAGCGCCTCTCTCGCGCACCGAACGAAAAAGAAAAGAATATATCCGCCACGAGGTCAGGCCGCCGCTGGTTGCAGAGCACGGCCGTATCTGGTCCGCAACAATGTACGCGCATTTACGTAGGTGCGCGTGCCGTGTCGTATCGTGACGAGCGGTGTCGTGTCGCGTTGGTAATCACCCTGTTTCACGGTTAATCAGCCGAGAGGCCGGAAGAACGGTAGAAGGGAGGGTGGCAGAAAGGGGTGGGGTGGGGTTGGGCCGACGAAAGAACGAGAGAAAGAGGGAGAACGAGCGACGGGTATCGTCAACCTCAAACAACTAGAAAGAGATGGAAAAATAGACCGGAGAATCGCGGACAATGTGCAAGGGCAGATGGAAGGAGGACGGCGATGCAAAACTCGAAAAGAGGAAGACGACGGCGACAAAGGTGAGTTTAACTACGCCAATGTGCCGCAACATCGGAACCCTAGGTAGCTAGCTGCACCTGTAATCTTCACTATCCAGGCCCACGTAGACGATACAACGCGCAGAAATTCAGAAACAAAATTCAATTCAGAAACTCAACAGAAAGAGAAGATGAGTGATCTTGACAATCGACAGAGCTACGTTCAGAATATACTGCACAGAAGAAATCCACAATATCGTGAACAGTGTGCAAAGGGTAGCGTAAAAGAGGGCACACCGATACGTAACCGAAAAAAGAAGGAAGACACCGTGCGGTCAGTTTACGAGCACCAAAGGGGGTGCAACACGAGGATGCAAGGATTGCGAGCCGCACCTGTAATCTTGTCTATCGACGACTGCCTAGAGAATGCACCGCACAGAAATCCGTAGAATCGTGGACAGTGTGGGCAATGTAAAAGGGGACACAAAAAAAAAGAGAGAAGCACCGACGCTCTGTTACTCTACCATCACCAAAGTGGTGCATCGTGGGGGTGCTAGGTAGCTTCACTTGTAATCTCGGGAAGAAATTTGTTGAACCGCGGGACACGGTGGAAAGAGCAACGTAAATGCCGATAGAAAACTCAAAAAAGAAAGAAGCCCCGACACTATTAGTTTACCAGTACCAAAAAGGGGTGTATTATGGGGATGCTCGGTAGCTGGACCTGTCATCTGCAGAAAAAATCCACAGAATCGTGGACAACGTACAACGACAGCGTGATGAAGGACAAACAATAGAAAACACACAAAAAGAAAGGAAAGAAACAAGACAGCGCGGTTAGTTTACCATCACCGAAGGGGTACAACATGCCGAGCTGCTACATAGAGCTGTATCTGTAGTCATGTCTGTCGACAGCAACGTACAGAAAACACCTCACAGAAATTCGCAGTCTCACGTACGTAGTGCAAGTTCAGAGTAAAGATGGACAGAAATACAAATCTCAAGAAAGAAACGAGACACAGCGCCGTTAATTCTTCATCACCGAAGGGGTATAAAGCGTAGAACTTCTAGATAGAGTTGCACCTGTAATCTTGTCTATCAACGTCTGCGTGTAGAAAATACCTCAAAGAAAATTCGAAGTATCGCGGACAAAGTGCAGGTTCAGGGTAAAGGGGGACACCGATAGAAAGCTAAAAGACGAAATGAAACGCGGTTAATTGCGCCGAAAGTGGTGCAACGCGCGAATGCAAGGATCGCCATCCGTAGCTCTGTAATCTTGACTATCGACGGCTACGTACAGACTATACCGCACCTGATCAATTAAGCTGGTAATCACGGCGGAATCACTGGCCAGGCGGCTGACGGCACGCGTTTCCAGGCCTCTCGGCACCCGCGATTATCTCGTGTACCGT
Source organism: Halictus rubicundus (assembly GCF_050948215.1). Lineage (NCBI taxonomy): Eukaryota > Metazoa > Arthropoda > Insecta > Hymenoptera > Halictidae > Halictus > Halictus rubicundus. Next base: position 7,554,134 of record NC_135151.1, read on the forward strand.
TCGATCGGTCCTGCGGTCTCCTTGCACGGCAGCAGCAGCAGCAGCAACATTTTTTTTTCCTTTGGACAAAACAGCAGTCCTCTTCACGGAAACACGGAACACGCGTTGTGTGTCTATCTCTGTCCGTCTCTACGTTTTGCGGTTGGTTGACACGGAGCAGTCCGCGACGCGGCTGAACAGGTGGAGAGCCCTGTGTTCCTGCGAGGGGGAACAGTCCTCCTCCGAAGGGTGAAGGGTGACCAGCACAGGGTCGGAGACGAGCCTTCGACCCTTGCGAGTCTCGCTCCTCGCACGACTGACTGCCGAAGCCTAGAGCCGAGGCTTGCTTGCCTGCTTGCTCGGTCGTCTCCTCCCCCTAGCGGCCCATCTCTCCCCTAAGTGGCGCCACGAGCTTGCAAAACCGAGCCCCCACCGAACCTACCCCCTCGCAAACCCACCGCCAACCCTCTCTTTGTCTCCCTCTCCCTTTCTCTCTTTCGCTTTCTGCTCGCCCCGCTACCGCCATTGAACGCCAGCTCTTATCTACGGGGTGGCGCGCGCGGTTAAGCTCCGGCATTTTCGAGACCTCGTCCAGCCACCGTTTCGGATTCGTCGGGGCTTGGTGGTTTTAATTTTGCTCTCGCGGAATCTTCATCTACGACCTGCCTTTTGTGCCTTCTTTTTTTCTCTCTCTCTCTCTCTCTCTCTCTCCGCCTTTCTCTCTTTAGCTCCCTCTGCTTCTGTCTTTCCCTCTCGCTTCTGTTTTGGTTTTCCCTTTCTAGGCTACGGCTTCCATCTTCCTCTGATGCTGCGGTTGTTGATGCTTGCCCAGGGTGGTCGTCCTAGCACGCTTAAATATGCATTAATTAATTTTTTGGATTAAAGAGACGGGCGGTATATGGGCCGACTGTCTGTCGAGGATCGTTGGGAAAGTCATTGTCAGAGCTGAGTGAAATAGTATTTTAACACACGCATTGCGGGATCTGAGTCCGCTTTGGCCCAAGTAAAATTCTTCTTTTTTTTTTGTTTGTTTGTAGTGGCTGATTTCATTGACTAGTACAAGTAACATGAATAATACAGGACAAAATAATACATGCAAATAGAATTCATTTATTCAGATTGGATACAATTGGTACAGCATATTTCAGATAGAGTGTGTTTTACACAAATATGTTTGTGACGTTCCTTGCATTTTGTTTTATATTGTTCTATTGTTGTTTGTCGATTGATTTCTGTACTTGGACATCATAAAATAATATTTTTGAAATGTTATACAACTATCGAATAACAATGTTCCTACAACGAGATTTCTTTCTATTCCTCCGTTTTATGTGGTTATTATACGATTTACTAGTTTCGAAATCGAGAGAAGATACAGTCGATTCTGGTTTAGATGATCAAAATAAAAATATTTTATTTGTCAACTACATAAATTATTATTCTTTTTAAGCCAAATAAAATCTAAAATATTAAATGATACTTGAAATATTTATTTCGCCAAATATTGTCCACCTCTGGTAATTGGATTTTTTGCGAGGATTGGTTATATTTTGATTGTTAAGCTAAGATTATTTTTGTGCTGTGAATGTGGATTTGTTTGGAATTTATCTATAACAATCTACGAATCTGTGAAATCCATGACAATTTTGCAAAACCATGGTTTTGTATATAAAGACATAAATTTACCTTTACTTCTAGGAAATTATAAACAACAATAAATCGAGAAAAAATTAAATATACTTAATGTACTATTAGTGTTTGGTACATGTAAAACTTTAAGGAAATATATCATAGGATTCAGGAAATTCATGTATTATGGCTTCAAGGGGTGAATCAACATTTCGTTTATCATAACGAAAATCATTCTTCAGCCACAGGACATATCATTAATTGCATATCGTTATGATGAAGACAGCAGTGGGATATGGATTTTTGTCCAAAAAACGGTCTTCGTGTCACTGTACGGATTTTCAGAAAATACATCTACTGCTCTAAAAATCGACAAATGTTGCATCTATAGCCCTTTCAAGGATTTTCATGTAGCCGAATAGACGGAGTTGGTGTCGATTTTTGCTAACCTACGTTTCGCGTTTCACTGAATGCTGCGGATTTAATGTTGCTCCTGGAAAGGTTTTTTATCTTCGAGATTTCAGAACGCTGTCCTTCAATTTCTCGATTTTTCGAAATTTAATTGGAGCTGCATATCTTTCTCTTTGAAAGTTAATTCAGTTTTCTCTACACGGCACAGAAATCATGACCATGTATGTTCAGTTATATACAGATGTACATAGTTTAAAAAAATTACGCGAGCTTGATCGTAGAAATATTCACCATTATAAAAACTCAACCATTGTAGAAACTCGTACATACGGCCTTGAATTAATGAATTCGCCAAAACAAAAGAAAAACATTGAAAAGTGGTAACTGGATGGATCTATGTGAAGCAGTAATACATATAAAGAGCACGTTGTAAAGTGAAAGAAGATCACCGGCTTTGTGATATTTATTGTCAAATCACTTTGTTATTGAGCAAAATCAATTAACTCCGCCAATAAACCATAGTCATTTTTACTCAGCTACAAGGATCTTCTGGTAAAATATTTTTCACAAACATGATCACAATTTTCCTGCAATATTAAATATTACAATTGCTCAACTATCAAAAGTTAAGAACGCATCTCACCACATTTTGCTGCACAACGTAAGCAGTTTATCCACCGTGACAACAATGACACCGCACACGGATATGCACCCTACTGCATTTTGTGTACATCATGCAGGAAAGGTTTCCCGCGATTTATTCGCCAGTTTGTTACAGAAGTTGCCCGTAGTAAAATGCAGCAGCATCCCCTGTCTCGGTCGGCTACCTCCTTCGACGTGTTCCTTTCTCTCTCCTCTTTCTTCCAGGAGCAACCACCTGTAACCCCCCCCCCCCCCCTCCCCGGAGACAGACGTTCGTTTCAAACGACCCCACCCCTACCCGGTCGACCCTTTAAACTTAGCCTTGGCGACCTTTCCCGCTCTTCACCTGATCGACTCGATCGCCAATCGCTCCAGACGATCCGTCAAACGATGACGCAACCAACCCTTTTATTTCGTTTCCCTTTCTCGCGAAACCGATGACCGAATTCCGCGCATCTGCTCTGCAAATTTTCCTCGCCCCACCACCAAAATTGTGCCCTCTTTCAATTTTTAAGTAAAAGTTGGTTACGAGTGGCCACGTTACGAGTACCAGAAAATCCAGCAGAATCGAAACTAGAGAAATACGATTCATTATACTGGTTATTCCTTTTACTTTCCCGCACCTTTCAGCTCTAATCAAAATTCATTTTCTCCATTGTGTACGTTCCATTATACATTCTTCCTATATTGCAGAAACAATTAATTTCTAATCTCCTCTATAGGTATAGAGGAAGCTTGAAAATCTTTTTTTACATTGTAATCCTAATTTACATAATTTTACTACCCTCTACTAGTAGAAAATGCATAAGCGCATACTTAACGGACCTGGTAGTCCGGCATACTTTTACGAATGCAAACGACTCAATGCTACAATCATTTTCCAAACGCATTTCTATGTGTCAGGTCGTAGAATTGACGCAAATAAAAAAACTGAGCACCACATGAAATAAATAAAGTTTATACGTGGAACATAAAAAATTATTCCTCTATAGCGGTGCATTTGCCAGAAAGGCGAGCAACTAATGATTTATTAATCGTAGGCTGTTCCTTACGAAAAATGGCGTTTGATATATAGAAAATCGATGCGCAGTAAATCGCCGTCTCCCTCTTTCTCCGCGAGCCTTAGTACCCGAAGCCAGTAAGTTTGTTTCCATTCATTTTTGCGGAGCTTTCATAGTTAGGACGGATCTATCCTATCCCAGCGATCCATCAAAGGGTGATCGGTTTTCATGTGCTCCTAACGCCTCTATTTGTTACTGTACGTCCTCGTTGTGTCCGTTCCGCGACGTCTAAAGAAAGAGCGTAACAAATTTTGCGGGAATGCATGCGAAGCGAGTTCGAAAATGTCAAAGAGTCGTAATTAAATCGGAAAATCGAAGGGTGCCCGAAGAATGTTCCGAGCCTCCATTGGCGTTGTGTTTCCTACCGTTAGACCGGATTCCTCTGTGGATTCTGTTACACGCCGAATTATTTGCAGTTCTACCTCGGTTTTCTCTGATCTTTGTCGGAACATTCTGCTCGGATGCCATTCGACACGATTTGCTTTGCGAAAGTTGTATCTGATTGAATTTCGATTTTCGGGGAGGAATTTCGTCTTTTTACAGCGACGGAAAGCAATTTATTTTTGTGGATGCTTGCAGTTTGACTCTTCAGAGATGTCTCTATGAAATTTCAAATTAAAATTCGTAGTATTTTCAACATTATTAATTGTTGAAGCGTGGGTACATCGGTATTCCAAACTTTAAAGGTGCTTTTCTTTAAACTTCTTAAAAATTTTTTTTTTGACGTGCTTGCTATTTTATGGCATTTATGACAAATGCATAACAGTATAAATATTTAAAGATGTTTCATTTCCCACTCGCTAAAATTATTTAAAACAGAAATAAATATCTATGCAGCACCTGTATCCTGTAATTAATGCGGACATTTTTATTTTGCATAAAAATCTGCAATCTAGGTATGGAAAAAGTATAACAAAGAAATCGATATTTTTCACCAAAAAAAAGATACTCTTCTGAATATTTATTTGATTCCAACGTTATCTTCTTCTTCTCTTTCGGCTGCATAGTGACCAAGTTCTTCGAGACGCCTTGTATGTATTTCATTCAAATAATTACACACACTGTGATTAAAAGAGTAGCAGACTAAATGTATAATGCTATGAACAAATGCCCGTGTTCGACAATAATTAAAATTAAGAAAACACTGTCACGAGAAATGATCGAATAAATTTCATTATTCAAGCACAGATTAGAATCAAAATCATTCCGAATCATAATTCATTTCTGTGTAAGGCAACATCGGGCACTTTCAGTTTTCGATAGATTCGGTGTCAAGAGCGAACACTATGATTGTAAGACACCGACTTTTAGCAAGAATAGTACCGCACATTGGTGATTAAAATGAAGATGGGGGAGAGAAGCCGCGAGCAATTTCGACAGGTGAGAGACATTTGAAAAATTGATTTCGTTGGAGCGTTCGTAATGAAACGGTTGATAGTGGTTACGGTGCACGCGTTCCGTTCGCAAGAGTTACGAAAACTATCAATCCAGTCGAGTTTTCATTGACTGACGTTCGCATTATTCGTTCCGGGGGCTTAAAGCTACACATAGAAAACGAGACGGCCGTACTTGGGAACTGGAACTAGGATATTCTCTTCCCCATGTCTGATTCCTCTTGGTTTTTCGGGCCGGTTTGGACCGGGTTTGCGCGCTAAATCGAGAGAAAAATCCGATGAAAGTCGGAATAAAAAGTGCTTCATTCAGCACGCATATCGAAATTGAAAAACTCTGACCTGGCGCACCGCCCCTGCCATTACGTTCGGTACGAGCCGCGACCGTAGATCGATGCATTCAACGTTTCACTCGCGAAATCGCGGAACGTTTTCGCGGAACACTCGTTTCCGCGTATTGCACGCGTAAATTTAACGAGTAGTTGACTTAAAAGGGTACCGAGTCACATCGACGAGAGCCTGGCGACACGAATTTGCAAGAGGACGCAAATTGGTATTAATACTGAATAAACATGCGTGGAATTTACGAAAACAATTCTTTAATGAAGGGATGCTTATATGATTACCGATGCACCAGTCTATTGCATAGTATTGTATTGTATATTATTTTACCTATACGCGTTATTCAAGGGACTAGTATGTCAACGAAAATTATTGTTTTACATTTTTGTTCAGGATTTGATATCTGTACACAGTTACCTTATCGGTTGTGTAGGTTTCCTGCATTTTCAGCTATTCATAAAGTAGGATTTGATAAATGATATTAAATGTACATTTTGTCTGTGACGATAGTTCATTTATAATAACACAGGCGATATGTAGGAGTGGACCAATCACCATAGGGGGTTTCGTGTCGCACGATCTGGAATACCGACATCGCTAAAAATCGATGGTTTTCTTCCACCCACTACCCAAATAGAACAAGTCACTGGTAAACTAGATCACAACACAGACGATCACCTAATGCATTTTTCTGTCACACGACGTAAAGTCTACTCTTATACCTCGACTGTGTCTAGAGCCTCACGAACCTACAGTAAGGAGCAAAACTGAACACACATACGACATTTTAACAAAAATAATTTTTTATTCAATATTTGCATGTAGAATACAAACGAAACAAAATACTTGGTATTATCTACAATCTTGTGGCTTTTCAAAACAAACTTAATATTTGTGATATTATTATTATTTCGCTTCATACAATTTTTTTCGTGTATTTTTTTCGGGTTTTGTACCGCAACTAATTTTGAGTAAACATTTCAGATTTTCGTACACTTAATATTTCGTCCATGAACCTTTAACCTTGGTAATTGCCTGAATACGTTTAGGCATACTTAATACTACATTTTCGCAATATTCTGGTGTAATAGAATACCACTGTTCCTGCACTCTTTGCCACAAATCAGTTATCGTTGTTGGGGGAGCACTATATTTATTCTGTAACTTCATCTTTAAGTATGCCCAGACATTTTCAATCGGGTTTATGTCTGGACTTTGAGCAGGCCATTCCATGGTTTGAAATGGTTGAGTTTGCAGCCAATTCTTTACGCTCTTCGCACAATGCCCAGGAGCGTTGTCATGTTGGAATACGACATCACACTCTGGTACCGGCATATTTTCAATTGTTTCCAGTAAATTTTTTTCTAAAATATCCTTATACGTGTACTGGTTCACCGTACCTCCTATTCGATGTAGTGAACCTACACCGTACGACGTAATTCATCCCCACACCATAAGTGAACCACCACCAAATTTTATTGTTTGCTTCACATGACGCTGTAAAAGAGGTTCGCCTTGCTTCTTCCAACACCAAGAACGTCCATCCGATGAAAATCGATTGATTTTAGATTCGTCGGAAAAAATTACTTTTTTCCATTGCTCTATATTACAGCTTAAATATTTTCTTGCAAAATTTAGACGGGCCTTGACATTCTTTTTTGATAGAGCAGGTTTTTTTCTTCTCAATTGCTGTAAAATTGGCTTCTGTTAATGCCCTTCGAGTCGTCCACCTACTAATTTTCTTTCCAACATCGCTTTCGAATAACTTTGCAGCCATTGATGCCGTCGTTGTAATTTCTGAAGTAATGTATCTCGTCAATCTTCTCTTCTCCTGACAAGATAATAATTTTGGACGGCCTCCAAAAGATGCAGGGACTTTACTACAGTATTTTTTCCGTATCTTATGTACAACTCCCCGATAGACGACAAATTTTCTAGTAATTACTCGCGTTGATAAACTCGATTTTAATTGGAAAATGATATTATTCTTCATATCTTTAGATAATTGCTTCATGATGTTATATTGATGCGTGTTGACGCATGGACAACGATAAACTAATAACTACTGCACTCCTGGTCGTGGCATTGACCGTGATGGACTACCAAGTTGTTTACAAAATCTGTGTTTACAGTTCCTAATCCCGAGAATCTTAGTGCGGTGCAAAACCGACTACACGAAAAAAAATTGCATGAAGCGAAATAATAATAATATCACAAATGTTAAGTTTGTTTTGAAAAGCCAAAAGATTGTAGACAATACCAAGTATTTTGTTTCTTTTGTATTCTACATACAAATATTGCATAAAAAATTATTTTTGTTAAAATGTCGTATGTGTGTTCAGTTTTGCTCCTTACTGTATATGTCAACACATAAGTCCTATGTCAAATACATTAGTTGTCATTTATCTTCTTAATGCACTGGATTACCAACACTCAAAATTCAAATAATGTTAAAATCGCAATTGAAAATGGAACATATGATTTTTAATGAAAAATTAATGCACCGACTGATTATAAAAATATACTTTATTTGCTTAAACAAAAATATAACTTTGTTTTTTAATAATATAACATGTTAATGTAAGAAATAATGTGTGTACACACGTTACAGATTATTTTCTATCATTGAAAGTGGTACCTGATTTCGTGACGTTTCTATTTCTACGTTAAACGTTCATTACAAATTAATTATAATTTCTACATTGATTTTTCAGTTAAAATTAGGTATCGTATTTTACGCTTACGCCGATTAATAAATAATTAAACATAAAACTAAATGCGTATATCACAGTATTGATTCCTTACAAAGTTACATTTAATTGTAACTAAGCACCGACGATTAACAATTTCCTTAAAAACAAAATTCATAGATCGATTTTCCACAAAATAGTAATGATTTTTTAAACACGAACTAATGAAGTTCTAAATAAAACAATGGTCAACTTGATTAAATGTTGTAGAGTCATTGTGTAATTTACATATTAAATTTCACTGCATAAATGAAACAACAATAATCTAGAACGAGCCATATTTGCTAGCAGACATTCGATTGGGTCTTCAGTTTGTTCGGGCACGCTTTCTGTATTATTGTTATCACTATTATCAGTTTGGCAAGATGCAGAGACGTTAAGAATCGCAATTTCTTCTGTTTGCGTCGCGGCAGATTTAAATGTCATCGGCTGACGATTATTTACTTTTTGCGAAGTATTCGACGCATTGTTTCTGCGGGAAGATAACCTCAATCTTTTTTCGCTTCGACGTATTGTATTCGGTTGGCAATAATGATTTGGTGTAAGATAACATCCACACCAAAAGCAGCGATTTTGATCGCGGTAAGGGCCGAATCGTTGTCTATCGTCTCTATAGTTTGACATTTTTAATGCTGAAACAGTGAAAAATTTACGAAATTTTGAAAAAGGCTCTTCAATTTACCAAGAAAAAATCATGAAACTATTATACGAAATCCAAACTTCGCGCATCAATTACAAGAAACAAAAGTCAAATGAGAATTATTTTCCTGAATAATTTCAATAAAATAGAAAACAGTATATCGATATTTCTGAATTGTTTTTCTACTGTTATAAATTACAGTAAATGCATTAAATCTACAATCTAAATGTTAGTAAATACTCATCGTTAATGTACAATGCATTCATAATTTTACCAACTCGTCCAACTTCTCAATGGTTGAACTCTATCGTCATTCGACATTTGTTTTTCGTTTTTGTTTTAAAAAATTCAAATTGATTTTCGATTGAAAACACATTGTTGACCGAAAGAACCATTTATAGGCGAGTATATGGGTTAGAATTTCGGATTCGAATTTATAGGGAACATAATCAGCCGATAAGAATATTCATACTCACTGACTTTATTGTCTCTTATCCCTCTTCATGAATTCTATCCTAATATATCAGTATTAAAATGCGCAGTGCATCAGGTATCAGGCACGAGTGCGCACGTGGCGTTGTTGGATAAAATGGTCACGATGTAACACAATATGCAGGTCGAATCAAGCACCATCTATGGGTGCAGCCGATGTACCATCACGAGCTGGATATCTCCACAAGATAAATCGCTCTTTTGAATTTTACATGATCACCGACGAGGTACTGTTATCGTCGGTGGCAACTTTACACCGAGTCAGCGATAATCGATACATTTAGGTAAGGTGCCCACTCAGAGATGGCAGGATCGCTCCTTCCTTTACATAACCGTGCGGGGTTGATAGGCGAACCTGGTTACCTCTGGTTATGTTTCATTTCTTCCGCGACGCGCCATGATGGCCACCGCCGCATGGCCAATGCCAAACATAATAAATACTGTTCTATATTCTTTATTTTTCGTATATGTATAAGGGATTTATGAACAAACTTTGTTGCATTTTTTTTCGATTATGTATTGCATTGATCCATTTACTTGCTTGTTAATAGTAGCTTGTAAATAGGTGTGATTGAAATCAGTCGAAATATTGAAAGAATTGATGAATGTCAATGTAATATATTCAATTTGTTAAAATTATTGAATGAAGAAATTTTCAATTACTCTCAACTTTTATTCCATTCAATGATGCATTTCGAAAATGCCTAATACCATTTAATTACTACCATTAATGGACTGACACATGATCATTTTAAACGTAGAAATCAATATCTGCTTGGTTTTCTTATTTTTTCTATAGATCCCGCAATACATTAATGAATTTCTAATTGAACGTCAAAGAGCATTACGTACAGTTCCCTCGGTAATGAATGATCGTTCTATTTGCGTGTCGGATCGCAAGGATCAATTTACTGGCGAATCGCATAATCTCCTGTGCTGCGACCTGCGACTCTATTCCAGTTATCGATTGCACGTGTCTATAAGCCAGATCACAATTTCATAGATCAATGATTTATATCCCTCAATAAGGATCGACGTATAGCGACACGTGGCATTGATTTGTGATTGTAAGCCGGTGCCTCGTTAGGTAACGTCATTATACGTACGATACGTGACTCGTTTTGTTGTTGTAATGATCATATGCAGTTCAGTATCATGAGGACGTTCGAACGGCATGTTTCCATTCTTGGTTCATAATTGTTCATACTTATCGGGACACACGATCTACTATGTATAATCGTCCAGTTTGTAATTACGCTCGAATTCATTTCAATTACCATGTATACCCGCCAAGGTAACATTTGTATTAATAATTGGCGTAATATTAAGTAGAAGTTGCAAATCCGTAAACGGCTTTGGATCGTAACGCACATAAACGGCACGTCTCGTAACGGTAGCTACATATAATGATTTACGCAACCACTGAGTAAATTTGTCTACCGCTAGTTCAAGTTATAATTGTATTATAAGCCAGGTTGTATTTCAAGATATGCTAAACTATTGAAGCAGCGTATGTTTGAAAACCAATTCAGGTTATTCATTTTATTTACCTGACTTAATTTGCCCAACTCAAGTTAAAATTAAAATTATGGCAGCAGAATAATCCAAATAGCATTTAGAAGCATTTAAAATAAAAGAAAAATTCAATCTTTCATCATTTTGCCTATCGCTAGCTAAAATTAAAATTGTATTAAAATTCAGTCTTTAGAAATTCACTTTAACTTTTTTATCTTATAAACTACCAAGGACAAATCTGTCTTTACAAAATTTGGACAATAAAATTTCAATTCAATTGCTTCACATACATATTCAAAATTCATTACAATTCAATGGAGTCCGTAAGTTCTTCAGAAAACTTTTAATGCTTACAATGATGTCGAGGGGTTATATTGAAAAAAAATGTCGGGAAACAGGGATGCATCGCTCGTACGAGAGCTAATTAAGCGAAACAAGAAACTGTAAATTCTTGACATCAAAGTTTTTTCTTCGCCTCTCGAGGCCTTTGCGGCGCGTGAACGCCGCGCATAAAATAGGGAAAGCTTCCTTGAGGAACTTTATTCCAAGGATAGAAAGTATAACAGTTCTCTGTATGCTTTCAAGTTGTATATGCACAAGGTTCCATCGTCCCACATAATGCTTTCCCGCACAAACTCGATTGTCGGCGTCGCTCCTTTTCTTCTTTGTGCAATCTAGCAACCCTTCTCCCCTGCTCGCAATCGGATTTACTTTAATAGATCTACGCTACATCCTAAAAGATTATTGCCGTCAACGAATGAGAAGATCAAGCAACTGTGGCAAATTAATACGGACAAACATGGTAGCTCTTGCAACCATTTCCTGTACAATTTCGTTTCTCGTGAAACAGAAACTTTTATTTTCTTTAAAAAAAAAAATACACTTACAAATGTTTGAAACAACGAAACATTTTATACGTTCCGTATAAAATGCATGCAGACGTCAACACGTCTGTTTGATATTATATTGCCAGTATTGTTCTCTCGTCGTGAACTTTTTTCTCGAGGATGAGGAGATTCAAGGAGATTCTGACATCGCTGTCCGAAACAGACAGTCCACATTTCGCTAGACTGTCAGTTGCTGTGTTTTATCGAAGCTATGCATCTTTCAACAGCAGTTTTCCCTCCCCGCATCCATAAAACTTTTCTGTATCCATTGTGGTTGATAGTTCGCATGGGAGGATTGAAAGTTAATGGGAAATTTCTGGGAAATGTTCCTCAACGCGTAAAGCAAATTAAGGAAACACTGGGTCGAAGTTACAATTCTTTTTTATTATAAAACAGCGAATTCAGTGTCGAAAGATCACCTTTTAAAATATCCCAACATAACACTATACTCATTTATATTTTACACTTTAAATCAATAAATCGTTTCGTTTAGGAGTTAGGTTGAGTAATGATGGATCGTTTATTTTTAAAGAATCAGAAAATCGTAAGTTTAATCGATATCCATAAAAAATACGTTTGCAAAGTTAAATATACGTAAAATTATAATATCAGGTAAAATAAAAATTAGTCGTAAATCTTTCTAATAATAATATAAATTTGTCATAGTTCAAGGAAATACATCTGACAAGAAAACGTTTTGAGAACGTTATTTAAATCGAAAGAAATTAAATGTCTTGCGGAAAAATAAAATGGTTGCATTTTCGTCTTAAGAAATGCATGTAGGTTAATCGAGCGAATTTCTAGACCACGTGGAGCAGCATTCAGCGCAATTAGCCTCGCGAGACGTTTTAAAACGCGTCGGCAGGATGAGTCCGGTTAGTCCAAGATTATTGCGTTACCCCCCCCCCCCCCCCGAGTATCCTGTCTCGAAAATGGCAGCTCCGCTTGGCGAGTTCCTGAGGGAACGAGATAAATACTTTATGTTAGTCCTCTGGCCAAATCCACGTGTGATAGGATACGCGTGATAGGTACGTGTCCTCGAGGAGCAAAACAGACGGGGACGTTGCCGAGGAAGCCAACCTTGTTCGGAGGATAACGACAACATAAACAGCGATAAGGAGCCTCGTGTTGGAAAGTTCGCCGAAATTTCGGAAAACAATATTCGCGTTGTTTAGGATCAACGTTAAGCCGTTTAAACTTTGTTCAATATTGAACAGGACTTCTCTGAAATAAATTATAATCCGTAGAATTAAATTTGAGTGGGTATATTACTACCTCGGAAATTAAACTGTGCTCGACATATTTTGTTCTAATTATGCAAGCGAGTACTTTCCAATATAATTCACGGTGCTGATTGCGGAGTTTCGGCTTTAGATTATTAAACTATGACAACACATTAGACAAGATGAAGTTCTGTGTCGTTTTGTTCCTTGTTAGGGCAGAACATTCTTTACTTTATTAATAGGAGTCTCGCTTTAATGAGCTACGCGTCAGACAGAGTCCTGAATTTTTGGTGAATATTTCTTGGCCGAAACCTGAGCAATATTTTTTTTTTTAACTTAAGACGTGATGTCATAAGCTCGCATATATATATATATCAATTAGGCTGACTTAAAGCCTCTGTTATTCTTACATTTAGTAGACGATAGAATTCGTAAGTTATATTCTCTTAACTGCTCTAATGTGATGGAGAACTAAATAATTCAATTCATAAATTCTTTTCCGTTTAATCTGAAAAATTGTGGCAAGATAAGACTAAAATAAGATTACTAGCAATTTGATAATGAAAAATTATAAATTCCTTGATTATTATTAGATTGTAGATCTTCGTGCAAAATCGAAACTTTCTCCATGGGCTACAAGAAACAGGAGTTACAGAAAAATGTATTTCATTTCTTAACCATTTTTGTAAGCGCCCAAAAAAATTACGGTAATTATTTAGAAACCATTACCATTTTTCCATTTTTAGATAAAATTCTGTATGACAGCTACAATGCAAAGATTATGTGAATAGAATGAGTTGTGGTTAGGTCGTGGAAGGGGCGGAGAGGGCCGGTCGTCAGGCCGGCCCGACCACGCATACGAAAATCGAAGAGCAGTTTTTCAAAATTGAAACTGTTTTCTCTCTCATCTCCACAGCGTGTTTACAGAAAAAAAGGCAAACAGACGCCGCGCCGGACAGGCTTACTTACTTTGAAAATTCAATACAGTATTAGCAATAGTAAACTAAAAGCGACCCCCCTATATTGGAACAGGAAAAAGTTGTTCAAAATTTCGAAATCTATAACATATTTAAATTTCATCAAAATCGGAGATGAGTGGTACTTTCTAAATTATTATCAAAATTACACCGCACTTAAATTCTTCTGATGGTGTTACTATCTATCCATGACGAACAAATCAATTACACTGACTCGGACATTTTCTTATCCTCGCCTCCGATTAATTGACAATTTAATTATTAAACGAACACCTGCTACAACGTCTCCCATATTTTTTTAAATGATGCTAGCAAAAACCAACCTACGTAATTGATCAATTGTATCCAACCTTTTCCCCGAGTATAAATTCCACGATATCCATAGCGGCTCACGCAACAAAACAATTGGTCAGAAACACGTAAAAACCGGCCTCTGTTATCAATCGTTAGATTCGCCAGAAACGATAAAGAATCGACCAAGAGACATTCACCGAGAAACGTTCACCGACAAAGGTCAAATGTCAAAGAGTTATGCGACCCGGAGGATTAGGTCGAATTCACCTGACTCGGGTTTCGCCGGCATCGTTCCGAGAAACGGGAGTCCGAACCTAAGCTCGAGAGACACATTCATCGGTGTTTCACCGTGTAGTATAATCGACAACGTCAAGGTGACCCCACCGCAATGTGTCGCGATAAGAACTGTATAAACACTCGGATGTTTTGATGGGATAGATGCACGTGCCGAATGGACGTCCCTGTAGGTTAACCTAAAAGTTAATGATCGCCTAACACTGCGTCAGCTTCGATTAGTGTTTCGCAAAGTGCGAAATGTGCACGTGGCCATTAACAACGTCGCAGAAAACATTGCAGGTATTAATAGGTGTACCAAATAATATTCCCTATACATTAATATATTCTCTATATATTGACGCTTATAAATATATGTCTTTTAGTAGTTGTTTCGTAGCATGTTTGTTTATAAATGTTTAGGTGTTATGTACAAGTTCCAATAATGTCGGCTAAAATTATTTTAGAAAACTTTATTGTTATGGTTATAGATTTCTGTATAAAAAAATTGGACTACGTTCTCCAAGGATTGTCAGATATATCTGCAAATTTTTAAATTAATAGGCCTATTGGTTCTGTTTTAAAAAATTACCAAACATCAATCTTCTACCATCAGAGTATAAAATGTACACCCGTACTGAGAATACACTTTAACAATTTTTTTTAACAAACTAACTAACAAACAAATGTGTCTTCGTGGAATTTTCCATACACATTTAAGCCATGTACACGATTTTTATATCCCGCTATCATTAAAATTGGCTTAACTATTCACCAAAGAAGCAGCCGAGCTCTGCCGTTTGCGTAACCCAGACCCGTTTCCTCCAATTCTCGCGTCACCTACCGGTTAGAAAATTTATAAAAAAATTCAAAGTAGGTTCAGCGATCAGAAAAAAATTCGAGGATACAGCCAAAGAGTGTGCAAACAAGTCTGTAAAGTTTCATCAAGAAACGTTGCCTGGTTACTTACAAAAAAAAAAGATAAATTGTGCCTTTGTCCGGTTCCAAAATAATTAAAGAATTGAAAAATCCCTAAATGTCAGGGGTGGCAAGGATTTCTGGGGATGAAAATCCGATCTGTTCCCCTTCTCCCAGTACACTCGCCCCGTGTTGATACTTTCACCCTTTTCAATGCGACCCCACGCGGTCGCCCGGCTAAGAGCCGTCACGACCGAAGCGGAGAACCAGCGCGTTCAGTTGTCAGCGCGCCGCGACGCGAGCAGTCGCTATCGTCTCCATAGTGATCGCTACCAAAAGTTACCATCGCCTACCAAACCGATCAACAATCTTCCCACCCGATTCTCAAATCGATCGTCCCGCGCTCTCTGCGTTGAGCAGATGTGTTCGATCGATTTTCTCCATCGATCCAACGATCGGAATTTTCGTATCGATTCACGCGGTATATGTTGTTTTCTGGTTGGAAATGGTGTTTTGTCGGTGACCTCGTAAATTTGAAGATTGCTTTGGGTGTTATTGATTTTTTTTTTTAATTCAATCTTGAGACCGGAAGATGGTTCGAGGCTGACTGCTGTCCGAAAGATTCGATTTCCTGGCGCTTCTGCTCTGTTGAATCGATGGCCGAGCCTTGATCGCAACGTGGATTGAATAAGTAAGTTGTTCTTTGATTGTTTAGTTTTAGTGTTGATTAGTCGATCCTTGAAACGTCGTTGAGGGAGATAGTTCTACAAGTTGGGCTAAATTGTTCGTGTAATTTTGTGTTTTGTGCTCGTTTTTAGGTAAATGGAAGTTTTGTTCTTTCATGCCGACACGATTCAACTTTCAACGTTAAACTTTGACTATTATTTTAAGAATTTGTTTATTTCAACCCCAAAATTTAACCTTCAAGAACCCTTCTAAATAATCCTTAGCATATTAGCTACCAAAGATAATTTTTTGAGATCGTATTTAACTCGCAGAACACATAGAATCCATGATTGCGATATTTAATTTATGCAATCTTTTAGCCAAACGAGACTAATAATTAAAATTCTTTAGCGATTAGAAGTCCCTTAAAGTTAAAAGAAATGTTAATTGTATACCTACGTTCGCTTTAGTGTACTGAAGTGGTCCACTGTAAAAAAGTCTTTTATACACTTGCGTGTGCTTGTTTTTTCGTTTTATATTTTATTACTGACTGCATGAGATTGCATAAGAGAAAAGCATACATTCCTGTACAATCGTTCCACTAATTAATAATTATCGATTAAACATGAATTGAAATCGAAAACATCCGTGCAGATCACAGAATCTGCCAACGTAATTAACGAAGGAAATATTAATTGTTCAACTGCATCCCGTTTGAACCATATTAACGATCCGTTTGTTAATCTAGGTGTACCTCTTCCGAAAAAGATTCGTTCTACGCAAACGTCTCTCAAATGGAAAGAAACTTTCACTCATTTGCCAGCACAAAATTTTATAATTTCTGTGGTAAACTCTAAAGCCAACATCAAGTTTTATAATTTCTATAATGTACCTTGACACTGTTTCAAAGCGTACGGTTAACGGATTAAGAAGTTAGGTTCCATTGGGTAGGACATTTTACCATTTTTCTAGCAGCTGTCTCCCACAGTGCAGTACATAAAAAAATTTCAATCCCGAATCGAGAACTGAAGTTTCGTAACGGAAGTGAGAAGTTAATCCACTGGAAAAATTTGTATGAACTTCAGTTCGGCGGAGTTGGAAAACATGTTTTAGGAACATGTTTCGCAACTCTTTCCCCTCGCGTTACTGTATTAACTTTATGCGAGTGTCAGCTGAAAGTGATAGATAATAATTCATATTTACTGACCATTGCGAATATAACTTTTCAAAATTTCTCGTACAATCAGCTTCTCTTGAAACCCCATTGCGAGTACATAAAAATTTAATTCTTTCTGGTTTCTTGGCACTGATTTTACACAATTTCATGCAATTTTATATAATTTTGAAAATTAAGATACCGGTTTTATTAACCGTTTTGACTCTCAAGTACCAATAAAAATTGAAAGACCATCGTACGAAGCAAGTTTCACATAGTAAATTTGCCTTTATTTAATAAAGCGTTAAAAATTTAAATGTACTATATATATATAAAACAAACACACACACACACACACACACACACATATATATATATATATATAGATTAGGGGTACCCATAAGTAATCAATTACTTACAAAGAATTTGTTTTGCCTTTAGTTCTGTACTGATCGTGGAAGAGGAAACACATCTTTTTAGATCTCTGGAGCATTATTTAAGAAATAAAACATTCACTTCTGTAGAAGATGTAAGGAGGCACCTTGAGTCATATTTTGCTTCACGAACCCTGGATTTCTATAAGAGGGGGATTGAAAATTTGCAGGAAAGATGGTAAACTGTCCTTGATAATGATGGAGATTATATAATAAATTAAGAAATAAAATATAAAACGTATATAAACGTATTTAGTAATATATAATACTAATATATAAAACGTATTTAGTAAAACGACGAAAGTATTTGTCATTTTATAAACACTTTTTAACGATGCTGTTAACTTCTCTATCTTTTGAACGCCAAAATAATTCTTCTGATCGAATATTTTTCGCCAGAGGTATCATAACAGGGGTGCTATAATTTTATTCTCCACTCAGGAGATGCATTGTGTTCATGTTAGCATTGGTGTGCTTTGAATCGCGTCAAAATTTCGAACACGTCGGACATTTTGAGTTAGGCGTGGTTATAAACGCATTAACTTGCAGCTGAATAATTATGATCAAAAACAGTAATGTGTTTGCGTTGTTCCTCGAAAATCCTTTCACCGAGCGTCCTCCCTCGATCATCCCGTTGTCATGCTGCGTACCGACGCATATATACGCATGTATGTAGAACCGATGGCAGTGGCTATTGGTAGGTTATCCAACCCAGAGGGACAACATTCTGATAACAAACTGCGTAGCAGGACAATTTTCACAGCGAATCAATATCGCTTATCGAGCGGACTGTGTAAACTGTCCTAATCGGAATCCACGATTTTCATACGGAGCAAATTGTCGCGTGCCAAACAATGAAAACCATAAATTCGGTGTCTCGGATCAGGTTTACTGGGTCACTTAGTCCGGAAATCCCCGAGATGTGCAGTTTCATTACACGAGGATTTTTATGACCATTACTTACGGTGAAACTCTCATTAGCTCTGAAAAATAAAACTAGCGGGCACTGAAAGTGGGTTTTTTAAAGGCTGATGAGCACTGGAGTGTGAGATTTTTCGCCATTTTGTCATGATACATAATGGAATGAAGAGATTCACGGTTTCTTGGATAAACTTCTCGGATGTTTCGCAAAATTTCAGGATTACTATGTTGTAACTTCGTCGAGAAAAATGGTACAATATTTTCCCTTATACCAGATTCCCAAGATCTCTGGGTCCATTTTGACCCAGTATTTCAATGAAATCGTCTAGCTAATTTCAATTGAAGCTTGTACAATTGGAAAATCAATGTATCAGTTCGATCAAAGGGAGCTTCGCGCAAGATATTATTGCAACAAACTCCATTTTTACCGAACTCTAAACGAACGATAATTTCATCCCCAATTAAATCTATTCGTGAGGAAGTTTCAGAGAGATGACAGACTCGTTTTCGTCGTCAATCAAAACGCCCTCAAGAAATTTGATTTTCGAGAGAAAAATGCGATTGAAAGTTAATTAACTGTGCACACCTGTGAACCGTGCCCTTGATGCGACGGATTTCACTATGCGTTGGAACGAACTGAAACGTCAATCCCGTCGCCAATGTCGAAGAAACAAATTACTCCATTTCATAAATCGGTTCTATTGATTTTTTTTTTATTCCAGTACGCGCCTTTAAAAACATTCGTACAAATATGTAGATGCACTTAAATTCATAAAAATATTGAATGTGTCATTGAAATGAAACCATTTATTGAAAATTGGCAGGTACCATGGGGAAAGTTATTTGATTAATCGAGATGTCCCAGTGCGTGCAACCTGCAAAATAGCTGACTGTCATCGATGAATGTAAAACGATTAAAACACTTATAAATGAAGTAAATCAAACAATGATATCCTGAACGAACAACATGAAAATTCCTGGCTAAAATCGTACATTTTCATTCATACTCCTACCAATTTATCATTTTTCTACGTTTTTTGTAGTTTTTTCGGCTCGTCGAGAGTGCAAGGATGCAATTCAGACCACCGTTAATTTTGCTGTTTCTGAAAAAATTGAAGACTGGAGAACACTCTCTATTTCACTCGTCCAACGGAGCCTTACACAAATATTTATACATAACCACTTCTACCGCTCGTTTCCAGCAAAATAAATTGTACACGTGCCTCACGCACTTGCTAAACCCTCCCTGAAATTTCAGAGAAAGGCCCGCTTTCAGGTTTCTTTACAAAAAGAAAAGTCGCGAAGAGTCTCTTATTTTTAGCACTCTTAATTTCGTAGTGCGCGAGAAAGTGCTTTCGAGATGAATATTAAATTCCATGAATATGGAAACAACAAAACCGGGCAGGTGGAAAATGAACACACCGCAGGATGCCACATCGCCGAGGGTATCCTTTCTAACTTTATCATCGTTTCGTTACGCAGCATTATTGTTGCTGTAGCGAGAGTCTCTTCCCTTCTTCAATGGCGAATCTCTCGAGAGGGTGTTTTTTCGTTGCCGTTCCGCTGAACGGGCAATAATCGTCAAATGACTCAGGGTTGGTTAGAGGGATAGAGAGAGAGAGAGAGAAGAACCCTAAGAGAGAAATAAATATAAAAACCAAGTGGCAATAAATCACCGGAAACGCGACATCGGCCAGTGCTGATGATAGCAGAAGCCTTCGAACGGCGTCGTCGTTTTACTTTCTTCGAGTGGAGCAATCTACCGAATCCTCGTTCGCCGTTCTTTTCTTGCGAAAAAGCATCTCTCTCTGTTCCCAAGTCTTCCATATTTCTTTCAATCCGTAGTGTGTGAGAGAGAGAAACGAGAAACGAGAAATTGAAGCGCAACATTTGTAAAGAAAAATTCCGGTGCTTCCGGGGCTTGAGGTACGAGACAATTGAAGTAGAATTGCGTTTTAACTATTAAACCTTTCATTTTATTGGATGAAAGAGAAGCGCTGCTATTTAACCACGTTATATTTCGTCTTATAACTGATTATCTGTTAACCCTCCGTATGCTATGCCCGAGTGATTCGTGACCCGTAGCGGTGGGGATAAGCTCGAGCGACCGTCAATATATACTATTTTATCCCGATATAAGACGACGCTGTTTACTTCGAAATAAGAAAATCGCTTTCCCCTCTTCTTCTTCTTCTTCTGCATCCGAAATACGGACGAAAGCCGGTCCCGAGCGGTCGCCTTATATCGAAAGAAAAGTACAGTGATTTCTCTATATATGTCGCCAAGGCCTGGCCGATAAACGTCGCGGAAAAACCCTACTTTCGCGGGGTATGCCCTATGAGGGGCCACGAAGCCCGAGAAGCCTCGGACGCTGAGAACTGTAAACATAACACGGGTCGGGTATGTCGGTGTGAGGCCAGGAGACCACTACTAATCCAATAACAAAACTTCTTTATTTTTCTATATTTTTTATGGGGCTTTTGCCAACGTATTCGTGGCATTTCTACGTTCGGCATCAAAGAATAGTACAATCTTCTAGACGGCAATTGTCGCTGCCAGACCCGTGTTTATGACATGCAGCGTGTAGGACAGGTATGTTTACACTTCTCGGCGGCAAGCAACGATGTCCTTTTCTACGTTCAGGGATGATCAAGGAATAGTGTCTCCTAGACGATACACAACACTGACAAGACCCGTGTTGTTGACATGTATCGAGAATTCACTGTATAGTGAAACATCGGCATGGGTCAGAAATGACTCGAGCATTGGGCCTAGAGCTCGCAGAATTCCGAGGGTAAACTCAGATTTAAAACGTTTGTTGAAAAATGAGATTGTGCAAAACAGTATATATTATTATATACCATTACATCATATTATAAATTTATTTGTGTACAGGCAACATCAAAGTTGCTTTCCCATCAAATCAATACTTGTCTATAAAGTAAACGATTGTAAGTGTAACATTTTTTCAAATGCACGAAGTACATAATTACCAGACTAGACATTATAAACATTCGTTGTATATATTCATATGGAATTTCATAGATTTCCTAACAACTTGTTTGATCCTCTCAGTGTTTGATCGAATGAAAGAAGAGGAAAGCCCTCTATAAAACGTCTAACGAAACGAATAGGAAATTCGATCAAATTTCCGAAACTTTACGATCAATTAATTAAACTTCTGAAGTTTCTATGGTACTTAATCAACATTGTGGATATCGGTTATCGGATCTCGAAAGAAGCAGTTGCGTCAGCATTGGAACGGCAAAGTAGCCAGAATAGAATGAGACCGAGTAAACAGGATATCTCTTCAATCGTCGATCGAAGAAGTTCGTTTTCGCGAATTTTATTTTCGTGAGAAATCTTTCAATCGTCCCGTAAGAATAGTAGAGTTTGGAAAAGGGTTTCGAGTTTCTGTAGCAATTGCAGCCTTTCTACACTTGAATTTGAAGTTGTCTGAGAAACAAGTTTAATCTCTTTAGAAAAACTTCTGCCTAATTTACTTAGGGGACGGTACTCGAAAAACGTCGAGGAGTTTATTTCGTTAAACAGAAGTCCTGGAACTGTAAATTGGAGGAGTCGTCGACAACAGCAATATCGAGCTGCTTCTTCAATTTAAGAGTGTCTTTACAATTTCCTTTTGAAATGTTTTAATTGGTCATTACTGTTACATCCGCCTGTTTTTCATACGACGAGTCATTTCAGCAGAGTTGCGAAAATTGTAGTTGTAAACATAATCGCTTATTTGTAGGAGTATTTTGTCAATGGTATGAATCTTAAAATTTTGAAGCATTTTGATCAAAGTTTTAGTGTCTGTGCTTTATTAAAAATGAAATAAAAAATGTTCTCGTAAATAATAATCCCAGACGAGAAATTATTGAAGGGCAATTATTGAAGAATCTTCAGATTATTGTTTATAGATTTTCCAAATGTGCAATCAGCTACGACACGGTGCACTTTGGTGCAATTGATTGATGCAGGTAATAGATGGCGAAAGCAGAGAATAAGTAGCTGATATTCTGACGTGGATTATTCTCCGACGGCTGCGGAGGAAATGCAAGTTTATTATACTGAACGGAACTGTGAGCCATCTTCTTTGTATCTTCACGAAAATTAAAAGAAGACCATTCATTCCAAATTCCACTATTAAATATTATCAATCTGTGAACACTCTTTTTCTTTGAAAGAAGAATTTTTCTTTTGAGAGATGCGATACCATTGAACTTTGAACAGTAGATTTCTTATTTTTTTGAACAATAAGACGATTTTTGTCATTACTAAACAAGAACCAAGTGTTGTAGCCGTATTTTAGCAGTCATACTAAATCTCTAACGCGCCGCGATAAAAGCAATGAAAGAAAACCAAGCTACTTTCCTGGTTTTATTAAACGAACGAACATAAAACTTTTTACCTGTTTCGCACGTCGTATAAAACCGTGACTTCACCTGGCAAAGTTATTTTAACCGCCGATAAATATACATAACATTACCGTTCACTGAAACAAAAGTTTTTTAGCGTTTTTCACCGTGCGTGACGACCAGTGAATCGGTAAACAAGGGGAATCTTTTTTTAGAAATATCTCAAACATTCGGGAGGATTGCTCGAAATAATCAGTAATATTCTCCATCGTTAGCAAACCGGTGGAAGCTTATGCAAATGTGCTGTTTCGTAACAAGATTTAAACGAATCGAAGCTGAAAGCAATTTTCTCTTCATGGACGCTTTGGTTGAGTTCAAAACAAAATACAGCTGCATTAAAAATTCTATGAAATTTCATATTCCACAAAAAAAAAAGAGATGGCTTTCTTTAAAAAATGTTAAAAATGCTAATGAAATTATATCCTTCCTTGACATAATCGCCGATGCAATTTTCTACCATTAGCGGCTACGTTGGTTCATGCAAATTTACTCTCATTAATCAAATTGCAGTGAAATGAAACTTCATGAACATTTTCAGCGAAATAAAAAATTCAGTTAAATTCAGTTAAATCTCGCGGTTTTTTTTTCCAAGATCTGCAGTGAAAGCAAACGTTCCGCAAAACCTAGTCGTTTGCAGAGAGTTTTGCAGCTAAAAATCACAACGTTTCCCGTCGAAGCTAATCGGATAAGGAACGAAACGGGAGAACTGTTATTTTCCTAGCCGGGAGCAGAATTTCTGCGACGTCCGTTTTGTCTTGTAGGATTTGTCATTCGCAGCGATCATTTCTCACAGCAAGTCCGTGACACGAAGATGAAGCGGACGAGTCCAAGTGTCTCGAAGAAAAAGCTGCACCACTGTGTTAAAAGCTGGCGGGAAACGGAATCGTTTCGGTTGGAACGCTTGCGTAACGTCATTACGACAGAAATAAGGAAGCTGCAATTTGTGGCACGTGTCGACAGTTGCGCAAATATCAAAAACGTTGCAGCGCTTTGTACTGGTCACATTGCACCACAAATTTAAAAGTTTACAGTAAAACTCGAAGGGAAAAGATTGTGGAAGCTCTAGCCGAATAAAAATCATGTTTCATTTCATCTTAAAAAAAAAAAAAAAATACAAACATGTAATGTCGTAAAAAGCTTATAATTTAGCAAGTCACAGTCTAAATTCGTTGATCTAACAAATTAATATTCTACATTTTTCTGTACCTTTTAAAATCGAATATTTTCAGTAAAAGCATAACTTACAGTATTTTTTACCATTTTTTTTTATCAAAACACTTCTGTGAAAGCATCGTTTGAAGCGACATAAAAATATTTTTCATGTCTTTGAAGCGTGTATCTGTTTGCTTTTCTAATCATAGTGGAGTCTATACAGTGGTTTTAACAAATATTTGAACAGGATGAAAAATGTTGTATTCATTTTGAAAAAGTCGTTTTATAACGTCAGCTTCAATGTTGCAATTCATTGTAGATCCAGTCACGAAATAAATTTTTTAACGAACAATCTTTAAAATGAGTGTAAATTCGTTTTTTTTTTAGTGTGTTTGGTTTTTTTTTACAAAATTATAACAGTCTACACATCTCCGACATCTTCACAAATGTATACTTAAATATTTTCTGAAGTTGAATAAATGAAGACTATCTTCTCCAATGCTCTCCATGAAATTCTCGCGGGAAGATCTCACGTTCAAGGTGAAATATAGCTCAGCGTCCAACATCACAGTAAATAAATAATGATACAATTTATCACACTGGATACAAATAAGTCTCCGGTATTATTCTCGAGCAATAAAATTAGTGTCGTCACTAGTATCGTCGAGCAATTTCAGTTTAAAATATATCACCAGATACTTCCACTAGCACGGCGAACATGATTTTCCAGCAAAACCGACGCTCATTGTCGGATTATTTCGCGTCGGATATGTGGAACGGAAGAAAAGGAGTTCATACATTATCCGGATTCTGTCAATTTCACGGAATTCTGCCCCGGCGAATATACGGCGAATGTGTATCGATTTCGATGCGGAGTTCGTGAAATCATTAGCGCCATGATGGGATTGCTAATCCGAGGGGATTATGTTGTTCTTTTCGCATTGCAAATACAGTGTCAGCAAATAGAGTATTAATTATTGTCATTCCTTGTTGGTTAGTAACCAGAATTAGATGAAGATCCTTAGTGCGTGTAAAATTGTAATTTCGTAGAATTTATTAGATTTGTTTAAATACTGAAAGAAATTTCCTTGTTTTAATTTTCATGAAATTGAGCAGCAATTTTAATTATTGTTTATTAAATTTTGTTATTGTTAAGTGTACTGTACATTTAAGAAAACGGTTTAAAAATTCTGAGAAAGAATTTAAGAACACTGTTACATTATTTCCTTGTTACTGTTACATTATTTCATACTCTCTTGAATAATTTTACTGAAATATTTTAGACAAATGTGAAGCTTAATTCCACAGGACTTTTGTTTATGCTCAGATGCATTGTATGTGTGCACATACAATTTGAATTTAACACTGTATAGGACATATTACAGCTAACTATAGTCCAAAAAGTTCATTTCTTTCTTAAATAAATCTGTGGTTAAATCATTTTTTAACGGACTATAATCTACTCAATTGATTCGTCGACATTAAAGCTACAGGATTCCATTCGCTTTGACGGGTTCCACATTTTTTAGTTTATAATTATGGAGGTTATAAAGATACAATTATGGAGCATTCAATCAATTTATTTCTTTGAACATGTATTGTGTTAAAAATTGCTAAAGAACCTAAACAATACGTTCTTATTATTTCTATAATGTAATACAAAATAATCACGCTCAGTGCTTTGTACATATCGTTAACGATCATAAGCTTCATTTTTCCTACTTGTCCGAGCGCAATGAGTCACTCTATTAACTAACTAGAAAACCATTCATGTTACAATTTCATAAGCACGAACATCGTGTCTTTCGGTTCACGAGGCACTACTTAGCATTCGAATCCAAGTAACCACACAAAGAATGGATTCCTCTCTTTTGTCCAATTGTTTCCGCAGAAATTCCATGATTAAGACTACACCGCAACACAGAGACTGTTCCGTAACCGAATGCACAACTCCATTACCCAATTATCCCGCTGTCACCGGTGACAGTGTTCCGACTTTCGGCGACGGCCATGCATGAGCAATGAACTCTTTAATCGACACGTGTCACAGGCAGACCTGTCGAGAGCTGGTCTGTGAAAGCATTGTGAAAGTGAAAAGCTCTTCCATCTTTTTTTCTGTCTCTTTAAACGTTGCCTTTGTTCTTGCGTTGCCATCGGGCCGGTAACTGTAACGACGATTCGCATTAAATCCGGTTAGAGAACGCGACACGCGTCCAAAAAACTATTCCAGCTATTTCAGTGCTCTGTTCAGTTCTCTGGTCGTTCAAACAAAGCCCCGAATTACGTTCGAACGCTGATTGGTCCGGGCCGGATTTAACCTTCCGTATGCTGTGCCGAAGTCATTCGTGACCCGTCGCGGTAACGGTGGGGATAAGCTCGAGCGACATAAGCAGTTGCGTCAGATGAGGGGAGGGAGCACGAATTGAGGAGAAAAAGTTACCCTCTCTTTGTCAGTACCACGATAGTAGTAGAGTATGCACGATAGGGGCGGAACGCGTCACGTGACCCGGCCGCGGCGGAAGTCTGGGGAATAGGGCGGTAGAAAGGGATATCAGAGTGGGGGAACAAGTCTTGACCTGGCGACACAGGGCATAAGATATAATTCTCATCAAAGTCGTGACGGATAGGTACCCTCGTCCGAAATACGATCAAAGACGGTCCCAAGCCTTCGTCTTATATCGGAATAAAACTGTAGTAGTGAAACGAGTTTTGTAACTTTTTGTCCTGCATTTGTCGGACAGCGATCTATGAACTTGTAAATAATGAGTGTTGGTCTTTGTTGCGTTTATGGCAAGCGCTAAATTATAAAATGCAAGGGAATGTGTCTCATAATGATAATTAAGAGCGACCTTTTTTTATTGTTGCTGGAATAAACAGTACAGTCGACGAAAGAAGTTCTTGGTTTATTCTTTGATATTGGATGTTGCATAAGGAGCAGTTGCTTGATAATAATAAGCGCATTTAATATATTAACTGTACTAAATCTTGCATGGCCATCTGCTTCCCTGATTCCATCGAAAC
The DNA here is from genome assembly GCF_050948215.1 of Halictus rubicundus. NCBI lineage: Eukaryota > Metazoa > Arthropoda > Insecta > Hymenoptera > Halictidae > Halictus > Halictus rubicundus. Next base: position 7,581,326 of record NC_135151.1, read on the forward strand.
GATTCGAAACCCAAATTTCGCGAAATTAAATTCAATTTAAGGGGAAAAGGATTTTGACGGGAGTTAGGGTATTCGATCGGCGGCCAGAGCAATTTCGAGCGGTTTTAATAAGAACCACTTGGCTGAGCTCGATATTGGATAAATCGGTACAGGCCTGCCCCACCAGGAAATATCGAATCCCAGCGAAGTTAATTGAGAGTCGATTAAACCCGGCGGTGTTTGAAAATCACAGCTGTGTAATAATACAAAATACTTACCCTATAATTAAATCGAAGATTTTTCTGATTAAAGATCCACCACTTTTATCGGCCTACATTCAGAAAACCAAAAACAAGGTGAACGTCATGTCATCGTCTAAAAATATTTTATTTCTGCTATCTGCTGTACATTTTGTAACATGCATATGTATGTGGATATTCGGCCACCAAAATTTCCATAAAATTTTTGTTCAAAAATATACCGCCATCATGTTTCGATGCATGTATGTTATATTTCTAGTGATTCTGTCAATGCAAATTTCTGCCAACGTCACTCGCAAATTTGCCACTGTTAATAGGATATTGTAGTGTCTGGAAAAAACATGGTGGCGTTGTGCTAAAATAAAATATCAATTATCAGTTTTAAATCGATCGCGAATAGCTGCGCTCACTTTTCCGATACGCAGCACACGCGCAATCTACTCTACCCGGTATTATAAAATGATTGATCCCTCCGTGGTTTTGCAAAAACCACGGTATGCCCTCGGTTTTACGATCCCATCAAGAGCCCATTGTGTTCGGACGAATTTTGTGCGCGCATTGATTCCCCATAGGAATCTATTCGCAAACTAGAGTCCGCAGCATGAAAACCAGCTTACGTGCGCTACTCTGACTTGCATTTTGCATGCATCGCGCGCATAAGTACATTTAGGATAACAGGATTCAACGTCCATTCATATTAACGAACAGCATGGCGACTGATGACTAGCAATTTATCAAACCCTGAGCAAACGTGTGCTTAACGTTATGACACCGGCTAACAAGTTTCCTGAGAAGTCTCGAACGTATGACATTTTACGAAGACTATACTTCTACGCTGCCTCTGTCGCTTTATATTTAACATTATATTTATGAAAGTTTTGTTTGGCAGTCTCGACTTCTTCATCGCTTGAAACACATTAACCATTTGTCTTACAATTTACTTCCGAGGTTTCAGATTGAAACGTACAGTGAAACCTTGATCTAAGCGCAACATGGCTACGCGAACTTAGTCGCTTCCCCTCCACTGGGGGGCAAACCCCTAGAGCACAATTTTTCTCGGATACTTTCTACCAGAAGTAGTACTTCAAGTGTGCAGATATTTTAAACAGTATCGTGGGGATTTTAGTGGTGCAATTTGAACGAACACAGTAATTCAAAAACGTCCGAACGAGAAATTTCGCTTAACCTGGCGGCATCGCTGCTCAAGCAGCCACGTTTCGCCTAACGCGAGAGTTTAACTTCCGTTCGTGTTTGCAACTGGGATCAGCTCGCGAGTATCGCCGCCAAGTTTATAACGCAGGGGGTAACTGAAACTTGGATGAGGGGTGGCGCGATAAAGAGAAAGAGAAAGAGAGAGAGTATAGAGAGTTCTCTGAAACACTGTTTGCCAGTAATTACAAACATGTTAGTCTCGAGTCAGGGGGGGGGGGCGAACTACGAAAGACGCGTGGGCGTTATTTTCGCGTCTACACACGACTGGCGAGAGAATACCAGCGGTTGCGATTAACTAAAACGATCTGGTCAACAGCAGCCATACGATTCGAAGGTAGACAGGGTGTAGTTTTCCCAATTATCCCAAAGCCACATTGAGCAATTACGAATTTTAATTGCCATATTATGAGTGTTTGTACGAATTCTCGCTTTTGTAAATAAATTTATAGAATGTGAAATTTGTTCACCTAATATTAATTCCGTCAGTGCACGTTTATAATGGAAAAAGTAATATGACTCCTTTGTGGGGGTAGACGTGTGGGTGGAGACCCGTAAATTTATAATTGCTTTGCTCGATGACTATGTAAGGTATCGGAATGAATCAAAGAGCAAACAATAAATGAACCTTTGCTGCGTACCGGGAAATTTTCTCAAAATTTTACGTCACTTGTTAAGGACAAAAAAATTGTTTTTTTAGGACATAACGCTAGGCTTCTTTTGAGGGATGGAAGTATGTGTCGGCAGAGACCCCTAACTTCGTAATCGTGCTTCTCCATAACTACGTAAGATATCCGAACGAATCAATCAGCATATAATGCGTACATCTTAGCTCTACTTCATGAATTTTTTTCGAAATTTCGAGTCGCTTGTTAAGGTTAAACAAAGTCACTTTTTCGGGATCATTCTGAGACGACTTCGTAAAACAGTTCAATAAGTAAAAATTGAAAGAGCGTCCAATTTGTAAAATATTATTTAAACAAAATGAAATAAACATTCTCTAGTTCACTGATATTTGCTAGCAGAAAGACCCGCAGTTCACCGATTCCAAATTAATTAAATAAATTTTCGTTTGTGACGCGGAAAATCGCGCGAACGCAAATTTGTTTTCGCCAGCTTCCATCGACCGATTCGTTCCCCACGGTAATTTCCGGTTGAGTGATATCGTTGTCTGCCCGGCTAATTGGAAACTACTATCGCTGCGAGTCATTGGCGGTCGACATAATTCGGCGAATCATCGAACAGAGCATTAACGGCCTTAACACCTGGGACGCGGAACGGGTCAGGACATTGGAAATCAATCGTCGCGGCTTTCGTACACACGTGGATGGATGAATGGATTTTACATTGCCGCCGCGTTTCTGTCGTTGCACGTCCAGTAAACGCCGAATCGATTATTGATCGACCGCGTATCTCGCACGTCTTTAACATTTCTGTAGCCGAACGTAATTGATTGGTTGTATCTTGCTGCGCGAACGGAAAAGAACTATGGCTGCGGCACGTGGAGTTTTTTATTCTATCGATCAATTTACCTTGTAACCACAACAACATCAATGTCTTGATATAACCTCAAACCGCTCGAATTTTATGTACGAGTATTTACAAACATGACCGAAAATTTTCGGGACAATCCAATATATTTTTAATCTGTAGGAAGCTTATTAACCCCTCGTCCTATCATACCGAGTCGGACTCATGGGGAAGATTTCATACAAAATCTTCTAAATTTGTATACAGTGTTTTCTCTGTATATGTCGTCAAGGCCTGGATGATAAACGTCGCGGAATTATCCCCACTACCGCGGGGTATACCCCGTGAGGGGCCAAGGAGCTCGAGAGGCCTCGGACGTCGAGGAATGTAAACATAACACGGCTCGGTTATGTCTCCTGAACGATACTCGACGCTGGCAAGACCCGTGTTGTTGACATATATCGAGAATTCACTGTATTGTTTATTTGTGTTACACTGAAAGAAAATTCTATTTCTCTGTTATCAATATTTAACCACTAGTGAAAATGTAGGAATACAAAGAATATAAATTTTCATTTTTCTGCTGGGAAATTATAAATGACAAAGAAATTTTAATCATTCCATGCCTAAAGAAAATCGTAGTGCAAGGGGTTGATAGTTTCTTTAATAGCTGTTCTGTATTGTACAGTCTCCAGGAAATATCCGAACACTAAATTGACGATTTTTAGAAAAATTTTCGACATTTCAAGTGTTATATTTTCCTAAATTGAAAAAATAAAATTGTTCGTTTTAAACCTGAATTAATTTATAAGCTTGAAACTTGCGGCCCCTTAACTATCGCAATGCTCATTTTCGTGTATAATAATTTCATAAAAAACAATAATACAGCACATAAAAATTTTGACTTATTTTAAAGCTCAAGGCTATACTTTCATAGTACATTGTTCATTTATTTTTAAGATGTTCTTGCATAATAAGACAGGTTGGAAAGGAAAGCGATGTTTCTTCTAAAAAATACTGTACAGTGAAACACCTCTAAAAAGGTTGGAACATTTTTTTCCTGGCCGAATCTACTATAACTTTGAAGATTGGAGCTTCCCACTCACAACGACCTCATAAAACTTGATGTAAGATTTTTGTTAGCTGTTCTACCTGGCAATATTCCTGAAATCTGAAAATTTACTGTTGAGATATTTCTCGGAGTCACTGCAAACGAAGCTTAATAATGTTCATCTAAATAACAAGCTCAAAAGAGAAATGATAAAACTATGATCTCGACTTTTATAGTCGATTTATGAACGATCTGATATGATGAATTATTAATTTTTTATGCGTTCCGAACGTTTCCCAGAAACGATCAAATACGAAATGAATTCTCGAGGCTGATGTAATGTCACGGCAAGATGATTAGTGGTAAATGGTCGGATTAAATTTTCTCCGTTAGTCGGAGACCCGTAGGCGTCTTAATAGAGATTACGATGTTAACGCGTGCATTATTGACATCAGGAATCGATAGGGAGTTTAAAAGCTTCCACGACTACACCGTTTACCGATTTCTTCTGCCCTGGCTCTAATTAATAATCGATTGATCTGTCAACATTCCCTCGTTTTATATGTTTGTTCTATGCAAGCATTTGGAGGTTATTCATTTCTGTGGATGATAGCGAAGTCATCTGTACACAACGATTGAAACATTAAATCTAAATTATATTTGCTTTTGGAAGATACATACATTAACATTTTATTGTTCAAATTTCAAAGAAGAAAAATTGAATTATTTTATTCTGTTTGGATTGTAGGTAATAAATTCTCCAATTAATAAAGATTACATTCATAACTAAATTGTGTGATCTTTTAAAACGTACACAACTTCTGTCTTTTAAAGTTTGAAGTTTCGAATTTCAGGAATGGTACGTCGAGTTAAATTTTATTTTCCACGGAAGGAATTCGATCGTACAAGTAGTAACAATAGAAAGTCTCGTTTTATTAAAACAGTTTCGCACGATTTTATCCTGGTGATGTTGCATAAAAAACAGTAGTAGGAATTAAAGTGATTAACGCTGTGTAATATATCGCTGAAGGGCGTTATTGTTTGCCAATAAAATCCGCAATATTTATTACACGTTCTTTCTGGTCATCTGAGCGCTTGGCATTTGCAATTAATTTTACATCCGGAAAATTGTGATCCGCCATTGACACGGTTTTCTATTGAAATTTTAGCTTGCTGAGCACGTGCGTGTTGTTCGACATTATCGACGCTTTAATAACAATATTTGATTACTCTCCAACCTCTTTGGTCTATCTAGCGTTAATTAACGCTGGTAATATCCATGCATACGCTTCGTAAACAATGCATACAAAAAATCATTTCCTTCAACACGTTCATCATCATAATTCTGTGTTTTCATAACGAAAATCAAATTAATTATACCCCAATCACAATATTAACAGAATTTACGACCTACTTAACTTCATCGAAGGTGAGTTAATTAAAAAAACATCTTATAAAGCGATATATGCTGCGTTTAATAAAAATTTATAAACGCGAAGGTTATTACCAAGAAAATTCTGTCAGCGAACGTATTAATAAAAATCCGCGACGAAAGTAATTTTTATTTTATTTCCACTGTAAGCTTTATTCGTAAAACCCTCTCCGAAGCTCTCTCGTTCATTTCACCTTTTGTGGATCTTCACAGTGGGCTTGTGATCCAATTCCCTCAAACTTTTCCCAGTGTGGAGCGAGCGCGCTTAGTTATTTCCAGCGCATTAATACTTACAACCACTTCGATCGCAATCCTTTCGGCACCGATAATCCCGTTGAATTTGCATCCGTGTGACACGAAACCCCAAGAAGTTTATCCATTGTCGATAGTTGTATCGGGAATCTACGTGCGTAAACAACAACTGTCGAATGAAACGGAGCCTCGAGAAGTCGAAAATCGACAATTCCAACAACAAAAACAAATCAAATCTTAAAAGCTGTTATGCATACTACGACTGTCCAATAAAAGGCAGGAATTCTCGGTCCATCAGAAATCGCAATAAAATTTTAAAAGCTTGAAAACTAAAAAGAAAAAAGGCTAGCCTGCTTCAAGTCTTAAAAAGCTGTAATTAAAATTTCCGGGAACTTGGGAGATTAAAATTCCTCGGAGCTTTCGAAGAATTGGGAAATTGGGGTTCGAGTTTCCAAAGTTTGGGATTTAGGTTCCCCTTCTGTATAGTTAAAATCGATAACTTTGTATTCGAAAGCGGAGACGTTAATGATCGAAGTTCACTTGTCGAAATATTCATCTCTGGAAGTTTCTCGAACGACGAGGCTTTTTCTACAGTTTCACTCATAAATCAGCATAATTGAAACGCGGAGCGGAATTGCTGATTTACATGGGCCAGAAACGATACGACCACAATTTGGCTCGTGTTTCTTCGCCGAATCGTTGCCGTTCGCCTCGAGGGTTCATTGTTATTCGAGAACAGTCCTCGCGAGAGGAAGACGCAGACACTGTTGAGGGGAACGTCGCCGTGTACGTTCCCTCGGGAATTAATGTCACTTATTTCGTGCCGTGAACAAAGATTGCGTCCTTGCGACACACTAATTTTTCGATTATCCGGTTCGTTATGCTCGCGGAATCAAATGTACCGTAGCAATCTCTCGATCGAGATTTTCTCCTCTATTCGAATTCGTTAAACTATAACACAACAATCTCTGATACTAAATATTTTTGGTGCGACCATTCTCCTTTCGAAGATAAATACTAATTCTTTCTCGAACTTTCCCATTTTCCAATGAGACGATATGTCAATTTTTGTGAATTCTAACCACGTGATAACTAATTAAAAAAAGATCATATTTGTATTTTTGCACTAAATGCATCGAACGGGTCCACAGAGAAATACAGTAAAGTCTTGATCTAAACCTCGTATCAATCCTCGGATCCGAGCTGTGACATAGATCGTGTAGGGCTGTTATTTTTTCTGACCGCTTCGACCGAAGACGCACTACGTACCGTCAATTACAGCACTAAATACAGTTCAAATTATATCGTGTCTAGTGTCATTTTAATCAGAAAAATTCCACGAATAAGTTGGCGAAAGTCCTATAAAAAAATTATGAAAAATGAAGAAGTTTTGTAATTGGATTAGTAGTGATTCACACCGATATACCCGACCCGGTATCGGATTACGATGGCATGTTTACACTACTCTTCTTTGACCCCTTCTTTGACCTCTTTGACTACTTCTTGACCCCTCACGAGGTATGCCCCCCCCCCTCACAGTAGAGGGGATAGGCGAACTAAGATCGTGTAGCTTCGTTCGGCTTAAATCAAGTCAATACTGTACATGGCGAAAAGAAGGCATTGACGGGGGAACGATGCTCTCGCGTATAATTTGTAAGGTCAAATCGGGAATAATGAATTGAGAATCGTTGCGACAGCAGTCTCGACAAATCGCCAATGGGAATACGCCGACAAATATCGATCTCCGGATACGCCTGTATCGCACATTCCATGGCACCTAAGCAGTTATCGAACTAACTGGTTAACTGGTTTAATTAATCTCTATCCGGCCGATCTGTCTGCGATATCTTGTTCCGAGCCACTTAGGAGATCATTCGACAGATTAGCGGACATGACGGAAATAACTGTCGATGATCAATGTAGCCCGGGAGACAATTGTTTCTATCGATCGCAGTTTGCCTTGTGGATTCCACAATTTCCTGTTTGTCACGTTTGTTCTCACGTCAACTACACACACATACAGGCTCTGAATTTTATGCATTTATAGCAAAATTAAGTGAATGAAATTTACAATAGCGAGATTCAAGGAATCTGAGATTATCAATTTATTCTTTTCATTCTATGAAAATGATTGAAGAAAGAAAGTTTTATTTGAGAATCTTCATTTTGCACCATTATAGCTAGATTGCACATATTTATGCGTTTATTGCACACGCAACTGTGTAAAATTCCGGAAACCGTGTACAAGTATAAACATTTTTATTTTATTTTTACTACAAGGAGTCGCTTAGTGAATGAAATTATCTTGTCTCTCATCATGTTCTTTATATAATGATCTATAAAAGTCGACAATTGTTCGAAGATACACAGGCTAATTATATTATGTAAGTCTTACAATAACCAACAAACATAACGAAGAAGTCGAACCGATGATTGAAGTAACCTTTAAAGGGGGTAATGAAGTGATTATATTTGGGTGTATCTCCTCGCAATTTGTTAATAGAATCTGTGGGAATGGACAATCAGCCGGAATAGGCCCCGTGGTGAATGTGTCAATTATGCTAATTGCGGGACTGACGCATGGTTGTTAATACATGATTGCGAGCGACCGTTGCGGATATATTATTAATTAAAATATCGATCGTCGTATCGCATATGATTGGTCCGGCTGTGGCGATGATTTCGACAAGTCGACCTATCCAGGATAGCAGCCGGTAAAGTGGCATTAATTAGTACCAGGAAAAACGATCAATCGAAATTTATCATTGAAAAAAAAATTTTTTAAAAAAGATCCAAAAAAATTTAAGAAAAGTTATCGAAACAAAATGTGCTTCCTGAATTCTTGTTTTTAGTAAAAATATAATTTCCTGACTGGTGTGTAATTTATACAAATTGCTAATGTCAAATGAAATTGTACCATTGGACAGGAAAAATTGACATTTAAAGCAAAGGGCTGTGGTTGGGTGAAATAGCTAGAAAATTTCTGTTTTTGGGTCAGAATTGACATCCAATTTTTAACCAAATCTAATTCTTGAATCGTCTGCCATGTCTGCAAACTGAAAATGTGAAATTAATTTTTACGATTCAGCGATCAAAATTGCAATTAAAAGCAGAACGCTGAGATTGACCTAAATAATGAATGAGGATTAATTTTCCAGCGGATATTGAGCTTGAAACGTGTCTAACATTATGAAAACGCGGAAAAATATATGGAGGGTATATGTTCATCAAATATGACGGAAACTCAAAACGACGAAACACGTGTAAACGGTGGCATAAAACGGTAAATTCGAGACCTGCGTCTCAAAGCCGGTGTTAATATTAATCGGTAACCTTGCCAGTGAAATTGTTTCCGCGGTTGGCTTGTAATCGAGTCCGTGTACAGCCGTTAAACGAAGTTGCACCAGCCGTCGGTTATTTAATGCCGTACACTTCGAGACGCGTCGAAACTTATGCACCGCATTCAGCAGCAGCAACCCCCCCCCCCCCCCCCCCCGGGCGACACTATCGCGAAATTTTCCCGTTTCGGAGGTGCACTATTTCTACGTGTCAGATACACACGAGACCCAATATCTGCAGCATTGTTCGAGCGTCTACAGTGTAGACTCTACACACACTTGAGGATTTCGAATAAATACAGATGAACGTGCCGCATATTTCACGCGGCAGTAATTAAACGCAAAACCTCCGACGCGACGGCAACGCCGACGAATTTATTCGCTTTATGTCGTCGCAGACCTGCTTTAATCGTTTGACGTCCATAATTGCAGCTAGTTTGTTACCAACTGATGCATAAAGGGCCTAGCCGATTAAGATGGTCAAAACTGCCCTTAGAGGTTTTTCAATGATTAATGAACCATTCGAAAGCTGACCCAGAAAAACCCCTCTGAGCAAAATTTCAACCCCCTATCTTGCCCGTGAGGGTAGTTACAGGGTAAATTAGATTTCGCGCTTTTCCGCGCATTTCCCACACTCTGATGCTTCCTAAAATTCTGAAAAAAATGTGGCATATTTTGGATCCTAAGACAGATTTTTGAGAATTTTTTCAGATTTTTTTCTTGCAAACTGTGGTCGTAAAAAATGAAAAACCTCAAAAAAATCGGAAAAATGTACATTTCTCAAAAATATGAAAACATGCTATTTTGCTGTTTAGTGCCCCGATAAAGTACCATAACAGGCAGTGTCCTCAATTTTTTTTAGATTTTTTCTTGTGGGCACTTTTTGTCCAGACAAGAAAAACCGAATTTTTTCGCCGTTTCTGCTATTAGGAGGAAAGTTACACTTGTTGGTTTTATCGCAGGTATATATTAAGTCATTTTAAACATTATTACATTGAAACAAGTAAGTGTTTGACCTAAGAAATGTTTTAAGAGAAAAAATGGATTGTATTTTGTGCGGTATATACCAGAATGTTCGGAACGTTTACAACATCGCCGGTTGGCACAGCGGTTAGGGCATCGGGCTACGGAGCGGATACGCTGGGGTTCGAATCCCGTCGGTGGGAAAGTTTTTTTTCCATACGTCATCTTTATTTTTTCAATTTCTTATATGGTTTATTCATGTGATTTGAACAATATTTTTTTAATGTTTTAAAAATATTGAGTTAACATTTTTAACTAACTTTTATTTATATCACTCCGATTTTACTTCGAATTTAATGATATTATTTTCTTGGATTAGGCAATAAATTAATATTTATATTATTGTGTTCGTCCACGATTTCTGCCTGATATGAAATTGCTTGTGAAAATTGGTAAGATTCCGTGAAAAGAATTTTTAAATCTACTTCTGTCATTTTCGGAAAATCAAGAGTATCTACCGAGGATACTGTTTGAAATGGAGTCTTTTTGCAGTTCCAATTGTTTCCAATTTTTGGAAAGGTTTTGTTGTCTACTTGTTTGTGTAGAAGCTGGTACTTTTGACCTAGTATACTATGAATTGCCTCTGCATCCCACCGAAAATAATGAACTTCCTGATCCGTATCATAAATGTCCACAGAACAAGTCTTTCATTCAAGTAACTATAAACGGGAATTACTTCCTCATGTACCTTACAATAAAGAGGAATGGCTTAAGCTTATTTGTACCTGATACCTCACTTTCAAAATAGTGGTAGTATGTAGCCCTTTTCTCTCAATTTGACAAAAGCCAATACTTTGCTGCGTGTTATTTATTCAGAGTTCTTCTTATTTCCTCCCTAATTTCTGAAGACGCAAGGCTTAGAAACTAGATTAATGAATTTTAATATTAACAATGTTAAACAGGACCGCAATGATGAACATATACAATTAGAGAATCGAGGAAATAATAGATACTGCAAAACTATTTTTGTATGTATTTTAGTTAAAAATGTTACCTCAATATTTTTAAAACATTAAAAAAATATTGTTCAAATCACATGAATAAACCATATAAGAAATTGAAAAAATAAAGATGACGTATGGAAAAAAAACTTTCCCACCGACGGGATTCGAACCCCAGCGTATCCGCTCCGTAGCCCGATGCCCTAACCGCTGTGCCAACCGGCGATGTTGTAAACGTTCCGAACATTCTGGTATATACCGCACAAAATACAATCCATTTTTTCTCTTAAAACATTTCTTAGGTCAAACACTTACTTGTTTCAATGTAATAATGTTTAAAATGACTTAATATATACCTGCGATAAAACCAACAAGTGTAACTTTCCTCCTAATAGCAGAAACGGCGAAAAAATTCGGTTTTTCTTGTCTGGACAAAAAGTGCCCACAAGAAAAAATCTAAAAAAAATTGAGGACACTGCCTGTTATGGTACTTTATCGGGGCACTAAACAGCAAAATAGCATGTTTTCATATTTTTGAGAAATGTACATTTTTCCGATTTTTTTGAGGTTTTTCATTTTTTACGACCACAGTTTGCAAGAAAAAAATCTGAAAAAATTCTCAAAAATCTGTCTTAGGATCCAAAATATGCCACATTTTTTTCAGAATTTTAGGAAGCATCAGAGTGTGGGAAATGCGCGGAAAAGCGCGAAATCTAATTTACCCTGTAACTACCCTCACGGGCAAGATAGGGGGTTGAAATTTTGCTCAGAGGGGTTTTTCTGGGTCAGCTTTCGAATGGTTCATTAATCATTGAAAAACCTCTAAGGGCAGTTTTGACCATCTTAATCGGCTAGGCCCTTTCTTCTCCGCGAAACAAGACGAATTTCAGCAAAATAATTCGCGACCACGGTCCCACGAAGTTAAACTGTTCTAGACGGAAAGAAGCTAAGCGAAGTTTGATGGCTTCCTATTCAACGTTTCCTCGGGCAAAAAAAAGAAAACCCGAGCGAAATATCGTTTTCAGCTAACGTCTCCCTTATAGCGTGGCTTTTTCCTTCATGCTCTTGACATATTTCGCTGTGGCAACGCTTCTAGTAATATCTGAGACGCTTGCATTACCGCAGCAGGTGGAGTGTCGTGATACAGTGTTTTCTCGATATATGTCCACAACACGAGTCTACCCGCAGACATATACCGGCTAGAAGATATTATTCTTTATATCCCCCTCACTATCCTTTATAGGCCCCTCACGGGGTACACCCCGCGGCAGTGGGGATGGTTCTGGAACTTTTGTCGGCTAGATATTTGGGACATATATGGAGTAAAGACTGTATTGCGTGTCTTTCTTTTTTTCTAAATAAAAATAAATCGCTCTTTGTACCAATCAAACATTGTAATACGTCAGTTAAATTGGCTGTTAATTTAGAGAAGGCCAGGGTTCATCAAATTATTTCATAACTACTTTAACCCGTTTGCATCATTAGCATATATATACGCTCAATATTCCTGGTCACTATCACCGGAGCCGTATGCATACGCCCAACTTTGTTGGTCACTATCATTATTCGTTAGCTAAGAAATAGAAATGGAGGATGTTGTTGGAGATGAAAGTAGTAATTCTGATTTTTTCTTATAATGCTGAAATATGAAGTTCTGAAGTTCTGTGGAGTGCTGAAAAAAGTTTGGTGATAAACGCCTTCTTCTCATATTTCCTTATGATGCAAATGGGTTAATAGGGATCGATGAAACGTGCTGTACCCTAATTTAGGTGCCGAGGATGCCTGCTGAAAATGTTTAAAACAGAATTTGATAGAGTAAAATGATTTAATCCAAACTTGTTCGAGTTGCGCAACAAATATTGAAAATTACATGAACTATGCAACAGACTATTGCAGCAGACTGCTTTTGTCTTCTGTTTACAGACCCTGACAATAACAGTTTGCCATTTTATACCACCGTTATCAAAGCAGGAAACAATCAAAACGAAGATTAATACGATCAACTAATTCCTGTTTCACAGAAACTTCTTTAAATTAGACGCCAAAAATGGACAGTCTATTATCTTCTGTTAGCTGAGGCGAATCAGTGACAGTGACAGTTTGCCATTTTAAAGCGACATTATCAAAGTAAAACCATTTTGAACCGTTCAATGATGCAAGAGAAACTTTTCGATGAAAATGCTTAATACGATGAACTACGTTCTGTTAAACTACATTCTGTAAAACTACGTCTGCAAATTAAATGAAAAAAATGTATATTTCCGACGAACATCCGTCCACAGTCTCTTACTTTTCATCGACCCTCCAAAACATCAATAACAGTGACATTTTTCCATGTTCCGTCTATATTATCTATAAAAATCCGCTTTGACTCATTCGACAGTACAGAGAAATATTCACTGACACCGAACAAACTGCACTTCGAACGGGACAGGCCCTTTCATCGTCGCAAATAAAATGCAGCAGTTTATGCAACCCTCGAGGCACGGAACACAGCAGAATAAATTTCACGAGCCCACGTGTCCGGGTGTACCTTTTTTCTCAATTAACTCGGCCTTTCACGCATTCTCATTGAAACTGGATCCCAGCCAATGGTAGTTGAGTTCCCCCCTCCCCCCTCTCTCGTCGCTAATAACGTTAAGTGACAGCTCTAACTTCTAATTCCAACCTACAGGCAGCCAATTACGATCACCGGATTTACGAAGCTCCGAAGCTTTCGAACTTTCTCCTCATTTGATTGCGCGCGAGCAATCGCGCCCAGACCGCGTTCGTTTGTCAGCGAGTCAATTTGCAGGATTGCGAAACCTGGTGCCAGCCTTTTCTTTCTTCCATTACATGATCTTGTTTGTTTTACTTGGCTGCGGCACGAGGCTCACCCTTTCTGTTGATGGAACGGACACGAATCGTTCCGGTAACGAATAACCTAATTGGTTCCTACGAACGTTAATGTAATGACATAACTTTTGTTGCTTGTAATTATTTTCCTTATGAAGCTTTTACTAATATACTCTTGGCGTTTTGCTGATTAAAATGACACCAAACATGATATCATTCGGAGTGATATCGGTAGAACCTCCGTTATCCGAACCTTTGATGACTGAGCTCTTCATTGTTAGGTTGCGTACGAGTCTGATCTAAAGCAAATCGTACTTGGATAATGTAAAGTAATTTAATCTAGTACTTTAGCTAAGTAACTGTTCTAATACCTAAACACTCATGCTCCACTGGTTAGTTCGGATAATCGAGGTTTTACTGTATTGTGGATTAAACGTGTAAATCTGGTCTAAATTGTATCGTGTTTGAACTGGTTTTAATGAGGAAAATACCACGAATATGTTGATATAAGATTTCATTAAAAAGTCATTAGAAACGAAAATGTTTTCTCCGTCATGATTAAAACTTGCCGGAGACACGGGACAGAAACACACGTCTACACTTATCCATTCTAAACTTTGGATTTAAAAGATATAGACCGCGTATTTGACACATTTATAAGAAGAAAGAATAGGTGCCATTTAAAACAGTAAAGGAATTTGAAAAAAATATGTCGATACGAAATTATTAAATGGCACCTGTTTCTTGCAATTGATACCGAACGTTTCTATTTTCTACTTTATAGATCCGGTGTCTATTGATAAGACAATTTAGCGCTTGAACAAGCTGCCACGAACAATACATTAATTAGATGAAAGGAGCACGTGTCACTATCAGCCGCGTCTATTGAGAACCGCGGTGGCAGTCGAATAGGACATAATGAAGATTATTGGTCACAATCGTGCGAAAAATCGAATTAACCTCTGTTTCCCTGACTATTGAACCTGCCTCTAGGAACACCTGCCGCGGAATTTCGTTGACAACGTGGCCACGGTCTAGTGAAATTGTTCCACGTAAATGCTGAATCAATTAATGCAGCACGGCAACACAGACGTGTCGCTAGCTGAGCGGTTGTTTGCCCAGGTGCTGGCGATGGCCCACCAATGCGAGCGATTAGGTGGATGGATACTCGACGTAACTAGGCTCGGCACTCGCTCAATGTAAACCTTAATCATAAAGTTATCGCCACTCGAGCGAATTCTGCTGTGCATACTGCGAAAACACTTTTGCAAGAATCGAGCACCGAAACTCTCACGTATGAGAAACTACTCATAATTGGACTGCGGATGTTCATGCAAAATAAAAATTGTCTACATTAATTACAAGAAAGGGGAGTTGCATACAAATTGATTTCTTCTCTCGTTAATTTTAAGAGGTTGTAAATAATGTAAATAATAGTGTGAAAATTTGTATGTCAATTGCGAGACGCAGAAGCTACATTGGACAATTATTGGCTAAACTTTACTTCAGGCAACCAGAAATTTTTAACTTTTTTTCGTGTAATCCAGTAGATTTTGGCGAGAAAATTTCGAAAATCCGAGTTTTAATCCTAGGAGATCAGACGTTCAAAAGTCATGCGTGTGTAAAGATGTGCGATTTTCAGCGTTTTTGAGAGGTAAAGGCGCCGCCATATTGATATGTACTCAGATATTGTCCAATAAGCGGAGCCGCGAGAAGGTTGGTCGGGGTTAGGTTCGTGGAGGAAGGAGGACCGGCCGTTATGCCGGCTCGACTATGCTTGCAAATCTACGATATTGACATCACCGCGTGCTTGTGCTGCCTAGCAGCTCCGCTCGTTAGGCGACGCGCAACGCTGAGTAGATACCAACATGGCGGCGCCCTTACCTGTCAAAAACGCTTAAAATCGCTGAACTTTACAAAAGCATACATTTTTAACCAGTACATTCCTAACATTAAAACTTGGATTCTCGGCATTTTCTGGCCAAAATCTGCATGATTGCATAAAAAAAAGTTAAAAATTTCTGGTTTCCTCAGGTAAAGTTTCATCCAATTATTTGTTTTCTGAATAATTGTAAGCAAATGAAAATAATATAACAGCATTTTTTAATTCTTTAACTGTTTTCTCCAGTTCGCATTTAACGTACTTATTATTACCATAAATGCATAAAATCCGCAGTCTAGTTATATTGTGTTCGACTGATTAAAATGATCTAAAGAAGGAATAGATTTTCATCAATCTTCTGCTCCCCGCTACTGACTAGGAAGGTTTTTATTTTGTATGAAAATCAGTAGTTTAATATTTAACTTTCCAGCTTCGATTTCAGTAGAAATTAATGTATGATATATCAGATAAATTGTTTTTATTTGGTGGATCTTCTGGATCAAATGATCTCGAAGGTTCCGAATCCTCAAAAACGTCGAAGCGTTGCCATCTAAAAATGGATACAGTGAAATTCTTATGGCATTCTTATGGTGCAATAAAAATCGACGTACGGTGGGAATGTTATGGATACTTCGTCCGTACACGTTCCTTCGGCAAACATAGTGTAATAGCGTGTTCCTCGGATAGCCACTAACACAGCAGATTACAGGGAACCGTTTCACAACCAAAGGATAACGATTGCTTTTATCTATCTCCGACGCAGCGATCGTAACTCGAAATGGAATAAAAGTTTTATAACGAGCACCCGACAAGATTTTATAGATTCCTTAACGATATCTTGGGGATTCTTGAACGGTGCCGGGACCTTTAGACACAGGAAGAAGGAAACGTGCTGTTCATTCAGAGGACAAATGCTGCGCTCGTACAGCAAGAGACAATAGTGCTCCAGATTCAACCTCAGTTGGCTGAAATGTAATTATTCTTTTAACGAAGGACTCAAATCTCTTGTGAAAGAAGTTGAACAATGTTCTTGTAACATATTAAAAATGCCCGGGTCGGTTAAAATTATTCTTTCAACGAAAGGTGTACTTCGTTGATAAAAGACGATAATGGACGCTTCTTTAAAATATTACGGTAAAGTCTTGATCTAAGCCGAATGGAACCACACGATTTTAGTCAGTTCGATACCGGATAATCCGATATCGGTGTGAACCACTACTAATCCAATTACAAAACTTCTTAATTTTTCATTATTTTTTTATGGGACTTTCACTAACTTATTTATGACATTTTTCTGATTAAAATGACACTAGACACGACATAATTAGAACTGTATTTAGTGCTGTAATTGCCCTACACGATCTATGTCACAGCTCGGACCCGAGGATCGGGTTTAGATCAAGACTTTACTGTAGTAATGTGCAAGCTAGTTGACGTTATTCTTTTAAGATAGAATAATTTACAGATGTAACGAAGAAGATCCTAAAATAATGAGATATCAGTATCGAAAACCGTGAATACAAATTTGTTATATTACTTCCATTTTGCATATTATATCCACCGGCAATATCAGAGTCAAGTGTTTTATTTGTTCCCTCGAATGCGTACCTGTTCTTTTCGTGCTAACCTACTTTCCTCGATATTGTCTTCGCTTTGAAGAACCGCTGAAGCGGAAATCGTGTCGTGATCGGAAATATCTCTGATACTTCTTAAATGTGGTTATCGATAAATAGAAATCGTTTTACGTGATCTTGAACGCCGAGGAAACCGTCAGCTCATTATCACACAAGAAACTGAAACAATTGTGTCACTTATTTCCCATTATTCGCATAAACATTCTCACGAAATTTATTTTCTACCTAAGTGTATAACCTTTTTATAGAGCACCCTGATTCCTAGACAGCGAATTTTATATATTTTATGTTCATACAGTGGATCCAAGAAGTATTTCAACACTGAAAACCAGATTCT
Source organism: Halictus rubicundus (assembly GCF_050948215.1). Classification (NCBI taxonomy): domain Eukaryota; kingdom Metazoa; phylum Arthropoda; class Insecta; order Hymenoptera; family Halictidae; genus Halictus; species Halictus rubicundus. Next base: position 7,598,969 of record NC_135151.1, read on the forward strand.
CAAAAAATTGCCTATATTCAATTTCGTAAAAAAAAAAGGATTGTACGAAAATCCATTTCGGCTCATTTTGAAGCTAGAAACCCCTAATTTCTATTCAACTTTTTTTTTCGTGATGTATCGGGCGAGAAACCGAAGACGTTTTGCTCGAAAATGCTGTACATTCAAACGTCTTTGAAAACTTCGATAAATTTTTCTCGTGACTGGAACGATCACAGGTTTAAAGACTGGAGCTTCCTCTTTGCAACGACACCTTGAAAATGGATGTACGATCTTTTGTTGTCGTTTTATTGAGCCTTGAACGAGCAGCATAAGTTACACCACGAGGGCTTTACACGACCGAATTTGTTCCTCGCGTTTGTTCCATGAAACAGTAAAAAAGAAATTGCACATCAGTGTTTAAGGGGTCGTTGTAAAAAGGAGGCTTCGATTTTCAAATCTGTGGCAGTTTCATTTGCAAGAGAAATTTTTGAAAGTTTTTGAAGACGTTTAAAGTTGCGGTATTTTTGTGGAAGAGTGGATTTTCAATTTCCCACCTAGTGCATTATGTATAGAGTGGAGATAAAAGTCACGTGTACCTTCCGGCAAAGGTGCCAAGCATCACCCGAAGGCGACACACACACACACACACACACACACACACACACATACGAGTACGTGCCGTTAAACTTGCACTGGGGCTCGCACTTTCAAAATTTCCTTGAACTTCATTTGTCCCGTGGAATCGAACTTTTGCGGTCACCTTCTACCAGTGGTCTCTGTGCAAGTCACGAACTCGGAGAAAAGTTTAATCGAGCCAAGACAAGTTTTGATGGACTCAATCAAGTTTCATTACCTTCGCTTCATGCGGGGATAGTTTGCATAAAAAGAAGGAGTACGCTAACTAAGTCTGCCGTTTAGTTTTGCGTTAGGCGCGTCTGTACCGCTTAGACGAACTCGTTACAACGATTGTACCGCGTATGAATCGTGCCATAATCACTGGGACAGCTTCGGCGTATGGCAGGGAGCAGTAAAATTTCGTTAATAATTTTCATTGGAGTCTGAATTAAATATGAACATCGTTGAACTTTGTTAAATATTCTTCTGTATGTTACATAATTGTGAACATTTATTACAGATTTCTGGTCCGAGAACTTCGTATTCGAAAATGTGGACAAATTTTTAATCTGACTTTTAGGTTCCTTCAGGCATAAGAGAGCTCTTAATGGAAAGAACAAATACTTTTTCAAATGAGAAGACACTGATTCTGTGATAGAACTTTGTCGCCTTTATTTATTTTTTTATGAAACATTTAGGAACATATTCGTGACATTTTCCTGATTAAAATGATACCAAACAGGACCCTATTCGGATTACATTTACCTCTGTAAATCGCGATACACTGGAAACTCGATTATCCTAACTGATCAGAAGAGTATGGCTGTTCGAATATGTTGCGAACTATGTCATGTTTGGTGTCATTTTAATCAGGGGAATTCCACAAATATGTTCTATACAACGTGACAAATAAGTTGTATACAATCGAACAATTGAGTAATGAAAGAAACTTTAAATGAAAATAAAATTGTCTACCAAAACGTCGATTCATCCGGCAAATATGCTGCGAACTGTGTCGTGTTTGGTATCATTTTAATCAGAAAAATGCCTCAAACAACTGTTGCGCACAACTGAACAATTAATGGAAACAAACTTTATATTAAACTCCTTAAGTTCCATCTTCTCGTCTCAATCGTAGACGCGCAAGCTGATGATAAGAAACACACTGCTGTCACTATCGAATTTCCGCCAGCACGTATTATTCACAGGGAACGTGCCAGCTGAAATTCGTGCGAGCTTCGAAATGTAGAGATAGTTTCGACGAATTTCTCCGGGACGCGGAGACACCAAGATTATCCGTCGATGGGGATTAGTATGTCGCGGACGTGTCACCGGTGAATATAATTACGAAGCTGACGTGTTACCACGCACAACAAAACTCTGCACTCCGGCGGGCGGCTTGATAAGAAGGATCGATTCGTTGCGTGACTGAAAAACCGAATGTAGGATAAGAAAACTCTCGAGCAGAAGGGATAGTGATCGCAAGATACGGAGATAAGAGGATTTCACGAGCTGACGGAGTATGTTATCGCGGTGTTCGAAGGAGTTTGCTGGCCGGTGAAACTTCGAGGGACGATAAAGGTCGCGTCTTGCTCGAATAATATTAAATCGACCGACGTTCCATTATTTCATTATTCAACGCTTCCCCGATTTTCTGACAATCGCTGCGCCGCCACCTTGTTCGGAGACCAACCAAATTTCACGTCTATCGTTACAATATTAGACAATGTACAAAGGAAGTCGGATCTTAATATACCACCCGCCAGCAGTCGATTGATCGACGTTTCGAAAGAAATTACTATCTCTTATTGATTCACGATTAAAATTGTTGTCGTTAGGCTCTGGATCTTCATGGAGTTATGAAAAAAATTAGTAGATCAAATGAAAAATAGTAAAACATTTAGAGAATTTCAAAACACTGTTGAAGTGTTTTCACTTCATTATAATTATTAAGAAGGGAAATAAATGTTTGTGTAGCACCTGTATCTCGCAATTAACCCTCGAACTCCTGCGAGTTCTGCGAGTCATTTCTGACTCACGCCGATATTTCACTATAGTTTCCTTTCGATATAAGGCGATGGCTGGGGACCGGCTTTCGTCGCATTGCGGACGAAGAAGAAGAAGAGGCGATTTTGTTATTTCGAAATAAAAAGCGTCATCTTACATCGGTATAAAATTATACATACGGAGCATACGGAGGGTTAATGCAGTTTTATATTTCAGAAAAATCTGCAATCGAATAATCGTTTATACTAAAAACAATTTCCTCGGAGAATTAAATTGTGTGTCGAAATCCTAAATAATAGGAAAATGAACAATATGCACTGATCCTTCGGTTGGTATATAATTACATTACATATTCGTAACTTTAGGAACAGAAACTCTAAGACTGTCATCTTACATCGGCATTCATCCTCGAACGTCTTCAAACGTCTCCGAACGTCTTCGAGCATCCTTCAACCATCTTCTCAATCACATTTTATTCGCACGTATAAAAATCGATAAATTCCAGTTTCATCTTTCGATCACATTTCCAAAGTTTGAAGCCAGAAAAATCGCGTTGCCAAGAATTGATGCAATAATTTTTCTTCGCGGACACGAGCACTCAGCGCAGACATAAAATTGCTTCTCTCAGATCGAAATTCTCGAATCGCGTTGCGATGTTCAAGAGACGATTCAAGCGACATTCAATGCAAGTGCCGCCGACTCATTTTTCATTCTTGCAGTTCAGTCATCGTTGCTCAGGCTTTTCGTTGTTGTTTTATGAGACCCGCTTTCGAGACGATACAAACGTGGAATCGATTCGACATCGATCGTGAAATTACCGGAAATGATTCTGCCGTTCAGTCGTTCGTTCCGTATGCTCGAAATCGTATCGTTTTATTCGAACGAACCGATCGCGTTCCCGTTTCGCTGACACTTCAGGTAATGAAAACGGAAGTACAGCAACAGCGATCATTGTGAGAAGCATAGGAAAGAAGTACTTCTGTCGGAGTTTTTTGATATTTAAAAGTTTGCACGCTTGAAGCGTCCGACGGCAACTTTAATTATTTAAAATGGAGCGATCGAAGCTGGTGATCCGAGGATTAAGGATCTATTTAGTCTTTCAGGTTTGTTTTTATTTTTTGGGGGAGGGTGAAGCGAAACATTCGCTGGAATTTTTAATCTCATCGCCATTGACCTATAAAACAGGTTTCGAGCACAGTTATGCAAATGGCGAGATTAATTGGCCTCGATTACGGTCACGAATCAACTTTCAATCCTCGAGGAATACGCGTTTAATTAGTTTAAACATTTTAGTGCTAAATTTAAGGTCGGTACTAAACTTCACAACCATACGAGTTGCATTTTACTTGATTCTAACTCACAAAACAACCACGTACAGATTTACCAAATCGCTATTGATTTTCTTTTGAAAATGGTATGCTGTAGAAAACAATAATTTATGTAATAGTGAGGATAGCTGTACAAAAAATTTTCTGTATTATCTTGAAACGCGAACAAACATACACAAAATTTCCAAACCGTAGATCCATCTAAAAATTTATCTCACAAATTGTCCAAAATGGACAGCTCCAAATGGCATTGCCCTCTTAAGACAGCATAAATTGTACTTTCTTTCTTGCCAGATCAATTTTCGCTTCTAGGGTCGAATCTCATGTGAACCTATTATCGGTGACCAGTTCGCATTGACCAGTACCGTTTCGATGGCTGGGTAATCGACCGCGTAATTGAAAGCTAACATTCAGTTTCGAAGTGCCATTTTGGATGATGGACGAATCTTGTTTTCCACGCGCGGTTCGCGCGAAACTCGATTTTCGAAAACGTTTACAAGTCGAAGAGTAGAATCGAATTGAATTATAAGAACAATCATCTCCTGAACGAGGATGCTACAGAGGTTATTGCGAGCGATGGATAAAATCAATGAAACCGTGCGATACGCGTACCAATTCAGAGTTTCGTGTCGATTTTTAATATCATATCCTATGAATAATTTAACTCCGCACTAATTTACTGGGGTCTCTCATGACTAGGCAACAGATTTTCTGCAATTACGACAAAAATGAGTAGGTGTAATTGTGAAAACAGTAAAAACATTAGTAGAATTTAAAAATACTGTTATATTATAAGAAGGAAAATAAATTTCTATTTCACTCCGATTTGTTGCAATTCCGGTAGAAAATTTGTATTTCGCATAAAGATCCGCCGTCTTCATGACGTTGGAAAAATTTCCTGGACATTCATTTATTTTCTCTGCCTCGCTGTAAAATAATTCCAATTATAGACTCCGTAGATTCGCGATAAGGTAGAGTGACCACGTTACCGACAAAAATAGGCGAAAAATGGTTTTACGTGCCTCAACTTTTTGTCCTTATATGAGAATATTTTTCGCCTGGAAAGGGCTCACTCGAAAGAGGAAGATTTAATCTAGCACGCGCTGGTCATGAGCTAACGAGATTATGCAGATATTTAGTAATATAAGCGTTAGAATCAGGCCAAAAATTGACGATGTGCATACCGTGGAATCCAAGCATTTTTATGCCATTGGATGAGTTTTCTGGATGAAATCGAGAGTAACGCGCGCTAGAAAATATCTCCAGTTACAAATTGAGCTATATTTTGTCTTGATACTCTGCGAAGTAAAGCCAAAAACTTGCAGCACGTTTCTGGCGTCAGAATTCATAATATCGATAATACAGAGCAAAAAATGTGACAAGTTTAGTCACAGACTTAGGACCCGTCGGATCAAGATCAAGACGGATCTTAAGTCACGTGACTACCCTTGGTTCTTGAATTTTTTTCGGACCTGCAGTTGTCGAAGCCTCGAACTACAGTAATTGAAAGTATTTAGAAAAGAAAACTGTGCACGAAATTGTTGACAAGATCTCAGTGCAATGTCTCATAATCTGAGGAAATAGTGTGAAATTGCAAGAATAAAATACGTACTTTTTTAAATGTCAAACGGAGTTGCAGCGTACGCAAGCGGATCGAATCGCGATAAAACGAATTCCTAAGTGAAAGAGTGTTTGATAGCGGCAGGGACCAGCAGCAAATATTTGGCAGTAAAGATCACACGACCTTCGTTCCACGGTGCATCGTATGTTGCAGATTCGCGGGAAATGTGTAGGCAGAGCAGTGTTTCCTCGAATGCAATGGCGGGTACACCCACGCCCGCACACACCCACAAAACAAAGAATCCAAGGGGTGTCAGGGTCGCACTTGAGAAATAAAATTCCTCCGATGCCGAACATTGATACCTCGTATTCTGACAGATGATCAAATAAAGAACGACAGCAGCAACATACGTTCTGTGACATTCTCGAACAACAGAATCGCATGATGAGACATCCTCGTGATATTTCGTTTATGCTCGATGTTTTCCCCTGTCCATGCTTCTCGATTACCTCGGTTACATTTCTTTGAAATATTGTGAATTCTTCTATCATGTTTGCTTAAACTGTCACTCCAAAGTATAAATAAATGCAATTACAGACGTTCATATTTAGTCCACAATGTTTAACGCTAGAACTACCGAGCACGTCAAAATGGCGCATTTAAAATTTTTCTCCTACAGCTAGCGAAGTTGTAGAAATTTTTGGAATTTTTTAAAATCTAAATCAATTCAATCCTGTTATCAGTATAAAGGAGCAGTATACACCGGTCTCGTTTAGGACTCGGTAGTTCTAGTGTTAGTTCATAATGTTTATGAAAATACATACTATGATTTTCGTACGATTTAAAATGTGAACGCAATATGAGTACAAGTAATACTATTCACGTGACATTTATATAACACGAATGTAACGTGAAACCATACGAGTCATAATAGGAAGAGATGACATTCTTCCCACTATATTATCGCGTTTTAGTGGCCACTGAAGGGTTAATATCAAAAGGTCCATTAACGGTTGACCTTCCAGAGGATCGGATGATAACACCCTTTCTCTGTTCATCGTTTAATCAACGACAAAAGGAACGAGTATGGTCGTTGGACTCTCCCCATTCGTGCCTCTAACAGTTCGCACGTTTATGTTCGTTCGACGGCGGGGGGGGGGGGGGTTAGCTCTCGTTCCCGCTTTTTTTTTATGGTCACGCCCGTTGCCTCGGCAGAAAATGAAAATCAAGTATGAGCGATCGTCATAGCAACCGAATAGATTAATCCGCGACGAACGGCCAATCACGCAAATCAAGAGACGTTCGGATTTCAATGAGCTCTGGTGGATTCGCAAGGGATGAAGGGAACTGGTCTTATTTGCACGGGAAATTACGCGATGCCCGTCAAAATTTAATAGCAACGGATCGGCGCCTAGGAATTTCAACGCTATAGGCGAACGCTGCATTATTGTTGTTTGCCAACTAATAATTAGTTATTATTAAGGGGGCCGGCATGGTTTGAAATCCATATACGTATGCAAGGGTCAAAACCTTTTCAAACTACCGCTTCAATATTGCAATGAGCAGTTTAGAAGTGGTCAATTGTGTTTCCTAAAATTCTAATCTACGTCTGTATAGAGCCCAAATTGCGAATTTCTACCTCATCGTGGAGTAATTTGTAATATTCGGCAGAAAATTCGAATTCTGAAGCAAGTATGACGTCACAAGATGGCTGCCGCTGAGAGATTCTCTTAATTTCGAGAGATTTAGTGTTCGTATCGGAAAAAGGGCTCTATACAGACGTAGCAAAGACATGTACAAACACGGTGGTATGCATTTTTAATTGATCACTTACTTATTTAAGACGTAAAATGTCTAGAAAAAAAGGCACAGCGTAACATAGCGTGACAGTCAAGGCCAAGTGCCTGCCGGCCCCTTAATTATTATTGTTGTTTGCTAACTAATATTGTTTTTGTTTATTTTCTCATTTCTGTTCTCATATGATGCACATTTTGCAATACAATACAGAATGGGTTTCTGTATCTTCACAATAGCAGTCATTGAACGACAATCCCTCTCGATTACAACTTCCCAAAATTGATGAACAGATACTTCTCGATCATCTCCGATTAATAAGAATCGTAACGGAAAGGACAACAGCCCTGAGCATAATCGAACAACGAATCGCATTTAGCGCGGCCGCGTTTCGTGGAGGCCAGCTTTTAGCGACCATAAACTCCGGCGACCATAATTTGCCGAGAGAAAATAAGTGGAAGCGACCTAATCTAATCGAGGCTTCTTGCGTTTCTTTCCCCTTTCTAATGGATGGTTGCTTTTTTTCAGACACACCGGGGCAGAAGTTAACCAGCAGTGACAGTGACGGAATAGAAGAAGTCGAGAAGAAATGGTTTCCTCGGCGATCTTCGGGGCAGCTGCCGGCACCGGGTTGGCCTTGGTGGTCGCCGTCACTATCGTGGTGTACCGATACTATTCCGTGAAACGCAAGGGATCCTATTGGAGCAACCTCGACCGTTGGCCTGATCCACCCACCACCAGAAGACCGGAAACTAGGCAGGAGCATTCGTTCCAGCAGTCGCAGGATGCTACGTCCTCCCACATGCTGAACTGCTGGAAGAACCAGCAGAAAAATTACTACACGGTGCAGTCCGGGGTAAGCGAATGTAACCGGTCCCATTAACCCTGGAGAAACTGAGGGAATAGCTCTGGATCACAAAAATATTAGCACATTGCACTGCGAACATCTTTTCTATTTTTGTTACCAAGAATTTCCTAACAGTTTCCTATCAGTTTACTTGAGACTGTGGATTTTATGCATTCACGAGGAAAATTAGAAGGTGAAGTACAAAATAGAAGGAACATTACATGAATTTAGTGATACTGGTAAGGTATTTACAACCTATTAAAGTTATTAAGAGAAGGATTCAATTTTTACGTACATCCCCTTTCTTGTAGTTGATGCAGACAATTTTTATTTTGCATAAAGATCCGCAGTCTAATGATTATATTGTAAACAGCTAAATGCGTGTATATTGCTTGTCTAAGTAAGAAAGATATTGTTATTGAAAATGATAGTGTATATTTAAACTGGCATTTTAAATATGTCGAGTCTCATCTCCGAGACTTAGTTTTTCCAGGGTTAATTATTTCATTTTTGTGTGTCTATATGTTTTGTATAGATTTCTCAATATTTTGGTGTTAGAGTTTCATTTACAGAAAGAATATATATATAGATAGGAAGGATTTTTAACGATCCTAAGCTTTCCGTGATAAGTAAGCATGCATCGCGCTTGGAATAAAAGAATAGCCATCAATTAGCGAGCTTCTCGCTATCAAAGAACCGCTGACAACATACACGTTGAACATTCTGAACCGACAGGTAATTATCCGGCTATTTGTATTAGGGTTAATAGCGTCCAGCGGTTTGTTTTACCCAGTTAATTACCCCGGTTCTTTACTTGGAACACACACGACATCATGTGCATTACATTCCACGTGCGAGAGGTAACTCGCACTCGTTGATCTAATATTTTGAAAAATTTCTCTGGAATATATTTGCAATTTATTACCGTTCGAATTCTCGAAATTATCCGCTTTATAATTTGTGTAATCAATATGTAATTGAATAATTGCAATATGTTAACGCTGGAAATTCCGAGCACTAAACGCGACTAATATACATACAGCTTCAATAGACTAGTCGTATTAATGTAAATTATGAGAAGAACGTTTTCATGTGGAAATCCACCAAGGAAAAGAATCTTTGATAATAGTTTTTACATCGATCAAAGCTGAGTATGCGTGCTACAAATATATCAGGTATCCATATTGTTAGCTACTTAATCTAGTCAATCTAATTGCGAGCGAACGCTTTGTGTACGACAACCAGAAAACAAATATCAGGACTCAATCCATCATCGTATCACACGATTGAAAGGTTTCGGCATTGAACCACTGAAATGATTTTACCTGATTGTTTAACTTTTGGAACGTTGTTGAACTTTATTGTCTCCGTGCAGTATGGTACACGACTGAATGCTTTACGTTTGTTTGCAAAACCTAGATTAATAACGAAAAATTCGATCCAGAGATGGTAATGGTACACAAGAGATACAATAAAACTGGCAAGTGAAACATGTCAATGATTATACCGACAGTAGAATGTCGGTAACTAGCCAGACACAGTTGAACCTATGGTTGGACAGAGCTCATCGATTTTATGGATCAATGAATTTTTGTTTGACGATAACTGCTCTCCTGAGTAAATGATAAAAAAGGAAGCATTATTTGTTGAAGCCCTACTATTACACTTGCTAGTAATTTTTAATTATTTGTTTATATTGATAGATGTACAAGCATAGACGTCTGCAGTTTTTCGAGTAATTTTTCGAATGCATTCCCGTAGGAATTTTCGACCGTTTTTTTTATACTTTTATATTTTATTTGTATTAAAAGCATAGCCACAGATAAAACTTGCAACTTTCTCCATAAGGCATCGTGCAAGTAGCGGCAAGAATTAACTACTCCGTAAAATCTGAAAATAGGGCTATTCCACGTAGTGGCGAAATGGTCAAGCTGTTAGCCAAACGTTACCGACTGTCGATTATTCGTAGACGTAGATTTCTGTATTATCAAGATTACGTATCAGTGAAACTTGTTTGATTATACTCGAATTTGACCTCATTTTCATCAGGAAAATCCCCTCCAATCGCTCGTCACAATTTTATGAGGATATATTGAAAAATCTAAAAGTTTAAACTTCCATTCGTGCACGATTCTCCATCCGCTTACATTGTATGTCGTCTGTCGCCGCTGGGTCTTTGAAGCTCGGCGCTCGGCAAAAGTTATTCGAAGATTTATTCGAAGCCTTCGAATAAAAGATACAGATAAAAGATGAAAAAATTATTCGAAGTTCGAATAAATCCTCTTCGAATAAAAAAAATTATCTTTTTTCGTCGGATAAATTCTCGTCGAATAAAATTATTTATTCGATACTCGTCGAATAAAGATACTTTTTTTATTCGAACCTTCGAATAAGGAAATAAACATTTTTTTATCTTTTATTCGTTATTCGAAATTTTTATTTAGATAAATATTTTGCCCAACTCTGGTCGGAGAATGTGTAACATTTGATAATCGATATGGGTCCGTGATGAATCACCTTCTCACCGACGAGAATTTCCTTAGTGGGCTTCTGCACCGACGAAATACCATCGTTGGCTTTCTGTTTCTTACTCCAGCCAAAATCTATCCTAGAGGGCAGTAGAAAACACTGTATTTTTCGAGCGACACATTCTCCCGTAAGGCTGGCAGTTTTATATATATCTTGTCGGAGACGGGGGCTGGCAGTCTTTATATATATCTCGTCGGTGTAATTGGTCTACTCCTGTACCTCGTCTGTGGTTCAATGAGCGACATTTGCTGTTGACTGTCGGTAATGCAAATGGCATCGAAGTTCCTCTACTTACCACAGGTGGCGCAACCAGTTTCTTTGACTCTGTCGGTAAATTTGTCTAACAGTTTGAGCGTTTTGCCACTACGTGGAATGGCGCTATTTTCAGATTTTACGAAACAAATAATTCTTACCGCTTTTGCATCGAATCTTATGGGAAAAGCAGAACGAATCATTTGCACAACTTATACAGGGTGATAAAGAGAAGGTCCGATACTTACAGGCTTCATAGTACTCACAGTGAGGAGTAAAAAATGTCTAATCAACATAGATCCTTTCCCTGTGAAATCAATTTTCATTATTTATTACTGCTCCATATCATAACTGGTTCTCTTTGCAACACATCGAATGTTCACTTCGTAGACGTGACTGTAGATTTGTACTACGCCTCATGTTGGCAACCTCGTCTTTACAACCTTGAACTAATACTTCGTACTTACCTATGTGGAAAGCGAAATTATTTGATCACAATATGAAACGCTAATAAATAATAAATGTTGATTTTACAGGGACAGGATTGCTCTTACGATCTATGTTAATTACACATTCTTTACTCCTCTTGGTGGGTACTACATGTAAGGCCTATAATTATCCGGCCTTTTTGTTACCACCCTGTATATTATTTATTTATAAGTTTCAAGACAGCTAAATATATAGAATAACTTAAAAATACTGAAATACATTTTTAGAACAATTCACACTCACAGTTTACACTCGAGAGTTTTCAAAATGTTCCCTTCCTTTTGGAGCATTTTTACACATTGTAAATCAATTTTAATTACAACGGTTATTACTTTTAATATGCACAAGCCTTGTAAGCTTCTTAGCTAAGCTTGTAAGCTTTCTTCTAAGAAACTTGTCTAGACACATTAAATAAACGTGTAAAGAAGAGTACTCCTTCTAAAAAGAGTTATTATATTTTTTAATATTATTTTCTACGTTGCTGACCTGCGTACTATTTTTAAACTATCGAAACGTCAAATAGACTTTCGTCGAAAAATCAATTTTGCAACGAAACAACGAACGAAACAAGCCTACGTATTGACAGTACCGAAATCGAACAAAGAAATTGATTTTCCAAAACAATTACCTGTACACGCAGCAACGCTTTTTGGCGATTGAGCTTTTTTCAACATTTGCGCAGCCAAAGTACATTTAATACGCAGATATTACACTCGAAAAATCGATGAAAAATTTCTTCGTTACCACGTTTTTGAAATATCAGCCAAATTAAATGAAGATATCGTTATGTACAACTGAATAAATTATGAAATTCATGCGAAAGTTCGTAGCGTTCGAAACAACAAATTTTGCAATTTTCTGGTGATAGAATGTGCAGAAAGAGCGCGCGAAAGATTTATGAAAATATTGGGACGATCCTTCAATTATTCTCCACGATCCGTGAAAGGGAAGCGTAAAAATTGTGACCGCTATCAGGATACCAAAAATGTATCACTATAAAAACGGGTTTACGATCCAAATCGTGTCCTACTAAAAAAGGTACGCCCGATAAAGTTCCATCTACATGTATTTACATACGAAAACGCTGTCTCTATGCGCGATTTTTTATTAAAGCTCGAAAGTGTCGCCACTTACGCGGCTGGCATACAAAAGTGCGTCTTCGAAGTACCTAAGAAAGTGAAATAGTTTCCTGTAACTCTGGTATTCACTGGACACTGTAATAAAAGTGTCAGAAGAAACGTAATCGAACCTTGCGATAATTTTAATCGAAAATTTCTTATTAAAATGATTAAGTCCTACGGTGTTAATTGAGAATTTTTGAAAACTGTCAAAGTGGTAGTTTTCAAAGCAACTTGTGCAATACCATGATAAACAACTGTCTGCGATTATATGTAGTAGCGTTCACAAACAGGTTATTCTAATATTCAATTATCGAAAATCGAAACTGAAAGTTGGACAACATTCGATATTCCCAACGAAGCGTTCTACTGTGCGAACTCATTAAAACTCACTAAAGATTCAACAATTCACGAAATTCCATAAATTAACCGCTCAACTGAACTTCTATCTTCTTCTTCAATGATTGGCCGACATTTCTCCATTTTCTTCAACAATTCCGCGATATTTAAAAGCCTTCGGTATAGCATATTCCATTGTTCTTCCGCAACGAACGTTCCCGAACGAAAGAAACAAGTTACAAATTTGTCCGTCGCCGGCAGTGTTCCGAGAAATAACGTTTCTGGCCGCTGGTGATAAACGGATGGGAAAAAACGGGAAAACAAGAGAAAAAACCGAAAAACGGCAAGAAAATATCTCTGCGTATCTCTCGGTTTGCACGGTGCTCTCTCGACGTACCAGCTGTTCGGGATTTTCGTTTGTGTATACGCGGCGTGCGTTTCTCTGCGCGATATCTATCGGACGTTGCGGAGCGCTGTATCGATCCAAATTCCAGATTTTATATTCCCGGTTGGGATATGAAGCTTCTCTAACTGCGCACGGTACAGCCGTAACCGATAACGGAGATAACGAATTTCGTTGAAATCGTGTATCGAAACGCGAGCTTCGAGACGCAAGCACAACCCTAAAATACGTTTGGGGCCAGCGTCACATAATATTATCTACGACGATCACGATATGCATGATTCTCACTTTCAATAAAATATTTTAACTACGAACCTACACTTATACAGGGTGTGGCCTGGGCACGGGAGGGTACGAACCGGGCAGATTCTACGTGTAACAATGATTCTTCATGCAAAAGTAAGTCGAAGAAAATGAGTAACATGTTTTCGTTTCGACGCCTCGTTTCTGAGAAAATCGAGTTCAAAGATCCGTAAACAGTTCGCGTGCTTCAGTGCATGTAGAAAGTATTGCAGAATTGGTTGGTCATGATCAGACGCGTCGTCAAACTATACAATGTTATTCCTTCTTTTTCGTCCGGTCACACCTTGTATGAATTAAAAAATATTTTACATTTTGCGTGTCAGACGACCAGTACCGTGAAAATCATATATGTTCGTCGACGATAAACTTTCCCTTCAAAATGTTGCTGTAGCATCGAAGAAACTGATTATTATCGTTCAAAACAATTTGAGTACACTCTCCAAGTGTTGGTTAATATGTGTGCAAAGTTTGAATTTATAGTACCCGTTGCCTCTCTCTTAAAAAATTCTCAAAACTGAGCTTACAAACTGGAGCGATCTCTCGGGGATTTCGTTTGCTAATTCACGTTCCTCCGGTGTTTTAATATCATTATAAACAACCAAAAACCTATTAAAATGTACTTTCGTCGAACCATCGAGCGTAGGAGACTTACATAAGAGCTAAACATGCCATCGTCGTCGCAAGTGACCGCGGTCTAGAAAATCGGTCTTCCCTCGAAAGTAATGCAATTTCTCGGACTTACGTAAAGGTGCAGCTCCGGTAGGATGCAACGGTGATCCGGGGTGCATAACGCGCCTGCAACTCGGTCATCTATCAAAAAAACCGTCGATCGTGGAAGACGCTCGTTATTGATATTGAACGAGCCACCCCGCTAGGGAGCGTGGGGGGTTGGGGGGAGGGGGGTTGCATTATTTACCGGCACGCGGGAAACAAGTTTCTTCGGTCGAATCGATAAGCGAGAGGATCTGGGGCTGTTGGGGGTGACCGGTTAGATAAGGGGTGGTTCGGGGAACTGGTTTTCCAAGCGATCGATTCCACCGGGGTGGAAATGTAGATCGCGGGAGTTTCTCTCGTTTAAAATTCTATCCGGCGGCGAGTTGAACGCAACACGGTGATCTATAATGCAAAACCGTTCGCGAACGAGCCGTCGCGTCGTAGGCTCGTAACATTGTACTCGCGGCTCGAACGATCCCCGACAAAGAACGAGAACTATCGCCGAATTCGATCGATACGAGAGTTTCGCGATTCTCTTCGTTTATTGAAGGAACGAACCCCTTTGTCGGAACCGATTCAACGCTTCCATTCTGCTCCACGGGCATTTTAAAACGCCGCCGCTGAGACGATCTCACGCGTTTCCGGGTTGGAAGCGACTATAGTCGACGTGTACCGTCTATAGTCACAGGCATAACTACTGCACTCGTTGGCAACTGTGACCGAGTTTGCCTAAGAAATTCGATTATCGTACCGTATACATTTGCTTATGACTTGTCATTAGCCCTCCATCTGCTATTCCGGAGTCATTCGTGACCCGTCGCTGTAGTGGTGGGGATAAGCTCCAGCGGCTGTCAATATGTACAACTTTATTCTTATATAAGACGACGCTTATTATTCCGAAATAAGAAAATCGCTACACCATCTTCTTCTTCTTCTTCATCCGTAATACGAGGAAAGCCGGTACCGAGCCGTCGCCGTTTATCGAAAGAAAACTGTAGTGAAATATCGGCGTGGGTCAGAAATGACTCCGGCATAGGCCTAGAACTCGCGGGAGTCCGAGCGTTAAACTGTGAATCTTTAATCAGATTCCAATTTACCGTAGATCAGTTTGAAAAAATCAAAAAATATTTCTTTCTTACTGTCAGTTTGTGATAATAATTTTTCTTGTATTTCACAAGTGTGAAGGTTCTGTAGATGCATAAAGTTGAACACTGTACAGGTCGGATGTAATAAAAATTCAATAATTCGTGTTCATAATGCAGGAAAGCAACAGATGCTCCATCAGCAACAAAGTGAAAATTCGAGTAACAATGGAGGGGTTAAACTTCTCCATCGAGTTACACACTTACGTAATTTATGTTTCAGAACCCTATAACTTCATCCGTTTTACGGATTTTGAACACATGATTTTAGCAACATGTTTTAAAAACATTCTTTAATATTATTGTAATGTTACATGTTTGCTATTGCATAATCAGTCAAACTATAACGATGCTCAGAGAAAAGTATTTGTGATAGTAATGGCACAAAGAAAAACATGCCGTGACGCTGTTGGAACAGTCGCATAATTTACAACTCGTTTAGAATCGAGCTGTACACTCAGGCGTGACACACGGTAAATTGGCGTAAAATATTCATGCAGTTAACTCGGGAGCTTTGATTGATTACACAGTAGACACCGCAAGTTGAAGAAAGGGTCTAGTTACCCTCCGAGCGGGAAATAGTAATAAATAATCGACCAAGGCTGCTTTAATGCGATTCCGCTGATCAATTGGATGCAAATCTGGGTAACACAATATTAATTGGGAATTTCCAGAAATTCCCTAATGATAATAACTAGATTGCGGATATTGCGCATTTATGACTGGAATGAGTATGTAGGTGAAATTTCAAACCGTCGAAAGATTAAAAGAATTACCGATCACCATATATTACACCCAATTCATTCAGCAATTATTCAATCACAAAATAAACATATAAATTATCATTTGTGGTAGGAATGATCAAAATGCAATTTGTGTGCATGTGTGACACAGAAATGAAGAATTTGGGAATATCAATGTTTTGTAAATATTAAAATTATTAGAGGAAGAAGGACACTTTTATTTGGCTCCAGTACCCTGTTATTTATGTATAACATTTCTATTTTGAGATTTGTCTAATGGCTTTTATTCAAATCTATGATTGTGAAGCTATGAATCTAAACGAGTCGGCAGATTGAAATTCTTATTGCTAAAAGCTTGCACTGTATAATTTCCTGCATCGAAACAGCTACGAACACCAATTACCGTCGAAATAAAACGCCGCATCAACGAAGAGGTTTCAAGGATCGATTTCGTTTTAATCAACGCACCATCCTCCCGTTTCTCGCTGTCCACTGTAACGTTCTGGCAAAGTTTAACAACACTCGATTAATTTCCACGAACTACGGAACAACGCGAGATAAGTTCCCAGTATTCCACTATTATTTAATTAGAGACTCCGAGGGGAACGCAAATGTAATGGCTGCAACGAAGACCTTTTAAAACGCCTAATTAACGATCCGCAAGAAAACGTAGTCCCTAACAATTTTTTTTTTTTACAGAAAAAGAGGCCTTTTTACAAACGAGTGAACCTTTTTAAAATGCATACAGTGCGCATATTTTCAAAAATGCATGCTATCGCAAATCTGGATCAACCGGAGTCAAATATTGATGAAGATTCTGTTGGTACATTATTTTACCTAGTAGATGACCGAAGGGATTTTTTAAAAAATTGATTTCTCACAAAATGGCGGTGGTTTGATGTGAAAATATAGTGCATATTGCAGTGAACATATAGTGCAGGGTATTTAGGGAAACAGATTTTGATGCAAAGGCAGTCGCTCGGATATTTCTAAAGATTTTGTAATAAAAAAATTATTAAAGGTTGTAGAGTATATGGGCTTGTAAACAGTGTGCACGTGAAAGAAGGAAGTTGATTGGTTTTTTCAGAAAAAATTTCTAAAGGCCACCTTGTCTGTAAATAGTTAACTAAGCGTGACAACTTCTGGGGGGGGGAAGCTGTTCCCCGAGCATTCTGAAAGGTTTTGCAATAAAAACAAATTACAGAAGATTGTAGAATACATGTACGTTTGGATCAAATGCTTGTTAAGGAAGAAGGTCTGTTACATTTTTCAGAAAAAATTGCTAAAGGCCACGTTATCGCTAAATAGTCAACGTGATCCTTTAATTCCGAGTTTTTCCAGTGGAATAATCCAGCGAAGGTCAGCCAGTGGATCTGCTAGGTTAGGAAAGACGGCGGGTGGTAAGCTTGGCCGCAAAATAAGCAAGAAGTCCGTAGAAATTTGCCAGTCGGAATTTAATAAATTTATCCTCGTCGCGGCGGAACGGCGGAACGAGTTGAAAACACGACCTTGCCGCATACTTTATCGCGAGTTAATGACGGATGATGGCGGCCGTCTTGACGTCGTCGAGCCTCACCGAGAAATGAAATTTCCCTTGACGCAAGGTTACCAGAAGAAGATCAAGCGAACGGGACAAACTTTTACTTGCCAGCCCTCGGGATCGTTCAGCATGCTTCGCCGTTCTTAATTCTGAAAGGGATTCTCGCTCTATTGCCACTCGTTCGCTAAAGTGCTCCATGGGAAACACGTGCATATAGAAAACGCGGGACACGCGTAGCCACTTGCACAAACTGTGTGCAACTTTTCCACTCGTTGCGTCGAACTGCATCGATGCGACCATACTTTGTTCTTCTTCGATCGCATGTGAACCTGGAAGATCGGCAGAAATCGTGTTCCTGTAGGAAACGAAGCCGAAAGTATTTGTTTTTTATTTTGGATTTTTACTTCAGTGCCTATAACAATTTTCCAGTACCTTATATTTTTGTGCAGACTTTCTCGACCACATTTCCTCCCATGATAAAGTAAAACAAGAGGGGAATTACTTTTATTCATAAAAGATTTCCTCGGAAAACCTACAAGCAAATATTCTTAATTTCTACTGCATACGAGAGAAAATACGAGAGAAACTCCCATAGTTCACTGAAAGTATTACTAATTTTTATTAACATGTTCTTATTAACTTCATATAAGTTTTTATTAACTTTACATTTTGTAAATTGTCCCATCTTCATCTTTACTTTTAAGATAACTAAAATCTAAAATTTCTTATGGTAATAAGTAATATAACTAAAGTCTAAATTTCTTATGAAAATGTATCAAGGTTTGCATAAGTATCGCCGGTGCAGTTGCAACTATTAAAACCATTACACCGAAATGAACGCTGGTAGCTAACATGTGAATATTTACGTTATTTGATACGTATGATTTAAGCTCTTCAGGTTGTTAGGGATGTTAGGGAATTCCTGATTTATCTTATTGTAAACTCGGAAGGCGGGTCACAATTGACCTTGCAATCGGACTGTTAATGGACTGCTGCCCGGAGGTAATCTGCGTTACAAGTTCACACCGAGTCGTTGTGAACGGGCCACGTTTCGCATTTACATTCCTACTTAAGCAGATTACACGGAACGATAAACATTCGCACAAACGGCCCCGCTCCCTCGACAGCCGAGTCTGCTGGGACAGGAAAGTCGACGATATCTCCTCGGAAATTCAGACGAGAATTAAGCGAAATCCTGCTCAGAAGATGTGCACCAGTATCCGTACCAACCTACGAACTTGCAAAATTTGATCGCGTAACTTCTGGTTATACCTTGCAGCTTGACACTGGTTTTTCTAATAGGGTGCATAGGGTAAGGCCCATTGGTACCCAATTACTGTGGGGATACCAATTACTGTGCCTATATTAATTATACTTACTTTTAAAGCACAGTGAATATTAAAAAAGACACATATAACATATACAGGGTGTCTCACGTAACACTTTTCACGATTACTCAAGTACTTGCGATAATCTGATAAACAAATATTTTCAACAAAAGCTGATTAATTTTCGATTGGCTATACATTGCAATAAAAAAAATTCGAAAATTTTTTTTTAGTATTGTCAAGGACACCTTCGTTTTTTTAAATGGCACTTTGTATTTTTGACTTAACAGTATTATAGCCCGTATCAAGACGAATTCAACGACCTAGTACATATACAATCACCTTCGGATGACCTTGAAGGCAAAGAAATGATAATTTCAACAAGAAATGACAGTCTGATTTTAACTGATTTTAATGAAAAAATTTAATATCTCTTTTTTAATATTCATTATTCTAATATTTTGAACTAGTGAAAGAATTATACCACAAAATTTCTTTGTATGTTATAAAAATATGGTTAAAAATTTGGATAAGCACATTTTAGTTATTCTTATAAAGTAAAATAGTCACTCTTTGTGGTCCGTAAGCCTAGTTTTGTAGTGGGTAAGGTATGCTGTATAGTAAAACGAGAATTTTCGATTCTTGACGATTTTGGAAAACTACTGGTGCATAATCTGTTTACTGGTGGCGGACAAGAGGACCCGATTCGCCCATTTCCGGTTCCGGGATCTCCCTTTCTCGGCCGGGACGGAAATTCAAGCAGATTGCGGCGATCATCTCCGAACACTTTTCAAGATCTCTCGATCCCCGAGTGCATCAGCGTCTCGGCATTTATTTACATCGACCGAAACGGGTCCTCGACCGCAGGTCTCGGTGGATTTCTGTCCTTCGAGTTTCTGGGACGCGTCGAGGATATCGCTTCTTTTCATACTCGAGCGAGAAGGATTCGAAAAATGACACTGAGAAAAATTCAGGCTTACGCTTCGAAAATGTTGCTCGATGAATTGAAGATTTCTATGACACGCTTCGCGACCTTTGGAGGTGTACAATTATGAACTTGAAAGGTCGGTGCTGGGCTCATTCGGTAGATGATCCCTTTGGTATTTGATCGGAGACAAGACAGTTGTACGGGTGTGTAAGACAGGTAATGAAATCGAAGAAATGGAGAAACGTAGGAATCTGAGAGTGGGTGGAAGAAGTGTTTGAGTAGTGTTCAAGCTCACTGTGAATTGGTGACAACGTTGACACTATGGAAATTCAGTTAAGAATTATTTTTGATAAATTAATCGACGAGAATTTAATTTCTATTGAGGGGTCGAGAATTGCTTTTTAGTTAGGGTTTGTAACAGATTGAAAAGAATTCAGTTGATCGAAGTTGAGCCTTGAAAGTGGATACCTAAAATTTGGCAAATTCTGAAGATTTACAAATTTTTACAAAAATACCAATTTTTCCCAAGGCAGAATTCCTGATTCCATTTTATACACGTTTGCGCCATAAAATGGCCAACAAGTCTTCTCGGTCTTTTAAAAAATTCTTGAGGAATAAAAGCTTAAGTACACAGTGTAAATTTTTCCGTGTAAAAGTAATTTACTCTTTATAAAATTTACGAGATTGAAGAAGCCAAGTAGAGGGAATGATTACAGCATTAAAAAGTAGCATTCGGTCAAGGAAATTGCTCGAAAAGAATTGCATTAATTAGTCTTTCATGGGTTATACGTCGTAATTATAGCAAATATACCGCAGACTAAGGAATCAAAAAATAATAGAACTACATTATTCTTTCCGTATACCGGAGTACAATTTTCTTAAGTTACGTTTTACGTCGCCCTTATATTGCACAAGGTTCTCTCGTAGATTACTTTATCCTTAACCTTAAACTACTCCTTTCTTTCCTCATTATCTTTCACCCGTTCCCTTGTATTTCCGTATTTTTCTTTACGTATTAATGCGAAACCATTTATCTTCTGCTTCTCCCCCTCTCTGCTCCGCTTTGCAGTCAACCATTCTCTTTCATTCCCAATCATAAACATCGATTTTCCCTAAGTTAAACATTATCGCAAAATCCACAAAATTTTATTGACATTCTGCACCTCGTCAATTATTATGCTTCTACTGAAAGATTCTGCAACCTTTTAGTTTCTTTCCAAAACTTACACAGAAAAAACTCTTCCTAAACCTAAAAATTCTGCACCGGTGGCAATATCACAAAATTGCTCTCAGAAATTCTTCTCAAACCATTGTTCTCTCATCAACAAATTCCACTCGTCAATCACAAAAATAAAGAAGAAAAAGAAGAAGAAAGACAAATCAAAGAATCCGATAAATAAACAAAAAACGAAAAATGGGGTTGAAACTAGCTTGATCATTCTCCTTACGACTCGAAGCAAACCCTCCTCAAGAACTACTCTCTCTCATTCGAATAACAACTTTCACAAACAAGAGGAACACGTATGAATATCCTCCTGAAAACCATCAGCAGCCTCACAAAGACTGTAAAACAACCCGTGAAACAAAAAAAAAAAAAGCCAGAGGATCCAACAAGTGGAAGACAGCAAGCAAGCAAGCAAGAAATAAATAAATAAAGAAGAAAAAGTGGCTGGTTGAAACTAGCTCGCGAAGAAAAAGGACGATCGAGGAATAAATACGAAGGTCGAGAAAGTATGGACCGGCCTCGATCCAAAAACCTCCAAAAAAAGGTACTCTATCCTCTCACGAATCTCCGAACCAATATCCACCTGAAAACCATCGTCGGCCGCACAAAGAGCAGCGCCTACAACCGAAGAAAAAGCCAGAGGGTCCAACGAAAGATAGAAAGCAAGCAAGCAAGAAATAAACGAAGAAAAGAAAGCGGGTGGTCGAAACTAGCTCGCGAAGAAGAAGGACGATCGAGGAATAAATGGGGAAGGTCGAGAAGGTGCGAGAAGTGTAGCGATAGGGTGGAGGGGAAGGGGTGGCTTGGGCAGGATTCCAGGAGCGTATCGAAGGGGAGAGTAACCTGTTGCGGCGCACGCATTCTGCTCTGCTGTCCTTGTTCGATTCACCAGTCGCCGCAGGTACACGCGAGAACGCGCACATCGAGCGTCGGCAAACACACGTCCGCCAGCATTCGTCGTTCCCTGTCTTCCTCGGATTATACGTGCCGAGCCTCAGTCTCTCTCGGTCGCTCTCTTTTCTGGTTCACCCTACCAACGAACCAACCACCACCCTCAACCCGGCCGCGATCCACGAATCGGCGTTTACTGGTGGGCACACGAAACCCGACGTAGACACCGTGAACACGGCTCGAGAGTAGTTTAGTCGCAGCCAGGCTACTGAAAGAGAGTGAGCTGAACCCCATTCGTCGGGAAACACGAGCAGAAACACGGACATGCTGATGTCCGCTCGATAGAGGATCGAGTGACCGCCTCCTGTTGATCCTGGTACCCACCTGGTTCGCGCACCGGCCGGGCCTCTCCCTCGGTAAACCATAATTTGTCATCTTGATTAGACGCGAGACGAGTTTCCAGAATCCGTGGATTAGTAGTATCGGCTCGACGGTGGTCAGACGGGACGGCTCGACGTCGCGCGTGCGAGGTGTGAGCACTGGTCCAGCCTTCGGATTTATTCGCAGTCAGATTTCAGAACGTAGAACCGTGGAATACGAGTGTGAGGGTGTGTTATGGTTTGTGGGTCGTTGAGATGGTTTGTGGTTTTGTTGTGTCTTCCTGGGTTTTGTTCATTTCGTTTCTGTAGCCTTCGTAATACGTTTCATGTCTTAGATTTGTTTGGAATTGAATTTGACCTCGTTTGAGAGCGTGGGAAATGATTGTGGGGGTTTATAAAGATTTGTGGGTGGCTGAGAGGCTGTGTGGTTTTGTTGTGTCTTCTTGTGTCTTGTCGATTTTGTTTCTCTAGGTTTCTCGCTACGTTTGAGGTTTTGGATTTGTTACGAATTTAATTTGACCCCGTTTGCGGGCATGTGAAATTATTGTGGGAGTTTACAAAGGTTTGTGGATCGCTGAGAGGCTGTGTGATTTTGTTGTGTCTTCTTGTGTTTTGTTAATTTTGTTTCTGTAAATCTTTTAACAACGTTTGAGATGTTGGGTTTGTCGGGGGTCAGATTTGACACCATTTGAGTGCGTGGAAAATGATTTTGGGGGTGTATGATGATTTGTAGATCAGTAAAGAATACCGTATTTTTTTGTGTATTCTTGTCCTTTGTTAATTCTGTTTCTGTAGGTTTCTTAACAGCGTTTTGAGATGCTGGTTTGTTTGGAGTTTGATTTGACCCCATTCGAGAGCGTGGAAGACGTTTGTGAAGGTGTGTGTTATGGTTTGTGGGTCGAAATATTGTTCTGTAATTTTTTTAATATTATCTCTGTTGCTTTTTGAATTATTATGATTAGTGATTAACGGGGTTTAGTACGGTTTTTGACTGTAGCACCGTGCTTGAGGGAATAATTGATGGCGGATCTCGAGTGAAAAATGATTCGTGAGAGCGGATGTTATTAATAATGAATTCGATCCACTTCGGAAATTTACTTTGTGTGTCGTGATGGAGAGAATCGATGGAGATCGTGATAAATGGATGTAGTAACGTTCATGCTAGAATTAATTCACCGTTTCTTCGTGCACTCTCATAAGCGTTGTAAGAGTGCTTTCAATAACAACAATGTCCAGTTATTATGAGTTCCGATATCGATCCATCTATTGTAAGTTGACTTCGAGAGAAAAGTTTGTTATACTTGATATTGAAACGCGAACGAACTTTTTTTTTAGAAAATATTGTCGGTATTCTCTTGCCTCGTGGTTCGCAAATGTGTTTACATGAAATTGTTTTCGGAGTAACGCCGTGCGCACGTTGATAGAGTATAACAAAAAATCATGCGTGCCCGGGAAACGCGTAACACCCACGCCAGGGAAGAATTTGCCATCAGTGCGAAGTCACAGGTGGAAATTGCGTATGATCGAACCAGCTTTCAGAGATAATTCTGCCGGTGACTTGATTCGCAAAAAATTGCTCATATCACGCCCTGTTAGGAAGCAGTGCTGGGCAAAATAGCATTTGAAATAGAAAATAATAATTTTTAAAGCATACCTATAATCATGCAAATAAATTATTTTATTTATAAGAAAACGTTTTTGATATATTATTTAAAAATAGTATTTTATTTGGAAAATATTGAAAATAGTGAGACTTATTTTGTAGGACTGTGTAAAATAGTATTTCGAATAGTTGATAGTAATTTATACTTTTTTGATATTTTGTTGCGTGTAATGTTGTTACGACATTGCCGTCTGTTTATCAATATGTTAATGCAAATATTCGTAATTAAGCTACAAATAATACTTTGTTAACTATTATAGTTTCTTATGTTGGAAATTATAAATTATAATATTAATTATTTGCTCAACTTATTTTCATTGTAAGGAAATATTTGAAATACAATAGTAAAATATTTTATTTTATATATCTGGTTATCAAAATAAAAATATTTTATTTGCCGAAATTTTTTGTTCGATTTAAAGTAGTATTTTATTTGAACCACATTAAATTATACTATTTAAAATAATATTTTAAATATTTTTTCTCGAAATTTTGCCCAGGTCTGTTACGAAGCAAAAAGACCGTTTCAGCTAAAATCATTTTTCCAATTCCTGCTGTACCTAAATTTGAAATACAGAACTTAATTAAATCAGATAAATTGATGCGTTCGATGCTTTGAAGAAATACAATATTTATTGGATCTCATTATTTTTCCATCGGCAACGTTACATCGATTTTGCCAGCGTGCCAGTAATTTTTGGTTAATCGAAGATATTCCGTTGATGGCTCGATTCCATCACCGGGATCCATTATAATCATAGAACGTAACGCTTTGCCCTGTCACGCTCGATGGCATGAATTAATTGTGACCTCCGCTCGGCGGAGTCGGGTCAAAGGAATACACTGGTCATTCATCCGCGAAATAGTACATAGAGGAAGCTGGTTCGCCGGAAGTAAACGATCGAAATGTGTTCCGTCTGATAACGGGACCAAACCGAACCCGTGCACGCTGATTTTAATCGTATTTGCGCTTCGCATTGCCCTCGGACAAATATTTAACAGTATTTTCAATTCCACTTTTACGTTGACGTCTGTCCAAATCGAAAATATAAAAAAGATCATGAAATTTAAGAATTAAAAACGATTTTTAGTGTCGCGATATCGTTAGAACAATTTTATCTCGTGTCTTGACAACCAAAAAGTATAGAAGATATTATTTTTGAAATAACCCTATAAAATATTAGAGAGAAAAATTATTTAACACGTTCGCTACCACCGTCCCAATTGTGTGACGCAATTTATTCAGAGATAGTTGAATTAATTTTATACGCTTTGTTGTACCAAGTACGCAACATAATATTTAGAGAGTTCTTTGTTCTACTAAATTGTTTCGATATTTCGCAAAGGTGGTACGCTGTGATTAATAAGACATTTGAATCTAGTCTAGTTGAATCTAGAATTTTATTTGCAATGAAAAGGTTATTATCTTTAAATCTTGAAAATGTACGAAAACATCTTTTTTTCTAATTAGTATAGTTGTTAGATAATAATTTGTTTGCATGAGCGAATGATTTATGAATGATTCAAGACAGAAGGTATACATTTTTGGAGTTGTTTGTATTTTAAGTAGTGCATAACAATGATTATTCGCTTTTCTCGTACTCTATGAGGATAAACTCTATTTGTCCTAATGCTCGAAAAGGTATCGCAAACCTGGACGGTGTTCCACCCAACTATTTTATGCTGTGTGTCGTTAGCTGTCCCTTCACTGACCAGAAAATGCATACCGCAGGTACAAATGTGACGCTGTGCTAATCACTTGAGTCCAGGAAACTCGGCTCGCGCTTGGTAAACTATTAAATTGATGCATATGAAATTGCTGTTTCATCTACGGGAGGGGGTTTGTATGAAAATATTTGCTGCCCTGCAACTAATTCGCTTAACCGAAACAGCTTCCATTTGCGTGCACAAATTCCCTCCATAGAATTAAATTATTGCTAATGTAGCTTTTATCCAGAAATCAGTATTCACTGCGGATCTCAAAATTTCCATTTTCACGAATCGGGGTAGACACATCGAAACATGAAATAAGCATTAAAAATTAAGTAAATACACTCTACAATCTTCTAAGCATTCGAAACAGTCTTTGTGATTTTTTGGTAACATCTTACCCACTTGCAATTACTTTAGCGGTTTCGAGTATTTTTTAATGGAATTTTCAGAAGCAATAACAATTTTAATCATAAAGCAATCGCTCCCAATTTTTTAATATTTAAAATAAAAATCAGCACGGTTCTCTTGGAGAGATCTACGATCTACTGATGAAAACATTCTCTAAAATTTTTCTAAATTTTTCTGCTCTTATTTTTAATCTACTGTCAATGTTTGCACACTTTGGCCCTCGCAAAATTCTTAAAGCATGCAAATTGAATGAAGATCTGATAGAGGCGAATACGTTGGATACAGTGAGAAATTTTAATTTCAATATGTCTTTATGCGTGCCTAATCTACGTTTTCTTTTTTTTTTTTTGTCAACACAGAGCTTGAATACAATGGTATCAGCAATCTCGTATGCACCAGCTAAATATTAATTCGCTGTTCAATGGGGAAAGGAGAGGACCGTTTAAATTCCTTTCTGAGCTCGCAGACGTTCTTTCTCGATGTCGCCGACTTCCGTGGCGAACTTCTCGGCGAGAGCTCTTCTATTCTTCGCCGGAATGAAAAGCAGCATTGTCCGCGGACATATAGGTTAATCCATTAATTGTTAATCGAGCCGCTTGCGGAAGAGCATAGCTCTCCCGGACGTTAGACATTCCCTTTTTCGTTACCATTGTCCCCCGGGATCGTTTAATGTCCAATTTGTGAACGTTTCGACGTCCCGAATCTTTGTGAATCGCTAACCCACTAATTTCTCTTTTTTTCATTCATTTATTCGTCCACAATTACGGAGAGTATTGTGGCTGCTGGTTTCGTCTGACGCTATAATTTAATAATTGATTGCGCTGCTAACAGGGTTAGGTATGAAACAGCATCGCTGAACTCCGCTCTGCACGTGCACTTTTCACTGTTAATTATCATTGTAATGGTGACAGGAGTCATGTGCTCACCAGTTTATATAATTACAGTAATAATGTTGATGATAGCGTACGCAATAACTGGGGAATCTGTATGCTAGTACGAATTTGTATTCAGCAATTTATTCGTTTCTTCTCGTCGTTAAATCATTCTTCGGCAAGCAAGAATTTTATAAATGTTGCGAGGAATTATACATTAAATTGAATTGTGCTTTATTGCAGTGCATTTTAAACTGTCAGGGTTACAATGAATGCGTAAAATGTGCAACCTGTTAACTATAATAATAATTACAAAGTTAAGGGACCTAGTAGATCATGGAATTCCATTTAAACGTCACCGAACTGTTTAAGAACAAAATGTTCCAGTAACACAAATACATAGAGAATACTATAAAGCTAACACTATCAAAAAATTACAAATATACTATATAATACTATACTATATAATAAAAACTAAAAAATACTAAATCCAGCTTCTGTTGAGTGTGCAAAACTAAATATTCTAGACAGAATGAAAAATTGAGAGAGAAGATTAATTCAAGAAAAGAAGCTATATTTATATTTTACAAAAATTAATTCTATTCTCACTAAAAAATAATTGGTGAACAAAAAGAGTTGGATGAGAATTTGCTAGTTGCTACTAGGCAAAGAGAACAATTGAATCTGCGTTCAATCATATTAGAATTTGCATCTCGCTGCAGCGTGTTTCGTGAAATGAGCAGTAGATTCATGAATGTGCACACTATATTGTTCGCATTCATTCGTAATGAATGGAAAATGAAGGATAGTCACAGGCAACCGGCACGAAAATTCGTGTGGCAATCAACGTGATAAGGAACAGGCTAACACAGTTGCGATTCGAGTTGAAGGATCACGAGAAAGGCAACGGGGGTGGGTTGGGAGGGGGAAGGGTGTTACTTTGTCAGGGAATGTAGCAGAGAACAGGGGCAACAATTAGGGTAAATATCGATTCCGACCTGGCGGTCTGATTGACCTAGCTACTCTCTACACTTACATTCCCGTAGGAAAACAATCGGCCGTTGTTTGAGGTGCGTGTCTTTGATGTTTCCATTTCGTGTTAGCCTTCGCCGGGGAATGAATTCTTCTCGCTCGATTTCTGACGGAGTTCGATCATTGATAACCTATTTTTATACACCTACGGTGCTCGCGATGGCTTACGAGAAAATTGAAACGAACCGTAGACATATCTGCAGGCTTGCCTCGCAACATAACCGGAATCGGACTCAACAAAATTTCATTTAGAAAATTATTGCGGAGATAAGCCGCAATTTGTTGTTAGCCCTCGTTCGTTCCTCGGGCATTGTATTGGTATAAATGATTTTTCTGTGACGGATAATGGTCGACGTTGATGAAAGAGTCGCGCTGAAATATTTATTTAACACATTTTCCGGAGAGTATACGACGTGTCTGAGCATTATCGACTAGTTCTACTTGCACCGGACATTGATTATTCTACAAGCTGCTTGTATTGCGTCCATCGTGTTATTTTCTATCGGTTTAGATCAAATTAAGGTGGGCGATACTGTAAACTATATTTATTAGCACTACTGCAAGTAGAAATTGCCGATAATGGTCAGACAGGGTTCAGTAAAGCGCAGAGAGGCTACTCATTATTCAATAATGGTATTCTACATTTTTGTTCTACTTGTTCCAAGATACATCAATATGTACAGTCTAATATGTTAGACTTTTAAAAAATCAATATTTATTTACAAATATATTTTCACAATCTGCTTCGCTACAATACTATGAATTGTTCCAAAGCATTTCAATGAATTCGGTACAACAACAATTGCATAACAGATGTTTGTGCAAATATAAATTTGTGTGATCTAATTCAGAGTCACTGGAATCGAACAGGTGTCGATTCAATTGGATAAGTGTTCTATTAAGCTCTGAATGCAGTAAATGCATTTTTGGTTTATTTTTATTGAGAACATCCGCTTGTAGAGATTAAAATATTCGTCGCTTGATCTTTCAGTAGAAGGAACCGACACCCATAAAGAACCATCAGCTGTGTCCCTCGAAACTCGGTTACGTTCCCTCAGCTAATTAAGAAATTCCATTGCGAAGTTGCTTCTCGGAAGTTCGGGACGTAGGTTCGCGGGGACATGGAACGTTCCAGTGACTGCGAAATTTGTCCGTTTTATCGCGAAAAGGGTCCGACATCGTCGAAAGAAGGGTGCCCTCCGATCGGAGAGAGAACTTTTCTCCTGCCGAGGAGCAAGAAACACACACAAAAAGGAGGAAATTTTCACGAGTGGGGAAAAAGAATTTTCCTCGCCGGTTATCCTCCCCTTTCGGCAAGATCGAACGCGTCAGGATGAAAAGGAACCGAAACACGGTCGCCTGGATAAATCCTGCGAACTAATTGAATCCTGTCCGGCCGATCTTCTCGAAAAGCGTGAGCAAGGATCAAGGTCGACTCCTAATTCTTACTGGAACTCGATTTTTGATTTGCTGGAACTTGCGTGATGGGATAAGGGAAACTTTTCTTGTCAAATTCGATTTCATTTGATATTTAACACTTTAGCTAGATCCAATTGCTTGGTAGTTTTGTGAAAAGTAGAAGACGAATACAGGAATTGTTAACAAGTTGCTAAATATCAGTGTATACAGGGTGTCCCAAAAATGTTGTATTTTCCTTGAAAAGGTTGATTCCCAAGGTCTTTTTAAAGAGCTTGTTCCTTCACGAAAATGTTCTCCGCGGCTTCGTTAAGGAATTATTATCGAAAAACACGGACCAATCGGAGCGCTGTTATGGCAGGCGGATGCCTGTTCGACGACAGGTCCCGCAGAGCGCGACGTTGGCATTGGCCGCGCTCTGATTGGTCTGTGGTTTTTCGTTAATAATTCCTTAACAAAGTCGCGGAGAATATTTTCCCAAGGGAAAAAGTTACTGCAAATCACCTCAAGAATCACCCCGTTCAAGGAAGTACAACATTTTTCGGACACCCTGTATGTAGTTCCATAATTTCTTTCGAGGTTATTATTAGACTGCGGATTTTATGCATTTATGTCGAAATTGTGTTCAATGTTTTCAATGTTTTTTTGTGTTCGATTTCGTTTTTGACTTGTTAGTCAAACGCAAAAACTGAAAAGACTGGCAGAATTTGAGTACAATGTTCCATTATTTCCGACTTTTTGATATGATTGAAAGAGAAGAACATTTTCATTTAACTTCGCTTTTTTTTAATTGATTTAGACAATTTTTACTTCGCACGAAGACCCGCAGTCTAGTTATTATTCGAAAGGAAATTATTCAGCGATTATTCATTTCACTTCATTCTCATCTTATTGTCCCCTTATTCTAGCGTTGTTCTCGCTTTATTCGCCCTGAATGAAAATACGCGCGTTTCGCGGCTCGAGACTGTAGAATAACATTTTCGATGTAAGTAAATATTGATCATGACGCGACACCGTGTGCGTTCTATCGATTATGAATGGTCGTGAGATGCGAATGGCACGGCGACGCGGTGCCCAGTGTTCATAAGCCATTATCATAAGTAGAATTAATCAGCGATGCACGGACACGCGAGCTAACAATTGATAATCATTGGACGCACGTGTACGCGATGAATTCGCAGCTCGATTTAACCGAAAGTAAAGCTCGTTCAACATTGCATTTTGTAAATAATATAGTCATTGAGATAGACAATTGTTCCACGTTCAGTCTTTAAACAACGCGAACTCAATTTAACCCTCCGACTCCCGCGAGTTCTGAGCCTATGCCGGAGTCATTTCTGACCCACACCGATATTTCGCTACAGTCCTCTTTCGATATAAGACGATTGCTCGGGACCGGCTTTCGTCGTATTTCGAATGAAGAAGAACAAGCGGGGATAGGGTAAGGGACCCAATATTGTGGGGGTACCAATTACTGTGCCTACATTAGTTATATTTATTTTTAAAGCATAATGAATCTTAAAAAAGAGGTATACTATAGCACATATATATTAACCGATTTTAATTTAAAAAAATTTAAGTATAATTAATATAGGCACAGTAATTGTTAGCCCCCACTGTAATTGGATCCCTCACCCTAAAGATTGTCTTATTTCGAAATAAAAAGCGTCATCTTGTATCGGAATAAAATTTAGCATAGCGTACGGAGGGTTAATCAGTTCAGTCAAGACATGAATCATTTCATTAGAGAAACAAGACCCTTGGCAAGTGTTTTCGATGTATCCTTCGAGCGTCGTCTATTTTTCTGCTTCTTCGACCCGCAAATCGTGTTCAACGCGCATGCAACTAATTTCTTCAATTTGCACATGATGAATTCCAATTCGGCGTTCTCATCAAACGCAGTAATTACGCCGCGTGTGTTACACGTGTTTGAAGTTCGGATTATCTCATCGAAATAGACACTTGCCAAGGACAAGCTATATTACGCTCTGCTAGACAGGAGCAACAGGATCCTTCTGTCACGTGTCCTTCCCCGATGTAACTACGATCCCCGCCGCGTCACGTCGTTAAGCTAATTAAGATATTTCGTTTCAAAGACCCGCTGCTTGCATAGTGGTCCGCCGATGTCAACCTGTATCAAAATTGCAACTTCGCGAACGAGTTTCGTCGTCGGCTTCGTGATTCTGGCTTGAGCAGAAAAATCCTAGAGAAAGAAGGAAACTGATACGTTTATTGTTGTTCCGTGAAGCTCGGTGTAGCCTGTTGCTCCTGGCTTGCATGCTTTTATTAGCAGGCACAAATGTAGGGGCAATATTGTCGTTGACATCGGGAGTGCAACGTTGTACAATCAAATCGAG
The DNA here is from genome assembly GCF_050948215.1 of Halictus rubicundus. Taxonomy (NCBI): domain Eukaryota; kingdom Metazoa; phylum Arthropoda; class Insecta; order Hymenoptera; family Halictidae; genus Halictus; species Halictus rubicundus. Next base: position 7,630,885 of record NC_135151.1, read on the forward strand.
TGAAAACATGGTTCGCGAGAGGCTTCTTTTAGAAAATGGTTCTGGCGATTTGTCTGAAAGATTAGATTGTATCGAAGTGGTGGGAGGGTTGGAATATAAATTCAATTTAGAGAAGTTTAGGTACAAATTGTCGTCGGCGGAGAAAAATTAGAAAACTCTCGAAATTACCGGGCTGAGTGGAAAGTTCATTTCCGTGTCGCGAGAGCTGGTCCTGCTTCTAAACAACTATAATTAACCTAATTTTATTGGAATATCTTCAGCTGGATTCTTCCGCTGTGCTTTGTAAATTTATTCGTACGGATAAAATGATTCTCTATTCTTTTATTCACATTCTCAAGACTTGTCGTGATTTGACGCTGGCCCGACAGTATTTTTGAAAAATAGAACTATTTGAACCGTGTTAGATGCATGATTACTCGCGTTTTTAATTCTGATACTAAATATCACCATGCTTACATTGAATTAAAAATAAAACCCCTTTTTTCCATGTCGGCTAAATAAAATTATTAAAATCATGGGAGCTGTTTGGATACTTTGGTTTTTAAGCGCTTCGGACAAGTTCAATTTTGATCTTTCCTGTGTCTAAAAATTTCTGAATCTTCTTAAAACATTAACGGAAGTGTACACAAAAGTCTCATAGTTTGTTAGCGTCAATAGAACAACATATCTTTCATCTTTTTATTTTTAAAATTTGTAGGATCTAAAAGAGTTAAAGGGGCAATTTTTATGATAAATTTTAACTCTGTACCTGGCTTCGTTCGTTTACGAAATCGCTTCAATTTTGTTGGACGTTCCGGCACGCGTTAACGAGCTCGCAATCGATTATTCACGAAGCAATTATACTTTCCAAGAAACGGATAAAACGATTGCGATTGTCTCAAAGTTCCAAGGCAGTAGAAATCGCGGGAGGTAGTAAATTTTCTACGAGATGGGAACAAAGCTCCTCAAATCAATTCCTCGGCGTAATTCATTACACCTACGTATTTTGGCGGCGCGAAAAGATTCGCGAATATAATACCTACACAGTGCTCGACAGCTTATCGCGTTCATTGAGCAGATTCAATGAAACTTCAATAATTTTATTCGAGCCTCGGGCGACACCCTTTTCAACGACAGAATTCGAAAAATTCTTCCATTCCCTTCGCAAAACGATTTATATCGCACTACTGCTCAAAGTACGACCCAAGACGCATAAACTACTTGCATATCATTCGCTGAAGCTGCGTCGCATTTATTTAAGTCGAAACTAAGCTGAAAAATTTCCATCCAAAGTGTGCAATAACGTAGAGAATTTTTTTCCACCTGGTTCGTTAAAATCGTATAGCATTTCCTTTAAAGTTAGAACTTCACTTTGAAAATTCCTGTTCGAAGTGAAAAAATAATATTCATAATTATTTCATGTGTTTTGTTGAAATAGCATGGAATTTTTCAGATGAAACGTTACTTCGAAAATTCGTATTCGAAGTGAGAAATAATATTCATAATTACTTCCCTCTCCTTCATCCAGGTAAAATTGAATTTTTTTCAGCTGAAACTTTACCTTGACAATTCCTATTTGAAGGGAAAATTAAAATTCATGATTATTTTCGTCTCATTTGTTGAAGTACTGTTGAATCTTCTCAGTAGTAACTTTACCTTGCAAACAGTCGGGGAAAATGTTCCTAATTACATGCAGCATCTCTTTCACGAGAGTAGTATTGAAGTTTTTCAGTCGAAGCTCTCCTTTATAAATTCTCTTAAAGAAATATTAAAACAGTGCCCCGCAGCTATTGAAGGTGCAAACTAAACGAACAATGGATCTTTTTATCCTTTACTTCATAAGTTCGTAATAATCATTTTCATTGCGTTGTCCCCCTCCCCCCCTGTGAACAGCTTGCATTAGGAAATACCGCAAGTTCTTAATAAAGTGAAACAGATATGGCGTATCTATCGGAAATGCCAGTTACCGTATCCTGAATATTTCAGACAACCGATTCGGACAGTTCCGTTTCCACGAAACCGAGGAATCAACTTTAAGCTGATAGTAACAATAAAGTTCGAGGAGGATGAAATATTTTCGAAGCAAAGGTCTCGCCCGGCCATTGTTCCGGGGACCGGCGTCGTGTAATTCCAAAGTTCGTCGTCGTCTATATTATTTATTGAGGCAACAAGCGTGTGTCTACGTGTCCGCGCAAGTATCGAATAATACCACCCAGTGAACTTAAGACGTATAAAACATTTGTTCCTTTGTTTATACCCTCGGGCCCGATGTTTACCGGCGTTTCTGCTTCGCTGGTAATACTGCGCAATTTATTATAGAGATTTAACAACATTCAGTTTAATGAAAAGAGCGTTTCGTCCTTCGTTTCGTCAATTAACCTAATTAGCCGGCGGTACATTTTTACGGAGATTCAAAACGGTCCAAGAAAGTGTACGGGGCTGGGGCTCGTTCCATTTCCACGGCCATAACGTTGCCATTCCGTTGCCATTCGATCAACGGGAAATCAGTGGGAGACCGTCAAAGCCTTAGGCCTGACGTCAAACATAGCAGCGTACAAAGAAGGTGTGTTACAGAGTGCCAAAAACGTGATTTTTGGCTTGCCAAATAAGAACATCAAGTTGCAACAGCAAGATTGATTTTGTTCGAACCTTTTACGATTTTTATTATAGCGCGCGCTTCAATACAGACGTTTAACAAAAAATTTCTCACGAAAACATTCCTAAAATGTCACATACGTACGAGAAGAAATCTGAAACAAGTACATTTGATCTATCAGCAAATTCAACAAGAGGTTTATCGGTTTCAAACGATACAACATTTGTGTTAATCATGTGCGGGAAGCATGTTGTTATAAAATAATTTAGGGATGCAACGGGATTGACAGAAGGTACAGGTACCTATTATGAAGTTTAACATTTTTGATTTTTCATGTCTTTCCTGAGCTTGTCTTGCATACATTTAACTAATTTATTATTTGTGCCTTGGTCTAAATCAACCCATGTTTTTGATAATATTCTTTGGAACATGATGTTATTATTTTCATGAAAAAAATGTTCGTACAATTTTCCCGATCGATTAAGGATTGGACATTTTTAGCTGATTGTACAAAAATGCACTGCAAAACATGCACAAAATATTCACTTTAGACCCGGAGGATACGGAACAACATTTTTCCAAACACTCGTATTCCATGATAAAAATGAATTCAAATTATTTGTTCCAGTGTAAGAGACTTTTTAAGCATCGTTGAAGTAAAAACATTCTGTTGTGTGTTTGTAGCGGCGGGAATTATTCGTTAGGATACTTCCTGGGAGAGTTTGGTGAGGTATCGAAACAAGTGGGTACAGTGATTTCTCTATACATGTCGCCGAGGCCTGGATGATAAGCGTCGCGGAATTATCCCCACTACCGCGGAGTATATCCTGTGAGGGGCCGCGAAACTCGAGAGGCCTCGGTCGCCGAGGAGTGTAAACATAACACGGCTCGGTTATGTCTCCTGGACGATTCACGACGCTGGCAAGACCCGTGTTGTTGAAATATATCGAGAATTCACTATACCTGTTTCGGATCGAGGGTTTCCGACAGTTTTATCCGCGCCGTTTCCGGCGAGATCCCGATAGAACTTCCCCTCGGCATTCATCGAAGCAGAATCGTCTTCGAACTTTGCGTCTTCCCGTGTGTTCCGGTGCTCATCTCGTCTAGCGAAATTGTTTCCCATGCACTCGACAGATCGATCAATAAAACCGGGACGTTGAGAGCTTAACATCCCCCCCGTGAACCATTAGAATCGCCAGACCGAGCGTCTCAATGCTGCTTTTCGACGAACACCCCCGTGACCATCATTCTTCTCCGCAATGACCTTCGCCTGGCAATGTTTCTACCTTCGAACTGTCTCGTGGGGACTCCAGTCAAAAATACCAGAAAATTTAATGCTTGAAAACATTATTTTCAATGTTTATTCTGCATCTAAACTAGCGAAAGACGAACGCATTTTTAATGTGCACAGAATTGATCCTGAATTTATGCTGAACCTTCGAGTTCGAACAAATTTCACTTAGTCGAGGTGTAGAATTGTGGAAAAGTGACACGAATAAACGTTGTTTAAATTTAGAGCATCGGGAAAGGGACAGACAAATTTTTTCTGTCAGTACACAGCAAACATTAGTTGTTTCCTCTTATTACCCTGGGTAATGTCTACCGTTGTTCTAGCTATAACAACTATTAGTCGCTAGTTTGACATTTTTCCTGAGAATGTCGCATCGCACCGCAATATAGAGGCACGACGATGAGAAAAAGGAAGCGAGAGAACGTCTGCGAGCAATCATTGTGGTGACCTTAACGCTTAACCACTCGACAGCCTGTTAGTAGGCTATTTCGAGTTTGTCAAGCGAGGGAGTAATCATCTCTGTTTGGGCAACGATATCATGAGTTTTCTAGAAATGTTAAGCGGAATGAACCTTTCTTTATTACACATCACAGGCAATTTCTTACCAACCCTTCAGTCCTTCAACCTCCGTGAAGAATTGGCGACGAACAGTCTGCATAAATTGTCCATAAGAATTGGCAACTTGGAAACCTTGTTCAGAAGAATGTCTAATAAGGAAGACTTAGGACGATTAATAGTAGCTAAAGATTTCATTAGAAAATACCTTATTATGCTTAGCTTTGATCCTGTTCGATCGATAGGAGAAAAGTTTAGCTAAAATGTTTCTTAAATGATGAAGCAGGCTACTTAATGTCCTCAGGATTTCATTATTTATTATATCGATGTCCTAATAAGAATAAAAAAAAAATTTTTCATTCTTCTTCTTCTTCGAAATCACAAAAAAATTTTCAAGAAGACTGGTGCGCTAATATTTAAATAATACTACCTTCAATCCAACATTAATTAACCCTCCTATGCCGGAGTCATTCCTGACCCATCGCGGTGGGGATAAGTCCGTTAATATGTACAATTTTATTCCGATATAAGACGACGCTTTACATTTCGAAATAAGAAAATCGTTATCCCCTCTTCTTCTTCTTCTTCATCCGAAATACGGCGAAAGCCGGTCCCGAGACATCGCCTTAAATCGAAAGAAAAACTTGTAGCGAAATATCAGCGTGGGTCAGAAATGACTCCGGCATAGGCCTAGAACCTAGGAGTCCAAGGGTTAAAACCATACCAATTCCATACCTATTACTTCTCTAGCACAACTATTACGACTTGTTACCTTTGAAAGAAACAGATCCCAGTATTTCTGAATCACGTCATTTTCATAAATAGAAGTTCTCAATCGCAGCCCACCACCATAACGAAAGAAACTGATTAATTCGGTCCTCGACTCCCGAAAACTCCCGGTGGCAGCGTTAACGATCCTTGGCATCAGTCTAGGTGGTCGGTCGTGGTAAAGTGACGGATCGTCGTCAAGAGATCGAAGGTCGTCCTCCGGTCTGTCAACGCTGACGTTGGCCAGCGTCGTCGGAAAGTGAACGCTGCTACCAAAAGCGGCGTAACGGAATCAGGGTCCCTGCGGACCCTGCGAGGAAGGTCCAATTGAGAAGAGGTCTTGGACACCTTCGTCAAAGTGCCGAGCAAGTTGTCCGAGGTCCTGGGCGATGTCCTGGAGCTAGCATGCGGCGGAGGAGGCGGCGGAGGATCCGTCAGCGGGAGCGGTAGCAATGAAGCTACCGCGAAACCCGAAAATACGATTGGCAACGCGGCCAGCAGGATCGGTGTTATGACAGGTGTGGCGACCATAAGGGACAAATGGGCTCAGAGGGGTCGCAGGTCACCGTTATCGTCCGTGGCGAACACTGACAGCGCTGACAGCACCACGTCGACCAGCTCGGAGGTTAGTGTGCGAGATAGATCGAGCTATTGTGTTTATTATAGTCTAGCTTCTGAAAGAAGACTCTGCAGGTATCCTTTACTGTGTCTGGACCGTTGGATGCTTGTGCAGATTTTTATTTTTGTAGAGATTACATTGTTTCTTCAAAGACAGAGTAAAGAAATCTGCCTCTAGATTGTGCGCCTTTATGCAGATTTTTTTTTTTTATAGGAATTTCGTTTTTTTTTTTTTAAAGATAGATTAAAGATAAAAATTGCTTTTGTAACGTGTGTACTTCGTTGTTGGTACAGTGAATTCTCGATATATATCAGCAACACGGAGTATACCCCGCGGTAGTGGGGATAATTCCGCGACGTTTATCATCCAGGCCTTGGCGACATATATAGAGAAATCACTGTATTAATGAAGAATCATAAAACAGTGATTCTGTTTGTGTGACAACAGTGATAGTTGTAAAACAACTATGGAGAATCCGTTGTGCAATTACTTTCGATGCTCACATAAGGATTAATTATCCAGTCGTATCTTTTGTTGTATTCCTATAAGGAAGACAAGTAGATTATTAACGCTAGGCTAACGGATTGCTAAGTGTGGCTGTTTCGTATCACTTTATAAAAATAACAAGAATGTATCCATCGAAATTTTTAAAGAAGTAAATTTGTCGAATAATTTCTAAGGAATGCCTCTTTACAATCTCAACAATCGTGAATTGAAAATATTAGAACCGGTCACATCGACGGATCCCGTGAACCTAGTGTTAAACATCAATTGTTATGATTTTCCCCCACGTCAGAAGAGATATTGCTTTCCTCAGTTATGCGATTCGAGAAGCATACGACGCGACAGCGGCTGATCAATGCGCGTTTGAAATATGTCTGCGACACGGTCGAATATTATCCGCGGGAAACGTGTATAAGCCCATTGAGCACCGTTCGTCGCCGGTAAACCGTACGAAATTGATGTTTGTTTGGGAATTGGATGGCAATCTGTCGTTAATGATCGAGCAATATCTTGTCCGCGTGTCACGACGCGCCTTTCAGCCCCGGCGAAACAAATTATCCCGTCCACGAGATGAGAGAATATAAATTTCAATGAAAATTTTATGCAAACACGGTTAGAGCGAAATATTTCAATTTCGAGGGACACTTGTGAAATTCGGTACATCTGTGACCGGACACGGTGCGCAAAGTTATGCGTGCTGCTCGACTAAAGAGAGAAAGAGTCATTTTAATGGGAATGCTTCAAACATTCGATGTGCAATTCGCATCGTCGTAATTGTGCAGCCTCGGTTCTATTTATTTTAATTTAAAAATTAATTCTATTTATTATTAATTTTCGATGCGATCGGACAGAATAATTGATATTTCGACCAATTTCTACATAAACAAAGCAGATCGAAAGTAGCATCACAAAGTGATGGAGCACTTTCTAATATTTCTAAAATGTTCTGAATGCTTACTCTGTACACTGTCGAAAAACAAACATTATATTAATATTTAAATTAATAATATAATCAATATTTTCTATTAATATTCACATTAGTATCTTCGTAAATTGCATTTTTATATTGATATTTTCTTCATACATATTATATGTACAAATGTCATATATATGACACGTGTTGCCATTGCGTTTACTTCTATTATTAATGGAAACATTTTTCACATCGTAAATACGTACGATTGCAATGATGGACACGTGAGTTGTTTGATTGAACAATTTTTACCAGATGAAATGTTCATCCATTGTCGTTGTACAATTTCATTTGGCCGTGTTTATTTTCAATAACGCAGCGATATGCAACACGGTAATAAATAAACAAGTAATTCTGCTCTCTGAAGGTTAAAAAGCCCGAATATTCTGGAAAACTCCGGTCTTCCGAAGAACCGGACAGATTTCCGCCGAATTTTCCGGTCGGTTCGTTAGCGGGTCGGAACGGAGCATTTGTTTAAATATCCACTGTCCAAATATCGGATGATGTGGGATCTTTTGCCGAGTATCGAGCCGCACGATCTCCCTGGAAAATGAAAAACGAAGGGAAAGCGAGCGATGGAAGTGGTTCCGAACAAAAAAGAGAGTAACATAAAACTAACCTATTACGTTTCCCGATAACAAGGTTCGGATCGAATAACAGAGCACTGGCTCTGTCATAATTTGTCATCCGGCTGTTAGAGCAAGCACACATGGTATGTATGTAAAACCCGTGTGCTCCCGGTATTGTATTGTCGAAGAGCGTCTTTCTGACAACGGAAACGCGTTTATCGCACCGGCCGCTAACGACGGAAAAGGAATTGTTCCCCGTTAGTCTTGTCGAGTGTACCTTTAATTATGCTGCCTCGAAGACCTTAGTATAACGACGGCAAGTAACGAGAAAACCTGCAGCGGAAGTTGTCGAGTGGTTCTTTCTCTCTCTCTCTCTCTCTCTTTCTCTCTCTCTCTCTCTCTCTCTCTCTCTCTCTCTCTCTCTCTCTCTCTCTCTCTCTCTCGATCGATCGAGGAGTCCCTTCTCGAAAGATTTAATCAATTATTTTTTTGAACTTAATTAATAACGCGGCTGTGCGGAGGGAACTTTCTTTTTAACAAATGGTACAGAGCTCGATCAGATCGCGTACAAATTTTATATGCAATATCGCGATGGAGTGGCAGCGCGGTACCTCTGATTTTTTTAATAGCTGGAGGAACGTAGCAAATTTCCTATCAATTTTTCATCAGATGATTCTCGGGAATTCCCGGTTTTTCAGGAAGAACAAACATCGTCATACCTTGCGAACGGGGAGAGCCAATCACGGCGAAGCACGTAACAAATTGCTCAATAGCAATAAATAGCAAAAAATAGTCGCGCAGAGAATGTTTGTTAATCGAGGAAAACTCGGAAATTTCTTGTACACAATTAACGGTAAAGTGTATTCGGACAAGCAAGATCTGGGAGCTGCATTTTTTGAGATATTAGAACGATTCTGACGGGCAAACAATTGAAAAAGAAACTTGTCTAATTTTTTTTTATAATAAATTGTGACGAAGTCTTTCGGACGATACGAAGTGAAACAATGAATTAATACGATCTAAAAATGTGACGGTGTGGATTTTCATGTAAAATAAAAATTGCCTTCATCGCAAGAGCTACATAAGCTACATAGACATTTATTTCTTTGCTTAATCATTGACGTATGATTATTACAGTCACGAATGAAGTTAGAAATTAACTTTTTATTCTGCTGAATAATTTTGAAGTGACACTCGTATAATTTGCGTCTTTTAAAGTCTGATTTATTTATTTCCCGTTAGATCTCCGCAAGTAAAGTGTTTGTTTCCTGCCATTTGGTAATATATTCAACTCTAAATATATGTATTTCAGACTTGTGAAAAATTGAATTATAGATAGTACATCCAAATATGCTTTTATAAAATCTGCTAAATATTCCATGATTTATTTTTTCAACAATGTAATTCTACCAGTCAATTCTTGAACGACGTTTTAATAACTTCTCTGAATGTTTGAGGAACGTAATTTACTGCGAAGTTCGGGAAGAAAAATCATGGAGGACGCGAGGAAGCGCATCGTTGTGTAACACGGGTGAATCGTGGCAGTTTTGATCATTTCCATCTGAGATATTGATGACAGCGCACACGCGGTCCGTCGAGCACGGAATTCAGCGATCCGATATCGCGGTGCAGAACGGGAAGCGAGCTTGAATGCGACAGATAGTGGTCCGTGCACAATAAAATCAAATGCACTGGCCGTCTGCCGGTGAACACGAAACAACAGCAATATTAGTTTACCTTTAATCGCGACCGGAGCGCAGTGCCGGTCATCGATACGCAACCACTCTGTTCCCGTCGTGTCGCTGCACCGAAAGCGCACGTGCGATATGCAAATGCAACAGCCAGCCGCCGCGGTAAGATCAATGCAACAAGTGCGTTGAAATTTCCGACGGTGCTTTGTTTGTTGACCGGGCGTCTTGCGATCGTGCGCTCGATCTTCAAATAAAAGTCATTCCACTGATTTTTAAACAAATGGAACTGGACGAATTTATGTGACAGGCTAAAAGTTGTAACGTGGAGCGTTTTTCATAAATTTTTTCGAAAACTTTCAGGTCAATTGGTTCGTTCGCTTGTTTATGAAAAACGAATAAAGATCACTGTACGAAGTATATATTACGTAGGCTGAGTTCTGCAGGCTTTGTTGTACAATCATTGTTGTGCAGCTTGTAGTCTTAAATGAACGGAACTGAAACAATTTGAATAACATGCTGAAAGTATAATGAAATTATGTCTAAATCTTCAGATCCATTGATTCGTTAGTTTTTTTTTTGTTATGAAAAATGATGAAAAATCAATATATCTCGCATTGTTCGTACGACGTTGCTGACGAGATGACCTCGCAGATATTTCATTTCGTCACGTTTACACGTGTCTCGAGCCACTCGTCGCGTCCAGATAGCAGAACATCCGCCCGGAACATCCGTGCTCGGATGTTCCGCGATCATCATTTATTCCACGGCGCGCAATCAAACGGAAAACAGATTGATCTCCGTAGAAGATTCGAGGGAATCGATTCTTCTCGGCTGGCGTTGAATTTCTTAGCAGGAATATACAATTTGATTCCTCGATGTCGACTCCGGGAATCACGCGCGTGGCTCGCATAGGTCATGGAATGCATAAATAATGTACAGGGGGGGATGTTTTTGCTGGCACCGTTGGGACTAGAGCGAGGACGATCTCCGGCGAGAGATCCCTCTACGAGAAATCCCGGCGAGAAATACTTCTCTTTAATTGTTTGAACGTCGATTCGGGACCGATAGTTATTCTCTTCACGGTCCAGTTCGGAACTGTTTGCAAATGAAATTTCTTTCTCGTTAGTTGGCTTGCCGGTGCGGTTCGCCGGCAGCTGTGTCCACTAGAAGCTCACTTTCTCTCTCTCTCTCTCCCTTGCTCTCTGCCGTCGAGAGAAAATTGAAAAGCAATTCGATATTTTAATGGAGTCAAACAGTGAGCCGTACTGGTTGTTTGAGACACGCACCAGCCGAACGGGTTACCGAGACGAGCGATTTCAAACTGCGAAGGAAATTGAATCTTCTCCGGGTAAAAATAAAGACCGCGCTGAGAGTAGACGTACTTCTGTGATTTTAACGAAATTTCTTTCTGCGAATCTGTAGATTTTCAGAATCTGTCCATCTAGAACTTGTTTGTTCTGTTTAAAGTGTCCCCACGCTCCCCGAACAATGTAAATCTTCTTCAATGTTCGTAACACGAATCCTGCGTAAACATAATGCACTTCGTGCAAGCTTCGCTTATTTATAGAAGCGGCCAGCATTGTTGATAACAATTGTTAACCCTTTTAATCATGATGTTTTCAGTTTTTACTATAATCTAGTTGATTTTCAATGGAGATGGTTGTATTGATTCTCTCAGCATTCAACTTGTTAAAAGTTATAAAACATTATTTAATACAATCTTTCGTTAAAAATTGTTCGAAATTGTTGCTGCCGGTGGACTCATTGTTCTGCACAGCAGCTTGATCAATACGGTACAATGGTACAAATAACACGCGTTAATTGTTGATCGAAACGGCGCGCTGGTCCGAGCTAGTAGAAACAGTCGGTATTGGTCAGACATATTAATCAGTCGTATTCAAACTCGCCCATAGTCGATGAATTTTTACAGTGCGTTTCTCTAGGAGTGTAACACGCGGAATAATATAATGTAAATTCTTCGCTTTATTCTTTATTTTTTGCGAAACAACCTCGTCCTTGGGTATCCAAGAATTTTGATACAATGTTCGTGAATTTTGTTTGTACGTACCAAATGTTACACTGTGAGAATATTCTTTTGTGTGAACACGGAACGAAAAATGAACACAAAATTAGAGATTCAACAACAGGCGCACCGAAAAATCAACTAACAGAACAAAATATGAAATCAAGAGAAATGTTAATGCTGTCTGTGCTTCTTACAAAAAATCTGATAAAATGTACTTTATTATGAAACAATGACCACGCACCTCGGATCACTTTCAATGAATATCTTGTCAGGGTGTGAAACTTGGGAAACGACATCGACGACGAACACACAACCGGTCGCGATACTGCATCCGCGTCGATAAATGTTCGCGAAAAATGAATTAATTGACGTAGTTGCCGAGTGCACGGCGAGTCAAATGAAATGCTGAACTCGTCACACGGTTACCACCACGACCACAGTTCGCCCTTGCCGTTCTCCCTTTCCGCTTTGATGTCACGTCGCGTCCTGTAAGCGGACGATTACAATCGCATTCGGAATGGTATCGGAAGATAAGAATTGACAAGGCCGCGTCTGGCCGAGTGTTATCGACACCGAGAAGGCCTTTCTGTCGTTAAGGACGATGAAAATCGATGTTCCTTGCTAATTGAATCGGCCAACCTTGAATACTTCTCGGTTTGAAGGTACGGTCAGGGTTAACGCGACTCCCTACACTCCGTAGAACTGCGAGTCCAGTGGACACACCGGGAAAAAATGATGCTGGCAAATGTATAACGTAAATAAAAATCGTATTGTTAAGCTTTGTCCATGCTGAAACAACATCGAGCAATCGTTTGTTGCCTTCGTTCTTTTTTGGTTCAGTGTGAACGTAGCTTTACTGTTACTAGACTGCGGATCTTTTCGCGTTTATAACAAAAATGATGAAATATAAAACAGCGAAAGGATTACAAGAATTTAAGAGGATATTGATATGTTATCGTCAACTCGTTCAAATTGCTTGGAGGAAGAAACGAATTTTTGTCTCTGTACCTTGCAGTTGATGCAAACAATTTTTATAACAAATAATTTTTATACAAATCCGCGGTCTACGTGCTATAAATCGAACTAGATTCGCAAAGTTCAAAGCCTAACAATTGCCTAGACAGAAAGATTGAATCAATAGGAGTAGGGAAGATCTCGAAAGCAGCCCTTCAAAGGATCGTAACTCGTTGCTTGCGTAATAATAAAAGAATGTTTCCTTGATGACGCGATCCTTCCTCCATGTTCCAATCGGAGAAGGCTTGTTCCGTGAGATCCAGACTTCTTATCGTTCGGCAGAGAAGCGACACAGCATCAGCCCTTTTGAAAGGGCACCCTCGCGAACCTCAGAATCCTCTCGTCGAATCCTCTCTCCGAGACGAACGAGATCCCCGGTCGTAAATCATATCTCGATAATGAGAGAACCCGAGAGCCAGGGCCTCGCGATGACGATAACGAAGTCGGCAATATGATTTATTTCGCCTCGGCGTCGACGTCGACGTTTTTACCACCGTGCCGCGTCATTGGCATAACGAGCCGCGTTCAACAACGTCGACAAGCGAAACGGCCGGCTAGAAAAAAAAAAGAAAAGAAAAAGGACCGATGAACAAATGCTGTTCTTTCGAATATTTATTTTTCCCGTGAACGCGCTTCAAACATTTCCAACGATTATACAGAATGAGGCACTAGCTATTGCCACCTACAATAACTCGGAAAGTATGATAGTAGCGGAAAAGTTTTTCAAACGAAAGATGCATGGGACAACAGAAGCTGTAATATAGCGTTAATCTTTCTTTTCCTAGGTGAAGTCGCTTCAGAGATGTGAAGATCACCTTTGTTTTTTTTCAATAGAATGCTACGTTTTGGTACCTGTTTTCTGGTAGCGGCTATTGAAACGAATCCAATGAGGTGCAACATTGAGGTCTTTGAAGATCAGCAAATGTCATTTGACAAAGAAATCGAAATAAACTTGAGTAGTATTGAGTAGTATTTCTTATCACCTCGGCACTTGTCGAATCACATGCTGTAACAATTTATGGTACAAATGTATTCAATTGTACGGCACGTAGAGTGAGAACGTTGAGGACATCTTTCAGCGTATTTACTAAGCCTGGCAATGACAAATAAACACTTCTGGACGATATCGCAGGACATAAATATAAGAATGGTAAGATTAGTTCGCTGATCTTCAAATACCTTAATGTTGCACCTCGTTGGATTCGTCTCAATAGCCGCTATCAGAAAACAGGTACCAAAACATAGCATTCTATTAAAAAAAGAAAAAACAAAGGTGACCTTCACACCTAGGGAAAAAAAGATTAACGCCATATTACAGGCCCTGTTGTTCCATGCATCTTTCGTTTGGAAAACTTTTCTGCTACTATCATACTTTCGGAATTGTTGTAGGTGGCAATGGTTAGTGCCTCATCCTGTATAAAATAAGAACTTCGATACGTATTACAGAATTTTTTTTAGATTTTCTTAACGCCTGGAAAAGTGACGAAATTAGTCGCGAACATAAACGATCCAGCACGCAGACAGTGTCGATAAAAATAAGGGGTTGCAGACAGAGGGGGTTAATTGATTCGGATAAACGAGGTTCTGCTATAGGTTATAATATACTGTTGACAGAACGGAACATCGAACAGGATGTTTAAAGGTATCGATTATTCGGCATTCGAATGTGTGCGCTACGCTTGAAAAGAACGAGCGGTACACGTCCGTGTAATTGAACGTCCGAAGCTTCCCCCATATGCATGGAAATTACAGCGAGCAGTTCTAACAAAGATTATATCCGGGATAACGAAGCCGAAATTAACTTGATCCAATATTTTTACGACAACGCTGAAATTGCTTTTTAATTGTCCCCCTTTGCTTCCCGCTCTTTCACTCGACACGCCATCCATCTACCATCCCCGGATTGCCGTTGATTCTTCCTCGACGAAGGGCTGTCCAATAATACGAGGAAACATGCACGCGTGTCCTGCTATCTAAGGGATGGAAGATTAAAGATGGGAGCGGCGTGATTAACCAGGAAAGGGCGAGTTAACTCGTCCTTTATGATCGTTCTATTTATATTCGTATCACTTCTTTCCGCATCTATTTGCGAAAATTTTAGCATTTAATGTGGCTCCGATTGTAGCATGACTTTTGATGAATTGAGATCGAAGTTTGATTACGCCACACATACTCCCTTTATTTCGGTTAACACCTGTATTCCAATTATTTCTGCTAACCATTGGCAATGTCAAGGAGAAACCGCTCAGGTTCGCATATTCACGGAGGTTCTTAGTTTTTTTTTCTTAAAATTGTTTTAACAGGACTAGTTTATGTCATGGGATCGTTTAATCAAATATCACATTTTCAATTTTGACTGAATGGCAAAACAAGATTCGTATTGGGGCCCTGGGTGAATAACATAATTAATAGACTGCTCATCTTCATGTAAAATAAAAATTTGCTGCATTTCTTATAGGATATAGGACTTTCAATTTCTACACTGTGTCAAATTGCAGCTACTCATTTTTGTTATAACTGCATAATATCCGTAGTCTAATAACTAGACTGCGGATTTTATGCACATTTATGATAAAAATGAACAGGTGTAATTTGAAACAATAAAACTATTAGACGAATTTAAAGCCACCGTTATATTATTCTTAATCTATAGAACATATTAAGAAAGAAATTAAATTTTTATTTGAACCCAGTTTGTTGCAATTCAAATAGAATATTTTTATTTTGCATAAAGATCCGCAGTCTACTAATAACTAATTCTTCGACGAAGAATTTTGCCACCCCTACACGATTAACATTGCAGTCAATGAGTCAATGAAATAATTCATAAACAAGAAGAAATGATTAATAAGCAAGTTGTTTAGACCGAGGTTTGTATTTGTTCAATAACATTCGTTTTGTTTTTAGAACGGAGGAATAAAATTTTCTGATATACAGAATGATAGTTTTTTAACATTCAGAACGACAACCAGAGAAACAAGTTCATCACTGGTCCCCACAATGAAAGCTAAAGCATTTCAGGCATCATTTACCGACCATTTAATTCAATATTTGTTTGCGCAGAATATCAATCGAATCGCACGAATAAAAACGGAAAAATCAATTCGCATCTGGGAAAAAACTGTGCAACTGTATAACGCACATGCATTCACGCTGTTTCGAAATAGATTTTCCCCTAGAGAGATCAACTTTTTGAAATATTCCGCAATTTCCCTCTGAAAAGGAGATGTAATTAGTCTGAGATATACAGGGCATATCGTGAGCACGCTTAAAATTAGTTACGTGCATTCCTTCATAATATAATTCTCATCTCATTGAAGTTACAGTTTAATTTTAGCCCTTATGCTTTAATCCAACCATTTTTATCTTACTCATTATCTCGTACTGTCATGTTATAATTGCCAAGGTCAGTAGCCTTAAAAACAAAGCAATTTATTGAACAAAATCAAGATGGAAAAATTAAGACGATGATACTCACTATTCTCTCGGTATTCTTCTTACATTTTGAAAATTCTAACCTTCAGATACGTAGTTCCTTTTCTCATTTTCGTGGGACTTAACACTCAAAATATTAAAGAAATAGGTATGTACAATTAAACTACAACAATGGAGAAATAAACAATTTCACTGTAGCCGAAACAGGAAGTGGATGATTTTTCACTCGAGTAACATATGGGCCGTTTAATACAAAAGTGGTGTGGTTCATAAAAAAACTTATAATACTTAGTATATAAATTGTTGTGTACTTTATAACTAATGTACATGACGATTAACCCAGTATCTAGTAAATAACAACAAATTATTTTACATTCCTACGTTGATTATATACGATAAAAAAAAATTGGTAATCTTAGGTAATTCTCAAATGGCTCTCCTTTAAAATTTCCTTTTTTTAACTTATGTTACTTTTCTTATGAATGAACCATTTGTCTGTCTGATATTCTGTTTTATAGAACTTCTATTGCAATGATTAACCGTTTTGACTTGCGCCAATTTTACGTTGAACAGCTCACATAAAGGTGGTGATTTGGGTTTTAGGTCTTGCAGAGTTATGATTGTGGGACTAATATCTTGATGTTTGGAACTAACGAGAAAGAGCTAATTGGTCGTGTAGGTTTGCGTTAGCGAGATTGACACTGCGGCTCAATCGCGGCGGAAACGTGTCATCGCGGGAACCATTGTGCTCGGTATATAGCGTCGGGTAATGACGCATTCAAATCGGGATTACATTGTTTGGGCCCAGTAGACGGGATCGATTTGCTGGGTGGCTCTAATCGTTGAACTCTGACCCACTTTTCGGTCAAGAGTAACAACCACTCGACATTGATCTCCGCCGTGCGAATGAGGGCCGAGGGCGCAGAACAGAATGTTGAACCGAGATTAATCGCTGTAAGATGCACGCGAGAGATAATTCGGAATTGCTGGGATTCGCCGCGACAGTCACGACATTGCTACCATTTCTTCCGGTCTCGCCAACGGCGTTCGCACGTTTGCCATACACTCTGTGTAACCTTAAACACAACAGCCTCAAACCTTCTTTTAATCATGTCAATTTATCGTTCATTTTGTAGCACTTTTACTTTAACCCTTTCAGGATCAATCCCGATATATAATCAGGATTTAATTTCTAACATTGCAGACATGTAATTTAATTCCGTACATAGCAAAAGATCAGTGTTGCCCATTTTTCTCATCAGTATTGCCCATTTTTCTCAGGAAGCTTCTATACAATGATCTAATTCTTCACAAAAACGTTCTTTGTAATTTAGAGTTAAAATAAAAAGTACAGTAAAGTCTTGATCTAAGCCGAACGGAGCTACACGATCTTAGTTCGCCTATCCCCTCCACTGGGGGGCATACCCCGCGAGGGGCCGAGAAGTTCGAGCTGCTTCGATACCGGGTCGGGTATGTCGGTGTGAACCACTACTAATCCAATTACAAAACTTCTTTATTTTTCATTATTTTTTTATGGGACTTTCGCCAACTTATTCGTGGCATTTTTCTGATTACATTGACACTAAAGAAGATATAATTTGAACCTTTTCTGAGTATAATTTGACCTTGAGTCCTTTACTAAGTTCGGCGCGATCCGCGCGGTCACAAGAAAATAGTAGCTCTACACGATCTATGTCACAGCACGGACCCGAGGATTCGGCTTAGATCAAGACTTGAATCTTCGGCTTGAATCTCCGATTTTAAAATTATGTGAGTAAAAATTTAAGATGCGTTTTCAAAATTCGTCTTCCCTGATTAAAAATTGGTCCTGAACAAAGAAGTAAAAATTTCGATGAAATTATAGATGGACAATATGGATATGTGTTTCGTGAGAGATCGTTCGTAATTTCACGTTGGCCCATTAATTATTGCGAATCGGTTTAGCAAGGTTGTACGTATAAACATATTCATGGATCAGCTCGTCGATGAGTATTTCTCTTAAATTTACATTGTTTTTCATATTTCCCTTGCGATACATCGGCGAACGTCATAAAATAATTCGGTGAAATGTGAGGATCACCGTAAACAATGTTAATTAATATATACTGCGCAAACAATTAATTACTCTCGTTTCGATAAATTCATTTCGAACATTGCCAATTCGAATCCACGATTATGCAAAATACAGGCCAGAGACCAGTTCAATTAATGTTTTTCAAAAATAAACGTTACATCGTTCGCCCAGCCTACAACGAAGACGGCTAATTGAAAGTCGACTAATTAACACGTCGCGTCGACCGCCGAGTGTGTCACGCTCGTACTGGATACTGTCCATTCTCTCAATCAAAATTTGTGATCCATATTCATGCAATAGAAATACACGATAAAAGTGTTTGTCAAATATATGTAAATGTCTTTCACATACTTTTACGGGGCGATTCAAATTTAACCGTTAGCACTCGAATGGCGACTGTAAGGCGTCACTAAAAATTGCTGTATCAAAATATTTTTTACATTATTAAATTTGTTTGTATTTAATAAATTACTAAACACTTCAGTATTGTACTAGTAAATTGTACCATTTTCATCTTACCAGAAATCTTCTAGGTCGGAAGAAATGTTTCGTTTTGGAGTTAAAATAGCTTCGAGTGCAAGGGTTAACTTTGTAGTACTGTAAGCAATTATCGAGAGCATGTGCAGACTAAATATTTGCTCACGCATATTTGCAGAGACAATTTACCAGCTCACTAATAATTATCGACAAACAAGTAATCTTTCAATATTTATCAAATTCAATGTCTGCCTCGCGTAAAGAAAATATTTATGCTGCTCGTTAAATGGGGCGAGACTTGAAAGACGTAAATAATAAGTTACTGAGTTCAAAGCTGCACAGAATTAGGTCTGATCGTGAGTTAAGCATTAAAATGTGACACTAAATTGTAGCAATAAAATGGAAGAGGACTTGAGAGATGCAAATAACAAATGTGTGAGCTCAAAGTTAGACTCGGTTAGTTGCAATAAAATGCTAAATGCTGGCAATAAAATGAAACAGGACTGGAACGATGCAAATAAGGAATGCATGAGCTCAACGTTGTACGTAATTACATCTGGAACAACTACAACGTTGCTCTAAAGGTTCCAGTCATAAAGTGGAACGAGACTCGCAAAATTCAGACAGCAAACGAATGAATTCAAAGTTGCAGGGAGTAATAGACTCTTATTAACTAAGGCGGTTCATTTATTTCGAGTTGGCCATGCCACATTGAGAATAGCCTTTCTTTTATACTGATTGTTTAGGTGTAGAAGAGTGAATACCACATTATCTCGTGCGGTCAAATTGACCGGCCGCGGCAGGTAGGACAAGATACATATATTTCTTGGGGGAAAAAAAATAAAACGAGATATAAATACTGAAAACTACATTGCATACATACTGTAAGAAAAGTCGTAAAGATAAATCGCGATGTGATAATGTTATGTGTGTACGAAATTGTACGCAGAAGTTTGAAAAGGTCAAATTGACCGGCCCTGATAGGTTTAGTGTTAACGGCTCTCGTAGCTCGCGAAGCCGTATCGTAACAGCTGATATGATACAGTGGGATCATTGCTATTCGTCAAAGATCAATTTGCACGACCGTATCCGAACGGAAACGATTTATCCGTAACTAGACGGAGCATAAACCTACCTGACACGACAGATTGCGAAAGCGCATAATTACGAATGATCGACAGAGGACGTCCCCCAGGCGAGATACGTTCTTTAATTAGCTGGGTGATGCGCATTACAGTCCATTTCACGCGATCTCGCAAATTACAGGGAGCCCCATGTTTGACGACACATGGCAGCTTTCAATTTGCCGGGCACACGTAATTGTTTCGAACCGTAAATCGTGGACCGCGACCTCTTTACACCTGGATGCATTCTCATCGATGCCGATCGAGTGAATTACCTCGGAATTACTGCAGAAAAGTGATCGGACACTGGGTCCACTCGATGACGGCACGAAAATCCTGGAAACAGGTCGGCTTTTTTAGTCGAGATCGTTTTATTAATCGCTGTGGTCGTGACGTCAATCGTGTACACAGGCAACACAATTTTTCTTATGAAACTCGTAGATCAGTTTTCAGTACAATCTTTCGAGAAAGTCAAAGTTCGTTGAAATCCGCGAGGTGTATGGATCTTGTCCTTTTATTGGTAAATAAATTGTCTGAATTGTGTGTGATTTTTATGGGCACTGGTGAGGCAGTCAATGTGTTAAAAAAGAAACGATAGACTTTACTCATTTTCATCATATCTTACCTAAAGATTGTTAGAATCTACGAGATCCAAGAATCTAGGCTTTTTCTATTTTTATATTGTTAAATAAGTTGTTCTGAATTTTGTACGACTTTTATGGACACTCGTAGTCAACATATGTTATAGAATATATTAAGAATAAGTATTTTTAAGTATTTCTATTTTTAAGTATTAATCATCTTCTACATATTTGTAAACCTACTTCTTCGAGATCAACGTGAACCACTTACAAGCCTTGATATAAATAACCATAAAATCAAACTGTCCGTTAGGAAATTAAAATTTAGATGAAATCGTTGTAATCCTGGATTGAAATCTCGAATCCAAGCTCCAACGTCTCGTGAAAATATCGATATCATTATACCTTCCCATAGAACAATATAATATTCATATGATAATAAAAATTCTGCTTGAAAAATCGTGTTTAACAGGAATTGTATCTGTTAATTACACTAGTGGAGTTTCCAGGATAGTATTGTACCTATGACGTTCGCATAAACCATGAATTACGTTCGAACTACAATATCCAACATGGCCGCCGCCTCTTACGTATTACGCAAGACGCATCATTGTCAGATTCTCCGTAGCCTAGTAAGCAGAATTCACTGTTGTATAGGCATCTGTTATAAACACAGCATTGTTTCTTGTTCCTTGTTCTCAAACCACACATTTGTACGTGCTATACTAAACTGGCTTTGAGGCACACCGGTATATGTACTACGCAGAAGAGTAGACGTCCGCCATATTGAACGCTAAAGACCCTGATGACAAACCATGTCTTCGAGAGTATTGATTTCTTTAACACTTTGTACACTGTTGGTACTTTGAATTGCCAGGTCCGGTAGCATACTGCTGTGAGGCTAACGTTCAATAACCAAATTCTTGTTCAACATTTTTAAATTCGTAAAAATAGTTTCACCAAAAATCTTCAAACAATATTCGATCCATTTTTACTTCGCACATTAACACAGGCAATTTTAGAGCGAAATTCAATGTTTTATAATATTTAAATGGAGAATGGGTTAAAGGGTGGGTAAAAGAATGGTAAGAAGAGGATAATATTTAAATTTAATGCAAATTACAAGGTAAATTAAATTTAATGTAAATTCCAGTTTTATTAAAAGGATGCTACACATGAGCCAATGATTAAAGTCTGAAGCATAGTAAATCTTAAAAATATTCAGAATTAAACATGCACTTTAAATAATTGTTTAAACTCGACTAAAGACTCAAGTGCCGCGTCGATCGAAATTTTTCCAATACTTCAGGCCGTTTCCAACCCAATTTCCATCAATCCAAATGACCTAGAATAATTCTAAAAATTATGTACCTACACCAGGATATTTCCTATTGAAAAATTCAACAAGTAGCAAGAACAGAAGTACACATTTCTGTCAGTCATTTCTGTTCAACGTTCTCGGTGCAATTTCCTCCCATGCATTTTCCGAAACAGATCGCCGTATCCGGGGATATTTTGCACACCGAGCACTGAGCACTCTCGGTGTAGTAAGCAGAAAATCATGTTCGTGTACCGAATCTCTCCGGTATCGAAAGTATCGGCGATCGGGGATCCGGGAAGAGGAAGATGAACGGATGCACGTCGGGTAACCGGCTCGATCATAAACGTACAGTCGACGATCATGTTTCTGTCAGCTACTTCAACGCCAATTAACCGCTCTTCCGTTTCTCGCCGAGTGGAAAGCATCGATCCGGGAACACGAATGCCGAGTATATATCGGCCAGGCAGCTGCTCGGTGGACTTTAATTAATCGTGCGCAAGGGTGACGATTATTGCCTGTCATTCTTAAGTCAGCGACTTCCGGCCGATCGAGGAGACATCCTTTTCAGCGTCTTTTATCGCTGCTTGATCCATCGATCCGTCCAATTTCGATACAATTAATTCTCACAGACTTCTTCAGCTGAACATTTTTTGGTTTTAGGTATTGTAAAATTTTTAATGCTCGTGCATTTCAATTGCATTTCAGTTTCATTTTCAAGGTATAAATGTATAATGTGCTGTTCCGTCGTCGCATATGGAAGATACGACAGTGCCCACTTAAATTTTCAAAGTTTGCACGTCCCGACAAAGCAAAGGAACAGAGATACAGCCATAAGGAACCAAAGGACGTACCAAAAGAAAGACATTTTATTTGACAAAGGAAAGCTACACAATAGTTCTCTGGACTCCGTGGCAGCGTTAATAAGTAAACAGAGACACGGCTCTCTTGTCAAGTATTCCAGTGAAATCAAAGTAACGGAGTAACGTTATTAAACTCCCCCGAAACTTTCAGCAGATGTTGCTCTACATATTTAAGTGTTCTAAAAATGCACGAGAGATCCTAAACTGAATTGTTAACATCGCAATTTTAGGAATAACTTTCGCAGACGAAACGGGTCAATTCGAATTCTCCAATTCCTCGACACTTCTGGAAGGGAATAATAGCAAAAACGATTCTAAAAATACGGTGCACAGGATCGACAGCATTCAAACACAGAAGTCGAGCACTGATCGATCAGTTTTCGAAGTTCGGAGCTGGTAAAACTCGAGTCACTAGACGCATTTAGTTTGAAAACAAACGCTCCGTTTTGTCAGGGCTCATGAAACGAATCCGAATCTGTTCGAGTGCTTCGGGGAGTTTTGCGATTTTATTTGGAAGGAATCGTGTGGTTGTTCTTTCTGAAGTTTTAGGCGTATTTTATGTAATATTCGAAGAATATGTTCGCGAATTTTTTACCGCAAAAGTCTGCTTGTAGCTTGAGGACAGCTGTGTCCACATTCCCCAAGTGGATTTCCACGCGACGATCGGATGCTTTCATCGAGAATATAGAAAAGCCGGTTCGTGCTCGGCTCGCTCGGTCCATTTCTTTTTGCGATTTCATTTTTTATTAGCCGTCGCGTTTTAAAATGCAAGTCCAACCAACCGCCCGGAAAACTCCATTCGTGCCTTGAACAATCGCAAGCATGTTGAATGCAGAAGCTCCTCCTCTGTACAATCAATTAAACTACATTCCATTCGGCGTCATATTAATTCGTAAACACCGCGCAACGGCAACAACGAGAAAAACAATTTCCACCGTGCTCGAAATTCCAAAGAAATTTGCGATATTTTTCCATCGGTGTAACGGGGAGATAAACAATTCGTTTATATCGGAGTCAAGAGAGTGTAAACAATTCCTCCGTGCTCAAAATGACGGAGAATAAACGATGCTTTTACGTCAATGCAACCGAAGAGATAAACAATTAGTCTAGTCGTATAGAATCACAAAACATAAACAGTTAGTCTAATAGATTTAAATAGAATCAACGAAACGAGTGCTAAATTTGATTTATTTGGATTGCAAACTTTATTTTCTAATTAGGAGAAACATAAAAGAAACATTTTAGAAGATGAGCATAAGAGATGTACAAGTTAGTGCTTCGCTGAGCAAATTTCACTGTTGAGAAGTAAGTTCGCAAGCGAAACAGGAAATGTTTAAATAACAATGTAATGGATTTTAAAGTAACAGGAGAGCACGGCAGTCGTCAGCCTGTAATTAACATAATTAAACATGTAGAACAGGAACGGTGTTCTTTGTTATCTACCCGCAGAAAACCCGGAACGTTCATTTTGCGAGCGACAGAGCGCGACGGCAGCCATGTCGTGTGTTTACGTGTACGTTGCAGCGGAACCTTCGCAATAATTTGCGAGGAAACCTCGTCGGTTGCATTCCGCGAACACATAGTCGAGACTCTCGCTTAATTGCGAACAAACAAAATGGAAAGTGACGCTAGTGGAAAAAGTAGAAGAAGAGCGGGGACTTTGGTGTCGCATCGACGACTGGTTACTACGGAGCTGAAAAACGCGTTTAATTTAATGGAAGGCGAAGTTTTACTGTCGTATTATACGATACATTGTTAATAGTTGGATCCTGTAGACGAATGTATTTTATAAACACATGCAACCTTGTGCATTAAATTCATTTACCAAGCCGGACAAATAATTCCCATTCCTGGAGACGCGGCACTCAAAGTGTTAAAAAATGTATACAGGGTGTTCGCGATAATTTGTACCAGCGTTTTTTTCGTAAAAGGTAAACATTAGAAAAAAAAACCGAAGAGGAGGTAGTTGTAGTATATTTTGCTAGCAATATGATAGCGTATCTCAATTTTTTGTGTTTTTAATATTTTTCTAGAAACAAAGGTGACCTTCATTTTTTTTAATGGAATGCTACATATTTGTTTACGTCACATGAAAACGGACATTGAGACGAGTTCACCCATGTAGTATACTATGGTCTTCTTCAGGGTCATACAAGGGCAGAAATAAAAGAAATAGATTTAACATTTCGTAGTATTGTATTTACTAGTATGTTGTGTAGTGGTAAGACCTATATCTCGTGTTCAATGTGACTTTCGCTGACTGTGTGAATGTTTATGTTTGGAAAAGACAAGCTTATTCCTTTAGTTTCAGTACAGTTGTGCGAAACAACCATACGTTATCATTATGTATCGTTATTTTACGCAGGAAAAGTGGATATGTTAAGTAGTTTTTACGAGTGTAAGAGACAAAGTAAACTAGTGTACGAAGGAAGATATCCACAGAAAGTACAGCCCAGTGAAATTCAGTTTCTCCATCTTAATAAACGTTTCAATGAAACAGGATCTGTAGTAGAGTCAAAACATCAGAGGATCCGTCGAATCACATTTTTCAAAAAACAAACAATTAGAAATACTTCTTTATTTTCAAGAAGATCGATCCATCTACTTCGATAAGAAAAGTGGCCAGACTATGTGATATTTCAATTGCATCAACACATAAAGTTCTACAATTGTACGATTAGAAACCTTTTAAATATCACAAATTACAAAGTCTCCAGAAATCTGATCATCCACGACGTACTGAATTTGTAATTGGTTCCTAACAAATAACCTGAACGATTCCAATTTTTATAGAAAAATATTATGGACAGATGAATCCAGTTTTGATAATAACATCACGTGTAATCGACATAGTGCTCACTTGTACGACCGAGAATCCGAAATTGGAAAAACAGACAAATTTCCAAGTACAATTCGGAACAAATGCTTGGTGTGGAATTATTGATAACATTTTACTAGATCCATATTTTTACACTGGAATTTTAAATGGAAATAAGTATTTACAATTTCTAAATTGTGAATTTCAAAATAACTGGTAATCACTGCCACTGTTTCTTGTACGAGACATGTACTTCGGTAAACCATTTTTCACATAATATGTTTAACGATAAATGGATTGGAACGTACGGACGTATAAAATGGCCTGCAAGATCCCCGGATTAGTCACCACTAGATTTTTTTGTGGGGACATATTAAAGATATTGTTTACACTACACCACCAAGAAATTTGGACGACTTGCATACTAAGATAAAAGAAGCCTGTGCAACCATATCTAGTGCAACATTGGCAGTAACTAACAGGAATGTAGTCGGCACAACTCAGAAATGCATTTTTGCTAATGGAAGCCACATTCAACAACGAGATGTAGTTTTATCACTACACAACATACTAGTAAATACAATACAACGAAATATGAAATCTATTTCTTTTATTTCAGAAGTGTCTCTGACGAAACAATTTTTTCTAGCCATTTAATGTCTAGGCATTTAACAGTCTCAGACCAGATCCGAAAGACCTGCGAATCCATTGTCTCCTCGTTTACCCGACTTCCGGAACTTCGCGCGTCGCTCGCTAATTGACGTACAGCTTCCTCGAACACCCTGATCGTGCCTCCTCTCCGTGAAAGATCTATCCGCGAAGGATCCGGGCGATTCGAGGAAACGAAGGCGCCGCGTGGTCTCGTCTCGAGTAAACATCCGTCGATTCGTCGCCTCGGTAAAACGTTGCGGGTTGTTTTCCGTATCAATTACCCGCTCTCAGACCCTCGTTGAATCCCCGAGGAAAAATAAACGTGCATCCTAGCTCGGCGCCGTGCTCGCTCCAGTACGTTGCCTTTGCGATACCATCGAGAGAACGCCGATAGGTAGAAACGCAAATGCAGTTCCACCATAAAGTGGCACAACAATGCGCAACAACAAAGAGTAGCTACGCGCCAGGCGTCGCGCCGATTGCTTATCACCTCGCGCGGCTCTCTTGAAAGCTGGATACACAAAAGAACCCGTGAAAAGGAGGTCAACCTAACAGTGGAATCGATAGAGAAAACGGATGACCGGTGAAACCGGTGGAATCGGGATTAACCCCAGCGAGGACGAGGTCCTTTTCACGGTTTTGAGGATGCTGGGGACGGACCACCTAGAATCCTTATGCAGCGATTTTTATTTACCGACTCGTCCTTATTCATTTCACATTAAATAGCCAGTGATTTGAACTGGCTACAAGAAAATTAGAATTCAGATCATAATCTTTATTCCGCACTGAAAGACAGCAATTCTTTAACACTTTGACTGCCAAACTGGAAACCTCAAAAATTCCATACAATCAAAGTAAGTATGATGTTGAGTAGTCGTCCAACTTTCTTGCATTTTACAGTTCCTAATCAAATTTGGTACAATGAATATATTAACGTAAAAATTCATTTTAAAACCTGGACAAATAATTCCGTCACCCACATATGGGTGACATGACAGTCAACGTGTTAATACACAGAGAACATAATTTTTTGGTTATGTTTCTTCGTGCGCAAAGAATTTAATTTTTCACTAATTTATTAAATACGAATGTATTTAGTAACGCAAGAATTGTTTTGTATTACGGTGATTTTCAGTGGCGCCTCACAGTCGCCATTATGCTAATATCTCGGAAGAGCGTGTGAGAGCAAAATGGTCAGACTCTTTTCGAAGTTCTTTTATTCAACGCTCCGCTGAAACTGTCTCCGATATTTCGAAGCGTGGCTGCGCGTTTAGTTCTTGAATCTTAAAAAGTCAGATCGAGGACGAGGAAAATAATGCAACTAGAAAGTGAAATTTTAATGCCCTCCGGATCTACCCAACGCCCACGTTGGCAAACTGCAGCTCGCGCAGGCTAGCCGATCGAAGAAGCAGATCTCTTCTCTCATATTTCTTTTTCCTACCGAGCTTCGACGACAAAATAAGAAGCAAGTTGCATTGGCTACTTACAGTGAGTGTTAGAAATATTAAAATACAATCACAATATAAAACATATATTTATTACCCATGTATCGCATAACGTTGTCTACAGCGTTGTTAAATGTATATTTGCATTTTAATGTTCCATAAAGTACTTTGTAAAACTAACGAGAATCGAATCTAGACTTTCACATGAAAATCAACTGTTTTCGTGTTATTTCAAATCGAATACATTTCTTCTCAGAGATACAGTCCACAATATTTTCAGTGCAACGTACAATATGCATCTCCATTGAAAAGCTGACAATATTCGCGCACTATGTTTTTCACTGGGCACCATTGAACCTTTTGTTTCTGTTTTCCCTTTCAGCCTCAAAGGGAGCACTTCGTATCTCGCGTATCGCTTTCGTTTCCAATAAACATCATTTCAGCACTATATCAACATCGTTCGTTGATCTTCCTCGAGCATCTCCATAATTGTCCGAGTCATTAAGACGCCGCCGCCTGTTCCACGGAATCGTTGTCCCAAGGTCCACGCTAATTCGCAGATTGGATTAAACCGTCCGATTGGGTGATCTCATTTTTTCTGGAATTTAATCGTCTTAACAGACACACGTCGTGCGAGCATAGATGAAAGTTTGTTATCCGATTAGAGTGCTTTCGGAATCGAAGAAGCTTCGACGGTATGGCGAAAGCGGCCTTGACTGATAACGAACATGCGACCCTGACCCGATCGAGATAATAGCTTTCCTGATGGGTTCCATCGTCCATTGTTCGGTTTCGTATCCCCCATGGGCAGCTGACTCCGCTTTTCCTTTTTATTTCACGGACAAGTTTGCTTTTCTCCCTGTGCGAATACATTTTTGTGGAACACCGCGAGATTCACTGTACAACCATTCTCCTCTTTTAGATAGTGCAAAACGGTTCGATTCGTTTCGCTGCAAAATGAATTTTTTCAAAGAGACACATTACATTCTAAGTCTAGGCGAAATGAGCCGGGGCTCGCGTAAGTTAAAAATCAAATTCCAATTTTCTGCTTTAGGTACATAGTATGTTAGACATTGTACGATTTATTTTACGGTTTCAATGATTAGAACTTTTTTGTAATTCGTAATTTCCTAAAAAGACAAGTTGAAAGAGTCTCCATCTGCAGGAACCACAGAACATTTTCAAAAATTAGGCAATCTCAATAATGTTCGGTTCAAAACTTGATAAACTGTTCGATGTAGTGTATGCAATTTTTCTTTTTTTTTCAGAAGAAGTCCACGATTGTTTAATTTTATACCGACGTTATAATGTCATTTAGTTTTCTAAACATATTTTTTGGTCGTAGTTATCGATGAAATTTACAAAGTACTGATGTTTTTGGAAAAAGTGTGCCACCACTGGCCGACTTACGCGTTCGCCATTGACGTCAGTCAGCGACGTGGCCCCGACCACGGCATCCGCTTTATTGTTCAATCAAAACAGATCAACTTCACTGGAATGATATAAAAAAAAAAATCCGCGATCTATCGTTTGATACTCGAACCGAGCATGAAACAAATCGCGGAGCAATACGAGCGACGCCGGAATCGCGCGCGATCCCGATGCGCCCGATTCGAAAAGTTTTAATTAAAAACATTGCTGTTTTTAGCACTTTAGAGGACAACGAGACCTTCGCGGAACTAATTTCGTTCTCAAAATATGTTTCGATTTCTTAAATAGAGCACGAGGATTAATTTCTGTATCCATAAATAATAAGTAGGAAAATTGTATTTTACGTATACAGTAAAGTCTTGATCTGAACACGGACCGCGCTGCCGAAGGCGCACTACATACCGTCAATTAAACCACTAAATACTGTTCAAATTATATCGTGCTTGGTGTCAATTTAACCAGAAAAGTGCCACGAATGAGTTGGCGAAAGTCCCATAAAAGAATAATGAAAAATAAAGAAGTTTTGTAATTGGATTAGTAGTGGTTCACACCGACATACCGACTCGGTATCGGATTACGCAGTATGTTTACACTGCTCGGACCCTCGCGGTGTATGTCCCCCAGTAGAGGGGATAGACGAACTGCCTAAGATCGCGTAGCTCCGTTCGGCTTAGATCGAGACTTTACTGTGGATTCACAATCTATTCGTCACACTGATATGATTCTCAGATCTGTATAACGTAACGAAATAAATTCAAGCTGATGGAATGTAATTTGAGAAAGATCTTCAAGCGTACAAAGTTAATATTGTTTGCAAGCTGAAATACTGGAATCATTGACAGACGTAAATAAGAATTAGAAAAACTTGCTTTTGCATAAGGATTCGCGGTGCAGCAAGGTTGCTCTCAGTTCTGTGACATGTAACGCTACAAAATAAGCTTTACGAGAGCAGTTGCCGGTACCGCGAGATTGGCTATTCCCCGGGGTGTAACTCAAATCGACACGTAATACCGTAGAATGAGCTGTCCGGAAAGTTACTGTCAGATCTGTGTATACACACGAGAATTCTGACCCGGCAACTGAAAGTCAAGCTGGAACGCGTCACTACTACAAAGAAAAAGCAGTCGAATGCGGTTGTATTCTCAAGAGTAGAGCTCTCCCGGCGATCAACACGTGGCAGTACGCCCACTGGACACACAGAGTCGACTGACCTAGACACCTGGCGCCTAATTCGAACTCCTACGTGTCCGACGGATAATCTGATTATGAAGATCAGGAAGTGACGTGCTAATTGTGCAATCTGCCGGTTAAGGTCAGTCGGAACAGTCACGGGACCTGATGGCATGGTGTCCAGGGAGCCTAGAGCTCCGTCGCATCGAAAGGAATTAATTAAGCGGATATTGTCCACGGTTATCGGAATATTGTAATGTTCGGGCCCGTAATTAAACTCTGACCTCGTCACAGAAACATATAAAGAGGAACACGGATTATTTATTAATTGAATTCGTCGGCGCATAGTTTTTTGTGCAGTCACCTCGTCGTTGAAGCGAAGCTTCGAACTGATCAAAGTAGAACAGCGACTATTTCTAACGTTGTAAATCGATCCTGTGAACTTGAAGCTAATTTTGCTGCAGAAGGTAGACATTTGGTAGTGTTCTGAACACTTTGTCGACAAGAAGAAAAATTACGCACACTTATAAATGTTCAATAACGTGAAAAATGTCTCAAATGCACGGTACAATAATTTTTAGCATCGCCTCAGGGTACAATGAATTATCAAACACCATAAGTAAAATTAATTCACGGTCCGCAACAGTGGTCCGCAATATTCTAAGTTGTGACTTGAAGTTCCCTGATCGACATTTTCGCTTAAATTACTTTTTAATTAGGTCAAATGGGGTGGAGGTTACAGCCGCAATAATTCTTGCGTTCACAACAGTTTCGTCGGATACGATCATTCTCTTTTTACAATCGTGGAAAGGTGTTAACTGTTAAAGACTTTTCAGTGTTCACGCGAGCCGCGTTTATCGTTCGGAAAATGGTGTAGCGAACGAGCGGAATCGCTATTTACGAATCGTAAATCTTACGGTCCCTGTAACCCGATTCCTGGTGTATATGCCGTATAACCGGCCAGAATGTGAAACATAATACAGCGAAATGCGAATTCGATTTGCGTGTACATTTAACGCTGACGCAACTGGTAATCTTCTTCGTGTCGTTTGGCGATACTTGTCCGACTTATTACGGGTTTGTTCACTGATTACGTCGTGCTGTGTCTCCGATCGAAACAACAATTGTTCTACACGATTTCATTACAATTTCCGTTCTTCTCAAACGCATATCCTATTAAACTAATGTATTTCCTACGAAAGCAAGGGTTCGATCGAGCCCTCCAGCCATAAAATCAAAAATAAAATTAATGGAAATTGTGAGCTCGTTTGAATGCACCGTTTCGCTTGCCATTGCCTGGATCCTGGTCGTTCCAGAAACCACCGCGTACCTAAAGGATTCCCTAGGGGAATGGGTCATCGTAATACAAGCGTGTTCCAGGTCGGCTTGATTATTTACCAGCTCCTGTCGCCACCCGCCCCTTTTGCGCCTGGACAGGTGAAACTTTCCCGAATAATTGCTTTCTGCGTAGAACCAACTGTTGGACTGTTACAATGGCGGAATAAGTGCCCCGGAGGCACTCTAATAGGTGTTTTCGAAGTTCCGCAACACCGACTTTACTTAACTTCGATTATCAGCAGTTAGAGACCCCGCCTCGGAGAACGAGGCTCTGCCCTGCGTTCGCAAAACTTTTTCCCATTGTTACTGCCAAGTTCCCAGCCGAGTATTTATAAGATCTAAACAGACTTTTCTTACACGGCGCTACCAAAGCCGAACGTTTTTTAATTCGATCGTTGTCACCTCTTCTTTGCATGTTCGAACGACAGTCGTCGAAATAAAATAAACAATTGGGACAAGTGTTTAAGAAGGTTAAAAAGCATTATAGGTAAAGGTTTAACCTCTTAAGCACGGCGCGCTCGTCCGCAACTCGATGGCACAAAAGCCACTATGCTTTCCAAGGAAACCACTATACGTACAGTGGCGTACAGTACTCGAGAGGTCAAAGGGGAAAATTGTTCAAAAATAGAGGAAGACGTCTTATCATTTTAGGACAATCGTTAGAAACCGTTGTAAATTCTCTTTTTAACACTGTTGACCCCTCGCATCACGATTTATTTTATGGTCACAGTGATTCGAACTCCATTCTCGTTCATAATTTCTTAGAAGAAAGAAGTTTGTATTTATCGTATGTCTATGTATTCTCCAATGGATGTACGTGTATTAAACTTGAAGATTGAAAATAGTGCTTCTTTATCAAAACGTTTCATAACTTTTGTATTCTACAATCAGAGATTTCATATGCAACAACCTAACGCCAGTATGAAGGAAAATACGCGAATTTTACAGTCCGTTCGAAATTGTCCGGACACGAATGACTTCCCTTTACAGTTTAACGGTGATCTACGCTGCCGCACAGTACAAAATCCTAATATTTGACTGACCCTGTTCATTGCCGCAGGGCGGGACCATCGAGTGCAACGGCTCCTCCGGTGTCAGGACCTCGAGGTCGCCGCGAATTTAGGGTTGCTCTTCTCGAGGCGGGTCCGACGCAACGTAATTTCCATTATTACACAGGGGAATGTATTGCCCCTCTCAATTAGGCTTGCTGAAAGCATCTTTGCTATTGTAGGCCTAGGACAGGGCGCGAAACTGCATCCGGCGACCCTGGACACGGCCGTTGATCCCGAAATTTAATTGTCTCCACCTCTGGCCTGGATTCCCCGTAACGATACTACCATCCTACACCACCTCTCCTCCCCCCTCCAATTTCCCTGACCACCCACCGCCCGTTATCATGCAACATTTATGCGACCCCACTATGTATTAATTAGTAAGAAACGGTTCACCGACGGGCGCATAATCAAAACGCCGTACGACGTTCGAACGGATCCCTCCGTGCCAAGTAACGTCGCTCCCCTGTGGCCTGCGCGGAATTAGGGTTGTTCATGAAGTTTTAGTAGACTTTAGGTTACGACCGGTAAGCCGGCAAATCCGTGTTGTGACGTAACTGGACCAAACAACCTACATCGGATTTACCGGCGCTATTCTACCGATAGTTCCCAGCCAATATCTTCGGGATTAGGCAATCCTTCAATTATGGACCTTGTTTCGGTCATTGCTGCTTTATTGCATCGATCTACCGCCGAGCAGGCTTCTAGAGTCGACGCACGCAGCGTTGTTTCAGCGTTTCATTCACCGTTTCGTTGTTATACGCCTTAACACGTTCGCTACGATGGTCATACATGACTTGACGCTCCAATTTTGCGATTTACATAAAGATAGCCAAATTAATTGTGCACACCTTGCTATTTAAAAGCTCAGCATAATATTCGGAGTCTCCTTGACTTTCTTCTGTTAAATTGTTTTGATTTTTCGTAAGAAAGGTGCGTTGTATTTAACACTAAACCTACCACGCTTTTCAAACTTCTGCGTACAACATTATCAAATCGCTATTTATCTTTACGACTTTTCTTATTTTATGTTTTTTCTTTTCAAGAAATATATGTATCTTGTCCTACCTACCGCGGCCGGTCAATTTGACCGCACGAGATAATATGGTATTCACTCTTCTAAACCTAAACAATCAGTATAAAAGAAAGGCTATTCTCAATGTGGCATGACCAAAATTTGTTAACGAACTTTATAGGAATAGGTTTATTTAAAATGACGCCTTCCCAACATTTATAACTTCATTTTCGTATGCGTCCAATGAAATATTTTCTATTCCTGCCTCTGTCAAATTCAAAGACGTACGAATCGAGTTTCGATGTTTCACAATTTCGTAGTTTGTATTTTTTTATACAAAGAACAAATTTTTAATGTATATTTATAACTTTGGGTCTGTTATTGACAACGATTTATTAATAAAATCATTGCGAGATGAATGTTTCATTATTAATATGGCAAATCAAAATGGATTAAGATTGATTACCATTGCTAATAAATTCTGTTTCGCATGATAAAATTACTAGTAATGCCATTTACTAATCGTAAGCATTCAGCATAAGTCCAGTGAAAATTCCACTCTTTCTTTAATAAGTCTACTGTGCTGAAAATAATATTATATTGGAATTCTTAAATTCTTTGAACTTTTCTAGTACAGTAGAACCTCGATTATCCGAACCGTTTGTAGAATGAAAGAGTTAATTAACTAAATACAATGCTAGATAAAATATCCACAGATTTGTACAATGAACAATGTTGCTTTAGGATCGTCATAGCCCGAGCTATTAAAATTCGAAGCATGTTATGAGATTAGAAACTTCAGACATCAGAGGATCTTATAATCGAGGTCGTGCTGTGTTGCAAATTTCACTGACTCACTTTTGTCACGCATGCATAACACTTTGCAGTTTAGTTATTGGACCGTGGATCTTTCTGCGAAATGATGATTCAATTTGTGTCGGAATTATTTTCGATATTTGTCTCGTAACCCTTGGACAAAAGGATTTTCCTGCTATTGTTCGTAAAATTGGAGCGCCTACGAAATCCACGTTAACGATTTAAAATAGATCGTTTGCAATGTACAGTTCAGAGAACAAGAAGAAAGAACGAGCTCTCTCTCTCTCTCTCTCTCTCTCGCTTTGGTTTGCAAATGATAAAAGATTCGACGCTTCGCATTCATTTTGCTTTGCCCAAGAAAAGTTTGTAGCTCGTCCTAACGATCGTGTTCTTTTGATGAACGGTGCATTCGATCAAGAAACATGGCACGTCGATGGTGCAATTAAGAGGACGGCATTTTGAATTCAGATCATATTGATTCTTCACATGTTCTTCCGCTTTTGAAAAAATAAGAAAGAAACAACGGATTCGAAACATTTTTGTTCCATTTTGGTTGCGAAACCCGCAATCTATGCATTATTGATATAGAACTAGTACAAACAAGCCGTAAGTCCATATTACTGTCATTATTATTGTCGAAATGATCTGTTTATTGTTACTGTTTACTGTATCGTGTGGTCGTTATTGCGTGGTCAATTGTTATTATTACTGCAGACAAGTAGTATTAACACTGCAGTACATTGCGTGTAATAATAGAGAGCGTTCGAACGTTATTGGACAATAGAGAAGCTATCAAAAAACATAACGTGTCGATACTGTAGAAGTCAATTTAGGAGAATGTTAACTGACATATACGCATCTATATAATTTCGCAAAAATTCCAAAGACAAGAGACTCTAAACGAGAATTAAGTTGATCTTAATTCCACACGGATTTCCGATTAATCGAGCCAAAAATTCGCCTAAGACAATCATTGTCGCTGATAATTGCTCTAGGGCCTAGACACAGAATGGAACAAGGGCTTTCAAGTTGCCTAAATGGCGATACGTTTCGCGAGATAATGATGGAAATTACATTCCCAAGGCGCTCTAGTACACAAGCCATACATGCACTCGGCTGGCTCTCGCGCGCGCAATGTTCCACAGTGATTCGTCTTCGAGCAGACGATTTAATGCGCTGCACATTCCCCAGTAAAACCTGCTTTTGTTCCCGTTAATTATAATTATTCGACGATCCGTTGAATTGATTATATTCGTCGCGGCTTTCGAAACGAATGCTGTAGAACGTTCAATATGCAGTCCGATCGACGAGTATGTTAATGGTTTTCGAAATATTCTGTTACTAATATTATCGAAAATATCGAATTTTCATTTGCGGTTCCGTTTAATCAATTTCTGCGTTCAAATCGATTCCGTTCGAGCGACTACATCAAAATTCTGTAGTGGGTGCGATGAAACGAAGCGAAATACGGATAAACTGTTTGCTAACTATCCGGAAAATGTACGTTTGTTCGCTTGTCAAGCGGAGTATAATCATTTTTTTTTTAACAATGACGATAATGAACGCTGTAGCGCTGTATCAACGTGTGTTGCTTTCACATGAAAATTAAAAGACTTCCATCGAGACTTTTCACTGTTTTTATTAACTATACCGTGTGCTTTGAATAAAGGAATTCGTTTAATAATTTCTCACACGAAAAAGTCTTTGTAACTTCAATGATTATTGAATAAAAATAATGGTTGACTCACTTCGTACATTTATTGTACATTTCCTTCGTTATATCGTTCTCACTATTTTTAAAACACGATAAAGTGCAAATTTAATTTTTGCAAGTTAGTAGCATACAGGATTCTAATGAGATTTATTTGGTAAATTTCAGCAGCAAGGAATAATTTAGACTGCCGCATTTAGGTCGCCGAAAGTGTCGCAGAACTAGCCCTGATATTAATTCTTCACGAATTCCCGTTAATGGTTGAGTGAGAAACGAAGTTATTCCGTCGAGCGAAAATAAAGTATGCCACCGGTGAAACGTGAATCGCATAAAGCGGCTGTTCCCTTAAAACCGTGCATAATCCGTTGCCTGAAAAACCAGATTCTAAGGGTGCGATTTACACCCACGAGTTAACGCACATTCGATCCTGTATCAATATGTTAAATTAATTATTAAATCTTGTTAGGAGCGCGAAGAACAAAATTTAGAAGGCTTTGTGATATTCGAAAAATGGAAACAAGTTCGTGGAAACGCCATAAGAAGCTACAAAAATAATCTTAGAGAAGCACGACATGAAGAGAATTTATTAAAGACGACGATGTTATGCAAATTGTCTTAATCAGTTGTGAAAGACAGAAATGAAATAAAGCAGCCGCTAAACACGACGATGATCAAATACATACATGTAATTGTGATTCCTGAGATCATTTGAAGTAACTTTTTCCTTTGCGAAAATGACCTCCGCGGCTTCGTTAAGGAGTTATTAACGAAAAATGCGGACCAATCAGGGCGCGGCAATAGCGGACGGATTTCCGCACTCTGATTGGTCAGTATGTGTTGTTAATAACTCCTAAACAAAGCCGCGTAGAACATTTTCGCAAAGGAAAAATCTACTTCGAACGACCTCACCCCTTTCAAGGAAGTGCAACATTTTGGGGCACCCTGTAGAATAAAAATTATTTCAGTGAATTGTGAAATGCGCTAATTAAACGAAGCGTTCGTTAAGCATGAAGAAGTTCCAACAAATACACGTAAAAATACAGAATGAACTATCGAATACTGATGAACAGACTGCAGACCTTCGTACAAAATAAAAGTTATTTTAATTAGTAGTAAAAGAGGGAAGTTAAATGAAGCTGTGTCTGTTCTCCTATAAATTTTAATAAATGATTATCGAGCATCGCACAGTTTTGCATTTTACCTATTAATTCTTGTCACGAATGCATAAAACCTATTTAAAAAACGTTCCGACGGCTAACGTGTTATCTTAAGCACTTGAAATGTAAAAGAAAGAGAAGATGCTCATCGGGGACACTTGAATGAGGAGCTGCTCGTCGTGTAAACGTCAAAATTTGTCGTCGTGGATGTCTGAAGCGTCGAGAGCAAGCTCCCACGGGCCAGGCATAAAACAATTGCAGTCGTTCCGCGTTCTTATCGCATTTCCTTGACGAGGATCTCCCGCGTTCACGACTGGAAAACTCGTGAATGCGCTTTGAAACGAGCCTCTTAGTCGCCGTTACTTTTTCACATAAAGGAAAAAGGAGTTATCGCGTTTTGCACTCGACGATATTAGAAAACGCTTTGAAGGACGCCGTGTCGAAGACGGAAAACTCGGTTCTCCCAGCCGCGCTTTTAACGCGGTGGAGAAAACGAATCATTACTTAACGCGACGTCGTCGTCGTCGTCGTCGTCGACGCCGAGAAAAATATTGCTTTCAACTAAGTAACGAACTAACAAGTCAAAATGATCGAGTGAAACAGAGTATTAAACGATGTGCTTCGAGCTTGCCAGGCACAATTTCTCGGAAACTAGTGGCTTACTCCATTCTATTTATAGTTTATTTCTATGCTATTTCGGTGATAAGAAAGTTGACACGGATCGTATGGATCCAAGAAACCCGATATTGACTTCCACGGAATGGAAACACGCTACGTGGGTATTCCCAGACGTAGAAAAAAGATCTTGGACTGCAAGCAACTCGATTCTGGCCACTGTAGAAGTCATACACTCGATAGAGATAATTTTCAGTGTCTCATATTTAACACAAATTATTCTGGAGAATCTAGTTCTTGATTGCGAAGGATCTGTTGGATCTTCAATGATCTAGAGTAGCATCTAGTATCTTAGATCTCTTGGTTCTTCAGTCTCTTGGGACTACAGTAAAGTCGTGATCTAAGCCGAACAGAGCTACACGATCTTAGTTCGCCTATCCCCTCCACTGTGGGGCATACCCCGTCTCGGTCGCCGAACAGTGTGAACATGCCGCGTAATCCGATACCGTGTCGGGTATATTGGTGTGAACCACTACTAATCCAATTATAAAACAATTATAAAATTTTTTTATGGGACTTTCGCCAACTTATTCGTGGCACTTTTCTGATTAAATTGACACTAAGCACGATATAATTTGAACAGTATTTAGTGGTTTAATTGACGGTATGTAGTGCGCCTTCGGCAGCGCCGTCCTTGTTTACACGCGCTGTCCTTTTCTACATTCGGCACGGTCGACGCGGTCACAAGAAAATAGTAGCCCTACACGATCTATGTCACAGCACGGACTCGAGGGTTGCGCTTAGATCAAGACTTTACTGTATTAAGTTTCAGTCTTTAGAAGATCTGTTGTGCCTAGAATCTTGGGACCCTGAATTCTTGAGTCTTTTGAATCTTGGATCTCTTGGATCTTGGACCTACTGACTCTTGGACTTATTGAATCTTGACCATATCGAACCTCGAAGCTCTTGGACCTTAGATCTCTTAGACCTTGGATCCCTTGAATCTGGAATCTTGAATTTTTTTAATCTTGGATCTCGTAGCTGCCGAGTTCCTCAAGTCTCTCGAAGTGATCTATTGAAACTTAGATGATCTAAAGTAGATAGGTCTGCAGTCTGTGCGAATTCGAGTAGTTAACATGCGTATAAATGCAAGGACGCTTTGAAATGAGGAGTAATATGCACAGTAGCTTGTATATTGCATTTCGTTGATGAGTTTACCGTTTCTCTGCTAGTTACAAGGCATCCTCTGCATTCTGTCTTTGTCGGGGGACGTTTTAACTTCAACAGAGGCCGACTGCAGCTGCATGCAAAGTACGATACATCGAAGGAGGATGCTGAAGAAAAGACACCAAAGAAAGCGCATCCTAATTTCATTGAAACTTTATCGAAATCCATGCACATGTAGAAAACTGCAGAATGGGCCCGCTTTGGTTGCTCTCTCCTCCCGTAAGTGGTCTATATTTAAACTGCTCAGGAATTTAAAGAGTAAATATTCATCATTAGAAACTTTCGCAAACGCCGGCTACTCTCGGCGACTTTCCATGGTATGCTTTGACTATAATATATGGATCCCCGTATGTGCAAAGGTATATTATAGGTAAATGGAATTTTCAGTAGAATATGTTACACACTTCAAACAGACAGATCATACCGATTGCAGCCAGAGAACGTTATTGAGGTATCTTATCCTACTTCAAAATATACATATAGGTACTATCTTGAGTTTCACGGAAATGGCACGATACCGGCGTGCGGCTTTAAAGAATGTCTCGTTTCAATATTAGTTTGGTGATGATAACGTGGTTTCCGATCGACCATTTTCGTGATAGCTTCTAGAGGACGTGTCAAAACAGAAGTGCACAATCCCAGACGGACACGGTAGCAGGCAATCGAGAATAATAAAGAATACACAGAAATACACATCCTCCTTGATCCTCCCACCAATTCGTAAACATTTTCACATTTTTAAGAAAATTACTATTTTAGAGTGGGAAACAGCTTCCCAAACATCTTTTTCAAGCACAACGCTGAATCGTTGCAAACTACAGTGATTTCTCTACATATGTCGCCAAGGCCTGGATGATAAACGTCGCGAAATTATTCCCACTGCCGCGGAGTATACCCCGTGAGGGCTCGCGAAGCTCCAGAGACCTTGGACGCCGAGGAGTGTAAACACAACACGGCTCAGGTAGGTCTCCTGAATGATACACGACGCCGGCAAGACCCGTATTGTTGACATATACAGAGAATTCATTGTATTGCTTTACAGCTCGTAATTTATCGATGAAACTTGCGCTTCGCCTGCTAGTTACTAAATTATGCAGATCTGAAATCACTGTACAACCTCAAAGGTCTTGTTTCTTCATTCTCTATCGATCAAACGTGTGCTTAACCTACTTCTTTCTAAATCATGCAAGTTTGAAATCATTGTACAGATACCAAAGTGTTGTTTCGACGACTTTTGTTGCCTACAATTGACCTCGACTTTGGTTGGCATCGGTCTGCTCACTAATAAATTATACAGATCCGAGTTCATCGTGCAACTTCAAAGTCTCCTTCTCCATCCTTCATCAAACCTGTGTCTACGCTGCTCATTAAAGAATAATACAAAGTTCCAGCCGTCGTATAAGTTCCAACGATACTCCGCAAGCGCGAAAACAACCATAACTCTAAAACACCAAGCTAAGGACACGGGGGGTCCGATGTAACTTTCCGCTGCGCGTTCTTGCCGGGTTTCATCGCCGTCGGTTGTTTTGATAGATCCTGTACGCCCGCCACGTCAGCGAGGTTTGACCCAGTATGAAGTTGACGAAACAATTGATACAGCGAACTATACTTCGCCACACGAGGCCGCCCCAGCTAAATCGCCAAGGGGAAGAAGCTCGGGGCCATCGTACTTTCAGCGAACATCGGCCATCATTGCCTTTCCCGCGAGCGCAAAA
Organism: Halictus rubicundus; assembly: GCF_050948215.1. Classification (NCBI taxonomy): domain Eukaryota; kingdom Metazoa; phylum Arthropoda; class Insecta; order Hymenoptera; family Halictidae; genus Halictus; species Halictus rubicundus. The sequence goes on from NC_135151.1 coordinate 7,671,503, forward strand.
ACAACGAGGCATTGTGCGCGCAGCGCGAAATAATATGGCCGAGCACTTGGCCGCGTTTAATTAATTGACTTTAATGGATCTTGACCGGACCCCGACGCACGGCACAGTTGAAATTTTTTAAACCTCCTGTGTGTGCAAGCATCCGCGCACGACGGAACCCCTCCATTATGTGAATTAATCGGAAGATATCGATTGCTCCGCGTTTACGGGGCTGCTCGAGGCGGGAAACGTTCGTGACTCGGTGAAAAAGTGAAAATGCAGAAAAACGGGGCTGAAAGATTAATTTTCTTGGAAATCTGAGAACGTTACCGATGTATAAAATATTGCAGGGACCTAACAATTGAAATATTCGAACGAAACGGTAATTATCGCTGGAAATACGATACCCGACAAAATGGCGGGTCGCAAATGTTTTAATTAGCGATTATTGAGACTGTAGTATACATTTATGAGGAATTTATTCACTGAATATATCTCTTTGGACACACATCATGATAAAACTCGCTGAGGAAATAAACAAATACAGTCTTGTCATTTTTATATAGTAACATAAAGTAGTCACTTTTATTATAAATCTAGCGATAAATTCTTCGGTGTACACTTTTCCGGAACACAATATGTTTGTATCATTCTGTAGAATGTTAATTACGACAACACCCGTCAAAATAGCGAGTTGAGAATTGTTTAATTTACAATTATTATGAAATTGCATTTATGAGGAATTTATTCGATAAATGTATTTCTTTAAACATGAATTATTATCGTGGCGTATATTCACAATCTGCTGACATATTTGCCGAACTCATCTGGTTCGGATCATTGTATAAATGTTATTGATTCGAAATGAATTTACGTACAATTTAATCTTTGTTTATAGGTATTTGTTTAATATATTTTTCACGCAGCAACACAAGTCAACTTGAAAACACATTCCGTAGAAGTTTAATGGTTCTTCTGGCTGCGTGCGCTCGATAATGAATTTCCAACCACGCGATTGCTGAAACTCGATCCGCCCGATAGTCTAGAAACAAAATGGCGCCTACTCGAACCGTGTATTGTACCGTTTATTTTTGTTATAGCCCATAGCGTACAGCCCGCGTGGTTTTCCGTTTGTTTCCAGTCGGCTCGGTATAATGAAACATCAAATATTCATTCCCACGTTTTCTGTTGTTCCCTTGCGTGCTTTCTTGCTCGAGATGATATTATATCGCCTACACCCCGATCTCGAAATCCTCGTGATTTGTTAACAAAATACCGGCCGTCATTTTTCCCATCTTTTATTCATTAAACTCGCACTGAACACTCCCATGATTAAATTGCGCGGCTTTAAAATCATTGTAGACATCCAAATTCTTGTTTTTTCATTCATTAAAATTGTGCCGAATTTACTTGTTATTAAACTGTGAAAATTTAGAGTCATTGCACGACCTCAAATTCTCGTTACTTCATCTTTTACCGATCAAACTCGCAGTTAAAGTGCTGACTAATAAAATAGACTGCGGATTTTATGCATAAAACAGTAAAAAAAAAAACATTTAGATTTAGTCCGATGATCTTCTTTGATACTCCCGAGGGAGTGGCTCATTTTCCGCGCGAAACCGTGTCATTTAAAACTGCCTCGCCGTCGCGGCCGTAGCGCCGCGAAAATTTGCATGATAAAGCAAACTAATTTCTCCTTATTCGTGCTGAATTAAAACATCGCCGAGCTGGCGAGAAAGAAATCACGGTCTTTCCGGAACTTTTTCACAGCACAGAATATCGGCGAAAGCGGCGAAAAGCCAGAGAGCATTTATGGCCGTATTCTGGCTTTGACTGCCATCGTCTTCTCCGATTTTTACGAATTTTTTTCAGGCGAACCATCAAACCTTATTATATAACCTTATTATCCCTATTAGCGCACATTTACGGGTATTTGAAGTACATGAGTTATTTTCTCTTTTTGAGTAAAAAATAATCGAAATTACACGAGTTATAACTAGACTGTGGATTTGATGCGTTTACAACAAAAATCAGTAGATCAAATGCAAAACAGTGGAGACATTTAAAGGATTTCTCAAGGCACAAAATAATTAAGAAAAGAAATAAATGCCTACGTAGCTCCTGTACATGGAAATCAGTGCAGGCAATTTTTATTTTACACAAAAATCAGCAGTCCACAGTGATTTCTCTATATATGTCGTCAAGGCATGGATGACAAATGTCGCCGAATTATCCCCACTACCGCTGGGTATACCCCGTGAGTGGCCGCGAAGCTCGAGAGGCCTCGGACGCCAAGGAGTGTAAACATAACACGGCTCGGGAGTGTCTCCTGCACGATACACGACGCTGGCAAGACCCATGTTGTTGACATGTATCGAGAACTCACTGTAGCGCTGTTGCGTTCTTCAAACGCTTATAGCTACGTTCATTTTACGAATTCGAACAAATCCCATGGCACGCATATTCGACAGAATAGTATCGATTTTTTGAAAATGAAAAATCAGAATGCCCCCGTCACCCGGCTAACCTCTTCGCACTTTCTCATGCGTTGGCATGCTCGTTTGCCAAGGACACGCTAATGAAACCGTAGTACTGGACCCCGGTAATTGTTTCGCGTTGACCCGGAAGAATTCATAGACACCCCGTACATACGTGTTTCCACGAGTCTGACGGAGACAAAGGTGGTCATAATTTAATGGCAACCGTGTTTGTCGCGGCAAGTTTGCGTAAACTGTATTCATTACACCGGCACGTGGAAACGACGCGGAAAAATCTGAAATATGGAGCAAGTTGCCCGGCGCGGCGACGGCTAGGGAAAGTCGTAAAAATTGCCATTTCGTCGGATCCTCCTCGAATGACGCAGTTCTTCTCTCCACACGTGCGAAATACTTTCTTCCGTAGAAAGTTCAGTTTCAACGATAAGACACTTCGTCTTTCAATTTTCCGCGAGCCGCCTTAAATTTCTGGGTTTTTCGCTGCTTCTGCCGTCATTGCTTCTTCTTTGACATAACGAGTCTTCTTCGTTGAAGCGAATTTATAAAATTGAAGTTACAATTATGAGGCTATGAATTTATGCGTTTAGGAGAGTTATCTTCTGAAACCTCGTTACATTGAATTGTTCAACAAGATTTTTACCATCTTCGTAACATTAGAACATTTATGATAAACAGAGGAGTATTTTTCTTCGAAATAATGTTTCATAATTTATTTGGGAACATAGGTACACGTTCGTACGCTTATTTTAACTTTTATCTGAGAGCATAAACATTCACAGTCTAGTAATTGCAATCCGCTTCGAGCTACGCATGGTTTCCTGGCAAATGTGCTCGTTAATACACCCATTTAAACTTTTATGTTACAAATATACACGCTTAACGGTGAAATTATGAAAGGAGACAGAATTTTCAATCATTTCCCAGAACGTACTAACCTGGTTGGTTTCAACTTGATCTCGCAGCGGCAGAATTTTTAATAAATACGCCATTTCGAACTTTCAGTGAAAAAAAAAACATTTAGTATTTGATTCAAAAAAGGAGGACGAGAATTTCGTTTGGAATAAACCAGGAGTATCGATTTTACGGAACGCGGTTCACGGTTTACTTAACCTCGTATATTTTCACGGATGAATATAATCTGCATAAAAATTGCATCGAATGTAAAATACGTGAAAATGCGTGAAGCATTCATCCACGTGAAACAAAGGTTCACGCTTACATCATGCAATGTACACTCTTGTCCATAAATCACCGGACACTTACTTATTTTCAGCAAATTGGTAATTAGAACAAGAATACAATTTTATTGTTTAATTTTGTTATGTGCTACTATTATACGATAATATTCAAAATTAAAAATATACATATACAATTTGAATAAATGTTGGAATAAAGAAATTGAGAATTGTAGGATCAGTTAGATAGAATAAGAGGAGCGTGACCAAAATCAAAGCAGCGTTTATGGAAAGCTCTAGAGGACAAATTCGAAAGTAATTATCCCACTAAAATTTTAAACATTAATCGACAGAATGTCACTACTAGTTCTACCAGATGTATTGATGGAAAGAAACAATTTGATTTACATGTTCTCTGCGTTAGAAAATATTAATAAGTACCATTTTTATTTCATAATATAGGTCCCGTATTAACAAAATACCGTCTGCATCCAAATTTTAATAAGTGTCCGGTGACTTATGGACGGGGAGTGTGCACCGAAAGTTAACGTTAGAGTTAGAGGTTAGAGGATTATTTTCGTCGGAAAATGATAGCGTTTAAACAATTATAGTCGCTTTCTGTGGCTCGAAAATGGAAGGCAAACGAGAGCAAATGATGCAAGCATGCTTTTTCACTTTCGCAGAGGGAAGCACACAACGTAAACGCAAATGGAAATTTGTGTCATCTTCGTGGAGGGTGTCGCGAGCGTATACGTCGAAAGTGGATCTCGAAATATCACTTTTGATTTAGAATTACATTTACGTAATGTCGTAAGCATGTAAATTCAATTTTAATGTGATAGACGGAGGTCAAATCATACGGAAAATGGCACACGTTGCCCAATAAAAATTCGAAACTTTTCCGATGACGCTAATGCTAGTAATGGAACAATTTCGATTTCAACGTGATGGAAAATGTTGACTACTGCCACATGGGTTAATTTTAAAAAACAGAAGTGGGGGACGAGACTAAAATAAAAAGGGCATAACAATTTCCTAAATGCTAGCGCGTTTATCCAGGATTGGAGGAGCATTAACACTAAACCTACCGACTAGAGCTATTAGAGCTATTAAGACAAGAGCTATTTAAACACCATATTATCTCGTGCGGTCAAATTGACCGGCCGCGTTAGGCAGAATAGGCTACAAATATTTCTTGGAAAAAAAAAATAAAACGAGAAATAAATACTGCAAAATACATTGTATACATACTTTAAGAAAAGTCGTGAAGACAAGAAAAGGTCATTTTGACCGGGCGTGGTAGGCTTAGTGTTAAAGCGATGGGTAAAGTGTGAGGAACGGGGGCTGTTAGGGCAACAGGTAGGGAACAGTTGGCAAGAAGCAGGACTTTGGATCGCGAGTTTCGGCGTGTCGGCACGAAAATAGCCAAAGCGGATAGGGGCGAGGTCGCTGGAAGCTGTCTTTCACGGGTCGATACTCTGAGCAGCGCGGGCAGAATCCCATGGTTCCGCCCATCGAGCCGAAATATCAAATCTTCGACAAATTCCTTCTTCCCCTTTTCCCCCGCTTCGGTTCACCCCGACGCGCCGACGACAAATCTTTCGCCCCGTTTCGTGTCGCGTGCAAATCGTACAAGAGCGTCGGCCGCGACGCCTGGTTGTAATGCTAAGACATCGAAATCCGCTCGTGTCGCCGTAATTTTAACAGGGAAATGGTTGTTGTAAACGTCGCCAGTCGAGTGTCGCGATTCAACGTCGTTCCCGGATCAATTTCTGCTCGAGCGTCTTCCACCGGGATTCTTCGAACCGTTTCCAACACGCGGGAACGTTTAAGGACGGACAATGGGTCGTAAAGGGAACAATACACCCTTTCAAATTGCCCATCCTTTGTACAATTGAAGCAGAAGGCTCGGATTTCGCTGAGACGCTAGAGACATTAGTTGACTAGATAATGCGCAACAAGATATTTCGGAAAAGTATAACCGATTAGAACAGCGAACAGACCTTAACGAAAATTTAACAAATATATTTTGTGGAACACGTCGTAGAAAACTGTATTAGACACAGGAGAAAAAGATAAATTAAAAGTTGTAATTTTATGGTCTGTATGGTAGATGTGAAGAATTCTTAAAATTCTCTTCGCCTGTAGTTTTTTTAATTTTTTAAGCACGCAATGCGATTCGAAAAGAAAATACATACATTGAAGTTTGTAAACTCCTTCTTTGACAATCTAGACCTGCGGTAAAATGAAATAAGTTTGGTCTCGTTAATCGTTAACGTCGTTGACTATTGATAACATGAATTGTGCGACGTACTGCTTGTCCAGTGTCGGGGAAAAATGTATCATGTGTTGACAACCTGTATGTTTTGGCTTGCAGAGAAACAGGCTAAACGGAACGCAAAGCGAGCAACGTTTCAAGGCTCGCGTTAAAAATTCAATCTAAGTTCCCGCTGATTCGCGTGCCGCCCTGCATCGCATTGAAAAGTTTGTCACACTTCTGGTCTGATCAAACGCTCAAAGAATCTTTCTGACGCGAAGCCTTCAAAGGATTCGCGGCTTCCGTGAGCCTGCTTACTCGATCGATACCGGGGGAGGGGAGGGATCGGCGTGATCAGCCATTTTCGTTTTTCAACGTGTCCGTAGCCGAATCCTTCGCACAACCCGCTCTGTCGAGGAAAATCGAATAACACGCGGATTTAACATCGAACGAACGAGAAAGATCTCGCTCGGAATACAAAATAAAAGGAATTTTTCAAAAGCTTTGTTTCGACGGTTCGGCAACACCTTCACGCGCGCAGTACTTTAAAATCAGCTCGCGGATGAAAAATATAAAATATTGTTGACACAGATGTTGAATGGTGGGACTCGGACTTTCTGGATTCTACAGTTATTGTTGTGCCGATTCATTTTACAAATTCGTGCGAATTTGCTGATAGCGAATCGAGAAGATCGAAAGTTGCTGCGTGTGTGTTTACCCGACACACAGCGTCGTAAAATTGCGTTGAAATATTTGGTGTATCTGCGGGAAACGTTCACGTTTAAAAAACCATATTACGCTGGCGATAAATAATATTGGATAATGGCCGTGACACATGGCCCGCGTTTGCACGAAATGCGCAACGTTGCACAAAATTATTAACAGGCACACATTCCCCGATTATAACTGTTGGGGGTTGCTTGAATAGAAAACAGGCTATATTTTATGATAAAAAATAACCGGAGAACTCAATCTGCCCTTTCTCACTTTGAATCGTTCAAAATGATATAAAAGATGCGATCTCAGTAAAAAATATTATTCGTTAACCATTATATCGCAAAAAAAACAGTAGACCATCTGATAATATTTCTAATTCTTTATTGACAGGGTTTTGCTAGTTGGCAAAATCACAATTTTTCGACAGTTTCAAAATCTGGGACAATTTGTGAATAGATTATTTTGTTAATATTAGAAGAAGATGTTGTCCAGGTTGTAATCTTGGTTTTTGACGAACACCAACGGTCCCTAGTTATCTATTGAGCATGTAATATTGTGAGAGTCCTCGATTCGAATAACACTGAATTTTCGCTTTTGTATTAGGTAGCGTTGTTTGACCAACTGTGCGCAGCCGACGGAAAATACATATTTGCTGACCATTTTTAATTACGAGTCTCAGGATAAACAAGTTCCCCACGGGACACCAACCCCCAGCCAGGAGCGAAACCGTGTCAGAGATACGGGCCGTTTCAGGGAAATTCGACAAATCGTCGGAGAATTCCGCGACACGGTCAAACGATATTACTCCACCCCGGGATAGACGTTTCTCTATATTTTTCTTTCACTCTTTTTTTTTTTTATTCCTTTCGCTGACCCACATTGTCCGCGCTCCCTTGTTCTGAAAAACGGCACGTATACGCGGAAAGTTAACTTTTGAAATCGCAATCCCGCTCCGCGGATCGACGAAGATATAATATCTCCGATCGCATCACGTTCTCCCCTGGAAAAAAGGAAATTTCCTGTGGGAGTTGTTCGTCATCGGTCCCTTTCGGTAATGTAGCACTGGGAACTGTGGGACAATAACTGTGACAACTTTCTATTGCATTACAGAAGTAACGAGAATTTATTTATTCATGCCTTGCTCGATTTTTATCGTAATATACGGTGGCTTCAAGAGACGAACGTTTCTGAGTTATGAGAAATCGTCGAATTTGAACTGTTATAACTTCGTATAAAATAATCACATGGTAATAAACCTAAATTTATTTTAAACCTTGTAGCCTCTGCTTTCAGCGTTCACCACTCTTGTTCTCCTGAGATGATTTTGTATGATACAGCGAGTGATAAACTGACACGTGGGACAGGCACGTTTGTTTTTTTTTTTTTCTACAAAAATGGTGCAAATTGAAACGCCCCGGGAAGCATTAAAAAATTTGTTTAGTGAACGAATCTACCATAGAAAATTGAAGCTTTAAAACGAGATCTTAAAACTGGATGCGTAATTTTCTTTTTGGTCGTTCTGTTGAGCTTTGAATGAAAAGTGATCCATAAAACGGGTTGTTCGTTCGTAATGGCCATTATCTTTTTAGTACAATGATTTACAGTCTAAAATTACGTCGTATAATGAGGTTGTTCGGATAATATTTGATCTTGTCGAATATTAAGGATTCTTCTAATAAGGGTTTCTCGTTTCAGGAATTCACCGTCGCTAAAGAAAAACACGCTGTGCAGCCATGCTCCTCGGTGGTGGTCGAGTCTGGTAAGATATTTCCTCTCAGCATTCTATGTAAACCCCGACGAACCTTGGATCTTTCATAAGACTGTCTACGAATAAATGTATTTTATCATCTGGAAAACAGTTTCGACAAACGACGCGAGTAAATACTATCTGTTTGTTCTCCGTCTGCTGTTATACGCGCTCTCACTGGTCGATCATGGTAATATTATTTTAGAATTATCAATCGAAAGTTTATACAGGGTATCCCAAAATTCAATCAACTCCGTGAAATGGGTCGTTCCTGAGGTCATTTAAAGCGACATTTTCCTGTGCAAAAATGTCCGCCTCGGCTTTGTTAAATTGTTTTTTCATTTTTGTTAAAGCGTTTTTTCAATTTGACATATTTCTGTTCAGTTGAACCATCGTTTTACAAGTCAGCAATCACTATTTTTTCAAATGAAAACACTATTGCCCCCATTAGAGCTTTAAAGTCTTCAACAGCAAATACTGTTCACTTTCCTGTACTTGAAATACATTTTCTACGTATATCGCGAATGTGGCTTTTGTTAATATTGATCGTTTCGACTTTTTTAGATAATAAATATGGTTCTAAATGCTTTTTAAAAGACACAGTGAGAAATTTCAATGAAAATATATCGCCCAAGCAAAATACAGACGTCCAAATAAATAATGTTGGATAACAGACGACGCGATTTACGCAACTATTTAAATTTGCATTTCCGTAGACACGATTGAAAGAATCGAATTGAAATGACCATCCTTATCCGTTCCGAATAGAATTAAAGCCGCGTTACACTGCCTTTCGAAACCTCCACATTATCAGACCAGAATATAATGAATGCATAAAGTCCGCACTGTAGGAGATTAAGCTTGGATGTTGGTGAAATGCGAAGATACCAGCGCCCGGAACCGTATTGAATGTAATTTACAAGAACTTTCTTAATCACACTGACCCCGCTCGAAGTGCTTTATGATGGAGAATTTCGTGTAATTGTGCGAGAGTTTGATTAAACATTAAATTAATCACAGGAACGAACAGAACAAAAGCTCGGTTTGAAAGCAGTTTACCATTCGGATGATAATGAATTCCAGCGAACTTATACGAGAGAAATAAACCAATACCCAAAGGACAAAAATTCCCCGGATCCTGTTACATTCCAACTAATCCTCCACCGTTGCTGAGCATCAAAATGGCGTCGTTACGTGCACAAAATGCACAAGCTGGAATGTCCCTTTACTTGGGTTTATTTGGTCGAAATTGCGATTCTGCAAATAGCTAACCCAATCGCCGGAACGAGACAGTAAATTAATTATGAGCAGAAAAATATGAGTTAACTCGCGTAAAAATCAACTGTTAAAGTGGAACGTTTGTTCGTTAAAAAAGGACTTGTGAAAACAAAATTTCAGGTGTAGCTTACATTACAAGTTGTTACTGTGGATTTTACGCATTCATTGAAAAAAATGGATTGGTCGAATACATAACTGTGAAAGCATCGAATGATGATAAAATTACATTTGATGCTCTCGTGATGCAAGAACGAGAGAGCCAACTTCAATTCAAGTTTTTTTTTTAATTCTTCTTAAAAGTACTACAAACGCCAGCATCAAGGGTGTCCATCATTTCGCGTTCATTCGAACCGGTTCTCTTAAAATTTAACACGACATCTCGTAAAAAGAGCCCGGGTATGTACTGGCGCGCATAAACACCGTGTCAGCGAGAGGGAACATAAGCCAATGAGCGCGACGAAATTATACGTGCTCTCGTGGAGGGCAAGCTCGCTATTAAATATTTAATTAGAGAACTGGTTTCAAGGGACTCCTCTCTCATCTTTCCACTTAATGGATGCGACGTATTACTTATTAAACGTTTAATCGAGGAATCTGCTTAAAGCTGGTACGCTGCAGCTTCTCATTGGATACGAGCCCGTCAAACGATCGTGTTGATCGACTTTGCTATTCTCGCTGCATTTTACAAACTGTGTCTTCTGGTATCTCGATCCATCTCGGTTGCACAACTGATTACCTATTATATAAAAAAAAAAAGAAATTGGAGATAGAATTGCATGGCCAGATTTAAACATCAATTTTTGCGGTAAAAAGAACACTCACAAATACGGTACGGTACTATCGTAGCATCTTATCTTGGCATCTTAACTTTTTTCATTTTTTTTTATCATTCTCTGCAGCTTACTCCTTTCTGATCCTACGTACAATCAATTTTATCAATCAAGTTTTGCCTCAATAATTTGCCAATAAATATCTGCACAAAATCCCAATGCAAAGCGTTCAATAGTTTTTCTGAAAAAAATTCCTAAATATTCGCGCAAAAAGAGCTTCGAAAATAAGAATACCTCCGTAGACCTGCGATAAGGTAGAGTGACAACGTTACCGACAAAATTAGGCCAAAGATGGTTTCACGTGCGTCAACCTTTCGTCTTTATAGGAGAATATTTTTCGCTGGGAAAGGGCTCATTCAAAAGAGGAAGGTTCGGAGCAGCGCGCGCTGATCATGAGCTGACGAGATTATGCAGATATTTTGTAATATAAGTGTTAGAAGTAGGTCAAAAATTGATGATGTACATGCCACTGCAAAATTTGCTTACTCTGCAAAAGTCACGTGACTACCCTTGGTCCTTGAGAGAATCTCTCTGCGGAAGCCATCTTGTGACGTCATACTTGCTTCAGAAAGCGAGTTTTCTGCCGAATATTACAAATTACTCCACGATGAGGTAGAAATTCGCAATTCGGACTCTGGACAGACGTAGATTGGACTTTTAGGAAACACAAGTGACCACTTTTAAACTGCTCATTGCAATATTGAAGCGTCAATTTGTCAAGATTTTGACCCTTGCAAGTTCATATACGTATACTGCAGAGAGATTCTCTTAGTTTCGAGAGATTTAGTGTTCGTATCGAAAAAAAGGCTCTGGACGGACGTAGCAAAGACATGTACAAGCACGGTGGTACGCAGTTTTAATTGATTACTTACTTATTTAAGACGTAAAATGTCTAGAAAAAAGGTAACATTACAGCGTAACATAGCGTGACAGTCAAGGCCAAATGCCTGCCGACCCCCTTAAGTGACTTTCTGCAGCATAGATAATAGGTATAACAGGGGGAGGAGCACCGAGATTTTATTCAGCCAGTCATCACGATAATGATTCGTCTACTGGTATGTGATTTTATCCTTTGAATTCTGACGATGCAGGGTGTCTGCCACATCAGAGCCGAAGTTATCCAGGCGGAAGCAGTGGGAGTGGCGGAAGCGGTGGAAGCGGAGGAAGCACTGGCAGGCTGTACACGAGGAACTCTTCCGTCAGCTCCCAGAGTTCTTTGGAAGGACAGCCGGGTCATCGAGGTACACTGCATACGAGGTCATTCGGCCCGGACGGACGACATCATCATCATCGCGAACCTGTGCATACCGCGTCCTCCTACCCTCCAAGCAGAAGCTCAAGGTTAGATGACCATACAGAGAAACAAATACTTACATTTTATTAACAAGCTCATGATTTCACTAGCGGTTTATGCGTCCATTTTGATTCAGTATTGTAAAAATATCATGTATCAGGGTGTCCTAAAAATGTACTTTCTTGAAATGGACGATTCCTCCGGTCAGTTGGAGTAACTTTTTCCTTTGCGAAAATGTGCTCCGCAACTTTGTTAAGGAGTTATTTACGAAAAACACGAACCAAAACGTGACGTTGCCATTGGCCGAGCCGGAATCTGTCCGCTGTAACCGTGTTCTAATTGGACCGCGTTTTTCGTTGATACCTCGTCAACAAAGCCGCGGAGAACATTTTCGCAAAGGAAAAATTTAATTCGAACAACCTCAGGGATCAGTCCTTTCAAAGAAGTACAACATTTTTTGGACACCTTGTGTAATCCATAGTTTCCCAATGTGGATGCTAACAAAATGTACTGAGACATTGTCACGTTTCGATAAAGCTAATTTTTCTTTGTGACATAATATATTTCTAATGTCAAATTGACCGGAATTGTTCACTTCAAATGTTCAAATACTTTGTAACAATCACGGCCAGCAACCGACGCGCGACGTTTCAGAAAACAATAAGTTTTGTAACATTTTCAGTGGAAAAAAGTCGAGACAGCCTCGACACAGTTGAGTAATGGATGAAAATAGTGAACCAAAATCGCAAATGAAAAATTACTTAAGGAAAAATGATTTGATCGTAATAAACGTTAAAAATGGCGCCTATTCCCGTCGATACACGGTAGACACGCACCAAGATCCGCAAAGTAATTGCAAAAAAATTGATAGTCGTGCCCAGGTAACTGTTCACATGGAGCTCAAACTCAAATCGAATTCCCCTTCGATCAAAGGAGAGCAGCCCGCGGATTCCGGTGCCCGAAATTGAACGTATGAAAATTGCTTCGATTGACTCGATTGCCAGCGAACAAATTATCCGATCGCGCGCCCAATAACGCTGGTTGCGCGATAAAGCTCGGCGAGGTATTAAACGCGATATCGCGGACGGTATCGCTGGAACAGATGGCCGATGGTTCAAACGCGAAGGGGGAACGCAGATGTCGATCGTTTACCAGACAGGGGCGTTTTCGTTCGGCGGTGACTCGCGCGTAAATTCCGCGCGGCTCCAAAGTAATTAAATGGATCGAAACGACCGCGGGACACCAGTTCTCCCCAGTCGACAGAACGAGAAGTCCCGGTACGCAATGCTCGAAAATGGATTCGTTAGTTTCGACCTGCTCGAGCTCTCGGACCGGAAGTCCTCCGCATCGCCGACCGGAAACTCGCTGTTTCGCGATTCTGTCCGCGCGATTTCGCCGCAAATTTGATTCGCAAATGCTCATAATTCGTTTCCCCACATGTGCTCGGTTCCTGACAGGATTAGCTTGCAGGGAATCGCGTGGAACGAGTGATAACGACGTTCGCGTAATTTTGTCGAAGTCGGGTTCTGAAATGTTTCAAAGATTTCTCCATTTATGTAATTATTAGATGGACATCGACAAACTGCGGGTTTTTAGGCGAAATAAAAATTGCCCAAGGCACTCGATTAAGAAATTGAAGTTAGATGGAAATGTATTTTCTCTTTTGGTCATCTTAAAAATTGGAGAATTATATATGCAACACTATTCTTAAAGTCTTCTAATGTCTTTTTAGGTTTTACCTATTCATTTTTGTCATACACGCATAAGATCCGCAGTTTAGACATCATGCTTCTTACACCCTCTGTAGGCTGAATTTTTGTTATGAATAGACTGCGGATCTTTATGCAAAATGAAAATTTTACAAGGCAATTGCGGGGAGCAGAAGTTAATTAAAAATGTATTTCGTTGAAACTTATGTAATAATATGCTCAAGTTCGTTCAGTCGCTTCACAGTTTTGTATTCCTCCCATTCATGTTTGTCAGAAATGTATAGAAGTCGCAGTCTAGTTATGAATTTAAAATTTCTGCAACTTTATACAAATATCGTCCTCTCGGTACAAATTAACAATGAATTCACAGATTTAACACGTTCGCAACCAGAAAGAAAAGAAAATCGAATGTATATATGTTGTCTATGTGGTTATTTATAATTCTAACGTGTAGCATGATACTCGAAGAACTTGCAACTTTTCTGTGACAATATCTTTTTCATATTTTACAAGAGAATACGTCGCACTGTAACTATGAATGCTATTGCTGAAATAAATACCGGTCGCGAACGTGTTAAAGAAAAACTAAAGTTACTCTGATGTGTTGAATAAGTATAGACGATAGCAACGCATAACATTGACACATACCGTTTATTTTTACCGCAGCTATAATTTAATTATGAATTATTTAAGCTAGCCACAACGATTGCCACGCGAATATCGCGCAGCAAAACGCTTATCATGCTAAAAAGTGCAGCAGTCAAAGGGTTATCATTTTTAAAATACAGTAGAACCTCGATCGTCCGAAAAAAAAACAGGGAAACGATGGCGTCGACGTTAATATGTTTTTCAACGTTTGTGCTGTACCAAACGGAGGCTCAAAACTTTTGCACAATAGTCCCGAGCCAAAATTATTAGATTACGTTCTCCGGGTTGAGTTGTTGGTTCATGATTGAAGTTTCTGTTGAAGGATCTGTTAAATAATCCTCAGCCATGGGCCAGATATTTCCAAAAATTATGGAATAATCGCCGGTAGATAATGCGTTAAGCTTCTGGCAATTCGACTGAAGAATACAGGGGACAGGGGATATACATACGTGAGTGAGATACCGATACCCGGCACGTATCAAATTCGTTGGAAGTTCAGTCCGAGGTCCCATTTTTTTTTTTTGTTTCTTCTTTTTGAAATTGGGAGGGATAGCGGCGGACACTTAAACGCGCACTATTGCAATGCGAGAAGTTGAAGTGCACACGCACGGAAATCCTTCGTACACAGATCACCGTCACCCGGCCGCGCAGCATCGCTAGACGCACGCTGCGGAAGTCCAGCCAGTTGTTCCGGAAGCCTTCTGAGCAGCAATGCGTCACGCTCCCAGAGCTCTCTGTCCTCTCTGGCAACAGGTGTGAGCTCGTCCTGCGGGGGCTCCTCGATAAGCGTTGCCCACGGAGCTTCCAGATCAGCTGGCCGAAGCCTCTCGCCCCTTCTTATCCCGCCGTTGCGTACTTCTGGAAGGTGAGAGACCTCCGGGAAGATGAGATACCGCGTCGCCAGTTTCGCGGATTACACGCGACATCGCCCTAACTGCTGCCTGCTTCTTACTCATTTCACGTTACATCCCGTTTCTCACCTTTCTTTTCCTCCCTGGTCTCTGTACGGTATCGCTGGACTATGGATCTGTATGCAAATGTTTTTGAACTGATTTGAACAAATTTTGCCGCAGAACGAAGCTATCCTCTTCCTTCGTAGGTCTATCAGATCTCAAAGAAACCGAGAAGCCGGTTAAACTTTTTTAAGCATTGTTCAATACACAGATGTAGGAGAGCGAAGATGGTATAAGTGCATAAAATCCGCAGTCCAGTTATTACAGATTCTTATTTTCTAATTGGTCAATTTTGATCATTCGCCTTTGTGTGTGTGTGTGTGTAACACGGAACAATTGTTCGCTCTATGAACGTTGATCCACAATTTACATTGTTTAGGACTTTTCACCGAGACATGAATAATTGAGATATACTTCTTTCATTTTCGGTGCAATAGCGAGGGTGGACCGCAGCCCCCAGCTTCGCCATTGGGATCCCTACAGCCTGATCTCTATCAGGCGAGGAACGGTCCCATTTTCTTAAAGTCTATGGGGTACGCAATAATTTCAAAGCTTCTATAAATTACCAGAGATTTATAGCTACAAAATAAGGAAAACGAAATATCCTTCACTCTTAAGCTTTAATTCTTTGAACACCAGTACGTCAATTTATAGTTTCAGAATAAAAATGTGAGCACGGTGTCTTACAAATATTTAAGATTTAATTCTCTGGACGCTATCACATCGATTTATAGTTTCGGAATATAAATGTACATAAAATGCCCTAAACTCTAAAGCTTCAGAAAATTATTTGTATATTTCAATTGCCTGCACAAAGACTAATCAGAGTAATAGCTTGTAACTCGGAATGCATTCGTAATCTGAAGTTTGTTAGTAATTAGGAAGGTAATATTTTGTGAATGGAATTTTAGGAACGGGAAGAGCTTGGGTCGACTGCACCTGCGGTTCAAGTACGACTTCAATCGGTCGGACCTGCACGTTCACGTAATCGAAGCGAGTAATCTAGCTGGCAGCGATCAAGGAGGATTCAACGAACCTTACGTGAAACTGACGCTCACTCCTGTAGTGGACTCGAGAAAACGGGAGACACCGAAATACCGTAACGAGTCGAACCCGTTCTTCGATCAGCAATTCAAGTTTCCTGTCAGCCATGATGAATTCCACGATAAAACCCTCGTTCTCCAGGCAATTACCACCGAATATTTTCTTTATTCGACGATCGATCGGTCATAATCCATCATGTTACAAACATAATATACCGCGCATGCTTTTGCATAGAATCGCATAATTGAACACTCCCCACGTTCTCACCGATGATATCCTGTAGAAAATCCTGGAAGACAATTTACATTTTCATAAAAATTCATACGTCTTCCGGTACAATCTTAACTTTATAAAGGGTAGCAGTATTGAAAATTCAAAAATCAAACATACCTTACAAACATAAGGTAACATTCGAAACGTATCTCTAAAATCATGAACAAATCTATGTAGTTATGCTCCTACCTTACAAGCTGTCGGCAAGGAGCTCAAACTTAGCCAGGATGGAAAAATATAGTTTACACTGATTACAAAATAATACCAGCTAAGAATGAAGATATTGTTTGTTCTGAACACCAGGTGCTGGATTACGACCGGTTCTCCAGGAACGACGTGGTGGGTTCTGTGAAAGTACCTTTGCACATCTTGCGATTAGACTCCCCTTCGTCGACAGAGGAGGTTTGGGGGCCGATAGAACGCGAACGAAAGCCTCCAGAGCAAATACAAGAAGTCCTCCTCTCTCTATCCTATCTTCCAAGCGCCGAACGGCTGAAGGTTGTCGTCGTGAAGGCGAGAAATCTGTTTCCGCCACAGGTAACATTCTCGTCCTGCAACCAGAAAGTAAATGACGCAAATGAACAGTTCCTCACGCGTACCGCGGAATGCGCTTATTGATCGCGTTGAATTTTCTTTACCGTTGAGCTTTCATTTCGTTGCACTTCCTTCCCGTGAAATTTAAATTTCGCCGAGTTTTCTTTTCGATTTCTATCGCGCAGGAGAAGGAGACGCTAAACTCGTTCGTGAAGGTGAACCTCCTCTGCGGGGAGAAGAGGATGAAGAAGAAAACCACCGTGAAGAAAGCCACGATCAGTCCTACGTGGAACGAGGCGATGTCCTTCGACGTTCCAGCAAGCTCCCTTGCGTCATCCGCCATTGAAGTAAGCGTCTGTTAGCGTAATTTTATCAGGATCCATTTTGTGAGAACTAGAGGTAGTGGACCAAGTTAGTAGACTGAGGATGTTTAAGCAATTGTTCATTTTTGTACTCATATTTGTGGTAATCATAATGAAGGAATTTCTTTCATCGAATGTAAAAAATTCTAAAAATAAAATTACACGTTTTCTTGTACTTCAAAAATTAGCACCACATCATGAATGCATAAAGGTCCGCAGTCTATTCATTACTTTCGTTCGACTACACCTTTCAGTGAATTTTTATTTGCTTGCTTACAATGGGTGATCAAATTGTTAGAGCCACATTGTATGAATCGTTTGCTTGACAGTTGCATGTTTACTTTCCATTTGTTCATTTGTAGTGGGTGATCAAATTGTGAGAGCCACTTGAACAAATTGACAACTTTTCATTGACTCTCTGTACGTTAAGATATCTCGTACATTGTCTGCAACTTTTCTGAGATATTTATTTTTGAATCCCTTGCCTTGCGATTTCTTTGATACACTAATCAGAACTTCATCGTTGTTAACACTAAACCTATCGACACTTCTTGTATACCGATTCCTACCGTGCGTGGTCAAAATGACCGGCCCTTAAAAAAAGTTATTGTTAATACATCAAACGTACGTGCGTAACTTGATGGCGTCTCATTCAATAAGGCGGCTCATTTATTTTGAGTTGGCTATTCCACATTGAGAATAGTCTTTCTTTTATCCTGATTGTTTAAGTTTAGAAGAGTAAATACCATATTATCTCGTGCGGTCAAGTTGACCGGCCTCGGTAGGTAGGACAAGATACATATGTTTCTTGGAAAAAAAGAAATAAAACGAGAAATAAATACTGAAAAGTACACTGTATACATACTTTAAGAAAAGTCGTAAAGATAAATAGCGATGTGATAATGTTGTACGTGCGAAATTGCACGCAGAAGTTTGAAAAGGTCAATTTGACCGGCCATGGTAGGTTTAGTGTTAACCCTTTGCACTCTGAAGCACCACTAGAAATTATTGTGGTATTATTTCAAAGAAATTACGAGAAATTTTACAAAATATTTGTTACATTACAAAATTTGTATTTAACAGATTACTAAACATTTAAATATTATATGTGGAAATCGGATCAGTTTCGTATGAATAAAATGAAAATATTCTAAGACGAGTGCAAAGGGGTAATATCCCTCTACACAGAATAGGGGGGAAGTGTTAATAACCCTCTACTCTATCGCGGGGAAGTCGTTGATTTTCTTTCTTGGTGTTTCATTTTGTGTAAATTTTATTAATACACGTTCATAAATACTAATTATGGAAACACGAGCGGAAAAGCGGAGAACGAAATTCGGAATATGCAGGGAATGTTTCTGCAATTCCGCGAAACAATTAGATCTTATTATGCAACCGGGAGTTTTTGTGAAAAACAATCTCTTCTCCTCTCTCTCTCGGGGGATAAATTTTACAACGATCGTTGCAATCCCGAACGTTTATTTGATCGGCATTTTTGCGCGAACCGCCTCCCGACGGAAGTAATCACTTTCCGCCGGTATAATTAGCTCGGAAATGGTTCTTAACACTGGATCCAAGGGGAAACACCTCGTCTGTATCTACATAAATATTATGCATCTCTTTGTTATGTACATGGTCGGATCTGGCCGCGAAGCTAGTCCCGGTGCCGATTAAAATTATTATTTAATTCGAGAGCTGGCGCGAATCGATGCGCGTAACGAAATTCCGCGCAACGCAGCCAGCCAATCACGCCTCCGGTTAACGAGGGGAAAAGAACGATCGAGAAAAAAGGGAGAGGCAAAAAACCGAGCCTTTATCGGCACGAGAAAAATTTCATTCTTAAAGTTTATGTCGTGGAACGTAATTTCCTCTCCTCTCGCTTCCTTCTTTTTTTCGTCCGGCATTTTCCAAATATTAGAACGAAAATCGCGCCGGAGTGAATTTCTTTTTCGCTCCGCTGACGGTGGCATTTAAATTTTTATAAACCCGAATCTCCAGGACGGAAATTTTGCGGAATCCGTTTCCTCGGATTCCTGCACAAGTTCTGTGTAATATGAACATCGTGGCATCTTTTTCTCAACTTCTTCGATCTCGTGATTCTTTCAGTATTTTGCGGAGTGTAATTCAAAACACTATAACTGCAGATTCACAATAATATTGAATACATAAATATTCTGAAGAGGCACGATTATTTTAAGATAAATCGCAAGGCAAGGGGTAGAAATAGAATTAATGTTAGACAAATCACGCTCATCGAGAAGTAACACGCTGACTGCTGAACCAACACAAAGATCCCATAAAATCAACAATATATAATTTAGTTAATTAGATAAAAATTGCAGAGTTTAGGATTATCGGTAAAGATCCGAGAGATCCTAGAGATTCCCGAAGGGCCTAAAGGTTTCCAAAGGAGGACTGAAGGCTGGTTTAAAATTAATTTTCATAAGTGAACGAAAAAATTGTGTGATCCACGCGTGATGGACGTTGCAGTCAGCGTGTTAGGTGAAACACCGGTAAAGGCGACGGGTAAAACGACTTGAACAGTGGAAACTATACTAAACCGAATTTCCAAAAGGTGCGAGTGATGGACTCCAGCAACGAATTCATCGGTGGCAGTGAGATCGTGGGTTCCTGCATCATCGGACCCACGAGCGGCGCGATTCCAGGCGTGGAGAACAGCGGCAGCCAAGGACGGGAGCACTGGCATCAAATGACCCAATCTCCGAGAGAGACCATCCACATGTGGCACACGTTGCACTAAATCGTCCATCCAGAAATCCGTGCGATCGTTCGCCAGAAAACAAACAACCTCGTACACAGAGCGCAGAAGAACGGAATCGTTCTTTTCCTTATCCAAAGAGAAGCAGAGAGCGGTGCTGCGGCGTGCTGCAGGCGTACAATCAGTTTCTAGGGTAAAATAATCTGTAAACGGTATATGTAAACAAAAGTATCCGTGTTATATGTGGAACCGCTTCTGTGGATGTACTCTCGAAACCACTAACCGGAAACGAAAACCACGAGCACTTCGTGTTGCCCACTGATCAATGTCTCTGAGTCCCTATTAACCCTCTCGTTCCTGGAGTATAGTAGCTCTACGTTGAACGATCACTGTGTTTTGGGGACGACTATGCTCGTCCACCACCGCTTGCTGCGCACTGAAGGTAACTGAAGACACCCGATCGAATTTCGCTTCGCTTGACAATCCTATTTGTTGCGAGGTACATTTACACCCCCATTTACGTAATGATCTTGTTATCGAATTTGATTGAGCAGGTAACAATTTATTTACACTGCTACAAATTGAACTGTAACTGATGTTACAACGTCGGAAAGCATGTTTGTGTATTATATTAACGCTTCAGTAACCGAGAAACCTATTGGCAGGCTGTTCACAATGGCTGTGCTCCGTCAAAAAGGAACTTCGTAGACCTCTTTTGAATATCTTGCAAGAAATATTTCAATTACATTTCTTGAGGTGAATTGGTGATTTATAATTGAGATTGCTACTGCTGTTCGCAACAATTGCTAGGAATGCTTTAGCCACGAGTCATAATATTTTGAAAAGTGTTAGATGATGCGTTAAATTAGGATTGAAAAGCTACCTCTAAACTTTAGAGACCAAGGCGACAGTGAGCTGGCAAACACGTGTATGAAAGGGTTAATATTTAACTACGACTTTTCGTGGCTGGTCCACGATCTCTATGATTTCTTATACATTACAAGAGGAGCTCGTTCATCCAATGATGACAAAGGTTGGCAATTAGACTGCGTATTTTATGCATTTATTAGTTTAGGGCCAGGGATATATTTTAATTCAACTTCTATGTTTTACAATGAACTTGGAATATGTGTATTTTGCATAAAGGACGGCAGTCTACTGATATAATAGGGCCGTGAACTTAGCCGGATTCTGTTCAGCCATACACGCGCTCGACGACTGGCGACAAATCCGTTGTCGCAAGCGATTGTGCAACCCTGAAACGAATATTACTTTTACTTCTCCAATCTGTTCTATGACGATGGATTTATCTGGCAGCTTTGTTGCCAGCGAGCGCCTGACCTGAGGATAGTACATGCACTTCGCACAGAAAGAACAGGATAGAATTCGTAAAATCAATTATTCTCTTTCTGTTACGTTACTCGTCCCGGAGAGGGATTGATTGTCCTTGCCCGATACAAGGAAATTCGATACAATTCTGGAACTTTTTAGAAATTCCGGATTTTTATGTTTCAGTTTATCCGTTGACTATGGTTTCCTTTTGTGCGCGTCTCATTTCCGCATTCGGCTTACACAATCACCGAAACGATTACTCAGTTACTAAACAACCGCGATTAGCGGTCACATCGTGAGTAACAGCGATAAGAGAGACACACCATGCTTCAGTCTATACGGTATAGTCTCAGTTTTCGTCGAATCCAAGATAAAACACGTTTGATCGATACCGTACGCGTCGCAATATTGGAATTCATTCCTCTAGTCGTCGCAAAGGGACCTTTTTTCTGTTATTGAGAAAATAACAGAAAATTGGCATATTTCTTTCATGCCTGCGGCAGTATGGTGTCGGAAATATTTGTTGCATTAGTAGACTATCTGACATCGTTATCTCTTACGCCACACTTTGTATTAACACTTTAACTACCGGGAGCTTATTAATAGGTTCTTTTACAACTGCGCTGTATGTGAACATTTTTTAACGAATTCCAACGGCTACCTCTGTCCTTTAAAACATTAAGAAATAGTCCATTTCTTCACCATAATATTTAAATTTTTCTTGTACAATTTTACATGGCGATACTGTTAATGTCATCACCACTAAACTATTTTATAGTTTTATATAGTAAAAGAACAATTCGTTTGAAAAAAAACTTGGTCATTTATCTTCGATTTTTAATCACTTCCAATTGTTCATCTTCTATTAAACAGCTTTCGGTAGAAAATGAGTTAATACTGATTCAGTGTCGGAATCACCCAGTGGCTTCTTTAAACGACGAATGATTTTGCTAAAAATCTGCGAATGATTTCAAACGTAAAACTAGCAATGTATCGAACCAAGGATTGAGCTAATCATTATTTTTTGGAACATCCTGCAACCTGATTGATCTGTGCGTGTGCCCAAACGTGCATTCTAGGCCTAAGTACAACGCTACAACACTGACCTGAAGAGTGATGCCGAAAAATCGTGGTGCACGCGGTTTCCAGTGAATCGAGAGCCTAAGAACGATCCCTCACCGATATTGTATGTAGCATGACAGCATTTGTCGTCGTTAATACCGTCGATACCGTATAGTCGGGCAATTGACGCAAAGCAGCAACAGAGAATGCAAACCTATTACTAGTACCGGTAACACTTCCGGTTTCCGGTCGGACGGGAATCGTTTTGAGAAAAGAAAAACCATAAGCGTATAACGAGTTTTTCACTAAGGAGATCGTGTCGTGTGGACCGTTCCCGGGCGCGTTTTTTGATAGATTTCTCGAGTTTTTACGTTCCTATTTCGCAGAGGACACGGGCAGAGGATACCCAAACTTGTTCTCCGTAGGTCTCGAGTCTGATTTTACAAAGCGGGAAAGGAGAACCTGAGAATATTTCCGACCAAAGTTCGTCATATCAATATTGTAATACTTGATCATTTCCAAAGATTCTCCCGGAGGCTTAGATCTATTTAATTCCTAAGTTAAGGGCTCGATTACGAAACCTGCCGATCTATCGAATATTTTTCAAGTCGCTGGTGGGTCGCAGCGATTTCGCGTTTCTGATTCATTGGCGACGGGGAGGAAGAGTGAGCATGAGCGCTGCGTAACCACCGTTACCTGGAAGCAGAGGATATAAATTAAATGTTGATGATCGTTAAGTACGTTGAATAAATATCATATATTATATTATAAACATAATCGCAGGCTGCGGCCGCCATTTCTACCACTTGGGGCGTCTATAGCGTTTTTGGAGAACGTTTTGATTTGTACGTGCAGCCGCTTCCTTTCAATTGTTATACTCCTTCCAGTTGTTGAACTATTGAGGATCGTTGAAATTGGCTAAATGTCCGCTGCGTGATTAAAGCTAAAACAGAATGGCATGTTCTTTAAAGAAATGGAGATTGAATTCTCTAAAAATCCTCTATCTACCTAAAAGTATTCTGCAATTTTTGTAAACGTTTTAATTTTCTAAGAATAAAATAGACTTCGGGTGACCGGAATTATGGTCGTAGCCTGTGCATACTATAAGTAATGACTCCGTTAAAACGTAAGAACTTACTGAGAAGTTGTAATGGTTCGTTGGGAAGAAACGCTTAAATTAACAAGCGTGGTCCGAATCGTACGCTTAACTTATTACTTAATAGTATTTCTATTATATTCTACGCGCCACGAGAATCCGCGTAGTATTTATATTAAAAACAAAGTATATATATATATACATATATACACACACACATATATATGCATACATATATATTATATATTATATATTATATAAAGATGTTCTTCTTATATGTATACCGTGTCGTATATACAATCAATTGGGTGTCTAATGGAACGTGCTTTCAACATACCAAAAGTACTTATCAGGTCTTATCTTCAGATACCTATTAATTATAGTACCATTGACGATTTACACTGCTGACCGGCAGGCATGTATAATTTTCATGTAAGTATACCTCGAAATTGAATATGAAGACAGTTCGAGAACTTTCTTATAAACTATCGTAAGCTGTGGAACAGGAATTTAACAAACTTGTACTATAATAGACAAGAAAATGGAGTATAACTCTTTCACGAACATGTCCAACAATTATTCTTTTGTACAATAAGAAAGTAATCATTTTTGTTAACACTTTTTTATCTGATAAGTGAAAAGAGTTATCCTGTAAACATTTTTCATGGCTGTCTAAGACCTATTTTCCGAAGCGACACTTGCGTAAATTCTCTTACATGTTTAGTATTACGAAAAATATATTACAGTCAGTGGTGTACTTGAAATAGTTCTAAAAATATAGGGTGTCTCGAATATAAAGACACCGATGTGGTATCTGATGGAAAATTCAATACTGACCTAACATTTTCCAATAAACGTGCATTACTATATTGAAGAAGACTTTGATACCGTAACTTATTCAACTTTTATTTAGAGGTACTGAAAGCTCCTATGAGAGAATAATACTTCTGAAACATTTTTATGATAAGCTAAAATTATAGTGAGCAAAAAATAATTCATAAAATTTAATTTACAATTTCTTAAACTTCTAGATGTAATACAAAACAATATAATGACTTTTTAAGCGAGTCTGCATCTTATCACTAGGTTTACGGGACGCATCAAAATGACGAGATCTAATACTTTCAATTTACAATTATTGAGATTGTAATGATGCGATCATGAAAAATTATTCAATACATTTATTCTTTTTGGTATATATTATTAGAAAAATTACTAACAATTTGGGTAGACGTTATTTTTATAAAGTAATGTAAAATAGTCACTTTTACTACTCCATAAACTTAGTGTTATATTAGGACTCCAGCTCAGAATTTATTTTCCAATCAGATTTTGAACACGGTATCTTTATTCTGAGAGGCACACCTTGTACGCATAACAACATAAAGGTCGTATCTCCACATTTGCAGAAATACAAAGTGTCAAAACTTTCTGTGAACGCCATGTTTGTATCGTGTTTCTACCACCGATCTGGACGATCGTCTTCTATCGGTAACCCGAGTGGTTTTTAAACGAACAGGACATCTTATTGTCGGACCTGAATTTGCCTTGCACTATACGGCGAACCAAAAGCAGAACGGCCACCGCGAATTGGCTACAATTATCGTACAAACATTAAAACAAACAATGAAATACAATTTACAGTGTTACTAGCCAATCGATGGGCAAGGCAAGTTTTCTCAGTGTTTTTTCGAGGATGTTTCTTGTCTTATTGCGTGGTAAAGAATGTACAATGTATCCTAAATGTGATGTGTAACCGATATTTTCTTGTAATGTATCCTTATGATTCGAATAAAAGTAAAGAATCACTTATTTCCGTCAGACCCACCCGTTTTTTACTTTTTAAAATAAGAACAGGAAATTTTGTGGATGATGCAACAACAATCGTTTACAGGTTGTTAAATGTTTTATAACGTACAGTCTCCATTTACAGTCCGTAATAAGAATGAAAAGATGTATTACAAACTTACTGCGTTAATTATTTCTCTACATTGCGGTAAAGGGAGTATTTTCTTTTACAAAATATGTTTCGCAATCAATGTACGTATCTACATAATAAATATTACAAATTACTCTTCTGTGGTTAATTAGATCCACTTAAACTAAGACGAACCAATCTATAAACGTATCAAGAGATCATCTATAAGTAACGTTCTATGCTCAACAAGATTGTACAACGTAAAGAATTATTCACAGCATCAGAAAGACGAATTTACATTTTTCTTCAAGTTGTCTGTGTCAGCAATGTCGACGAAGTCCTTCAAACCTTGCGGCCGCACAGATAAGGCTATGGTCGCGCCGTTTTCGTGCCACTTGGGTTTCAGCAACACGCAGCATCCTTTTCCTGTGTATGATCAAATATTTTTGTTAAAACATGAAACATAAGGGGGTATTTTGGTTTTTCATCTTCAAAAAATCGATTTTTCTTTTTTGTATTTTCTTCAAGTATAAGTGTTATAGAACATCTGCAAAAGGATTTGTTTGTACTCGTCAAATTAACATAGTCATCGTTTTTTGACACGGTTGCCGCAATATCTCAAGTTCTAATTGACCGATGGACTAGAAATTTTGAGAGAATCTTCAGCGCGTACCCCGTTATCGCACGAACTACATTTTTTAAATCCATCAAGTATTTCTTATGTTTTTTCAGTGCTACAACTGGAAAATCAGTAATTTTACTTCAAAATGCCGCTATTTTGTAAATAGCATAGATTTTTAACTTCTTTTAATTCGGGTCATAACCACATTCACGTTTTTGTTTCCGGTCAATAGAAATTTTTTTACTTGAAAAAAATCACATATGTACTTCGAATACCAATAAATATGTGTGCCAAATTCCAATGCAAAAGGTTCAATAATTTTTCTGAACAAAATTCCTAAAAATTTGCGCAAAAACGGTCTCGAGCATACCCAATTGGCCACGTTCATGAGCAGCGGCTAGCTGATTGATAACACGTCTCTCGACTTCATATTTAATAGAACGTGCACCATAATGAGTGTCGTATCCATCTGCTAAAATCGAAAGGACCTCTCTGTCCCACTTCAAATCGATCATGTGCCTTTCCTTTGCTCGCAACGCCCACGCTTCCAATTCTTTACCAACTAGTTTGATAAGTTCTGATCGAGAGAACGGCAGGAAATAAACAATCTCGTTTATCCTTCCCAGAAATTCATCTCTTCGAAAATGAATTTTCAGTATTGGTCGAACCTAAGGTACGTGTAATATTTTAAACAATTCCAATATTGAAATATCTGAAGTCAAGATATAAAAATAGAAAAATAATGTATCGAATAAAAATTAATGCGCACCACTTCGTCCTTAAATTTACGGGATATTTCAATATGCTCCGGCGCCTGATCTTCGTCGGAATTCTTATCCAATCTTAGGTTTAATACTCGTTGTGCTTCTTCTCTTAACTGTATCGCGTGCTCGGCAATTACTTCACTTGCTAAATTCGATGTCATTATAAATATCGCGTCTTTGCATTGAATTGTTTTCCCTTTGCCGTCTGTTAATCTTCCCTGTAAGAGAATCAAAATTAATATTTTGGCAGAATTCCCGATCTTGTATACCAATACGTATGTAGTATCAAAAATGTTTTTACTTCATCGAAAAGCTGTAACAGAACGGTCAACACGTCGGGATGAGCTTTATCGACCTCGTCGAACAGTACAACAGCATTTGGACGCTTTTTCAAAAGTTTTGTTAGCTGTCCACCATCATCGTGTCCCACGTATCTACACTCGTATAGTAAGGTAACAGAATATTTTGGTAATAGCAAGATAAATTATAATGTAGATATGATAAAACTATATATACCCAGGTGGTGCACCAATTAACTTAGCCACTTCGTGTTTTTGCTGATACTCGGACATATCTAATCGGATAAATCCATCTTGTTTATTTTTGTGAATGTATGCAGCCAGCTGCTTTGCCAATTCAGTTTTTCCAATACCCGATGAACCCAAGAATAAGAATACCAGGGGATGTTCTTCGTCTATCCAGCCATTTTCTTTTCTCCTAATAGCTATAAGTATACAGAATGATATAAATACATAATCTATTTCGAAATTATTTTCATTACTGAATGAAATAAACCATACTAGATGCCACAACTGATATTGCTCCCTCTTGGCCAACAATATGTTGCTTCAGACGTTGTTCTAATGGAAACCTACGACGTTCTTCTATTTCCTATTTATAATATTCGGATTAGAGATGATATCATATAGAACTTAGGCTCACTGTACGTATCAGTTTTTCTTTTTAACGTACAGTGCGGCAATCGTAATTGCGATCTTAAGTACTATAAATTAAATTAGACAATGTACATTTGTTTTAAACGTAATTGCGGCACGTTCAGTTGCAATGTTCACTGCAGTTTACTAGGAAAACGTACGATCGATACAAACGCATATACGGTTGTTAAATACACGGTCATATATCGGGCAATGCACACATTCGTCATTTCGTCGCAAATTTTTAATATCGGCAACGCAAAAGCACCGTACGTTAAAAAAAAACGGATGTATACAGCGGGCCTTACAGTTCTAATTTAAACAGACATACTTTTTCCTTCAGTATTTCGTCATATTTGATAGAATACTTTTTGAGCATCTCTTTAAGCTCTCCATCTTTAGCATATTCTACAGCACGATGGCCAGATTCATTTTCTATTGTTGGATCAGCTCCTCCATCCAATAACGCTTTTACACAACTTTTTGAATCTGCTAATACAGCATAGTGTAGAGGTGTGAAACCTTTAAAAGTAGCCCTATTATTCAAAACATCGGAGAACTCTGTTTCCCTTATTGTCAGTACTGAAAATTTTTAGAGAACATACATGTGATGTAACAATTACAATATTATTTCATTACTAAACTGCGGATTTTATGGATTTACGGCAAAAACGAGTAGATCAAATGTAAAACAGGAAGAACATTCGAAGAAATAAAATATGCTGTTGTATCATTTTCAACTCACTAAAATTATTAAGTAAAGAAATGAATGTCTATGTAGCTTCTATATCTTGCAATTAATGCAGATAATTTTTATTTTGCATAAAAGTCCACAGTCTATTAATTACTAGGACCTTTGTCTGCAATCTAACCATCTAATGAGTTTAATCTCTTTTCAATGGCTGTTTTATAAACATTAATGAATTCGTCTCCCGCATTAACATCTGCTCCCTTCTTTAGTAGAATCTCTATAATTTCTAATTTCTCGTTAATAGCAGCAACATGTAATGCTGTCCAGCCCAACGAATGGCGTAGATTTACGTCAACACCTTCTTTTAGACTCTACAAATGAAACTTTTGTTATAATCACATATCGATATATAGAAGAATGTACTGTTTAACTTACCCTTTCTAGGTCAAGAACATGGCCATACTGTGCAGCCCGAAAGAATCGTTTCTCTGAAAAATTATTCATTGAAAGATGATGTTCCCTTACGTACGATTCCTAACATAAATAATACATACCTCGCTGTGGATTCTGTGCCTCGCAGAGGGCTATAGTCAATCCAATGCCGCTTAATAAAAATCCCAAGTTATTGTTGCATTTCTTCCTACAGTTATTGTCATACTTATTGAATGCTAATTTCGTTGCTGTCAATATAGAATTATAATGGCTCGTTATGATTATATTTAGTAACTTGTACAACGGATAAAAATGTTTCTCCAATCTCCAACATATTTGTGCATAACCTATACTTCTTTGGTAACAAACATTTTCGAGTCCACTGTTTTTCAGAAGATTTAAATTGCTTAACAACGCATCCGAATTTTTCAAGCGTTTCAAGCGTAAATAAACCCACAAATTACATAAACGTGACATTTCGTATCTATGCTTGATAAATATACTATTCGCACGCTTGAACCATAAGTTTTTTTCTCAGGAATAACACATTAATACTACCGAATACTAAATTATCGATGCGTAAAATTATTAAATAACTGCCAATATATATCGTTACGTCGAAAGATTCACATTACGTATACATTTTTCATTTTTCGTATTCGCGGAAATCTCTGTATTATGTTGCATCCTCACACGTTAAGCACCAGTGCGAGATAAGCAGCGCGTTTAAGAATACTGTATTATCATGACGCAATACGGACCGAAAAGATTATGGAAAATACCAATGTATCTTAGAATATTTATTTATATGTAATACAGCAATCGGGACGGAACGGGTGTTTCATACATATAAATACAAAATGCATAAACTATTCACGTATACATAGGATACAAATTCATACAACATTTTACAAAGAGAACTTCGTTTGATTGTTTATATTTGAATATCGGCGATTGTCGTGAAAGGATTTCCGATTCAAACGTGTTAAATGAATCCGCGAACGATTAAAACGTTTGAATATTCGTTTCACGACCGACATGTTGGCGGATAAACCAATCATGCCGATGCGCGATCCACGGCTATATATAAATTCGAAATCGCTCTAGAAAGAATAGGCGAAAGATGGGCAAGATCTCGATTAAAAATCGTGTCTATCGTAGAGCACACATTTTCGGATCCAGCGGAGTCCTGCCTAGGACCCACGTTTCGTATTGATCCGTTACTTTCGATCCTTCCAGAATGAACACGCAGGTTACTCGCGTCGGAAAGATTCCGGCGCATAATTCCAGAATGTTCCAGAGCCACGAATCGACCAATCGAGTGCGCGTACCGCAGCGCCATGATTGGTGAATTTTCAGCAGAAGTTAGCAGAAAGAAGTAATCGCAGTCATCGTGCGGAAGGCATTTCGTTTAGTCTGTTGAGTGAGTGGAGGAGCTGAGAATCAAAGTGGGATCGTGAGTTCAATATTCACGTTCGAGTATAGGAACAGCGAGGCCGAACGTTCGGTAATTACACGGGAATTGTTCACGAGGACGAACATCGAATACACGGTCTAATTTCGACGGTTAACTCAGTGTCGCACGGAATACGTTGTATCAGCCTCTATCAGCCATGGCTGCTATGTCCGTAATCGGAATCGACTTCGGCAACGAGAGCTGTTATGTGGCCGTAGCACGTGCCGGAGGCATCGAAACAATAGCGAATGACTACAGTCTACGAAACACACCGTAAGTTTCCTTTCGCTCGTGTAATCATTTCCTGACGGTTTGCGTAACATTAACGCGGTAACCCGGTGCACCGTGTGCCGGCCTTCGCACTTGATCGCGAATTCTTCGATGGAAATTTATACGACGGAGAACGAAAATCGATCGATAGCATCGAGGGGCCCGTTGTCACAGAAAATTCAACGTGGATCCGACCGTAGATTTTTTGATCGTTACCATTTATGTACACAACGTTTTGTCTATTTAGATGTGTGTCCCCCTGCTTACTTTCACATGACTAACAGCAGATAAAAAAAGTTCGTCGCGTAGTCGTGTGATCGATGCGCTAATTCTTTTCCTCTTTTCTTATTCAAAATCTGATATGACCGCGACACAGTCGCGATTTGCCATCGATCTATGGAGGACGTTTTTAGAAGGACTGTTATTAGTGTCACGCGTTATTGCACCTGCATTTTAGCCCCGTGGAACAAAGAAAATGTTACATGATTAAAGGATCTCGGAAAATCACAAGTGTCCTGTGTAGCTAATTTAGCGCGGGTCACCTCGGAACGTTTGTTTTATTTAGTAATTGAAAATATTGACGAACTTAAGAGAACATAATGTTGTGTGTTACAACTTACCGAGTTTGTCCAATAAACAATACCGTTTGATATTGTAAATTATATTTCATTCGATTTGTACTATTCTTCGACGATGTAACCTTGAGTGCTTTATAGGATTTTCTAATGAAGTTATCTGTGAACGATAACAAGTTTACTGGCCTGCAATATGTTGATCTAATTTCTATCAAGCCTAAAAATATATAATTGTGTCTCTAGGATTATATCATTATTGTTGGATCATTATATACAACTGACACGAATTACTATTGCATTATTATATCATTATTGCAAGTGACACAAATTATTTGCATTTGGAAATGTTTTGTTTGCTTTCGAATTAATGAAAATTATTGTTGTTTTTAGATCATGCGTGGCATTCAGTGGGAAAAATCGTATTCTTGGAGTGGCAGCTAAGAGTCAAATGTTAACTAACATGAAGAACACTGTTTATGGGTTTAAACGATTGTTAGGTAGAAAATATAATGATCCTCAAGTACAACATGAACTCAAGATGTTACCTTTTAAGGTAACTCAGCAGTCAGACGGAAATCTGGGTATACATGTAAGTCCCTGTTTGCATTTTTATTACTGTTTTTCTAGTATCAATAATTAATACTAGGTTTACAGAGGATTAATACTGCCTGTTTTACATTAGTTTATAAAAATAACAAGAATACGTCTATCCAATTTTTTAGCCATTTTTTTAGAATATAAAATTTGTTGAATAATTTCTCATGGCTGCATCTTTACAATCTCAATAATCGTAAATTAAAAATATTAGAATGTGTCCTTTAAGCTTAGGGTTAAGTACAAACCCATAAAAACAACTGTAATCACATAATAACAATATAAATTTTTGTAATCGTATTTCACATGATTTTATTATTACTTAGATTCCAGGCCTAATAAATATTATTACTGTTGTTTTCAATACGACTGGATTCAATAGTAATCTGGGCATATCGCCAGGTTTCTCACATTTGTAGAGACACATATTTTATTTATATCACTTTAGAACAGTTATATTTGATGAATCATATTGACTTTACATCATATACTATGTCCAATATTAATAGTAAAGCTTGTATGTAGGTAGACTGTTTATACTCATTCATGAATTGCAGGTACAATACCTAGGGGAAGAACACATTTTTTCACCCGAACAAATCACTGCAATGTTATTCACAAAATTGAAGGATATATCTGAAACAGCTCTGCAGACTGTTATTAATGATTGTGTTATATCTGTTCCTTCGTATTTCACACAATCCGAACGTATGGCATTGCTGGATGCCGCGAGAATTGCAGGCTTGAATGTCCTCAGATTATTCAATGAAACAACGGCTACTGCTTTATGCTACGGTATTTACAAACAAGATTTGCCCGCGCCCGAGGCACCGCCGAGGAACGTAGTTTTCGTTGACTGTGGTTACGCCAGCTTACAAGTGTGTATCTGTGCATTCCACAAAGGAAAACTTCACGTGAGTATTACATTTTTTTGTTTAAATAATATTCCATGCGAAGTTATGTTCCATTCTTATTTCTGATCAAACATTCTTTGTAGATGTTAGCGAGCGCTTCTGATAGCCAATTGGGCGGAAGGGATATAGATGCTATTTTGGCTGAACAATTTTGCAAAGATTTTCAATCGCGCTATAATATTGATACACACTCGAATCCACGTGCTTACTTAAGGCTATTAGCAGAAGTAGAGAGGCTGAAGAAACAAATGTCAGCTAATTCAACGACACTTCCTCTGAACATTGAATGTTTCATGGATGAAAAAGATGTACACGGCACTATGAAACGTGCAGACATGGAAACAATGTGTGCACATTTATTTAAACGAGTGGAACTCACTTTGCGGAAGTGCCTTGAAGACTCTAGTAAGCTCCATTGACCATGTGTTATCGAAATTAATCCTTTGCACCCGAAACTGTTTTAAAATCCAAAAGCAAGACATTTTGCGACCTAAAATATTGCCATTGTATATGATTCACTTCCTTTTATACATATGAGATTTGTTACTATTACTCGTGTTTAATAACACCGAAATTTTTAGTGACTTCTTCGATAGAAGCATAGTAATGTAAAAATTGTTTTAAATAATAGTATTGTAGGGTTTCAGGAAAAAGAGAGAATCCGCCTGGGTGGGATTCGAACTCGCGACTTCACTTGTTGTAGCTGATCAGCTAACGCGCACACCCACGGGACCCTCCGATTTTTCCTAATATACATACGTATTTCGTCTGGGGGGTCCCGATCGCATAGTATGGCAATTTTTAGTGTCGCCTCGGGGTAGCCGTTCGGT
This sequence comes from Halictus rubicundus, assembly GCF_050948215.1. Taxonomy (NCBI): domain Eukaryota; kingdom Metazoa; phylum Arthropoda; class Insecta; order Hymenoptera; family Halictidae; genus Halictus; species Halictus rubicundus. The sequence goes on from NC_135151.1 coordinate 7,705,008, forward strand.
TGCTGAGGTTACCATAGGGAAGGTAGTTTACTAACTCGTAACTTGTTCTTTTGCAGAATTGAAGTTGGATGATATTCATTCGGTAGAGTTAGCAGGAGGTTCTAGTCGTGTTCCGGCTATTAAACGATTGATAGAAGAAGTCTTTGCTCATCCCGTATCTACCACATTGAATCAAGATGAAGCTGTTGCAAGAGGTTGCGCACTTCAGTGTGCAATGTTAAGTCCTGCGGTAAGAGTTCGCGATTTCTCTGTAACGGATATTCAACCATATCCGATAACAGTCAAGTGGAGTACTCATCAGAACGAAGATTCGTACGTATGCTTTACATAATGCACTTGAATAGTTTATCAAGAACTAGAGGTGTGCGGGAACCCGATGATCGAAAATGACCGAAACATTTATCCTCGAAAATGATCTCAAATCTGAAACATCATTCCCGAGGATAATCCCGAATGAAAGCAAATATTTTCGGGAATCCCGAAATTTTCGAAAATCCGTCCCGATTCCGAAAAGAATTCTCGCACATCTCTATCAAGGACACTATCCTAAATTATTCATACTATTTTAGTGAAATGGAAGTATTTGGGCACAATCATGCTGTACCGTTCTCGAAGGTATTAACATTCTATCGATCGAGCCCGTTCTCACTCACTGCCAGTTACAGTGTAATGCCACCATCATATCCCCAAAATCATATTGGTACAAACTTGATTTTTGCGCGTTGTAGCGATTACTGTCTTTTTTTTTACAATTCACGACAATATTCTTCTTACAGGTACGTTTGTAATAAAGAACGTAAAACCGACACCAGAAGGGGAGTCTTCGAAAGTGAAGGTGAAGGTGAGAATAAATTTGAATGGAATATTCACGATTACTTCGGCGTCGCTCATCGAGAAACGTGAGCTTTCGCAACAAGAGAAAGAAGAAGAGGAGAAACAACAGCAGCAGCAACAACAACAACAACAGCAACAGAAACAAACGATGGATGTGGACCAACAGGCGGAGCAAAAAGATAAGCCTGATCAGGAAGCACAGGCTAAGGAACCTCCAGCACCGGAGGTACGTATTTGCATGATTACGTTCAATCCCTTTTTTTTCTTTTTTATAAAATATGCATATGTAAGTTATGCAGTAGCTTATCTGTAATAATAGTACATAATATTTCCCTTTCAATGTATCCATGAAATTGTGCTAGCTATATTTCTTCTTCTTTAACTGATCGATAGAGGTGTGCGAAAACCCGAAAGTGTCGGGAGAGGGTCGAAAACCTTAATATTCTTCAGAATCCTGATATATTAAATTTAATACATATTCCTTTAAAATTTAAGTCAAATTTCCTCAAAAATTAAGTTTCGATAAGAATTTTATATAAAATTAAATTTAGTAAATTCGAGAGTCCCGACCCGACCCGACCCAACGTTTTCGGGTTCTCGCACCCTACTACTGATCAACGATTACAAAGTCTGTCAAATTGATTTGATTTGGAAAGAGACGAATTGGCGCTTGATTAACACATGAGTTACAACATAACAAAGATACCACATCCATTTTGTTCGGGGAGAGCGAACTTCATATATAGAAGTAAAATCAATTCATTTATGGTCACGAGTGTCTGGTGCATAACTATGTGAGTTTGTTGCGGTTTAGGTGAGCATGGATAAAACGCGACGGAATTCAGATGCTGATGATGGTGGAAGAGGTGCGTGGGGTTCTGGCCCTTCCTACTCCTCCAGGATTCTCTCTTGGTTCAGCTCGGTACGCGACACACTATCATTACTTGGACCCATATGCATATGTTAATTGAAACATATGCAATGATTTCCGACATTTGTCTTAGATCGTTGCATTGTTGTAATTCGTAATGGCTACACGAGTATCGTTTTATGCGTGAAGGTGATACATATATATATACATATATATCTATATCCATACTTATAGATCTTTTATTTCTTTCATCACGTCAGCATCGTTAGTCACTTGTTACAAGATCACTGTGACTCTAATACAGCTGAAATATCCTGCATGATTGTAATGAACACGCATTACAAACGACACTGTAAAACTTTTGCATATATTCTTCTATTATTTTCAAGTAATAATATTCCGTATCACACGTGTAATGAAATATATATATATATATCTCTATGCGAACGGTTGTAAAAATCGAAAACTCTGTGAAACGTAATTCCTCTTCTAAATTCCTTTTCATATTTTTGTGAAATGTACAAATGATTTCATAATGTAGGCCAGATGTTGAAAAGTATGAAAGTATAATTGTACAATGTAAATTGTGCATCGCCGCAGAAGCGCATTATTTATTAATTGTAGCTCATATTTAGTGCATGGCATTAGTTCCGTTCAGAATTCTGAAACCTGTGTCGATTTCTTCTGCCAACTCGACCGATTCTAGTCGTAGTAATCGAAGCGTTTACCAAAAATCAAAGAATGTTGATCACATGACGATCGATAATTGATTCATGCAAAAATGTATAGAAAATTACGATTCCATAACGTGTCACAATGCATATGGGTCCAAGGTACAGCTGTGTCACGCCGTGCTGTCTTGTCTTTGTTCTGTTGTTCTTTCCACTGGGTCGCAGAAGGAAAAGAGACAGTGATTTTCTAATGAGTTCAATAGTTGTCGGTGTTCCAAATAAAACTTTCGGGAAGCAAGTGATGCGGTTCGATTTCCAATCGGTGTTGCAAACGATGATTCGATAGAACAATTCATATGTAACAGTTACAAAGTATTGACGCATTGAAAACCACGTATAAAATTGTGCCTCTCTCTCTTTCTCTCTCTTTCTCTCTCTCTCTCTCTCTCTCTCTCTCTTTATTTATATGTATATATTTATATATATATATTCTGCTCGTATCTATCATCATCTGACTTCTAATTTACTTGTTATGTGTTCTTGCATCTTGCTGATATTTCTTTTAGTATAAAATACACCTTTGTTGACCTTGTTGTATACCCTGTGGGTAAGTGATTGGTAAAAATCGTGCAGAGGGGAAAATTGAGAAATTCAATTTATTTTCAATGTTAAGTGTTTTGTATATACATTCTGTAACACGTTTATGCGAACAAGAATTGCAGATAATTGGCGAATTATATAGTTAAAATTTATATTTCGTTGCTTTTTAGGGAGACGACAAGGGCGAAGACGGTAAAAGTAAAAAGAAAATCCCTATTCGCACCATTGACTTGCCGTGGGAGACACACGGCTTCGGTCTTACACAGCAGGATCTGGATTCTGCACAAGACAAAGAAGTATGTTACGCAACTAATCACAGGATGACGCGTCGATCTCGATGTATATTTCTAATTGGTGTATATTTTGTATTACAGTGTAGAATGATTGCCGCAGATAAGCAAGAGAAAGAGCGCATCGACGCCCGTAACGCGTTGGAAGAATATGTATATGACTTGCGCGCGAAATTGTCGGAAGAAGAGGAATTGGCGACATACGTTACAGAGCAGGAAAAAGAGGCGATTTGTCACACACTAACCGAAACTGAAGATTGGCTCTATGAAGAGGGCGAGGATTGTCAACGACAAGTTTATGCAGAACGGCTACAGCGTCTTAAAGTGAGTTTCAGCGTTTTAATTGGTAATTAGAGGTGTGCGAAAACCTGAAAATGTTGAGTATTCTATGGTCAAGACGGGTCGGGAAAGCAGGATCTAGACGAGTTGGGTTCTTGAAAAGTTCCAGATTCTCGAATATGTTTGGGAATAATCGCCAAAAATTATTAAGAATCCCGATACATTCGAGAACCTGTCCCGATCCCGAATAAAATTCTCGACCCGACATTTTCGCACACCTCTAGTAATTAATTACGGATATATCAAAGTCTATGTTTGCGATAACACGTCTTCGATCACTTTCCAGGCACAAGGCGAGCCAATCAAGGAGAAACGACAAGAATTCGAAGGCAGGAATCAAGCAGCAGACGAATTAGCACACGCATTGATGGGAGCGACTAACACCGTATGGAAAATTAAAGAATCGGCCGGAAAAGACGATAAATACTCTCACATAACGAAAGAAGAAGTGCAGAAGGTTGAGGCGGCTATAAACGAGAAATGGAGATGGTTGGAGCCTAAACGCATGTGGTTCCGCTCTGCACCTCGCACAGATCCAATCGACGTGACTATCTCTCAAATACGCGCAGAGAAACAGGTATTTGAACATTTTAGTTACTGTACACATAATTTTTTATGCAGTTTTTACGGTTTTAACTAAACTCCCTCTTTTTAGGCGTTGGATAATATTATCTTACCCATTTTTAACAAACCGAAACCTAAGGTCGAACTTCCAAAGGAAGACAAACCAAAAGATAAAAATCCTGAAGATCATCATGAAACTAATCAAAACAATCGAAGCGATGGTCAGCCACAAGCTAATCAACAACGACCACAGGAAGAAATGGATGTTGAGTAACACTCATCCCATTTTATGTTTTAATATTATTGAATCTATCATGATTAAAATAATGAAAATTATTTCATCATACAAGTCATCTGTAACATGTCACAAAGCACCTGATTCGTCTGGTTAGCGCATGCGATTGTTTCGTTTTCTTTTTTCTTTCACTGTTATTGATGTGATATGTTGACCTATTCAAGGACAAACTGTCATCAATTCAAGTATATTGGAAATTGAAGAATTTTTTTGTCTCAATCGTCATTAAGGAAGATTTCATATGTTCGTTTTACTATATGTTACAACATTGTATAATGTTGAAGAAAAAAATTGACGCGTAATGGAGAATGCACTCTGAAATTCATCTAGAACACATTTCTGATTCGTTTTATTTTACCTTGATAATAGGAATGTATGAATGATTTCTCTCGTAGGAGTGTACATTTCCCATGTTGTTTTAAACAAGTGGTTAAAACAAGACTGTACAGAATTTTTTTTATTAAAAGATGTAGTTCTTTATTTCACAAAAACCACGGTAATCCTTCCGATTATAAAAGAATTCTACAATTTTGAATGTACCGATAGGAAAAAGTGTAACAAAATTTTGATCAGCGGAGTACTCTGCAAGAGGACCCTGATTTCATTGCCAGTAGAAAGATTTAAGACAAATGCTAAGTTAGAGCTAATGACTAAATTAAAGTGTGAAGTAGTTAATATCGCTGGCGATCTTATGTATTTAATACAATAAGCATTCATTCCAACATTTCCCAGGCCGACAGCAAACTATCCTGTCACACAAACTTCTGTTGCATTTACAATACTTAAATAAATTAATATTTCATTAACGAAGTTTATTAAGCTTGTAGGATTTGTTTCGCTATGTCAGCAAAGTGGCATCTGTATAGGAGCTGAACAAGTTCACTTTATATACATATTACGATATTTTATTTTTTAAACGCTATAAAATTTTGATGACATGACATTTCTAAACAAACAAAATTATAGTTAGGTATATCGATGTACATACTAGCGGTTCATAAAGGTAAAACTATTTCCTTCCTTGGATTATATGCTATGTCACGAGAAATAGAAATAATTTAACATCAGCGTTCGAGAAATGCATTACTTTTAGTCCTTATAATTTTTCTAATGATATTCATTGCTATCAAAATGAATGGTATTGTCACCTTGTATATTAATTAAAATTCGATTATTATATTTATTCTGTGTAGAAAAGAAAAGGCAAAAACTACGTACTGCTGTTCATTGTCTTTTGGGGGCGAATCTGTATTCAGTTTTTTATAATCGTTTCTCTTACATTTTATATTTTCAACTTAGAAGTTGTTTCTGTGTTTTTTAACGGGACTAAGCATTAGCCTAAAAGAAGTCACCGAACATTGCAAATTCGCCCCTAATTGTCATTGTACTGTGATCATGAAGTGCACTACACTTAATTTATCCATCGGGTGTTATATATATAAATATATATATATATATATATATTTAAATATCGCGGCATTATAAAACAATCTATTGCAAAATTACTTGAAAATAAAAACAGAATATATCGAGGAATTATATTCCAAATAGATGTATGAATGTTACAAAGTTTGTGCTGTACAATATGCAAGTTTTGTGTGGGAATGTCTTTGCTCTTTATTTAACAATAGTGTTCTTGCATTAACTGATGCAGTACAGGTATATTCAACACCTACATATTTTACAGTATTCAATAAAAGAAAGAATATTACCTAAAACATCGGCGGGAACTACGGAGAATTGTAGAATACAATGCATACAATGTAACATCTTGTTTTCGATAAGGACGCGAGTCAAGAGGGTGTACTTAAGTACATATTTATATGAAACATAGAAAGGAAGGTTTAATCTTGTTTCGATTGCGTTTTCGTTTGATCGTCGAAATATGCACGGTATATAAAAGCTCCGAGAGCCACGTGTAACACGAGAATCGCGACTGCAGCTGAATATACATTGCTTGGCACATGGTTCAGCCCCAATAAACCTAAAATGTACAAAACAGAATCGTTTCAATTTATATATCACGGCATTCGATATCCGCAAATATTTGCGTACTTTTTTCAATTCAAAGCATGCTAACTTTACCATTATTTTAAAAAGAATAGATGATGCAACATAATGCACCACCTATTTATACACATAATAGGCTGACCAAGTATTGACTGCATTGACAAAAAAATGAAAAAGAACAGAAGAGGTATGACATCTAGTTTGTAGAAGAAACTATAATTTTCTTTTGTGTAAATGTATATATAAATATATGTATAAATCATTTAGTTATCCTAAGTTTTTTCTTAAGTGTTTGTAAAGGGTTATTATAAAGTGTTTCGCAAATAATACAATTGTAAAACTGAGAACAATTAAATATTCAGATAATAATGTTAATTGCTTTCATACCGTCAAAGATAAAAATCTTGCTAGTAAAAAATGATAACACAGGTAAGGCTATGATAACTATGCAGTGCAATAATACTGTTTTGAAGACCTGTAGTTCGGGCAGCTCCTGAAAATAAAATTGCATGTCATCTCGAAATCAAAATGCGTAATGTATCCATGAATTCCGACGAATAAGTAGAATACGTACCTTCGTATTTGACATGTTGAAAACAGAATAGATGTGTACCTTTAGAAATTTAACCTTATTCAGTATCCCACAGTTACAATAAAAATTTAATAAGATTCAGTGATTATGTTTCATTTACATACTACTGTCAAATATATGAAGTATAATTTAACACTTGTCCGGAGAATGATTTGTAAGTCTATCGTAGCTATCGTTTAAAAATCATATTATTTTCATATGCTGATTTATTGCATGATGCGATATGTAATAATTGTCTGGGGACCTAGTATTGCGTGATTAGAATTTTTGTGTGTTACAATTCAACGAACTAGACGATCATTTTACAATAAAAATTCACGAAAATCTTACATCAGTTCACTTCGATCTATTATAGGTTATGTTTTTCGGCTTAGTACTTAGTACCCTCGGAACACCGCTAGGGACATCACATGTACTTGACATTTTTCATTGGAGTTTTCGTATCTGGTTTGAAAAGGTTGTCAGAATTCATAGAGACATTTATTGTACTTTCATATTTTGTTGGCAATGTATTTGAAAGGTTAACGTTTTACTGTCTGGCGGAATCCTAACAATTTCTATTCGCGATAAGTTTTAAGAAATTTGTTTGTTGTAAACATGAATCGAAATCTAAATGAGAAGATATCTGAGATATTTTCCGATGTTCAATTCAACAAAACTTGCCATCAAAGTAACTTGAAAAAATTGAAGAAATATTACGAGCAAGTAACTACGGTGGCGTATTACCACAGACGAGTGGATTACCACGACTATACCTCGTCTGTGGTATTACATTAGGTTACAAAAACGTTTTATTATAAGTGTGAACATTATTCAATTGACTCTTTCTAATCGATTGCAGGCTGATTTACAAGTTTTTTGGGATGCTTTTGTGGGGAATTTCAGAATTCCTCTCTCCAATGATCAAAAACATCCAAGAATTCAAAACACTTTGGAGTTTATTGCCGAATTTGCTGTCAGGTTGCATACTGCTTCAGACGACGACGAAAGTGCACAGGAGGAACCACTGTGCCCCTTTCTTGTTAAAATGTTTGATTTCCTTCTAACGAGTCATTGTGCTAAAAACAAAGCTGTTAGATTTCGTATTTCTCACTTTTTGAACCTTTTATTGAATTCTATGGGAGATCAGGCTTTCATAGATGATGCTCTGTGTGATAAAATTACTATTTCTATGATGGACCGTATGTTGGATAAGTCGCCAAAAGTCAGAGTTACAAGCTATCCTTGCGTTGCACAGACTCCAAGATCCATCGGACGATGAATGTCAGTTATAAAAATGTACATATATCATGGTTCTACGGATCCAAAAGCTGAAGTCCGTATAGCAACATTGATGAGTATGGGAAAAAATGAAAAAAACTCTGCAAGTGGCATTAAGACGTACCAGAGATGTCAATGAAAGAGTACGTAAGGTGGCGTAGGAATTCATTAGCAAAGTTACAGTGAGATCATTAACTATTACTCAGAGAGATCAGTTGTTGAATTATGGTCTAAAAGATAGATCAGAAAATGTCAAACAGTGTGTGGAGAATGTCTTGTTACCATCGTGGTTAAGACATTTTAATGGTGATTTTATCAGTTTAGTCAGAGCTCTTGATGTTGAATTTGCCACAGATATAGCTGCAATGGCTTTGAAAACATTATTCAAGTAAGTTATTGAAATTTTTTCATCTATTTGATATTTTCGTTGCTTTTAATGATACAACAAAAAATGTTTTAAAAGCTTACATACTTATATTAAATCATATTTAATTTTTATTTCTTTAGGAAGAGTGTAGTAAACACTTTGATACAACAATTACCAATAAATACGGAAACGAAATTAATCCCACTGGATCAATTAACCAGTGAAAATGTATTCTACTGGAGGTGTTTAATAGAGAATTTTCATTGTAAACCTTCTGCAGAAGAACTGGAAATGATTTTACCAGAATTGTCTGCATTTTGCACGTATATTGAGGATTATTTAACATCAATATCCTTTAATGAAAATGAAATATGGGCAAACCACATGCAAAAGTTCATTCTTTTACAATTATTTGAAATAGGAACTACGTATGATTTGTCCAATGAAGCTGGAAGGAAAGCATTGAATGAATTGATATGCAACACATTAATAAGCAACTACTGGTCTGAAAAAATTATGGAATGTGTAGTTACACATTTACAGAAAGTTAATCCACGATGTAAACGCTAGATTTGATGTTTTGGCTAACATTATCAGTGATATAAGATCTCTGAAAGAACCCACACACACAGAGTGTACAAATTTCGGAAGAGGACCAATATGACATTATTTTGAGAGTAAGTTCGTAATATCGATGTTATTAGTATTGAATATTAATTTATAATCAATTTAAAATTATATCTTTAGAGAGCAAAACTTAGAGTAAAACTATTGGATCTGAAGGAAGAGGAATATCAAGCTATACAAAACAAACAGTATTTAAGGGCTGATCAATTGAAGAACGAGATCAATGAATTAAATGAAGGGATAACGAAATTGTTCCAACCACAGGCTGTAACAGCTACAGAGGAAATAAAGGAGAAAAATGATCCAGAAACAATGGTTAAATGGTTATATCTGTGGCAAATTCAGCATCAAGAGCTCGGACATATACGGACTTCAGCATTTGAATCCTTGGTAGCATGATATATGTACATTTTTATAACTGGACATTCATCGTCCGATGGATCTTGGAGTCTGTGCAATGCAAGGATAGCTTGTAACTCTGACTTTTGGTGACTTATCCAACAAACGGTCCATCATAGAAATAGTAATTTTATCACACAGAGCATCGTCTATGAAAGCCTGATCTCCCATAGAATTCAATAAAAGGTTCAAAAAGTGCCAAATACGAAATCTAACAGCTTTGTTTTTAGCACAATGACTCGTTAGAAGGAAATCAAACATTTTAACAAGAAAGGGGCACAGTGGTTCCTCCTGTGCACTTTCGTCGTCGTCTGAAGCAGTATGCAACCTGACAGCAAATTCGGCAATAAACTCCAAAGTGTTTTGAATTCTTGGATATTTTTGATCATTGGAGAGAGGAATTCTGAAATTCCCCACAAAAGCATCCCAAAAAACTTGTGAATCAGCCTGCAATCGATTAGAAAGAGTCAATTGAACAATGTTCACACTTATAATAAAACGTTTTTGTAACCTAGTGTAATACGCCACCGTAGTTACTTGCTCGTAATATTTCTTCAATTTTTTCAAGTTACTTTGATGGCAAGTTTTGTTGAATTGAACATCGGAAAATATCTCAGATATCTTCTCATTTAGATTTCGATTCATGTTTACAACAAACAAATTTCTTAAAACTTATCGCGAATAGAAATTGTTAGGATTCCACCAGACAGTAAAAAGTTAACCTTTTAAATACATAGCCAACAAAATATGAAAGTACAATAAATGTCTCTATGAATTCTGGTTCAAATATACCTATACCTGCCTATACATACTTGATGCCAAAGAGGAAATGAGAGTGCTCACCTCTCTGCTCACGCAAGGATTTTAGTGTCACCGGTATAGTGCTGTCCCCTAGTCTAATTTTTAGCCTGGATCAGAATCTGCATCACAGACGAGGTATAGGAGTAGACCAATCACACCGACGAGACTAAATATCTCGTCGGTGGCCCGGTTCTGGTCCAGGAAAGACGTCCCGGTTCTGTGCCATGCTAAGGCTGTGCAGATGTCAGCACTATATCGGGAACGCCGAAAACCCGGGCATGAGCACTCTCCTATCCTCTCTGGTAGTAGACTTTATTTGTGGATAGTGGCAGAAGCGCAGTTTCGGTACGTCTACAGCTGATTCATTCGATTGTTTACAGGAATGAGGATAAAAAAATAATACGTTCGAGTGATACGTATTGTTAGCGAAATTGTCTCTCATCGATACGCTTAAATATGGGATGTTGTTACAGCTTCTGCAAAGAGGACAACGGGCCGCAGGTATACTAAATTCGTGGAATTAATATTAGTATCAGGTGTCCGGAATGTTATCGCACAATTTATATGTATACTCAGCATCCGGACAGTTATCGTGATTCTGCTTACTCGGGAAATATAAATTTTTGCGATTTATTATTTGAAAAATTCAACAGTTTGCATGCATGTTATTATACTTAAACTACTCCATTGTTGAAACTGTTATTTGTTTATTCTTTATAGAGCGGGGAAGTAAATGAGAGGACGCATTTGCTGGTAGATCCTGTCAGTAATAACACGAACATACCTAGAGTGCATAGGTACGTACTCATGTTTTTTATGAAATCTCGCATTACTATGTAAGTATTAAGCTTTTTTGCTTGTTTTCTCTTTCAGTGATGATTATGTTAACCAGTACGCAAGCTCTGCACCCAAGAAAACAGATGAACAAAGTGCATTAAATAGAATTTTACATGAAACAGCGGCGTGAGTGTTTTTTTGTCTCTCTTAGATTTTATGCTTGTGTTGCATTGTTGTGCTTGATTTCATTGCATTGGGATCAGTGATGTACTATTTGTTCGATAATTTTGTTTCAGCAATGTAATAGACGTTGGAGCCTTGGATTCGCATAACTTGGAGCAACACGAATACATGGACAGATCGCGTGCATACTCCAAACGTATTGAAGCTGGAAAAGTTAAAGTCCCTCAAACTACATCTTGTCTATTGAACGATATTCCTGCTCCAGAGAAAATATTAGCCGCTGCTCCTTTGGGATCCGGTGATCATGGACTGGTAAATAATTGCAAACATGTAACAATATAAAATGAACTTACTTGGTAACAATAATAAATAATTACTGTACTGCATTTACAGATTACTGAAATGGTTAGCAAGGCTGTCACAGCATTAGGGGATGTGAAAGTTGAACACAAAGAGGATCTAGTTGTTCCTTTCTTATCGTGATCTTATTGTATATCCTCAACAGGATTACAGATGCGTCCTGTCTGAGAGAGATTAAAAAATCAATTTTCAATACATTAATCAAAGTCTGGAAACACTTCAGAATCTACTTGAACGTCGATATCAGTGTATTATAGGTGGAAGTTCAAGTACTATTTCACAATAATAACGTGTTAATTGCTTGATTGTTGCTAAATGTACAAGGCTATTTTGAGATGTTACATATGAAAGTATTTCCGAAAGACCAGTTTCTAAGGTACGAACTGGATTTGGTAATACTATATTGTAAAAAGCTGATTCACTGTTATTATTCCACACAGAGATATACACTGGAAAACTAAGCAACACGAATGCTACTTTATCATAATTTCACGTATGCATTGCTGACATAGGCTTACAAATCTTCACGTGTGTAAATTAAAAATTTAAGTTTTGATAAGTCTTGTAAAATTATTCTCGGTTTCCTATCGATTTCTAATGAACTGCTTAGTGTACATTGAATGCTACTGAAAGTGATAAATAACGTATAGTTAAGTCTCAACGAATAGTAAGTCTTAACAATTAGGAATGGCTTAAGTACCTCTCTTATTGCCTACATTAAATTGTATTTCAATGATCATGCACATTTTAATGTTTATCATATTTATATTACCGCAAAAAGGTTTTTATAATGTCAAGAGTATACACACATAAACTCATGATTCAAAGATTTGTGATATTTCTATTAATTATTTAGTTTTATTAATAATATCATATTACTTGGTAAATTCCAATGTTTGGTATATCCATTATGTTAACTGAAATTTGTTAAATTATATATACTTTTAAAATTATGTTGAATTATTACACAACTATTATCGTTTACTCATGTAAGTGCAGTGTAATGAACAAAAATTAATCATGAATATATTATTTTGTGAATAGAGAAATATCTGATACAAAATAAAAATGATTATATAAACAATATATCCACTCGTAATATTATTCAATCTTTACTAGAATAAAATAGTGAACCTTAATTATTCTGTGTTCTAGTTCGTATCACTCCATTGCTACATAAATATAGTAAATTATATTAAATGATAAAAGACGTTTGAAATTAGATTTGTATGCTTGAAACTGATAATTAATCAAGAAAATCGCTCAGAAAAAAATTTCTACGGACTGAACAACGTACTTTGAAAATTAATTAAGGAAACCGTTCAAAAACCGATATAGTGGAAGGTTCTTTACAATTGTTTTAATAATACAGTAGACCATCGATTATTCCCGATGTCTGAATTTTTTATTGTCTGAATACAAAGCATAGTTCACAGAAATCATTATTGAAACGAAGTAACAGCTCTATCATCCGAACGCTCGTGTTCCGCCTAGTACCTAGCGCGAACAATCCGAGGTTCTACTGTATTTCTCGTAACAATTTCTGTAACGGTTTGAAAAGGGTTTCGAGTTCGGGAGAGAAGCGAGGCTAAATCGCGCGCGGATCGTTATCGACTGCAGTCCGAATCGATTCAAAAGGAAGCGGGAAATAAGCTGTTAGGAACGCGCGAAGTTTGACGATAGCGCGGGAAGGCAGTGGTGGGGATAAGTCAAGCCAGTAGATTGGTTAGACGCGTCGAGGCGCGGAGGGGCATCGACCGGTGTGGCATCGGGCTGCTATCGGACTGGCAGGTCCCCCCGTTCAGTACCACCAATACACAAGAGCCGAGGACTCTCTATCGTCGACCATTGGTCCTCAATTTGCCGACCAATCATTGGGAAAGTGCCCACGAAAATATCCAATGTAAGTCCACAAATTATCAAACATCAACGGGGTACGCGTACGACCGCGCACGGTTGCACGATTAACCATGTTCTCGTTCCGTGAACGGTTCCGAGTGCGGGCACGCGTCTTTCCAACGTTCAAAATGCCTTTCCGCACGGCCATGTTTGTCGAGACGAGCGTTTCTCGTCCCGAAATCCGCGTCATTCGTTGCCGAGCATATCGCGTTCCGTCCACCGTGAAGTCTCGACCCATTCTACGACCTGCAAGTTCCGCGGGTTCAACGGAGTCGCGGGGATACGAGGTTAATCATGCCAGCGAGGACAGGACCGAGATCCTCCGGAACCGTCTTCTGCACGACAGAAGGTGATGATTGCTGTCTGGCCTCGATTCCTCGGGGCCCACGTATCTAACATTCCGCACGTGGGCTTCGAAAGCCCCAGTGTGCTCGCCACGTTGGCGATCTTTATCGGCGGGCTGCAGCCCGTGAATCGCGTGCATTCGAAACATCGACGATCGCCCCCAGAGAGCCTAACCTTTCGAAACTCCGCGAGCGAAACGCTATTTTTATTTATCTCTGTTCGACGGAACAAAGACGGCTCTTGTATAGTATATGATTTATAGCGCTCTGTATTCAACGTGTTTACCTCTATACATACTCGTCTTCGTGGCGTGCATATGTGTACGTGAACTTTTACAATGATTTATGTTAACATAGAAGAGGCCATCTTCGTTAATATGTTATTTTTATGTTACCAAGTCTCTGTTAACGCATTTCTGTTCAGAGGTAGAAAGAGCTCGCAATGGAGCAACTCGGAGAAGGGCAGGCTGTTGTTGTTGGCGGAGCCGGTGGCACGGTCCAGGTTGTTCAAATGGGTCAAGGAGGTCAAGCGATGATGTTACCACAAGCTATACAAGTCGCAGCACCCAATGGACAAATACAAGTTGTTCCAGTCTCTAGTTTAACTAATACAGGACAGCAAATTGTTATTCAACAGCCTCAGACACCTCAAATCATTCAAACTCCAGATGGACAAACGTACATTTATCAACCGGTTCAATTGGAAGGCCAAGTGCAGCAAACGCAACCGACAGGTTGTATATCGTGTTAATATCCTTGTCAATTATTTCATAAAAAACTATTGCTAATATTGATATTACTTCTAGTGATTAATATCAATGGAAATCTTATGCAAATCGCTGGAACAACATCTCAGACGGCGACCACTGCAGCAGCCACAACACCGGTGCAGCCTGTGGCAAGTCCTACACCAACAGCTTCACAGGCAGGAAATGTTGTCATGGTACTAGTAGAATGTCTCTTTCACTTACATAGTCCGTGTATGCATATTATACCGACTTGTAGTGATTATGGAGCAACATTACTGTCAGCACATTGTCTTATTCTATTCTGTCTGCGATGAATATGACATGGATATGACAACATAATGTGTTTTTAGCATGCCTGATCTGTACAAGAATTGACCAGAGGTGTGCGAAAACTTGAAAATGTCAAATACTCTCGATGGTCAGGACCAGTCGAGACGAGTTTTTGAAAATTTCGTGATTCCTGATCTTAATATGCTCGGAAATCATCCTGAAAATTCTCGAGAATACCCATACATTCGAGAATCCCAAAATTTTATTTTATATGATATTCGGGTTCTCGTACACTTCTAGAATTGATGCATTCGTTGAAAATTTTAATGACACCGAATTTTAATCTCCCGTAACCAGATGGTGCCAGGAAACAGTGGACAGACACAGTTCCAAAGGGTAGCGCTGCCTAACGCCGAAGTTTTCGAAGAGGAGCCTCTGTACGTAAACGCGAAGCAGTACAGGCGTATACTGAAACGACGTCAAGCTCGCGCTAAACTAGAAGCCGAAGGAAAGATACCCAAAGAGAGACCGGTAAGTCACGATTCTGCAGTTGGTATCGTGTCTCCTTTGCGGTTCGTTTTACTCAAATGAATTCTATTTAATTTGTTAGAAATATCTGCACGAGTCTCGGCACCGGCACGCGATGAACAGAATTCGTGGCGAGGGCGGCCGCTTCCATTCTGGCCAAGTGAAGAAACGAAAGTAAGTGTCTGTTGGTGCCTTATTACCTGCGTTGTTGGTCTCTTTATACAAAGCAAGCACAGTGTCTCATTCAATGTTTTACGCATATAAGAGTGTAATGGTTCCAGTAGAGCAAATGAAAACTCCATGAGAACCCAGCACATCACATCTTCGGCCAGCACCAATACCGTTCGTACTATAGCAATAGCAGCAGCAAATGTAGACATGCAGTATCACGACACAGACAATATGGCATCTACCATTGTCATGGAAGTGAGTGCGATTTTCATGATACAAATAACAGCGAGTATGTATTCTGGGATATTCCTGCAAACGTTTCTAATAATTTCCTTTTCTTTTTTTTTTACAGAAACCGGCTATTCCTCTTCAGGACATGATCTCCGAAGATGATATCGTCACATCGAACAATCGTTTACTGTAGAGATATATTTAAATCGGATGGAATGGGTAATAGAGAGAGAAAAAGAGGAAAGTGTGTCGGTGATAAAAAATCTACTTATGTTTGCGTCTTAGTCTTCAAAACAAACACGTTTGTAAATAATACTCATCTTCATTACGAAGTGTAGTGCAAATATGATTATCGGGGACAAGGAAATGTTGCGAGGAGTTATCAAAGTTGTATATATTAGGCTTGTAAAAGCGCCTTAGGTCTTATATATTTTTTAGCTTCTCTTTGCGTACAGCCGAACGCAGACCCGATAATACTATTGCACGCTATCATGTGCCGCGATACGACGGAAAATTTAATCGAAAACTGATTTGCCTTTACTATTTTCACGAGAGATAGAAAAAATGAACAAAAAGGAAAAAAAATAGAGTTGTACTATAGTTAAGTTAAATATCACACGCATTACGACATACATTTCAATTTGTGTACATACACGTTAAAAGCTTGCACTGTAACATATCGGGTGTAAAATGTTTGTACAATTTCATAGAACAAACGTATCGTTACATTGGATTGAGAGACTGAACCATAATTTATTAATTACGTGCTGGGTACCACTTGTAGTGTAGATTTTATAAATGAAATTAGTCCTTAACTTCCATCGCAGTGATCGAACGGAAGAGATGTGTGTGCGTCAGTGAGACTTTTTTTGTACAACTTTTGTGTGCAAGTACAATTCAGTTAGTCTAACGAGATGAGAAAAAGCTTTACAGGATATAGTTAATGACTAAGAGAGTACATCGTAAGAGTTTAGTCCTAATTCATGCAGTGGCTTACTGTAAATAATACGTTATGATCTTTGATCGTTAACTATTTCGGCAGATTGTGAGAGGCTAGGCGATATTTAAACAGTTGTTCGAACAATTAGATTTTGTTTTCCATAACTGATTTATACTTTTTACACACGAACTCATAACTGATTTGGAATTATAAATGGAAATGGTTCTTATTTTAAATTATACGATGACAAGTGTATACTAGCCTCATTAAAACTATTCTGCAATATTTTCTAGGAATTTGATTATTTTACAATCGTGTGACAATTCACGTTTAACATGACAATTTTGGTGTGCTTGAGTTAAGAAAGTACATGAACGCAGAAAATCAATATCCATCAGAATCAAATATATTTGGTACTTAGATCTTGAACGGAAGAAACATACAGTACCTTTCTTTTGCCGGGTCAAAGATAACATTTCGTGTTCAGAAGGGTGTCTTTCGTGAAACGATCACGATTACAATCATTTGGGCATATAAATAATCTGTAACACTACGAATGTAAAATTCGCTCAGATTATAAGGATACTGTGTGTCCAGCGTGGATGTGAATATGTGTAAAGTGATAACTAAGTTGGGTGAGAATAAGAAATAATATATTTGTAAAGTTACTAAGTATGTACAAGCAAAACAACACGGGTTGTGTTTTATAATAACTTTCGTGTTCTAATTTACTTGTAATTCCTTCACCTATAATTTTAAGCGTAGAACACAAACTTTTTGTTTCGGTAGAAATTAGATTACGTTCGACGGAAGTACAAGCTTCTTTTCTGCTAATATCCGTGAGCATTCAGAAAGTGCGCTGTCTGGGCCTTTGGCATATATTTTTGGTTCAACCGGAAGTGGTTCTCCTAACAGCTGTTCTTTCATTATCTTAGTCCCAGTATTGGTGATTGTAGCGTCGTATTCTGTAAATCCAGTTCTGAGGAAAGATAATACATTTTTAGATACAATGATTAACTCTAATCCAATGTTGACTGTAATCAAAGAAATGTGTTTAGTGGATGAGAGATATTGAATTTTTCATTTAGAAAATACTTAGTAGAATGTAGATCAAGGAAAAAATAAATTTTTTTACTTTATGCGAAGAATTTCTCTCTCCTTTTCACTCGGTAGTAAATTGTCCAGAGGTTTCTTAAATCTTTTAACCTGTAGCAAGATTTTAGAGGCAATTTTCCACGGGTTTCGGTAGGATTTTCTTTGAATTGTTTCTGATATCACCCAATCTTTCGGTAAAGCAATATCTTTCCATTTTCCGTAGATATTAGCTCGGGGCGAATAGTCACCTAATTTTACAAATAATTGAATATTTATGCACTGATGAAAATGTAACTGAGTAAAAGAATTTCTCGGGGACAGTAAATAATCTTAGGTACTTTCAGTGATATAGTTAAAAATATTTTTACTACATAAAGTCTGTCAATTATTATGGCTATCAACTATTCTGTGACAAACACAAATGTTTAAACAAAATATATCGAACCCACCCTTAGAGTAATCACAATTGTACACAGTTTGCATCAATTCATTTTCCTTCTGTTCGATCAGCTCCTCGTCTGGCACCGTTTCCGGAAAAACGTTCTTCAAACGTAGATGCTTTTCACGGATCTATACATCAATTAGTATTTTAAAAATGATGTAAAAACGTCAATGCAATGTAATTTACTTTCTATTTTCTTTACCCGGTTTAAACATTCTTGAGGATCTTCAGTTTGTTCCTCAGGAGACAACGATACATTTTTTCGACGAGTGTTTAGACATTTCTTATACGGCCCATTTAAAAGATTTAGGGGAAATGAATATGCGGTTCCCGGTCTGTATTCTTTTCTTTTCTCAGTCCCTTTTCCAAGAAAATCCTTTTTGTAGATCGTAATGAAATCACGAGTTTCGTCCTCTATTTCAAGAAACATTTTCTGCTTTTCCTCAAAGTACGCGAGCACATAGTAAAAGTTTCTTACAAAGCAACCCAAAATAGGATTGTGCTGAAAACAGGATAAAACATACTGAAGTTGTCTATTAAATCTACGAAATTTTAAGACTGAATACTGTGCCACTAAAACGATATCTTCACGATTTTTATCACCCCTTTACACTACCTACCCCTCAATGCATCTTATTTAAATTATAAAAGGGAGAATGAGGTTTCCATTTCTCTTCCTTCTTATTGCAATTGATGCAAATCATTTGTATTTTGCATAAAGATTCGCAGTCCTGTAATCTCTTTCTTTACACAGTCATGTCTCCATCTTTTTTTTAGTAATTGGATTGACCGAACACTGAGCGAGTGAAGAATGAATGAAGAGTGATAGGATAAATAATAACAAAATCGAAGAAAATGTAAAATGGGACGCACGAAAAGATAAGAAAATTCAGCACCTAATGATTCTCCGATTTCTCGTGGCTCATTACGCAGAAGATATAACAAGAGCTGAGGCATGGCACCCCTGTGTACTATAAACGCCAATTAGGGCACGACATCGAATTTCCCTGGTATAGGTCTGTTCTTGTTGCGGCTCGCCTACTCTTTCTTTCCTTTTCGATCCTCTTCGTCCCTTGCCTTTTAAGGAGGGTTAAAAAATAGACACGCCGAGTCTGAATTTAGCTCGAAAATTTTTCACAGTGAATGGGGCGAGCTGCTTCGATTTTTCAATGGAATTTCTTCGTCGGTGTATTTCCCCTTATCATCAATTTGAAGATCGCAGCACGCGATTCAACGGTTAACGAATAGTTTCCTGCTTCGGCGATTGGGCAACCTTTTTCAACCCTTAATTCGGATCTGTGTAACTCTATTCTGATTTATAGCGACAATTATTCAGCCTGTGTATGGTAACAATTTGAAGATTTATATAAACTTTCATTAGCCCCACTGTGGTTTTCATAAAATTGGCCACAAACATTCTTGAAGTTTTCTTTTGGAAAACTCCACGAGGTATGATCATCGGTCCTTGTCACCAACATAACTGTTATTGTTGAAGTTTAAAATACATTTTCTTAACAAAACATGCTGCGCACTATTTGTCCTCCACTTTACATCAACTATCACCCTACCTGCGATAGGATAGCGAAGCTCTCACGCGCAGTGCGACTTGGTCGAAGCAAGGATTTACGACCCTTGCTGAACAGTGTTTTCGATAAAATTGTTCCCAGTTACAAATTCGGTAAGAATAAGTATCAAATATATTAATTGAGCTGTCGCACCGCTCAAAAATCCGCTCAATGGTTAAACATATCGCTGCTCCGCGTGATGTGAGTCTAGCACAATTTCATTCAATTAACTCGACTGTTTTGTAGTTTACATTTCAGTAGGATATTTCAGTTAAATTTTGTCGGAACAAGCAACGCGTACTGTACCCATTAGTACTACCCTTTCTCATTTCCGGTCTCCGCCCACGCAACGAATTCGTACCTTGCTCGAAAACCATATCTCCTTCTAATTCACCTAGCCCAAACCTTTTTCTTCGGATCCATCGCGTCCGTTTGCCCTTTTGCGACACAAAGCTAATCCGC
The DNA here is from genome assembly GCF_050948215.1 of Halictus rubicundus. Lineage (NCBI taxonomy): Eukaryota > Metazoa > Arthropoda > Insecta > Hymenoptera > Halictidae > Halictus > Halictus rubicundus. The sequence continues at coordinate 7,725,544 of NC_135151.1, forward strand.
ATCTCGATCACGTACGATTTCCGTCATTCGCCGAGAATGATCGCGCAAGTGGGCGTAACAGGCGCGGCCCTAGAGAATTATACTAAAACCTGCTGAAAAAAAGAAGAAGAAGTTTAAAGTAGAAATTTCCCTTTTCGGGAACCTCTGGTTCTTGTACACGTAGGTGTCACGTGGGTGTCTTCAATATCCAGTCCATTTCAAAACATCATACACTTTGATTCCCTAACAGCGGATACGAATAAATCTCTTTACTGCGCTTTAGCGATGCCGTATATAACGATTTAATTATTATATATCAACGAATTAGTACAACGATTCTCGTGGCTTTTATTGGAGACACCGAAATGCTGTAGTCATTCAATGTGTACCGATGTAACCAGCTACATTTAATAAATTTCTTTCTGAGCACATGATTCGCAAAATGCTCGGAGGAGTAAATGCATAAAATCGCAGACTACAAAGAACACAGACGTGTTGAATTGTATCGTTGAAGTTCGTTTAACCTGCCAGGAACAGTTTCGGGGGCTGAAACAGCGTCATCCTATCGTTCGGTCATCGAAAACGTGAGCAACCGCACACGTCGTTCACAGATCTGGTTTCGGCCCCGGGTTTGAAAGCGTACCTTGAATGAACTAAATTATGTGTTTTCGATGAACAATGCCGAGCGCATTGCGTAAGTAACTCGTTGGGCAAACCTTTAGCTACCCCTCCCCTCCCCGCCCCTGATACAATGAGATCGTCATGGCGACTACGACGACGTCATACACACGCAGATTCATCTTCGCCCGTAAACAGGTTCCCATTCTTCCCTTTCTTCTCTGCCACCTTTGCAGGGCGTTTTATATTTTACGCGCGAAACAACTGTTCGAAGGGAGGAACCGATCGATGGCTGCAAACAAATGGGCATGTCATGGTTACCGGGCTGGGAACAGGGTCAAGGTGGTGGACTTGATACGTGAAACGTATGTTGAATGCGATTTATTCGTTGTTCCATGCAAATTGTTCCTGACAGCTCCGATATATGGGAAAGCGAAAGAAGTATGGCAAATAGACCGAAAGCCTTTCTGCAAAATAAAAATCTGATATGCCAAATACAGTGACGCTTCTTTAATCTGCGACTGTTGGGATTGTGGAGATGCATTTGTGTGGAATTATGCAATACATTTCTTCAGACATATGTTGCGATAAAAATCGGATCAAATACGTTCTTGTTATTTCATCAGAGTAATATAAAATTGTCGCTTTCAATGCTCTAAGAATGTATTTTATCTCTTGATCGTCTTAATAAGTAACAAATTAATTAATAATGCTCCTAAATAATGAGACATTTTTATACGAGATATTTTTATATAAATATAAAGACATTTTTACATTTCATACATGTATTTAAGCATTTATTTTAAGCATTCGACTCATTTAAAAATATTTCATACATGTACTTATTTTTAAATGAGTCGAATGTGTAAAATAAATCCATAAAACACACGTGATGGTGACTAACGCGAAAAATATTTGCACGTGTTTGCGCACGTCATGATGTAATTTCACGATTCGTATTTCACCGATCGCATTTCTTCCGAAAATGATACCCCCGATCATTGTAACATCGAGGGTTCTGTTACCTAAAACCTTTCGTTCGGATTTCGATATTTCATCATTATAAATAATATCGAAATAAAAAGAAACATTTCTGAACAATTTTTCCAAATAATGAATCGCGAGACAGACACAGTGCTCCCTTGATGGTTCATAATGTTTTGTACGTAGAACGTAAAATTAAACGTAGAACGTATTTTCATTAACTACGTACTAAAGCGAAAGTTAACAACGTTGTAAAGAATCGTGAAGTTTTAATGATTGCTTTAAATGCTTTTTACGATGCATGGCTACGATGTGGACGTTTATACACAATTTATACACAATGTACTGTGAACGTTTATTATGCACAAACAAGTGTTACGTTAATTCTCGGTTTAATTAGATTCACGATTTATTTGTTACCGGTCTACTTTCTTCTCTTGCGAAACGGGAGATGTAATTAATGGTTGATTATATCACTTATTAATCAACTTAAGAAAGTTCATCGGAAAGTCAACTGCAAGGCATTTTGATCCGAGTTGCCGCTTCAATCAACGTCGATTAAACTTTCAATATACTCGCGCGTGAATGAGAGTCTATTGAACGGTGTGGTGAAGATTATTATACAAACTTCACCGGTAAGGTCATGCCATTTTTAAACAGTCCGCAAAAAATTCGCCAAAAATTTTTGGAAAGATATTTAAATAAGATACAAATTTCCAGAATTTAAGAAATTGAAATGGGATAGAAATTTCTAGAATTTAAGTAATTTAAAGGATACACAAATTTCTAGAATTTAAGAAATTTAAATGGGATAGAAATTTCTAGAATTTAAGAAATTTAAAGGATACACAAATTTCTAGAATTTAAGAAATTTAAAGGATATACAAATTTTTAGAAAGATATTTAAATAAGATATAAATTTCTAGAATTTAAGAAATTTAAATGGGTTAGAAATTTCTAGAATTTAAGAAATTTAAATGGGATAGAAATTTCTAGAATTTAAGACATTTAAATGGGATAGAAATTTCTAGAATTTAAGACATTTAAAGGATATACAAATTTTTAGAAAGATATTTAAATAAAATATAAATTTCTAGAATTGAAGAAACTTAAATGGGTTAGAAATTTCTAGAATTTAAGAAATTTAAATGGGATAGAAATTTTTAGAATTTAAGAATTTGAAATAAGATTGAGTGTGGGGCAATGGGTCTGCGAGTTTACCTTAAATTGCCCGATCGCATGAAACGCGTAGGAACCATCACACTTTATATATAATCTCATAATATTTTAGATACTATGAAAATTTCAGTACCAACCTGTCACCTTTAGAAAACAATAATCCCTCGGTGGTGGGCGACTGTAATCTCTCTCGGTAACAAAATGGTTATCCAACCAGAGACCAGGATCGTGGGTGGCTAAAGAGGCAACCTGATCATTCTGCTAAATCATCCCTAAAAAAAATTTCTGAATCACGTGGCTTTTGGATCAAATAAACGCCTCCATGCTTGCCATCGCGAGTTCATCGCAAGATCAATTTCCAGATCCTCAAAATCCGTTAGTATCCTCTTAATCATTTCGCTTCTGGATCAAATAACTCCGTGTCTGTCATCGCGATTTCCAAAGGTCGATCTACTCGAAAACGGATCCCACGAAAAGGACGATTTTATCTCACCTTCGATGATGAAGCATCCCGTGGCGAAGTCGAACGTGATTGATTACGAACTTCCCAAACAGAAATTCGTTTATTAGGTGCCTAATCTCTGATCGTGACAGCCTGCTGCAAAAATAATATCTCATTTAGCCAGTGTATGTATCCACAGGTCAAAAGACTGGGAACTCATTAAACATCGTATCCTTTCACGATTCGATGGAGGGGGGGGGGGGGGGAGAGGATGGCATGAAGATAAACATAGTGGTCCGCTTCGGAAGAAAGATAACGAGAATGCCAGCGTCGGATGATGAAACGCCAAAGTTAATGTGGGAAAGTGAGAATAATGGGACAGGATATCGAAACGTTGTCGATGTGCGTGCGCAAGCCGCATAAATAAACGTCCTGGATAATTGCAAATAAACAAGTACGCAAACGGACGTGGATGCAAAACATGCGCAGGATCGAAACGCGAGCAACGTTATTGTCCGTGATGGGTGAGTTAGACGCCATTTGTTTCTCCGCCTTCGATATCGCAGATTATAACGAAGCCTATGGACCACTTTGTTATTTAACTATTAGGCCGTGGATTTTATGCGTTCGCGACAGAAACAAGAAAATAAAGTATAGTACGGTAGAAATGTCACAGTGTGTGCAACTTCTGGAAATGATCAAGAATCGGAATTATCTAACACCGGTTTGTTCGATGGTCATCGCGATCGAGGTAGAGAACGTTTATTTTACGTAACGATGCGCAGTCTATTAATTATAAAGAGAATTAGAGTGTATTCAAGATCAAATGAATAACTGTTTTTATCTCGGGGTTTATTCTTCCGGTTGTTAGGGGACACTAAGTGAATCGAGTTCCGTGAACATGAATACGAACTTAATCGAAATTACTTCACCAAGGGGAAATGATTCTCAGAAGATCTCGGATATAGATCACAGTCCCCGATGGAAGAAAATTGCTGTCATTTAACCCGCTTCCACCCTTCGTCTATTTAGCTGCGCAAGGCAGAAACAAAATTCTATCCTCCTTCCTACAATTCGATTCTTTGGGATTCGAGCAAACTCGGCTCAGTGTTAATAATTGTTGCATTCACTGAAGCTTCAAACTGTTCTAATTTCTTCGTCGCAAACACTGTTTGATATATGACAACAGGTTTTTCTGGGGGTCGAACACTGAGGGGGTTGTATACTTAATAAAAAGCAATTATCAATTAACAATACTGTAAAGTGAAAATGTATTTCTATAAAATGTGGCTTTATATTTAAAATTTATTAAAATTTTAAATTATACTTTAATTTATATATTATATTATATTATATTATATTATATTATATTATATTATATTATATTTATATATATAATATATTATATTAATTTATATATTATATATACTATTATATTTAAAATTATAAACGGTTGGCAAGGATCCTAGGGATTCTGTAAGCAAATATTCTCGAGCATACAAGTATTAACCACCATTAAAAGGATCTCAGATCTCGTTTTCTTTATTTTCAATCTAATGTCTTAAGAGTAAACATTATGTTGTTACTCTAGGAAATTTTGATAATATAGAGATAATCTATTTGAACGGAACGCTGAACAGGACAAACTTCGGGGAGGGGTATGTAAGTCGAAATGGACTTTGAAACTATGACATAGAGTCTCGTTCACGCGGATCGAGAAACCCGGAGAAACTTTAGATCACGTTAAAGGCGACATAATCGTGATAGGCACGGCGAGGGTACCAGTTGCTCGTTCCACTGATGGCCAGTATCCTTGCCATCGTTAACAATTTCACATGTAGCGCACGATCTAGCATTGTCTACTAGGTCCGACAGCTGGAACTAAATATTTTCGTTTAGTTGTCGTTGCGAGAGCACATCGATTCTATCGAACGAATACGCGTTACTAACACTTACAAAATTCAGAGGTTTCACCGATGAGTTCGGATAATCGAGGCTCTACTCTATCGTGGATTACTACAAGTACATACGATTGGTAGTCGGCCATCTTAAGAGTCAAGGGTAGTCACGTGACTTTTTCAGAGTCGGTAACTGCTGTATAATTTCCGTTCATAGCCTTCAGCCACTGACTTAAGATCCGACGGGTCTTAAATCTGTGACTAAACTTGTCAAATTTTTTGCTTTGTATTATGAATTCTGACGCCAGAAACGTGCTTCAAGTTTTTGGCTTTATTTCGTAGAGAATCAAAATATAGCTCAATTTGTAAACAATTTCATCCAGAAAACTCATCCAATGGCATAAAAATGCTTGGATTCCACGGCATACACATCATCAATTTTTGGCCTACTTCTAACGCTTATATCACCAAATATCTGCATAATCTCGTCAGCTCATAACCGGCTCATAACCTTCCTCTTTCGAATGAGCCCTTTCCGAGCGAAAAATATTCTGATATAAGGACGAAAGGTTGAGGCACGTAAAACCATTTTTCGCCTATTTTTGTCGGTAACGTGGTCACTCTATCGCGAATCTGCGGAGTCTTGGCACTTAAGCGTTATTATTGTTAGTAATAATTCGACAGCGGATTGCACGTCAAACTATGACAATTTGGAGCACTAAAAACATTAAAACAACACTCTAAAATAGTCTTCTCCATTTTGTTTACCGAATAAAAAATTGTTCTCGATGTTGTTTCAGTTGTGGTCAACATTTTTCTTCCAAAGTTCTCGCATTATATCGAGACGGTACGGTGCTTATTGGACTCGATTACCATCCCCCGCGTGAACAAACAACTGCGAAGAAGAATTAGCAAACGTCGGCGTGACCGGAGGGTAGTGAGGCCTGTCCGAGAGAGTCCTCCGGGCGATCAAGCTGCTCTTATCATCCCCCTTCGATCGAGACGTCCCGTGAAACCGTCGGGCACGGTGTCCAGTCACCACCGACGACCGTGGAACCTCGCCGAAGTCTTATCCGCGGTCTCACTCTCCGCAACGAGATCCTCGTGGGGGCAAGTCGCCACGCCTCCCGCGTCTATATAAGCTACCGGACCGATGTGGAAACCTCACTTGCACTCCGGCTACGGACTGGAAAGGGTACGCGACATCCACGAGGATCGTTACGACAAGCCAGAACCGGGAAACGAGCAACAACCGGTGGTAAAACGGAACAGAGCAGAGAGCATCCCTCGAAAATTAACGTCGCCGCCGAAGAACGCCCGAGGGAATCATGAAGTTCTGTTTGCTGTGGCTGTTTTGCTTCTTCGTGCTACTCGTCGACAGGTCCCTGGGTAGCCCCTACATCGACGACGACGGTGAGTATCGCCGCTGTCCTTGCTCATTTCTAAGGATTGCCGACGGAGAACCAGTTTACACAGGACACTTACGGTCAAGGTTTCTCGGAGAGTGAGGTCACCGGGATTCCTTCGGTTTCTCTATGGGTTGGGTGTTGTTGAAAGGGTTGGTCCTTCTTCACGTGGAACAGATGGTAGGGGATGACGGTTGAATTTGTCGGAATTGATCCAGTTGAACCTGTTCTAATTGACTGGAAAAGGGATCAGTTAGTTGTTCTTCGCGAGGGGTTGTTCTTGTTGTAGTTTCGAGGGGTTTATTTTTAATATCGATGTTGGTTCGCACCCCTTTTGCGTAATCTACGATTCTGTTTTATCTCCCTCGATGTGGTTTCAATCTTTTGGAATTTTTCGCCGGTCTGTGTAGTCGTCAATAAACTATTTCTGTGGCAAGGTGTAGATTCTGCAACAAATTGCGTAGGGCTGTTTCTCAGGGGTTGAGGATACTTCGATTCTCTTGGTTTTTGTATGGGTCAGGAATAGATAGAGTTGAAACGGTTGGTCGTCCTGTTCCAATGTAATGGAAAAGGGATCAGTTAGTTGTTCTTCGCGAGGGGTTGTTCTTGTTGTAGTTTCGAGAGGTTTATTTTTAATATCTATGTTGGTACGCACCCTTTTGCGTAATCTACGATTCTCTTTTATCTTCCTCGATGTATTTTCAATCTTTTGGAATTTTTCGCCGGTCTGTGTAGTCGTCAATAAACTATTTCAGTGGCAAGGTGTAGATTTTGCAACAAATTGCGTAGGGCTGTTTCTCAGGGGTTGAGGATACTTCGATTCTCTTGGTTTTTGTATGGGTCAGGAATAGATATAGTTGAAACGGTTGGTCGTCCTTTAACTGTTCCAATGGAATGGAAAAGGGATCAGTTAGTTGTTCTTCGCGAGGGGTTGTTCTTGTTGTAGTTTCGAGGGGTTTATTTTTAATATCGATGTTGGTTCGCACCCCTTTTGCGTAATCTACGATTCTGTTTTATCTCCCTCGATGTGGTTTCAATCTTTTGGAATTTTTCGCCGGTCTTGTGTAGTCGTCAATAAACTATTTCTGTGGCAAGGTGTAGATTCTGCAACAAATTGCGTAGGGCTGTTTCTCAGGTGTTGAGGATACCTCGATTCTCTTGGTTTTTCTATGGGTCAGGCACAGATATAGTTGAAAGTGTTGGTCGTTCTTTAACTGTTCCAATGGAATGGAAAAGGGATCAGTTAGTTGTTCTTCGCGAAGCATTGTTGTTCTTGTTGTAGTTTAGAGAATTTTATTTTTAATATCTATGTTGGTTCGCGTTCTTTGTGCAATCAAGGATTCTCTTTCACTTTCTTCGTATCACTGCTTCGAGAAAGTCTCTTGGTAGTTTGTGTCGTTATCAATGGACTGTTTCAATGGTTCAGCAAGGTGTAAGTTCTGCAACAAATCGCATAGGGTTGTTTCCGAGAGGGTGAGGATGCTGCTATTCTTTTCGTTTCTCTATGGGTTAGGTATAGCTAGGATTGAAGGGGTTGGTCGCTCCTCGCGAGGAACAGATGTTAGGGGATGAAATAGTTGAAATTGCTCCAATGGAATCTGTTCTAATGCCAAAGAATCGTTCTACGGTTGGTTCTGTGGAACGAAGAGTGGTTGTTGTTCGGGTTTATATTTAAGGGAGGTTTGCGTTCTTCGCGCAATCCAGGGTGACATTTCATTTTCTTTGGTGTTCCGCATCTTTCTCGTTTCATGTCTTTGGGACAGGGTCTTCGCGGTCTGTGTGGTCGTCGTTTCAGTGGTCCTGCAGTGTGTAGGTTCTGCAATAAATTGTATAGGGGTAGCACGACCTCCTGGAGACTTGTTTTGCTATAATAGTACGCGTATATCATAGGAGATCATAGCGTGGTTCTTGACGTTACTGTTTTATAAGGTGGCAGAGATTATTTACTCGTTGTTTGGAATCAATATTTTTGTCATTGTTGTTCGAGGAACAACGAGGACGTGTAGTTGTATTGAGATTTGTGGGATGTGTTCGGCTTTACCGTTTGTTCGTTGTTGGTGATCTTAACAGGTGTGCGACGTAATAGCTCTACTATTCACTTCTAAATTGTTATAAAGATTTACAGACTATGCACGTTCGATTATTTCATATTATTTTGCTTGAATCGATTCAAACCAGATGTTACAATTGCTGTTTAGTATAAAAAGGTTTAACCAGTTGAAATAATGAATAATTTTTGTCAATACTTTAACTGTATAAATTAACTCGCAGCTCTTTCCGCGTGAACTTTTTGATTATTTACAAACAGCCAAAATATCCTGTACTCTCAGAAATAACCTCATGTTGCAAGCAATTAATGAATTTCCAATACAAGAGTGGCAAAAGATTTGAATTTCAAATGAAGCTACAATTGATTCATTATGAGGAATACGAATTAATTGGTACATTTAATGTAACATAATTTATGCAAGCTAATAACACGCAGAGCATCGACTATGATTTGAACGCTTCTCTAAAGTACAGTGGCGAAAATCGATTTGAGTCTAAAATCGCGAATTGCTAAATTCTTAGGTATACGAATTAACGTTGCATACCTAACAGAAGGTAAAAATGTGCAGAACATTGGAGCACGATTCGACTGCTGCTCGAGTCGAACAGTTTGATTGAATTCCCAGGTAAATCGGGTCTACAGTTCTAATTATGGAAACCGCCGGCGGCGCGTCGGGAAAATCACGACAGACGCGCGGCGTAAAATTAGAGCCGCGAACAATGATTACTATTTTTAAGCGGCGAACAATGATTACTATTTTAAAGCCGCGAACAATATTAGCTATTCGAAGTAAGAGCCCGAGTTCGATATTCCTCTCTTATATCATGCGTCGCTCACCGGCGGGCCGGCAAACGCGTTTAATCGGTTCATTTCGGAGTTACACGATTACCTAGAGTTGACATGCTTTAATCGTATTAGTCCGTTAATGATTATTTGTCACGAGGGCTACGGATACCTTTCACGTACATAATATATATATATATATGTATACGTACACGCGTACATGGACACACACGATGTCCACGGCGGTGATAGTAATTGAGTATGAACCGTAGGGAGTTGTCGCGTTAAATAGATGAATGAAATTTCATTTCGGACACGCCTGGTGGTTTAATACTTTTAGACGAGAGTAATCGCGCTCGGAAACACCGCGACGAAAGTTATGTCTGTCATCATTTCGCGACCGAGCATACATGAATCGACGATGAGCGTTATGGAAGCGTCGGATCAGAATGTTTGAATTGCGAATCGTGCGGTGCTCATCGACAATGGGGCCACTGTTAACATGCATTTTCAAACATTTGTTTTGTCGATTTCTAGCAGGTACAAATGTTTGCGTGAAAACTTCGAAGTAATTTGGAAAATATTCGGCACTCTTAGCAAAACCGAGATTATTCTTAAATATTCATAAGCGAAAATTTGTTGTATACTTAGTAGGACGTTTATGGAAAATAGAGGCATAATTAACAAGCATTATACGGCTGTACTTTGTCCATTTCTGTGAAAAAGTTTTGCGCGAAAAATTCGGAGTAATGCAATACTTGGTACTGTTGAGAAAATCGAAATTATCGTCGAACATTTGCGCGCAAACATTGATTATTTAGAGCAGTGTCCGTGGAAAATGAAGGTACCGGTGGCAGACTACATTTTTAAAAACATTTTTGTCGATTGTTAAGAAAAAGTTTACCTTAAGACTCCAATATAATTTGTAAAATGTTCAGTATCGTTATCAAAATCAAATTATCATTCCACGTTTGTGTACAAATATTTATTATTCCATACGATACTTATAAAAGATGGGGGCACAATTAGCAATCGTTGTGAGACTTGCATACTTAAAATTCTTTATTAAACACTTAATCCGAAGACCGTTACAATGTCGTGCGTCACGCTAGAATTTCGCAACAAATGAAGTTTGAATCGATTTACGTAACTAATGAAGTCCTTCGTTTAAATTATTAGCTGTTCATTTCTTTCAACAACGTTCCCTGATGCATTGTTATCGTCGGCAGTCAATTGATTCGAGGGAATCAGCAACTCGATCGAAACGCGTTACGCAACGGGGGTGGCGATTGCGAAGAAAATGGAAGCAGCGTCAAGCGGCAATCGTCCTTGCGGTTCGGTTTAATTGAATGTTCGTTTGATTAATTTCGACGGCTTCCTCCTGGATCGTACCTTTAGTTCCATGACGTGTAACAAATTGCACGGTCGCCTATCGATAAACTTGAATTGCAGGATTACGACAATAACATCAGCAACGTAATATCGAAAAGCAATAATCGAGAAACAAATAAACTTGCTCGCCTGCACAAAGATCATCTATTTTTATAAATAGAATTGACAAGAAACGAACGAGCGAAAGGAACTGAAGCAAACAACGTGGAAAAGTTTCCTTGAATTATTGCTTCAATATATCTCCTTGCTTACGAACAGTGAGACGAATAATTACAACCGTTAAGAAACATAAAATACGTAAAATATCACCAAATATTACAAAAACATAAACAAAATGAACAGTGATCATCTAAATCGGGTTTACGTCGTTCAAAATTTTCTAGGATTCATTTTAAATGAACATTTCGTTTCTTTTGGACACTACAAATCATTCGTTCAAAAATTGCAATATTTATCATTTGTTGTTTATTTATGATATTGAAAGTCGCTATGCTGAAATTTCATAGTTGAAGGTACATAAATGCGTATAGATACCAGAAATGTTAATTATCTCGTATTATATACGAGAAATACAAATATGAGGAACGTTGTAAAATATAGCGAGCCGCGTTCGTGTTTACCGTGCCATAATGAAGAACGCGTTTGGAATTTATGTCATCCACGTTGATGTAAATCAGGATGCCTTATTACGTCCACACGACTCCTTTCTAGCCATCCTTTTCGAAGTTCCAGTAAAAGAAAAAAGAAAGTGTAGAAATTCCTCAACAGTATCCTCCGGAACTGTTCAGTTCACAATCGCGTCTCTCGGGAACGTGCGTACCTATGTACATCTCACTACGTGTTTATTTATTTTTCTTAAGGCTGGCAATTAGACGTATCGTGTGTTTGCAAACAGGATTAAGTGTTGAAACAGCAATTCGAAGCTTTTCCAACTGGTTTGCTTCGGATGCTTGTTCTGTTTCGCCTAAGGAGCTTACCGCGATGAATCTAAGGCCTCTAGAGAACTAATCCCCCAATCAGCATAATTTCAGGATTCTCATCAATATTTTCAGACAAAGTAAAACATCCTGAAGATGTCGCTTTTCTCTTCATATTTTCTTGATGTCTTCCAGATTAATTCGGATAGTAGAGGTTCTGCTTTATCGTGGATTAATCAAGTGAATACGATCCGAATTGCGTCGTGTTGGTTATCCTTTTAATTAGAAAAGTGCGACGATCGTGTTGGTGAAAGTCCCATTGAAAAATCATTCGAGACAACAAAGTTTCATCGCTGAATTAGTATTGAATTATAGAATTTTACTATCCTTGCCTCTTAGCAGCAAGAGATTGAAGGACTGTGCACAATATAAAGCAATGTTCCGGTCCCAAAATTTTCACAGAAAAAGGTCGCAGTACAGTGATTTCTGTATATATGTCGCCGAGGCCTGGATGATAAACGTCGCGGAATTATCCCAGCTAGAAACTCGAGAGGTCTCGGACGCCGAGGAGCGTAAACATAACAGGGCTCGGGTATATCTCCTGGACGATACACGACACTGGCAAGACCCGTGTTGTTGACATATATCGAGAACTCACCGTGCTGGATTAGATTTCACCGATGTTTCGTATACTCGCCATTCTTGTCTGCGTTATAGCGACAATTAGATCAAAGGATAGTCTGTGAACGTTACACTCGATTTTTTACTACCTGAATGAAATTGACCGTGATTACATGAACTCTATCGTACGTGTGCTCGAGTTCGCGCAACAAGTAGTTAGAATCGATCCTGAAGATTGCCACGCGCGGGCCAGGGTCACGAAGGTCCGCCGATAATTCGGTCGGGTTCGATCAGCTTTGGCCGGTGAAAATTTCCGGGAGACAGCGTCCGAATGAAAATTTCATAATTTCCACGGCGAATATTGAAACACTGACAACATCCTCGGGGCAGGAGAGAGGGGACCGGTAAAAGGCACAAGGGAGAAGACGTCACGTCGGATTACCTTAATCCCAGAGGTCGCTGATGGGAATACCTAGGACCAAGAAAATGGAGGAAGGGAAGATAACGAATTGTCATTGCGTGTGCAGCCGGCTTGTGTAGAATCGAAACCCTGCGAATCCAGTCGGGATTACCCTAGAAAAATTAATGAATTCCTTGCCGGATTTCATGCTCACACCCGCCCATGAATCACGATTTACCTGATTCATTAGGTGTGTCTTCACGCTGCTGGGAAAATGTTAATATAGTACTCGGCGATCTCGTGGAATATGTTTTCCGTGGATATTAATATTTTACCAGTGGGCGGGATTAAAATTTTCATTAAATAATGTCCGTATCGTTTACGCACGGATTTTTGATCCCTTAGTTAATATTTCTTTATTAAATGTTTGGAGTACTGCTGAGCCTGTTTACAAAGGGTTACTTGAACGGACAGGAAACGAACGCATTTAAATGATTAAATTAAAAGTAAACTTTCAGAAATTAACTTTTCTGCTATTTACGTAGTTTGACGTTGACATTATTTATTCCCTGGTATTAATTCATGGCAATGTTGTATGAAGTCTGTTTTGCACCCAGTTCCCGTCGATGGGGATGGAAAATGGAGTTTAAGATTTCCTTCAAGGTTTTCACGCGGTGCGTTTAATATTCACGGCGTTAAGGAGTCTGATTACGTGACGCGCTTTTGAAAATGGACCTGCGAAGAGAGATCATCAAAGGGACGCGCGTGTCCTTGGGGGTAATTCACTTCTTGCTATTGCGTCGACCTTTTTTATCGTGCAAAGGAAGTCGATATTTCGAGAAATGGTTAACACACTTTCAGTTCATATGTTGTTCTTTAAAACTTGGCGAACGTGCTGACGATGTTCATACAGATTCGAGTTTTTATAAATCAATTGCGTAAAGGGTGAATCAATAATCTCGTATGAGAAAAGTCAAGTTTCTTTAAGTCGTCGATTAGAAATTGTTCATGCACAAGAAAATGTCGCGAGATGAATACAGCACGCATGATGGAACTTTTTCCCTCGGTCCAGTCGTAATTTCGTGCGTGCACGTTTTACGACGTCGGAAACCCCATGACCGTGAATTTTATTCGACCTTTTTACGACTTCCTTTCCATCCCACTCTCCGTGAATACGAATAAAGCGATTCCAGAGCGATTCATGGAACCATAAATTCAATAATCGATCCTGGTGTTTTTGTCACATTCGTTTTACGGTTCTCTCGCTGATCGATGGGACTATTCACAATTCAGGGGTGGAGTCGCATAGTCTTTGTCCACTGAAAACCTCGTCAATCCGCATTCTCGCTTGTTCCTATCTATTTTTAACAATTAACCCGATCCGCGACTCTGCCGATGCTTGCATACTAAAATAAACGTAATTTTTCTCTTAGGGAGACATTTGGAGTGGAATAAAGTCTACGTGTGATTTTAATAATTTTTGTCCAGAATTATAAACGTTCGAATAATTTTAAATTTCAGAATTATTTGTTCTGAAATTTGTTTGGAATTGTAAACGTTCCAATAATTTTCAATTTCAATAAGAGGATTGATGTCGATCTCAGAGACACGGGTTCAGAAATATATGGAATGGTAACATAGGGGTTTGAGTGAACTATGGCTGCCGTAAATGGGAAAATGCGAGCATCATCCGAGGGTTAATAAAGGCTCGAGACGGAACAGGTGCATTCTGCAGCCAACGAGAGGAGTCTCGCAGAAAAATTCAGTTTTTCAACGTTGCCGCGTCTGCATAAATTCAGGCATCGCCCGTCTCAGTGACGAGAAAGGGTCTTAGCAACATGACGGCACCTCCGACCTTCATGAAAACAGATATCCTGGGCGAATCCAAGTCGCGAGTAATTCGCTTTGCATTCTCGCAGAGCGTGCTGCGGTAGTTCCGACTCCTTAGGCGTTATTCGCGGAATGATTGAGTCATCCACTGAGAACAAAGGGCAAAATGTCACACTAGCACTATCGTCGAGTGACAATTAATTACATCCGATCAAAGGATTCCTCTTGTTTTCGTCTTGCTTCCCTGCGAAACAGTTCCGTGCTCCTTGGAAACCTGGCAAAGATCTCTCTCTCTCTCTCTCTCTCTCTCTCTCTCTCTCTCTCTCTCTCTCTCTCTCTCTCTCACTCTCAGTGATTAATCGATTCTTGAACGATGCGACTCTTCTGGTGGAAAATTGATTCCTCGAATGATACTTCCTGGATACCCTGCAAAATGGACGTTTCAAAGGTTCCCCGTTGCCTTTTTCTTTCCAGTGGTGCGAATAAATGGTCCATCGCCGATTGGAGGTGGGAGAGACGTGTAGACGATGCTGTATGAACTTGTTCAATCGATGGGTTTAGTTTCCTTCAATTTCTAACTATAGTGTGCCGTTGATTTAATGTTTAATACTTACGACTGGCGAAAATAACTTGCTAACCTACTTGATACTAGAACTTGTTAATACTGGGAAATTATACTCGTAAAAATTACGGGTTCTAAATTTTTTAATTTACGGTTATTGTAAAAACGCATTTTTGAGGAATCGTTCAACGAATTTCTTTCTATAGGCATATACTGATATAAAAATCGTTAAAAATCTGAATAAATACAGTCTGGAATGTTAACATTTGTCATAGCTATTGTTACTTCGGCCTCTTTGTATCCTGCAAATCTTCCAATAAGAATAATCGAGTATATATCATAATAAAAATGAATTTTTAAGCCTGATCGAAGAATAGTGTTGCCCGTATGCGACATTCAAATAATTGTACAAACAAATTGTCGGTTAATCCATTTTCGTTTGGCACTTCAATTCGACTGATTATGTGTTGCTCATTCTTACACATTTCAAACGAATGATCGTAGGAAATGCATCAAATTACAACACGACCACGAAACAATATAAAATATAATGCATCCGAAACGAAGTGAATACAAGTACTAACGTTGTATTTTTTTGTTTGTTTTAGAGGAAGATGCTCTCCAAGACGCAGACTCCGATTATACAGACAACGAGCTAGAAAATTTGTTACGGGGAGCTCAACAAAAGTGAGCATTTATTACTCTGTGTTGTCAATTGTTCATTCCCTTCTCATACTTCTATACATTCTATACGTTCCCTTGAACTCTTTTACCGAATTCGTTATCCCACGTGGAAATGCATGCTGTGATGAATATATCAAACTTTTTTGTGTCGTACAATTTCAGAATTGTAGAATTCGCGAAGAAAACGCCACGAATTAATTTTTATTCACGAACCTCTTGAATGGATTAATTGGTGTGCCCTAACTTTCGATTCCCGAGATATGCGATGCGACGTGTGTCATCGAAAGATTCAAATGCTCGTAATTTTTTACGAAAGACTAGTTATCCAGTGGTAAAAATCGAGTTGCATGGCTGATTACACGTTGTTAAATTTCGCCTACACATTTGCTGGTGAAAAGACATAAGGGAAGTTTTTTGAAAATATACTGAACAACGTCGCCTCGCATAATGCGGAAGGGGTTGCAAGGACACCCGGAATCCCGTCCCGTCGATGTCTCGATGTCACGACAAGGCATTGTTCTGATACCCCTAATCTCGAGTAGACGTACCTCGTTGATTTACCTGTTTAGGCGGGCCTGCATAAAACGCGGCGGCAACTGCGACCACCGGCCGAAAGACTGTTGCCACAGCTCCAGCTGCAGATGCAACCTGTGGGGCTCGAATTGCCGGTGCCAGCGAGTGGGATTCTTCCAGAAATGGGGCTAAAAGAGACTCTCTACCTCTCTACCTTCACAGCGACCCTTCAATCCGATGCACAACTCGCAACGACTTCATTTAATTACGACTACCTCGAAGTTAACCTGATCCCTCGCGATTGTTTCATTCTGTACCGTCGGCCCCGTTAACCCCTTGTGCCCTTTTTCGTCCTTGATCTTCCCGGTGGCAGCCAAGGAATTAAACAATCGAAGTCATATTCGTCGATACGAACTTCGCTTTTCTTGTTCTGTATAATCGATAAGATAGTCAGAAATACGATGGCGATTCTAGTCAGAGGTTCTAGTCAGATTTGCGCACAAGGGGTTGTCACGTTCGCTACCGGCCAATCGAGCTTCTTTATTTCATAATTTGGTATGCATCGATCCCTGAGTTGCTGAAATAAATTATGAATGATTTTGGTCGATCGGATAGACTAGTTTAACGCTACACCTACCCAAGATAGAATATTACTGGCACGCGTGGTCTTATGAAAATGAAAAAATTGAATTTATTTAGAGTTTATACGGTTTTCGTTAGGATACGATTACGTGTTTGAATAATCAAGTCCGTTCGGTCATTCTCCATAGAAGCGGTTTTCATAATTTTCGATGATTGTAGAACGGAGAACCGGACATTTAACTGAGGTAGGTTTGGTGTTAACGTCAATCTCGCAAGATCGCAGCTGGGTTCTGTATTTTCTTCGTCATACGCGCTTCGTTTGCGAAGGTTAGAATAATTTAGATTGTAAATGGTAGCGAACGTGTTAAGTCTTCGTTTTTATGTTTATAAGTTAAACGCCTGCGTCGGGCAGACTATTTAAACAAACATTTGCTAGTCAACAAACACAATGTACAATAAATACAACTAAATTCTACTCTTAGAATATACAAAGAACTTCGCCGTCGGTGAATTCTCGATATATGTCAACAACACGGGTCTTGCCAGCGTCGTGTATCGTCCAGGAGACATACCCATGCGGTGTTATGTTTACACTCCTCGAAGTCCGAGGCCTCTCGAGCTCCTAGTGGGGTTAATTCCGCGACGTTCATCATCCACGCCTTGGCGACATATACAGAGAAATCACTGTACCGCTGCTGAACAGGCAAGCACTGAACCACGAACGAAAAACTTGTGAAATGTGCAACCGGGGTCTGCAAACATCTTGAGCAATGAAAAATTGTTTAAATAGTCTGAGGACAAAATGCGACAAAATGCGTTCCGTTCGTTTTATCGAAGGAATCAGTTGGTCCGTCGAGCGAGAACTCCGCGAGGGGATGACCTTTTCATGGGAGTCATTCCGGAGTCAGCCTCGGCGATGTTTCTCACCCTCCGTTGTCCATTCTTGTTTTTGTTTCTGTGCGTTGCACGTCTCCGTATCTACCTCCCTCGCGTACAATACTCGGGCAACAAATTTTACCGCGTTCTCCATTTTTACTCCCTTCTCGTTCCACATTATTCAGCGAGAACTGCAGCTTTTATTATTGTAATTCCCCCGCGGTTTCCTGCCTCCGTCCTGCTCCTGAACAAACAGCTCTTCGGACAATAACGTTCTCAATGTTTTCGCGTGACGATTCCCTTCTTCTTCTTCTTCCGGTGTCCTCTGTCCGAGCTTTGCTTTTTAACGCGCACCCGGAGGCCCTTCGCGATCTGTTGCGAACACGGAAACCCCATCGAAGCGGAGCACGAGAGAATGGAAGAAAGTCTGCGTTTGCTATTTTATTTCGTTTCGCGGAGTGAATGAAAAACAGATGAGAACTTGAGAGAGAGAGAGAGAGAGGGAGAGGGTTAGAATAGTTGAAAAGCTGTCTATCAGGAGATAGACTCTGCGAGATCGATTCTAAAATGGCGGAGAGTTACCACGCTTGCGAATTAGCGAGACAGAAGATTTAGCAGTAGCGGTTTTTGGCTTCCGTGGAAAATCGTTTATTTTGCTGGGCTGAGGATGATTCAGAATGTCTGTTAGAGTATTTCAATATACCAGAGCGACACGCGGAAGTATGCGGATTGAATGATTGTAGGATGGATCTGTTTCGATTTACTTGAGTTCCTATTTTTCAGTTCCTGGCGAGATCGTTTGCGCGATCGCGCGATTTCTACGATTACGGGGTGAATCGGTTTCACTACGGATTGAACATGTACAAATTTACCATAGGCGACGAGAAACGCTGCAAATTCTGACGATACTTTTTCTGTCCCGATTTTCTCTGACCCGGAGCGCCGTTCTTCGTTCGGGCGGCTACGATGATTACAGGACCGCGGTTTCGAACGAACAATCTCGAAATTCACGGCCGGCACGCTGTTCTCTGATTGGCGTTTCTTCTAGCCACTTTTTCCCAATCAGACGACCATGTGCCCGTTCCCCCTGTACACGCGTCTGTCGCCGTCGGAGATGATCGCGCAGTTATGTTTGTAGAATGAATTGAAATTTGTCGATCGGATTGATTTTCTCGAATATCAGAAGATGGAATTCCATTCCCCGGAGGAGCGTGTTCCTCCCTATTTGAATTTTGAGAAATGTGTATATGTACGTGCCCGCGTCTATGCATACTAATTATTATTAAAATTTGAAAACACACAATAATGGATGTTATCGTATCGTATCGGAAGGTGGATGTACATGTACCGATATATTATGGAAATATAATATATATTATATATGTACTAGCAACTGATTCTATCGCCTGATGTTCCCGTCCGATCTTCTATTTTAACAACACTTTCTTTTTCGTTTCGCCAAGACGCTCTAACGACATGTAGATTAAATTACTAGATTGTGGATCTTTCTGCTAAATAAAAACTTTCTGCATCAAGCTGTGCAAAACAAGAGTCGAATTAAATTTATTTCCCCTTTTGACCTTTAAGTGGATGATTAAAATTTTTTAAATATTTGTATTCAATGTTTGCCAAAATGTAAAATTTCATTTAAATCCAGAAGCAGTTAAATTATTAATTATTATTAGCACTGAGCGGGGCCCACGCGGTCCCAATAGATCACTTAGGGGTTAATAGTTTTGATGTAATTGAAAGACGTTCTCATTGCTCCTTCACTTATCCATTTTTGCCATAAATGCATGAAATCGACAGACTGTTAAGTACTATTTACTGTATATACTATCGTACACTGTGCAAATGTATATTCACATGATACAGCACCGTTCAAGCAGTAGATTATAATGGTAGTATAGAGGAGTAGATAAAATAAAAGATAACGCAAAATTTGATGAATTATTGAGAATATAAAAACCATTCCTGCAATCCCTGATCCGTGTATTATAGATCTTTTAGAGAAATTTTTTATTTTGAAGAGATTCGAATAAACATATTTTTTACAACCACAAGTAGCTTAACCAGGAGAGCTTTTCGACTGTAGCAGAGGCTAATCCTTTGATTGCATGCTTTAACAAACAAATATCAGCACTGTGCAGCATAGTAACACCAGGACAGTTGCTGAAACTTGCTGCAAAGCATTGTTACATTCACTGCAACATTGAAGATCATTGATACAAGTATACTTGTATTGTTAGGAAGAATAAAAGTTATTATAAAAATTATTATATTATAATATAAACGAGGCAGGCTCGATACAATTTTATCCTGTAATTTTATCCTGTATCCTGTATACCCTTATATAATTTTAACTGTATCATTAACCCTCGGATGACGGACCATTCTTATAACTATATAATTAATGATGTTTGGGACCATTCACTGCTTTATTTATCAATGTTTTAAACCATATTTTTAAGAGCACTTTTTGCATATTTGAAAACCTTTCTATTGTTTCCTGATGTAGCAGCTGATCATTTTATTAATTCACCAGAAACTGAGTAATTGAATGACTATTTTGGTATTGTGGGTCCAGATAGACCCGGATTTGGCTGTGAGAGGGTTAATATTTTCATTTCTTCTACATATGAATTGTTATTTTAATTTCAATTGGCCCTCTAGTGGACGTCGCTGACACGTCCCTCTGGTTGGTTCGGATAATCGAGGTTTCACAATATCGTGGATTAAACAGGCAAACGTGATCCGAACTGCATCGTGTGAGGTATCATTTCAATCAGAAAAATGTCACCAAGACGTCAATAAAAGTCCCATTAAAAAATAATTAAAACCAACCAAGTTCTCTCATAAAAATAGCATTGTCTCGCCATTCTCGTCTACTAGCATCAAAGCGTCAAACTATACAGACTGTACACAATATAAATGACTTCTCAGTCCCGAAATTTTCACAGAAGGTCATCAACTTTCTAGTCAAACTGAATCCAATTTTCAAAATTGCGTATAAATCAAGCATTATTTCTCTTCGTACGAAACCAAAAAATTAATCATGTATATTATTGCAACGAAAGTTCGCAGGATTTTTAAATTGAAATTCAAACATAAAATTACGATATTTATTCATAGATTTATTCGACGAACTGTAGTGTAAAGTAACTTATCATGTTACTACAAACTTTCGTTCTGACTCAATACAGGCTTTTATCGTTATATGTCGCAAATATCTAGCCGATAAAAGTCCCAGAACTATCCCACTTCCGCGGGGTATACCGCGTGAGGGGCAACAAAGCTCGAGTGACCTCGGTCGCCGAGGAGAGTAAACATAATACGGGTCGGGTGTATCGGTGTGAGACCAGGAGACCACTACTAATCCAATAACAAAACTTTTTTATTTTTCACCAACATTTTTCTAACGAAATTGATACCAATTACGATACAATTCCGATTACATTTACTCGTGTAATGAACGATGAAAATTACTGCCCATTACAATTATATTAACAGAAAATCAGTGTAAATATGATCCGAATGATATCGTGTTTGGTGTCATTTTAATCAGAAAAATGCCACGAATATGTTGGTGAAAGTTCCATAAAAAACATAATGAGAAATAAAGAAGTCTTTTTATTGGAATACTAGTGGTCTCGCACCGATACACCGGACCCGTATTATGTATATACTCCTCGGCGACCGAGGCCACTTTGCTGTCCTTTTCTACGTTCGGCAGTGTATCAAAGGTATCTTCTAGCCGATATATGTCCCTGCCTAGACCCGTGTTGCGCACATATATCGAGAAAACACTGTACAGTGAATTCCCGATATTTGTCCAAAACACTATATATTATTCTTTGATCCACGCGACCTTACACTCCTCGTCGAGGTCTCCCGAGGTCCTTGGCCCCTCGCGGGGTGTACCCCGCGGTAGTGGGGATAATTCCACGACGTTTATCATCCAGGATTTGGCGACATATATCGAGAAAACACTGTGCATCGCTTTCGCATTGAACATCTGTGTCGACACGTTTGGCGACCCATCCAGTGTATGCTCGTAAATCAGGCAATTCGTAGGACACGAGCGAGCGGCGTAAAGGACACGACGTCGATCTGTCTGGCAGGATCGAGGAGTCACGAGGCCGAAAAACTCGGATAGGACACGAAAGAAGACGTTGTCACGGATCAGCCGGCGACCTCCTGGTACGAAGCGAGAGACCGGGTACCGTGTTTGCGTCGAGTGGGTCGAGTAACTGGATCGTGACGTGCCGGTATATCACGACGCTCTTGGTCGGTTCACCGGGCAAGGATCTCGGTGGGACCAAAGGATCGCGAGGAGAGGACCCTCTCGAAACCGAGGGGGACCGCGACGAAGAGAGACTCCGTACCCGATGGAATACCCCGGACGACGTATCGCGGATCGGGCAGATCCCCGATCTCGGTCGTCCATGGCAGGGGAAGGTTAAACGAGTTAACCTCCGGGGACCACATCGACCTTACGGGTCGTAAAGAATCTCGCCTCGCAGCAATGAAACGTGCGGCCACGAACGGTCGACCGGATTATTCGGGATCTCGCGAGCATCTACGGAACATTCAGGGGTCCATCCTCCCGTGGGATGTTCTCGAAGAAAAGAGGATTCTGAAGGTGTCCTTGCCTTGAGACAGATTCTCCTGCTTCGAATTTATTTCGGCTACTTTGAATGTTCGCTTCTGGAGCTGGCTGTGGGTTCGGGCGTTTGCTGGGGTGGCCAAGATTCTGGGGGATGAAAGATCCGGAGGAATTATGTTTGGAGAGTTTGTAGGTTCTGGCGTAGTTTGCTTTTCTTTGATTTATTAAGACCGATGATGTGCACGGCGTCTGAATGAAATGGTACTTTCGTAATACCAGCAACCCTTAATTCAACAGGATTCTGAGGGTAACTTAAAATTAATTTCTGTTATTTGTGCGATGTTTTGGTCATGTGTACAAAATGACTCTTCTTAGAATTCTTAAAAGTGTAGGTACATCAAAAACCGTGCAACTGATGCATGATGTTATGAAAAGATGTTGAGAAGAAAAGAAAGATTAAGAGCCAAGACTCCGTAGATTCGCGATAAGGTAGAGTGACCACGTTACCGACAAACATAGGCGAAAAATGGTTTTACGTGCCTCAACTTTTCGTCCTTATATGAGAATATTTTTCGTTGGGAAAGGGCTCATTCGAAAGAGGAAGATTCAATCTAGCGCGCGCTGGTCACGAGCTGACGAGATTATGCAGATATTTGGTAATATAAGCGTTAGAAGTAGGCCAAAAATTAACGATGTGCATGGCGTGGAATCCAAGCATTCTTATGCCACTGGATCAGTTTTCTGGATGAAATCGAGAGTATCGCGCGCTAGAAATGATCTCCAACTACAAATTGAGCTATATTTTGATTCTCTGCGAAATAAAGCCAAAAACTTGAAGCACGTTTCTGCCGTCAGAATTCATAATATCGATAATACAGAGGAAAAAATGTGAAAAGTTTAGTCACAGATTTAAGACCCGTCGGATCTTAAGTCAGTGGCTGAAGCCTGTGAACGGAAATTATACAGCAGTTACTGACTTGCTGACTCTGTAAAAGTCACGTGACTACCCTTGGCTCCTAAGTTCTACGGAAACAAATTATTTTATGAAACACAGACAGTCCTTTAGTCCTTTCCTTATTTAATAGAACTCCGTACGCAAGAGTTTATTCCTCCGAATAGTGAACCGACTGTACACCTTCTTGGTATTAAAAAGAATGTACAGGAATTTCAATGATATGTGAACTCGTTTCTCGCTCTTCACGGTATAATAATCGTCGATAAATTCGTTTAATTGATTGGCTACTATGCAGAATAATCGTTCCCGGTTTCTGCGTTACATCCACCGTGCGGAATGTCTCTTTGTGTTGTTTTATTCTGAAAACCGAGCACCGGCAATAACATTGCTGGAATGTTGAAAACGCGTGTATATTTATATCACAGCATCCGGGCGCTAAAGTTAATCGTCCGTGTAGGTTTAACTGGGTGAGATTCAATCGATCGGTCAGGAATTTTCATTGAAACCTGCGTGCATTCCTTTCCAGGCGGGTTGGCCGCGATCGAACTTGGCCTTCTTAACAATGTTCATCTGCTGGTCAAGTGTATCGCAACTTTCTCGTTTATTTTTGCAGTATATTACATCGTCCAATATTTCGGTACCGGCTCTGACGTGGAACGTCATCGACGAACTTCGTACGAAGACAATTTTAAACTTGGATCTGCTCGAAAAAACGCGTACTGGATCGAATTGTTGCATAAATCTGTCACATCATTGCGTGGACGCGAATTTTTTGGCATTGATTGCAAGTAACAGGATGAAAATAAAAATAAATTTCTTCTTTTAACGAAGACACATTTTTCCAGTGTCTCGATTGCCTCGCGTTTTATTTCGGCATTTTCATCAGAAATGCGTGTAATTTGCAATGTAGTTGGGGTCATGAATAATATAAATTCTTCTTTTAATAATTTTAATAAATGCCTGTGCCATCCTTACTTTTATCAAAAATGCATAAAATCCGCAGGCTAGTTGTTCACGAGCAATATAAATTCTTCTTTTAACAATTCTGAGAAATTCCTCTGATGCTTCGTCTTGTACTTTAAATTCTCATTTTCTGTTCTTTATTTTTCATAAATGCATAAAACCTTCGATCTTACTAGATTCATGAATAAGATAAATTCTTCTAACGTTTTACTGTCTTACACCTACAGTTTTATCATGAATGCATAGAATCCTGCATAATATAAAACATGATTAACAAACTTGTTCTACTACGTGTTACAAACATGATATACAGATTAACAGGAAACAGTTGATTTTATTTGAGTACATCCAGTTATGCAAATCTCTGCGACTTATGTTAATTCGGAAGAAACGTTCATTCGAAACAAACTCATCCAAAGAAGATGATTTGCAGAAACGATCGTCGTTCATTCGAAACGAGTGCACTCGAAGAAGATGATTTGCTGCAACGATCGACACCGAAGATTGACGGATTCTTTCGACGAGAAATGTCACACTTTCGCTCGGGGCATGTTTCAACGTTTCATTGGACTTAGGTCAATTGGTTTCCCAGGTCGTGCGGCCGCTCTCAATTACGTCGCCTAGCGTAATCCAGTTAAGGAAAATAAAGTGCTCGCCGAGGTGACGAAATCCCAACAAGCTCTTCGGTTGAGCCTTTTCCTCAACATGCTTATTAGCGGGAAGGGCGCCCACCGATGCCAGGTGAGGGGAGGGAGCACGAATTGAGGGGAAAAGGTTACCCTCTCTCTCTCTCTGTCAGTATCGCAGTACGCGCGACAGAGACGAAACGCGTCACGTGACCGGGCCGCGGCGGAAATGTGGGGAATAGCGCGGTAGAAGGGGAAATTAGGGTGGGGGAACAAGTCTTGATCTGGCGACACTGGCAAAGATACGGGTAAGTGACCTAACGGAGTGGGGGTAGGCCATAGCACAGCCGTAGCTGGCCACATAGCTGTGACAGTGCGTGTGACAAATACATGCAGCCTTGCCCGCAGGGGCGTGGCTACGTGCCCGCCGTTCTGTGTATGCCCAGGGCACGAAACTCGCTGCCCGTACGGGCACAGGCTGAACGTATGAATGCTGAATGTATCGCGATTGCAACTTCAAGAATAAGTGATAACCTAGAAACATGGGAGTAGTATCGGAGTCTTCTGAAGCTGTCCGAGGTGCACATTTGCTACTTACATCGGGTGAGTCACCTAGATTGCCATGCGTAGATGATTGAAGCAGTGACATCATCGAGTACACAGCCTATTCGCATCTACGAGACACCCGAAAATAACAAACCGTGGCCGAGCTGGCCTTGGGGCTCCTCCTTCTGTCAAAAATGGTGTTTCATTTATGCGTCGTTCTGAACGATACGATTTTTCAAATAATTTTACACAGTGTTCGTGTTTCATCTGAACCCGGATAATTGGCAATTGGAGACGTTGCGAAAATAAATTCTTCGATGTTTCCGAGTATTGCTGCAATGCTGTATTGTGGATAAAGTAGCCTGTTCATTTATTTTCTTCAAGATTGAATCCTCGGATAGAACTTGGATCCTTAATTACTGTATTTTAATCAGAACATGGATTTTTAATCAATGTTGCAACTTCCTCGTCAAATGTGCCATCTTTTATCAGCTAACCGACACTATTCGATCATGTCTGATAAGAGATCGATGGAGATTTCAAAGAGGTACGCCTGACAATCTCTAAAACGAAAATGGTACATAAAAATTTAACTGCATCAACTCGTGGCTGCCAATATTACCTTTTAACAGTTCACTGACGTTATTCCTCATTTGTACCAAGACTAATAAAAAGATCGATGCAGATTTCGAAGTCAAAAATATTTAGAAAGAAGATGATACATACAAATTTGTATTCGTGCTTCACGCGTGCCACGAATCGATAAAATGTCTACACTCCAAAGCTGAAATACTCCAGTTATTGTAGGATTGGTAGAGTTCGGTTGCTGTTTGTGTAGAGTGTTGCAATCTTTATTTTTCCGAGGCAGAATCGCCATTCGAAATTGGCGCAGCGTGTACTGTTTGCCTGTAATTGATATTTGTGCACGGTCGTGGCATGATTGGATTCGGAGTGAAAGGTTGGGAACGAAGCTCGGAATCACTGTCAGCGAGTTCGATGACACGGGCGCAGAAGGAACCACAATCTGTGGATCACGTTTTGCACGAGGTTCGAGTTCAACGAACCCCGAGGTCTGATCTTCTACGGCGCCATCCTGTTTTTCGGTGTCCGTGCCATCGAGGTAGCGAAAGGTTGGCAGGGTCGCTGAAAAGGACCATTCAAGATGGCGGTTGGATAGCGACGTTGGCTTATCGTCTATACATTCCGATCGAGCATTGCTTTCGCCGGTTCTGGCGTTCTTCTTCTAAAAATTAAACGAATCGATCGATAAAACATTCAATACGACGACTGTTTGGCGAATGTTGCAATTAAAACGCGTTCCTTTGTTTCTGTCGTGGCATTTGCTCTTATCCACTCGAATAATCTTGACCTTTTAAGTTCACCGACCCCGCAAACAGCCAACCTAAGTATTTCTGCTCTCCGTTCCGATTCCGACTCCGTTCCCTTAAATATTTTCGCAGTCGACTAACATTTGCGGACAAATCTTCTTAATTCTTTGGGATCGCAAACGATCTTGCTTAAACATTCACTAAATCTAGCATTCGCAAAGTTCGCAATACTAGGACTAATTATTTGTTCCCATTGAAGTAATAATTTTGCCGGTTCCTTATCTCATTAAACCGTGCGCGACCGTCTTCGTTATCTCCAGGTCAAAGACACCGACGTCACAGTCGTCCTGGAGCCGTTTTAATTATAACCGACAGGAAAGGTTGATGAAGAGAGCGAAGGAGAATGGAAGCCAGGAGAAAAGGAAAGGTCGTCCGCAGTTTTAGCGTAATTCCGAAGATTACACTCGTGGGAAGAGCTTCTCGTACTTAAATAAAATTGTGCGTCGCTAACGAAGCAACTCACCTGGCCTTCCTGCTCCTCTTCGTGTCTTTCATTTCGTTAAGTGATGCTTCCTGTAATTTTTTTGGCGGCAATTCCGAACCATTCCGAAACTTCTCATTGCAAAAGTTCACCTCGGAGCGTTACACTCGATAAGCATTGCATCACTGACACTCCGGGTACTCCAAAGTTCAAGTAGAACGCACAAGAACATTAAGACGTCCATTTGCAACCGTGTAACGCGCTAATCAAGCTTATGGCGGAACAAATTCGTGCGCGTTTCATCTGGTCGTAACGATAGTGCTACCGGATGGGTCAAGTATGACAGTAGTCTTGCTTCAGATTTCTTCTTTTATAATTGAGTCGTTCAGTGCAAAAATGGTACAAGCCGAAACAGTTAGATAATGGGAGATTAAGTAAACGTTCTATAAAATACGATAATATCGAAGAATGTCACATTTGCCTTATGTGAGCCACGCTAAAATTATATTACAATTATTTTATTTATTAAACACACGAGTTGTGGTGTCAAACCGAACAGGCAAATATTGACCTACACCGTGGGGAACTGTGATTTTTATCATTTTTACTCGTCTATAATTCTGATCAATTATATGAGTTTATAAAACACAGTTTTTTAAATTTTCGTTTCAAGCCTAAACAGTTGTGGAAAGGAACTTTTACCATTCTTTGCGTAATTCGGACTAAACTTTCAAATTTTTCCAAAATTTCCATTACATATCATCTGGTAAACTGACCCATCGAGGTTGGCAGAAAGACTGAAGACTTGTTCGATCCACGTGTAATAAATCGATTCTGATTTAGAGTGCGTGCCGTCAATTATGAGATTACATCAGTTGCGTTGCTAGGTAGGTCTAGCGTTAACTTCATCTCCCGGATGACTACCTCGCCAGTCTAAACGACTGTGTAAACAGCGTTCCATCATTTAGCAAACCACTCAGAGGTGCAGACAGCAAATAGCCGTGGAAATTCTCCGTCGTTTATCACGGACGGCTCGTTAAACAAATGAAGAATACATCTCGCTACCGATACGCGCAATCGGTCGCGATTTGCGGATTCATATCGCAAGCATAATGGCATTCCAGTCGGGGCGGCTGCAATATTCACGACGCAAGCACCGGGTATAACGTTCGCGGCTCTCGATCCGTGGGATTTATCTTCCTCGAATCCGTTCGACCTTTATCGGCCGATCGATCGATCCTCCCGCCGCTGAACACGTGCCCCGAGAGCGCGCGGCATCAGTTAACTAACGGTGGTTCGCTTTCAAACGTGCACCGTTTGCTGTGCTCGTTAAATCACGGGCTCTCCGATGAATCGACTTTCCTCGGGGTGCCTTCCATCGACACGTTCGCCGACGGAACGATCCAAACACCGTCCGATGACGTGCACAGATGTTACACCCTCGCGGGATCCTCTTTCGCGGTCGGACCGACATTGTGTCGCTCTTATCCCATTACATCTTGACTTCTGCATTCCAACGAAACTTATTTATGTTGTTTACTCGATTTATTCGGACCCTGTCGTATGTATGACACGTTGTACATTAACCCCATGCTCTACGGATTTCTTTAGCTCTACAATGATTGGAATGTAGGGTGAGGGACCAAATTACTGTGCGGGTACCAATTACTGTGTCTATTTTAATTATATTTACTTTTAAAGCATAATGAATATTAAAAAAGAGATATATGTATAACGTACATTTGGTACATGTTTTAAATCTTAACCATTCATAGATGTGTAGGGTAAGGGACCCAATTACTGTGCCTATATTAATTATACTTATGTTTAAAGCATAATGGATATTAAAAAGGACATACATAATACATTAACAGATTTCAATGAAAAAAATGTAATATTTCTTTTTTAATATTCATTGTGCTTTAAAAATAAGTATAGGCACAGTAATTGGGCCCCTGACCCTAGTTGTTTACCTCTCTCTTTGGAGGCGAATGGGAAAACAAGGAAGCAAACAATTCTTTGAGGACTTGTTACAAAATAAATTTAAACATTCTATCTTATGTTATTGATACCCCACCAGACACATATAAGTTTAAATCTGTAAAAATCGTCAAAAAATTCATCAAGATTCACAGTTTATTAAATAAAATTTCATAATGGGACGTTTTGATTGAAGCAACAGGCAAAGAAAAGTAAACCGTCGATCGTCTATTGTTTTTTTCTTCGGGCGGATTTGCGAAAAAAGGGGGTATTCGCACGGAACTCCTCGGTCAGACGATAATGAGTCGGATCAGTTTTCCGAGCGACACGTGACCAAGCTAATTGCGAGATCACCTCAATTACTTTTTCTAACGCAGCATCTACGTCCGTTCGAGGCTGTCCGTCGTTCTCGCAACACCCCCGAGTCGTGTCGGCTTGTGCGTTTTACCTCGTCTCGGTTATTGCGTAAGATTACTATGCGAGAGTGCAACGAGTAACCTTGAGAAGCCTCAGGCGAGCTGCCTACGCCTTAACGTCGTTGCTCCGGCCATTCTCCGGGTACTCTCTCGATACAATAATGCCTGCGCGATGCTGGCTACGATTTTGATAACAAATCAATAGTTTTCAACGAGAACGTGGGTCTCGAAGATGTTAAACAAAAGGAGTCGATCGTTGAGCGAGCGGGATCTATACCGAATTCATCTTCCGCCTTGCGAGAACAGATACTTCAATGGAGAACGAAGTGCAGCTGGAAAGATCCAGGAAATTCAATAACAATATTTTAGCTGGTTAAAAGATTTATAGCGTTAATTGTTTTGTTAATATCTTTGCAGAGGATGACGTACGCTGCAGGTTGTTCAGTGTAAAAGTGCTAGACGATCACTTCTAGATCCTAAGTGGAAATTAGAGACGTTGGACACCTGATCTTCATGATCCTAAGATTGCACTTAGCAATTAACAAGTGACACGTGTCTGTATGATTGTTCCGTTCGCAAGTTTTGTGGTCATTTCTGTAACTTGTAACCAAATTTGTGTCTGTCAGAATATCAATAAGTTGCATTAATTTTCCAGAGCGGAAGGGCTAAAACTTATATGTTGGGTTAAGAGTCAAGCTGAAGGCAAAATGGTCGTGTAACCCAGGCCTGGGCAACTTCTTACCCGCTGTAGTTTCACGACCCCCACCCGGTCTCGCCAGATCAAGACTTGGTCCCCGCTATAATTTTCCCTTCTACCACGCTATTTCCCACGCTTCCGCGCGGCGCGGTCCCGTCATGCGTTTCGTCTCTGTCGTGCATACTCCGGGGAAATGGCCCAGAGAGGGTAATTTTTTCCCTTCAATTCGTGCTCCTTCCCCTCATCTGGCGACACTGCCCCCACCACCAGCGTACAGATTCTCCCACCACTGCTAGCCCCCGCCCCCTTCACCGACACTCCATAGGAGGAGGATTCGTACGTGGCTCGCGAGCCACCAGTTGCCCTGGCCTGATGTAACCCTTGCATGACAACTTCTAACAAACCATTTCAATTGTTTATAACTGTTCAATTGGATACAACAAGAAAACCAAAGTGTGTAGAAGAAGTGCTAAGAAAATACGTCTAAGAAAAATCAATAAATAAATGTTCAGTTATCAGAAACCTGATGGTCAATAATCAACGACATGCATACAGCAGAATGTAGGTAGAACGAATTGCTTTCAACTACGAATAAAATTCCACCGAGTTTAGTTTCGATCAAATAAACTCCACTTATTTCAAAATCGTTCGGTGTTTGCTAGAGCAACTAGAATGAATATTATTATCGCAACGAATCGTAGCGATCTTTTGTCGAGGTTTTGAAAGTGATTCGAAGGTGGGAAGAAGATAGGAAGACCTACATTTCTGTGTTTGTATAGCTGCCGGTAACGCACAAAACTTGTCGAACTTTTTATTCTGAGCCGAGTGAATGTGAAATGAGCGCGGAGGCGCGCGAGCTCGTCGAAACTTCTATGGTCTTGCGACAGGGAGGGAAAGTTCGAATGGATTCCGGACTTGACCGGAATCAATTGTCTCGGAGCGGACACATGCACGTGGAAATTGTTATAACGCTGTTTCCTTTGCAATTACCCTTTTCAGTGGAATTAATTACAATTTCCGCGGGAAAGTCTAATGTTTGCCAGCCGTTGATGCTAAACGAGTTTCTTCCATATTCCAATATTTGTTTTGCAGTTCCTAATTTACAGAAACGTGATCTGCTAGCTGAGCATTGTGTTCCGAAGCTAAAGGGTGGGGTCAATTTAATGGCGATCAATGGAGCGAACGAAATATACCTCGCAGCAACGTCGATATCCTATGAATCACTATATATTAGAAGTCAGAGTGCATGATGAGCATTTTATTTAACGCAATTTTAGTAGTCAGGCTTAGAAATGAATTTTTATCTTAATATTCTTGGGTAAACTGATTTTTGGTTTGTGAATCACTAGACTGCGGACTTTATGCATTATGATTGAAATAAGAGGACGAAATACAAAACAGTGAAGACTAGAAGAATTAATAAATCATCCAGCTTATTAAAATTATTCAAAGAAATTTAATTTTGCAATTTTTATTCTGCATGAAGATCCACAGTTTAGTAATAATTGTTGCAAGCTTAAACTTTCCAGCTTCGTTTTTTTTTTAATATTTATATATTACATAATTGTTTGGGATGGCTGTTCGGTGTTCAATGTAGTAACTATTCCAATATTCAACCTCTAAGTATAGCCATCTGGCCAATTTGCGCGGAAAGTGCGATATAATGGTCACCACGAGCGTTTTTGCGACGCGTGCGATCGATGGATCGCGAAATGACGCCTTCCCCCCTCCCCCCGTTTAATGCCCACACGAGGACAGGTTTATTGCTCCGGATCATCGTAGTTGCCAGGGAGACCATAATTCCAGTAGGATTCGATACAAAATTTCACCATGCGCATGAATGCACTTTGTTATTAGTTTGCATGTCGCGGGTCCGTGAATGATAATCTGCACGAGCGAATCGGTTTAACCAGGAATACATTAATTAGTTTATGAGCCGTGATAACGCGCGCCGACCCCCGTAGATCCACGTGGAAAATTCTCAATTAGATTTCTTCCGCGAATCTGCGAACCATAATTAATAAAGGTCTCGATATCGATACGAACATTGGAAGCATTGCGCAAGGAATTCATTAAAATTTTAATGAATTTCTGCCCGTCGTTGTTTCGTCGGTATTCTGATCATTGTGTTGCACATCATTCCCGAGCGTTAATCGAATAACTATGTTTTCCTGTATTCGAAGCGACTAGTTTGAAATTCATCTCGCGTCGGCAGCTATTTGTTTAAAATGAAAATTGAACGCGAGAGGAACGATATATATTACTCGAGCTGCAGTATTCCTTAAACTGTGCAATCACGAACGATTACTTACTGAATTATTTTCAACGCTAATCTTGATGATTACGGTGAAATCGGAACGGAAATTCCTTCGTGCGGCGCGCACAAGGGGAGAAAGAGCATCGAGATTACACTCGGCGCATTAAGCGACTAACGACCTTGATATTAATTACACAGATGCGTATTTCGCTCACGTCTAGCCCTCCCCCAATTGTTGACATTGCGCGCGCGTACCATTGCGTTTCCTTTTTATTGTGTGCAAAGCGCACGGGCGAGCGTAGCGTGGTGCAGCACTTCCGTAATTGCACGGTTCTGCGTCACACGTGTTTTTTCTTCGCAAATATGTGTCTAATTTGTCGCTTAGAGGGTATTGCGCAATACGGGAATCTGCTCGTGCTGAGAAATTTTCCTTCTCTTCGTGAACGAATCCCAGAGTTCATTGGTGGCTGCAAAATGTCCTGCACCAGAACGAACATATTGGACACTGGGAAATCGAAATAAATAAATCACAATCGATTTTCGTGCTTTTCTCCATCTACAATATTCAGAATTCATCGGTACACGCAAAATACCAATATTAATTGCAACATTGACTGCATCGAAAGGAACATACTGGATACAGTGCGATTAAAATAATTCAAATAATTAAATCCTAATCTCCCGCTAAGGTTCGGAAGCTACTCTTAATCAAATGTCCGGTTCGTAAACAGACTGACCGACGACGACGGTTTTAGCAGCCTGTAAAATTCCCGACATGTTACGTGCACAATGTTGGCTCTTCCGTCTCGCCTTTTCTCATCAGCGCGTCCACGTTTCGCCCGCAAAAGACAATACGAATTCGCCGCGCGGGCCTTTTATTATCTTCCAAACCGCACATTACATATTCGCTGACGTCAGTACACGTTCCTGCATTAGCATCGTGTTCAGCGTAA
This sequence comes from Halictus rubicundus, assembly GCF_050948215.1. Taxonomy (NCBI): domain Eukaryota; kingdom Metazoa; phylum Arthropoda; class Insecta; order Hymenoptera; family Halictidae; genus Halictus; species Halictus rubicundus. Next base: position 7,759,068 of record NC_135151.1, read on the forward strand.
TGCAAATATTCCGGTACCGAATGTTCGAGATCTAGAACGTATGCTCCATTCTAAATCAACCGTTTTCAGTTCACACTCTATTTACAGTCGCCACGATATTCATTAAATGTGTACCGGCAGAGGCTGACAGGCCAGACAAAGCACATGCTTCAATTTAGATAAGGCACGTGGGAACAACAAAGTGTATCCTTTAGTCAAATCCTGTTTTATGTTACGACCTACGACAGATGGTTGATAATATCAATATTAACTTTATGAGGGCGACCTCTCTTTGTATTTTTGCCCTCCTGATTATATTTTCGTTAGTGTCTGTATGTAATAATTGAATAAAGAATGTTTTAATGAATAGAAAGAAAATAAACAAGTTTAAATAAATCGGAAAAATACTTTTGTCACAATTTTAATCATTACCATACCTTCATTGTCCAATGAAGGAACAGATTTAATTAAAAGCACGTGGATGCAACGAAGGATGCAATTTTTCCAACGAAATCCAGTTTTGGACTCCAATACATGTAATAGATGATGAATACTTTCGTAAGTAATTGTATGTAGTGATTCGACAGAGGATGTTTATACAGAAAAAATTTTCCTTAAATTTAACAGAATACAGAAGTTACAATTTATGTAACAGTCTTCAATTAAACATGAAATAAAGACGTTGCTATCAGTGTCTCGGAAAGTTCACACTCGCTATAAATCTATAAATATTACTAGTTCCGCGATAATAATAAAAATTGTAATGATAAAATCTCGGTCTCATGGTTTAACGATCGTATCACAGATTTTATACGTTGACTACGCGCATAAATTAAACTTTTACTTCATTCTAGACTCGAGACCCCGTAAATATAGGTTTGCGCGAGCATCCGCAACCTAATCGCAATCTGTGGATGTATGTAACAGCGGTGCTCCAAAGATGCAGCATTAGCGGCCGTTTAAAAGCCTGTGCAAGAACTATATCAGTTTGCATACACTGGAAAGTCTGGAACAGCTACAGGTGAGACTAGGTTAATTATAACATAACACGGCTCAGCATCCGCGCAACGTTGTTCTACGATGCCACTCATCATCGTCGTTTTCATATCGAATCGCTCAGAATGTAGATCTACAGTCCCCATTAATGAGGGAACTCATGGCAACATTATTCACCTGGAATGCAAACAAAAAAGATTACTATCCCTTACAAAAAGCATTCAGTCGCAAATATGGCCATAAAACAGTGTTGCACCTTCATGTCAGACTAATGATGGTACAGTTAACGGCACTGAAAACGAAGCATTAACAAAATCTTAGACAAACATGATGGTACAGTTAATGAGACTTAAAGAAAAACATTCAGAAAATGACAAGCTGTCCTGTCTTTATGCATTTACGTATTAGAAACGTGTTTCATATGAAATATATGAATAATAAGAACAGTTAAAACTAATTGCAACAATTCGGTGCAATTCCGAACTATGCGAAGGCAAACCTAAGCTCGCAAAATTTCGAGCAAGACGGGGATACCTAGTTTTCTTAACGAACCGTACAATCAAAATGCAAGGTTGCACGCAGTTTCCAAGAATGCAATTGTAACGGGTGTACGTCGTACGAAAGTCATACGACAGCGATGCAAATCCGAGCGAGTCCTGCTGGAGGGGGTAGTCGCGCGAAGAAGATGTCTGGAGGGGGAAAGAGAGCGAGCGAGAGAGAGTGAGAGAGAGAGGGAGAGGGGAAGTGGTCGGGTAGTAGCAGTGTGCAATGGTGCGAGAGAGAGAGGAAGGGTGGGAGAAACCGCGGCGTTCGAGTCAGCTTGTCGGTGCCGGTCGCGTCAGTATGCCGCGCAGCGCGCAGGCTCGCGTACGCGTATTGTTTCTCTCTATTCCCGTCTCTTTTTCGCGGCCGTAGCCGCTGGTTTCCTATCTCCGTTGCACCCTCGGTCACCTACGGTACGCAACACGGCTGGAATACGCAAGTACAAACATCTCGCGGTTTACGCGTTTGCGTGTCGTCGTCGTCGCCGTCGCCGTCGTTGTCGTCGTCGTCCCGTGGAACTCGTTCCCCTGCGCCGTCTGTACGGCACACCAGATAAAACAACGTAATCGTGGAAATTCAGGTGTCGTCTCGTTCGTCCTCGGGTGTGCTCACGAGCGTACCGAGTGGCGCCGGGGTTAAGCTAGGATTCGATCGGAACCTGTTAACGACGCGTGTGCGTTTAACGTGCGTGCGGCTCGTGACACAGTGACACGGTGCGTAGAGGTTGGTACGTGAGCGAGTGCGCGGCCAACGAAAGAGCGGGAAAGTCCCGGAGACGGGATTTTCAAACGGGACCGAAGTATCGAGGGGGGGAGGGGGGGACGGGAGGGAGGGAGGGATACCAAAAAGAGGAGAACCGGTGGTGGGACCGATGCACGGACGTAAGAACGAAGTCTCGAGAAACGGTTGCGAGAAACGGGCAACGAAGGAGACGAAGCGGAAATGAAGTGAGTTGTATCCCCCTCGTATTGCTATGGGATCGATAAGTTAGCGCCTCGGTAAATATCAAGCGGGGTTTGTATGTCCAGCGCGCACGAACCTAACCTAGCGGACTGGCTCGAGAGCTCGGTGCACTGGCGAACGCGATCGATCGTGTGCGCCGGGGTCTCGACGTTCCTCGAGGATGTCTTTGTGACAACGGTGTACCGCTGCTGATCGGTGGAACCGGTGGAATTCTTGCGAAGCCTTCTGGTGTATAGTCGATCCAGGAAGTGGGATCTACCCTCGTCGTGTGCGCGCCATCTTTGATCGTCCAGCGATGACAGGTGGTGGACGTGATTGCTGATCCGAGGGACCGCGGGCGATTCGATCGTTGGATCGAACACGCTCGATCGAATCGATACCGAGAACTGAAGAGGTGGAGGAGGAGGAAGAAGGAGGTTGTGTCGCTGTTCGTAACCCTGCGGAGGTAACCCGGAAGGATACAAGGTTAGGGGATAGGATCTCCTGGTAACGAGGGGACAGAGCGAATTGCGGGCGTCGGATGGAGCTAGCGCTCGGGAGAGAATACGAGGCGCTTTTATTTTTAGCCGACGCCGGTTCGCGCATCGCAAAAACCGGTTCCTGGAGAGTGCTGGGCCGTGCCACGAGGTAGTACGGCCGCGCGTATACGCGAGAGAGGTGAGAAGGGTTTTAGGTGAACAGGGAGGAAGCGAGAGGCACACTCGCGCACACGTATACACAGGCGCACACGTAAACACACGGCCTGTGTGGAAAGGTAGCGTGTTGCGTGTCCTTCTCGGAGAACGGAAGAAAGAAAGAGTGACACGGAACGTGGAATTCGCCTAAGCCGATACACCTCGTCCCCGCTGCTACTTTCTCTCCCACCGGTGTGTATCGAGGTATCGATTGCGTGCATGCACGCATGCCGGCCTTATCCGTGCTGCGGCTATACGCGACATACGCGAGGAGAGTGTGCGAGATTCGATCGTCGAGGCACGACGATGAGCGTCGCGGATGCAATTAGTCGGCCTTGATAAAAAGAGCATTAGAGGACGCGGTTAGAAGGGAGTACATCGGTGGACCGGTAAGTCGCGGATCTTTCGGATTCGATTTTTATCGTGGAGCGAAAGTGCACGAGAGTGAAGGGTATCCGTGAACAAAGAGGACTGAGAGGAACGATCGGGTTTGAGAGTTTCGAGAAGTGGTTAGGGATCGATTGTTGGGCAGCGGAACGAGATCGACGAGACAACGGGAACGGAATGAAGAATGGCAACCGATTCGAGCAACCGTCAAGACGTAAGGGCGGTCGCCACGACGACTACCGATTCGCAGCGAAGCGAAAATCGCGCCGTCGCGGCGCGAGGCGCCGCCGGTGCCCTGGCCCTCAGTGTTCTGGCCGTGGTCCTCCAATCGGCGGCCACGGCGACCCCCACCTGGGGATACTTCACCAATCCTGACGGTGAGTCACGAGTTTGAAATTTTCTCCGATCGGAACCGCGCTCGTTTTTATTGATTTCGCGGGATCATACAAAGCGGCGTGATCATCTGTCGGTCATCGATCGCGCATGCGCCCTACGGTCTCCGGGATGATTTTGAATTGGATCGAGCCCGCGGCAATGGTTAGATTGCGGATTTTTATGCAAAATATAAGTTTTATTCACCGATTGTGAGAAACATGCTTCCATTAGAAATTATGAAATCTCATAAATAAAGAACGTGAACGACCAAAAAATTAAATTTTTAGTATAGTGCAATTGAAAAACTTGACACTTGTTGACAGGATATGATGATTACAATGGTGCTGACTTTAAGGAGTAAGTTTTATTTAGGGAAAAGTCAAGTTTGTTTAGAGTTGACTTTATGAATTGGATATTTCATGTGCAACTAATATATTCACTATTTTAAATTGCATCTATCCATTTTTGTTATAAATATAAAATCCGCAGTCTAGTAATGATATTTTGAACTTTTTCTGATTTTTTAACACTAAATTAAGTGTTCTGATATTTTTAAATTACGATTATTGAGATTGTAAAGATTAGGGGTGTACGAGAACCCGCTGGTCGGGACGAGACGAGTCGGGTCGGGTCGGGTCGGGTCGGGTTCCCGAGAATTTCGAGATTCCGGAAGGAATCGGGTTTCTCGAATAAGTCGAAATTTCCGAAAATTTTGAGAACACGGCTGCAGTTTCTCGAGCTACAAAATATGTAAATACACCGTCAGACGTCACACGTTTGTTTATGCGACACTTAGAAACCATGAATGTATTCATTAAAATGAATATAAATGGTTAGTGGGTTCTCGGAATTTTTAGGAATCCCGACTCTTTCGAGAATTTCGAAATTATCCGGGTACCCGTTCTGCTCCCGAAAAAATTTCGTGTTTCCGACCCGATCCGACCCGACATTTCGGATTCTCGCATACTCCTAGTAAAAATATGTCCATGAGGAATTATTTAACAAATTTATTTCTTTAAGTGTATATTACAAAAATGCAAAATGGTAAGTAAAAGTAATGTAAGATAGTAAACCTACTGTTAACTGGAGTTTGAAATGGACCAAAGATCGTATGAGTTCTGGAACTTTTGAATAGGAAGTTAGGGGTGTGCAGGTACCCGAAATTGTAGTTGGGTCGGGTCAGGATCTCGAAAGTTTGCAATGTTTTGATACTAAAGATTATATTAAATATAAAAACTTCCTGTTATTTCTATGTATATATGAAAAGTTCTTGAACTAAATTGAACTTTGTTAGTGAATGCTCTCACTAAATTAAAAACGTGAGCTCTTCTTTATGACGAATAGGTTGGTTAATTAACCACTAACAAGTCCCTACTCTACCGGGTCTTTAAACAATTCACATGCATAAAATGCATATATAAAGAGACACTCGCGTTCCCAAGGTCTTTCTTTTCCAATTAAAATTTAAACGTCCACCGGGATTCAAATTATCCTCTCGAGTTTTGCTTCGGAGACACGAACTTGAAGAAAATGTAATTTCACATGGTGAGTAAATTGGAAATGGCGCAATAAACTGGTTGTGCATTAGGCTGATGGTTGAACTATAAATATTATAAAATTGACCGTGTTATGAATTGAATAAAAATCATGACGGTCATTTTACGAGTATTTCCAGAATTCTAGTGTTAAAGTGACTAATTGACGATACACACAATGTGGGCAGCGTTAGGTTTTCTCCGAATGAATTATCTATGTCCACCAATGACCTTGACGTATGTACCTCAAGGTATATCCTGAGAAGCTATAACAGTGGCTTTCATTTTCTAAAGAAATGTGTCCTTGGTTCAAGGTCTTGTTGACACTTGTACTGTCAAGAATAATACAAAAAAGAAAGAAATAACAATTTTAATCAGAAGAGTGTACGAAATGTTTACATACATATACTTACAAAAGTTTTTAATCTTCTTTTGAACCATTTACTCTATTTCCAGTCCTCCAATCCTTGACTACTTATAAAGTCGTTTACATTTCACCGAGAAAGTGAGAAAACATAATTTCCTTAATAATTAGGCTTAATACCACTGAGTAAATCTTGGGCGGAGATTTTGAAATTAAATGTACACAATTCCATCAATATCCTCCACGTATTTTCTTTTCTGGAGTTAATCGATTTGGCAGACGAGCAATGATCACAATCAATTCCAAACTAAATGTACAGTACAGTGAATTTTGGATATATCGAGGCCTCTCGAGTTTCGTGGTCCCTCACGGAGTATACCCCGCGGTAGTGGGGATAATTCCGCGTCGTTTACTATCCAGGCCTTGGCGACATATATAGAGAAATCACTGTATTTCATTAATATTTTCCGCACATTTTCTTTTCCGGAGATAATTGATTTGGCAAACAAGCAATTGTCAGTTCTTATTCATTAATTCCTCGTAAGCTTCACGTTGAACTGGCGCCGGTTGTCGTCGAAGAGTCTTTTTCCTCTTTCTGACGCACAAGGTCGCAAATGAGATTAGCAAGCATTAGTCTGATCACCTCCAGTGTGGTTCCTATGTAGCATAGCTCGCGCGGAAATGGCATGTGCAGTGTGACTTAATAGAGGCTCGATAATAAACTCGTAAGAGACTATACTGAGCGGTACAAGTCGCCCAGTGGTATTCCGAGGAATATACGCTTCTCCGCGGTGTTTAAATCGAAACCCTTCTATACATCTGCTCCTCATTTAACTGTTACAAGGACACGCACACCAGACGCGTGAATAGACTGGCCTTTGTGCGCGAATTAAAAGTCGTTGCACGGGGAACGAGCACTTTAGGCGGTCAACTTATTGTTACTTAATCGTTACACGTTCGGCTCGCAGATTGTTGCATAACAATTCGGCTCGCTCTGCTTCCAGATCGGAATACAATAGAGATATCTAGCCATTGGATACAACGGTCGGACAACTAGATCGTTTCTCTCGCAATCGAAATTGCGCAACTCCAGATTCAACGCTTTTTAGGATGTTCTCGTAAGGAAAACGGTTATTGAGAATTCGTGGCGTTCACTGACGAAATACTATAGTTTCGTCTTTGATTCTAACAATTTTTCGATCCAGATTTGACTAAGTTATGTTGGTTCTTCGAGTATGATTTATGAATCGGTTTATGAAATACAGATCCCGGCAGCAAATGTGATTAAGAGAGTTCACCGATCGACCACGTTCCTTATCACTTTTAGTTCAACCATTAATTACTGGAATGGGTTCCAACGCACAGAGTGAGCTTTTGACATTTTCTTTGGAAATCAAACTTATTATCAGTAGTGTCCTTATAATTTTATTTGCAATGATTTATACTTTTATAGACAGATTTTAATAAAATGCACTTCTAGTGTGATTAACTGTATCGAATTTCATTGAACCTTTAATTTTATTGCTTCCAAAATAATGATGGTTAATCTAGTAATAATGATGGTTGAGTTAGGACAGGCATTCTTTGCACACTGTTTAAAGTTTCGATCAATTTTAAGAAAACGCCTTGACAAAATGGTCATCACTATCGAATTCTAGTGAACGTTGAAGCCCAGTGTTCTTTGAACATTCTAATCAGGTATACAGTGAAATCTCGGTATTTGTCAACAACACGGGTCTTGCCAGCGTCAAGTATCGTCCAGGAGACATACCCGAGCCATGTTATGTTCACACTCCTCGGCGTCCGAGGCCTCTCGAGCTTCGTGGTCCCTCACGGGATATACCCTGCGGTAGTGGGGTTAATTCCGCGACGTTTATCATCCAGGCCTTAGCGACATATATAGGTAAATCACTGTATACGAATTTAAACACAAGAGTTGCACTCCGGCAATAAAGATAGCCTAATCGCGTTTACCTCGTCATTTTCCACAAAGTTTCCAAGATTCACCTCGCCAGTTAACTCGCCCCCACCTCCTAATCGGGTTCGGTTGATTGAATTTGCCGTGGCCAGCACCAAAAAAGCTACAGCACTCTGCCAGACAATGACTGTTAGAAGTATATATATATAGTCGAGTAAATCTGGCAGGGAGTAATTTCGCTTCAGCAAATGGAGTTCCCGTGTACATCGATATCTATCCACGCATCGTGGCTCCTCCCACCGTTGTTTCCTTCATTCATATCGGATCTCGTGGATCTAGAAAGGACAGTTCGTTGCTCCCACCCTCGGTCTACGAGACCAGAGTCGACCTAATTCAGTGCACGGTTCCCCGTATATCGAGTCAATTAATTCCAGCAGGTCGTTTTTACAACAATAACACAACACAACACGGCGCGGTGCGGCGGCCCCGCCTTTCGTCATCGAGCTCCCTTCGACCTGTTTCTCCTTCAGATAACGAGCACGCCGGTTGGTTGATCGGATCCGGCCTTTATCCTGTAGACACTTCTTCAACTTCTCTTCACTTCTCTTCTCCGCGTTTCTCGAAGAACCGAAGAACCACGCGAGACACGGTTACCGTTTTTACCTCGGTTAATGGAAGGAAATTCTAGCTGTACAAGGCGGTCCGCAATTAGCGGTACAACCGGCGAGTGGATGATTTCAACGTGCGAACACACATAAATCGAGACGATGCCTCGTTTCCGGAAAAATCAGCGATCATCGTGTTTTTCAATTAATCCTGTATGCGTGCACTCCTCTTTTGGGGCCTAGGCAATTGTTTTCCAAGTCAAAATTGATAAGGCGACTGGGAAACGTCATGGTTGTTGATTATATTTTTCGGGAATAGAAGTATTTATTTTGATGTTGTTTTCGTCTTGAATTTAAAGGGGGAACCTTGTGTAAAATGAAACTTTTGAGCACTTTTTTTTGTTTAAATCGATAGGAAATTTCCTCGGGAATACGATAAAAAAAGTTAGAAAGTGATCAGAGATGTTCTTGTACGTTATTTTCAAAATAAAGTGGACGGTTTGTATTGGGCGGAGCGGTTCACGTGGTCGGGCTCTTGTCGGAAAGGCTCGTGTTTCTGGGAAAGAAGAAAAAGCGGCTGAAGTACAACTTTTTAAGGATCAGGAAGATCCTAGGATCAGGTTCTATGAACCTGAAATCGCAGATTATCAACAAACCGTGGTAAGTTAAAATTAATTAAGATTTTTTCACGATATACGAACACCTAATGTGTTTTTCACGTTACTCAAACTTTAAACGCATTTTTCTCGAAACGCCAAATTCTGCACGCCGTGCAACGTAGCTCAAAAACTGATTACTCGATTTTTATGGAACTTGGTATATATATATATATATTCTATAAATGATTGGCCACAACATGACGATCTCCGATTTTTTTATTTTTTATTTAAAACATTGTTCACAGAAAATCCGTTTTTTTTTCAAAACTTCGCCATTTTTGAAATTTTGCAAATTTTAATAAAAGAAGAGTGTCATGTTGTGCGTATTTGCATAACCTAACGATTCCATTTTGATTTTTTTTGTTTTAGATAATTTTTGTGCACTGTACGCTGCACGGCGCATTTCCAGGATGTCATTTTTAAGCCGCCATTGCACCATTGATATTAACGATTAAAATTTATAAAAAATATTTTTGTTTGCATTATAACATTAATAAATGATACCTCAAATTTTAAAGCAATCTACTAAAAATTCTTGAGAAACAGACCATTTACACAAGGTTCCCACCTTGAGTCTTCCAATATACTCTCCAATTTAATTTTCCGATTTGATCCTTTAATTTAACCTTTCGATTTAATCGTTTACTTTAACCACTCGATTTCACCCTTCGATACAATCCTTCGATTTAATCCTTTGAGTTAATCCTTCGATTTAACCCTTCGAGTTGATCCTTCGATTTAACCCTTCGTTTTAACCCTTCGAATTAACCCTCCGTTTTAACCTTTCGAATTAACCCTCCGTTTTAACCTTTCGAATTAACCCTTCAAATTAACCCTTCGATTTAACCTTCGGCTTGGAATACGAGGTACAATAACGCATCTAAATGCATAAAACTGATTAAAGGAATTCTAACATGTGTAATCGCTAGCAGAACTGCATTTCAAAGGAATGCTTGTTCGACTTGATCGTTGTAGATGAACTTTTGCGTCTTCCATAAGCGAGACGTGTTCCTACCATTTTTCTTAAATTGTTCACTGACTGTCAGCTGCATTTTCGTCGATTGATGACAAGCTTTGAGCAAAAGTGAACTAATCGAATGAAGTTTTTTTACACGACTGGGTGAGCACTCGAACCAAAGAACAACGCCAACGTTCGAGCGTCCAGCACTCAGACCTTGACCGCTTCAATTCACAATCATTACTTGAACGTGCAACACAAACCGTGCTTGCACTTTTTCGATAGTGATGAACACAACGGTGGAATAGAAATACGGTTGATTATTGTTACAATCAATTTATAAAGTTTGCATAAAGATCCACAAGTCTGGTACCTAATAATAATCAAGAAGACGGAGAACAAGAAAAATCTTTGGAAAGGCGGTTGTAAGCCAAGAAATGGAATAGAGCTAGAGATTATTGTTATCAACTTAGGAAATGTTCAGTTTGCATAAAAATCCACAGTCAACATCTAATAACCATCAATAAGCCTTTGACTTAGAAAAATCTTTGAAAAGGCGGTTGTGAGCCAAGAAAGACAGCAAAGACCATAATGGAACACAGATAGAGATTATCGTTATAAATTTATAAAATGTTCTGTTTGCATAAAAATCCACATTCTAAACATCTAATAACCATCAATAAGCCTTTGACTTAGAAAAATCTTTGAAAAGCCGGTTGTGAGCCAAAAAAGACAGCAAAGACCACGATGGAACACAGACAGAGATTATCATTATAAATTTAGAAAATGTTCCGTTTGTATAAAAACCCACAGTCTAAATACCTAATAACCATCAATAAGCCTTTGACTTAGAAAAATCTTTGAAAAGGCGGTTGTGAGCCAAGAAAGACAGCAAAGACCATAATGGAACACAGATAGAGATTATCATTATAAATTTAGAAAATGTTACGTTTGCGTACAAATCCACAGTCTAAATACCTAATAACCATCAAGAAAAAAGCTTTTGACATAGAAAAATCTTTGACAAGCTGGTTGTCGGGCAAACAACGTCGCAGACGTCTTGAGAGCTTTCACCTGCTCGAATTTCGGAGCCCATTCCGAATGCTCAGACAGCAATACATGGTTTCTATGTACGCCATATGCGCAGGCAACCGTGTCGGCCCTACACAAACGTGTGAAATATACGTCTGGACTTTCTTCGGCTGGCAGCAGGTAGACCTCGAGCTCGGCAGGCGGAAAGCCGCAACTGGTGGGATATTGGGCAACCACGATGCACCTTGGTGTTCCTGGTCGAGGGTGGAACGGTCATTGACGACGGACCTGAGGAACTGTGAGAACCGCGGAGCGTGAAAGCCGATTAGCGGATTCCACCTTTCAATCTGTTTTTCCGTTTGCTACCCCCTTTTTTCGAACGATCGGCGTCGATAGGATCGATGGAACAAAAGGTTGTCGTCATCTAGGCTGTCTTGTCCGTTTGTTTTTTTTTTATGGTACTTTCGATGGGGTATCAGTCGAGCACACACTTGCTGATTTGATCCATCTTCTGGACGTTTCGTATTTGGTAATTGAAATTCGTGGTATTTGAAGTTGGTGGTGATGTTGCTTGTTGACCTTGGAGGTATTTTCATATTAATTAACCTCTTAACACGTTCGCGGACGCAAATGCTATAGCATTCATTTTCATAGTGATGCAAAATGACGTGAATGCTATGGCATTCAAATTTTAAAGCCAATTTTTATTCATTTAATTTTATACAACCTTAAGTTTTTGTAATTAATATACATTTCAAATTAAAATTTGTTTTTGTAATTAATATACATTTCATTTGTCATTACTAATGACAGTTAACTTATTACTATTGTTTATTTCTAATCAGATTTCGGATAGTACAACTAGTTTCAAGAAAAATTGTCTGTCTATTTTTGCAGCTCACTGAAATTTTTACTGTCCGTGAACGTGTTAAGTACTGTACGGCGTACAGTGTACGCCACTATAGTGGTTTCCGCGGGAAGCATCAGTTTGAACGATACACCACTATAGTGGTTTCCGTACTCAAGAGGTTAATAGACTGCGGATCTTTATGCGAAATACAAACTGTCTGCATCTGTAGCTACAAATCTTGCAAAATGAGGTTGACAATGAAGGAGATTGAATATCTGAATTTCCTCCGCGCCCGTATTGAGATGCCGTTGTGAATGATGATGCATTCTGTGTCACATGCATTATGCACACACGTATTACGTCACAGTAATGTTTCTAGAATCAAATGAACGTTTAAGTATTCCTTTGGACAACGTTTAGGCGATCGAAAGTTTCAGATATGTTCTTATTGTCATATTAGCTCCTCAACACACTTCTATTCCTGAGATCAACAGCCCCTCAGAATTTCTCAACGCCCACGTTGGAAATCCATTGTGACATAAGTAGACATAGCTGAGGTTTAGCAAAGGCATCATCATTCTTGGATTTCTTTACAGCTGCTGAAGATACAGAAGTATGCGATGGTGAAGGATTTTATCGGATCATCCCATAAGTAATGCGACTTTCCTTCGGTGTTTTTGGTACCGACATATACCCTTGATTTTCTACAATTTATATAGAATTATAGAACCGTGTTTCACCTTCCAAAAACATGAAAGGAAGTTTGATCTACCTACAGAATGATCTATCAATACTCCAATAGAAACTAAGTTTTCATTAAACTGCATTTCGAGTTGCAGCAGTTGCTATCTAATTTTCTGAGCCATAAAAACTGTATTATAAAACTCCAAAGTGCACTCAACGAAGGAGACAATATACAAGAATATGTAGAATATAAAAGGAACAAAATTAAAGGGAACAATTCAAGAACAATAATTAGTCTGCATAAAAAAAATTATTTTATTGTTGGCGTTTTTAGCCTTCGTTAATTTCGTACACAACTATCGAATATCTAGAAGATTAGAGAAGCATATAATAAATTGGTGTAAGCAATAAGACGAGACATATAAGGAAATAAATTGTAGTAATTTTTGAATTATGGTAAACAGACGTGTAATTGAAAAATAATGACAGGTAAATTATACAATTTTTGTTGGGTAGTGATTGGTATAGAACACAGGAGGCACTCGCCTCGCTTTTGTCTGACGTTCGTTCGGTCGTCTCTAATATCCAGTCGAACGCGATCCGCTGGAATGTGTGCCGTAAATACGATCATAAAGAATTCATTCGATCCGTTCGATGTGTGTTCGTTGCACAGAGACCTTCGCGAAGCGAGACACAATTTATGAAGGAGCCGCGATCGCGAGCGCGTCACACGACCGAGCGAAACTATTTCTGGACATGATTTTCGATTTCTGTTAATGCGTTCATTAACAGTGTCAGTCCAATCTCATTCACTAATCGCGTTCTCGATTACCGATTCCCTTTCCAATCGAACGGTAGTAATAAATTTCAAGTAGGAAGGCATAATGAAAAATTAAAAATTCATCCCAGCTTTACGTGAAATTCCATCATTCATGAAAGTGCCCATTGAAGATAAGTAATTCATAGACGGCAGGCGCTTTCAACGATCGTGGCTAGATTCAGAATCATAACTAGTATTACCACATAGAACAAGGGACCCAATTACTGCGGGGGTACCAATTATTGTACCTATATTAATTATACTTACTTTTAAAGCATAATGAATATTAAAAAAGAGATATGTAACTGTATTAATTGATTTTAATGGAAAAATGTAATATATCTGTTTTTTTAATATTTATTATGCTTTAAAAGTAAGTCTAATTAATATAGGCACAGTAGTTGGTACTCCCACAGTAATTGGGTCTCTTATCCTATTAATTTGTATTTTACAAAGAAATTCTAAATGAATTTTAATTCTCCTGATGAAGACCGAAGTTTAATCGGATCTAGATAGATCCGTACGCGTTCGACACGCCAACTGCATATGGTTTTTGTGTGCCCCGGGTGCATTGTACTCACCGGTCACTGACGAATGCAGCAAGAATGAACAAGGTGTGCGTGATCCTAACAGGTGGCTACTACGGTACGCCGACCGTGATAAATATGTGTGAACGGCGGTCGTACGTTTGTAGCTGCTGTATCTGTGAATGGCTGTCACAGGTACGTATCCACTGGAAAGATCCTCCGCCATTGACAAGCCTCTTTCTACGATTATTCGACGATACTGATCTTCTTTCAGTATTTACACTCTTCTATGCACTGCGCACCTTCCATTGTTCCGGAACATTCGCTTTCGTCGCGTTACCCTAATTCCCTAAATACTAATCAATCTCGTAAAATTCTATAGCAATTCCCTCAGATACACAGCTATAAACAGACATTGAATTTTGATGTTATATATTTTTTAATATCCGTGGGACAATTCAGGCTCTGGTAACTCTTAACTCGTAACCCATAACAGTATCACGAGAATGGTACTGAATGTTATGTATGAATGAATGTAAAAATATTAAAACTATTTACACATCGTGGTTCTTCATACAACGGGTTAAAAATGTTTAACGCATACTTTCCTTAAAATATTCGGCAACGTTTCAGCAATATTTCGTAGCGTGCCTGAATATCTACGTTGGCTAAAATCAAACAATTGAAAAGATGTATTCATCGAATAAATCTAAAGTTTGTTGTGCTAATTATCAATATTCCAGAAAATTGTTATCGCAATGAGATTCCGTTAATATTGTCTAAAAGCCTGATAAAATTTTCTAGGCAAGCATTGAGCAACGTGCGCCGCCATTTTGGTACCGGAGACCTCGGATCCACTCGCCAGAAGCACACACGCCTAATCTCGCTTCGCGAACAATATTTCTCCGTTATAGCATCATTTTGCCACGTTTCGCCAGTCACGGACACCTTCTAAATCCGAGACGTTATTATCTGGATTCGTAACGCAACCACGGGCCAACTCTCTACACTCTCGACTCTGTTGCAACGGAGTTCAGAGGCTAATGCTCCGGCGATAGAAGGATGCCAACTAAACCCTGAGAAAGTTTCCGCGATCACCGTCACGAGAACACGGATCTTGGCTCGGCTAACGCGTGTAATCGCGCCTCATCGTTTCATTAAAACGGAGAAAAGCCTCCGCAGAAAGTCTCCGACGACATACACGGGAGAAGAAGAGTGTCGTCTGGGAACAAGATTCGTGCCGGTTGATAGTCTCTCGATCGTCGTGTAAAAATAGGTTAACAGAGAGATCCCCGTATCCGGTTCTTCGACGTCCGAAGCGCTATGCCGCTGTCTTGTTCCATCGATTCTGTTTCTAGAATGCCTGATTCCACGGGACACCTCCCCGCGACCGTAAGTCTGCGGTCTTCGAATACTGTTACTCGCGTGATTCACGTCCCGCATAATGCTTGTTGTCTTCACCATGGGCTGACTACCGTTTCGCGGCGGACTTCAGAATCATAATCACTGCTTGGCCGTACAGTGCCATATTCTGTCTTTTCTCAATACTGCATTCATGTTATTATAATTAATCGATTATAATTTTAATCGACGGCACCAGAAGGCGGCAGGAAGCTCAGAAAAATCGAAAATTCTTCAGGCGAGAAATAAATTCAATTGCCTCTGAATGCACAACAATACGGAATGGTGATTAGACCGCGGATTTTATGCGTTTATGATAAAATTGAGCGCGTATAACACAGAACAGAGTAGAATCCTCAGAAGAAAGCAGTGCTACTTCATTTTCGATGACTTACAATTTTTATTCGCCTCCTCTCTCCATTTATGATTTCATTAAATATGTAACTACACGATTTTATTATTAAAAACGGAATCTTCGGAAGAATCCGAGAACAGTGCAATTTTATATTTAACATCTTGAGACTCCCGAGACGAGGAAATGTTAAGCAAATTTTAATTTTCCATAAAGTCCTTACGAGGTGAAATAAAATTTCCCTCGAACGTCGCGCATAAAATACGGTACAATCGCTCGAATCTCTCCGTTTGAAAATCTACAGTGGGTGTAACCTTTGTATTTCTTATTCCTTCGCATACTGTTGGCAACGTAAAGTCAGATTGAAGAGTATTACGAGTTGCAAGGATATTGAATATATATGTATACAGGATGTCTTGTTTAAGTGAGTACAGCAGGACATCTCGAAAGGACCTGTAGTTATTAAAAAAGTGTTCGTACTAAAGTTGTTTGGTAGGACGGGCTACATCATGTGGTAATCATTGTTTTCTTGTCGGTCTAGTAGTGGAGGAAATCTGAAGGTCAATCTACTTTTCCTACATATCTTGCTGTACTCACTTAAGCAGGACACCCTGTACATATAGTGAGATGGCGAATATAAAATAGCAGAATTTCTCTGCAGAATAAGCGCGTAAAAAGTCGCAGAAATGTCGTCCGTATCATTATGAACGGTACTATACTGACAAAAGAACCACGACGACAGCGATACGCCCGGTACGTGGCTGTCTACCGGGAAACCAACAGTCGCACACAGGTGTAAGTAGGTGGCTCTGGATACTGTTACCCACGCACACGTATCGCCCTGTAACGTGACGGGGATCCACCGCGATAGGGGCCCGGGACTGTGTGTGCAACAAAAATGTTAATCAGAGGCTGAGAAACGGGAACTACCGGAAAGGTTCCGCGATGCAGACGATAAGAGTTCGCGCGAGCATTTTTCGGACGAATTTCTCCACCCTGATAATCTTACAACGGAAGAGCGGGCTTGGCTTTCCTACGTAACTCGACCAAAAGGATACGCGTCAGAGGAAACAGGCGACAGGATGATAGGTAATTAAATCATGGGACACGGAAAAGGAGGTTCAAGCATGCTTTAAAGTAGCTATCTTCTTTTTACCATTCAAATAATTTTCTTTCAGACGGGAGTCTTAAATAGTGAGTCATTTCTTGTTTCCCCTTTCTGGCGTTGGCTAACTCATCGAAATCTTTTTGACCGTTCAAGTAGAAACTTCTTGGTCATCTTTCGCCACCTTCTGAGAATCTTCTTGGTGATCCTCGGCTCCCCAGCCAGATCACTTTTCCTCATCTTTGGCTGCTTTCCTTACATAATCAGAAGATTTTTGGTCACCTGTGGCTACTTCTTAGAATCTTCTTGATTTTGGCTACACTCTCAGAATCTTCTCAATTGTTCTTGGTTACTACTCCAACAATTCTTGATCATTGACTACCATTAGACTACCTTTGTTAAACTCTTGGCACACTTTGCGAGATCTTTCATGTTTCTTGCGATGCTCTCTTTTGAGTATACGCGATCCGAATTTCTCTGATGATTCCCGTGAAGTCAGGGGTTCACTGTCATGGTCTAGCTACCGAATGAGTATGTCCGAGCTGTTTAAATCCTCTTGTCGCGCCGTCGTGTTCAGAGGTCAGCGCTTGAAAGGCTTCAGTGTTCTTGAAGTGCCGCAGAAAGCTGTCTTACAGATTAACAGTGATCATCGTCGACCACAAGAAGACTCTCATGCGTACACTTCGAATTTGCCGCGGAAAAAGTGAGAGTATCCGAAGCATTGGCAGTCGATACGGATTACCGTCGGCTGATACGTAGGTGCGCCGTAAAAAAAAAAAAAAAGGAAGGAAGAAAAAAAAATACACGACACAGTGTTCACAGTGTGTTATTCGATCGTCTTAGTACGCAATTGAAACAGGCATTAGAACTCGTAGAAGTAGGCTAATAGACTCGTTGAAACATTGCGCAAAACGAATGGAAAATAAAGGATCGAGGACCGGTTAGAGAAGATGAATGGGCACGATCAAACGAACACGAATATTCTAAGAACAGAGTAAATGAGGCAGCCGAGGACAATCACGTTCGCGATGTCGATGATTGGTCTTTAATCAGTTTGGAATGAATACCGTGAAATGGAACAAACAAAACTGGCTAGTTCGATGAATACACACTTTACCCGAGACTGCATCGCTTTTCTGATGAACAGTGTATTGCAGTAATCATTGCATTACGCCTGTTAAACCCATTAAGATTCAGGAGCCAATCAGCACGCATAAATCCGACCGTTACACGCTGGTCTATGATTGTAGGGCAGGTCATAATGAAACTAATATATACTCGAGTAAGAAACTTGTACGCGCGTGGAAATTAATACTTTCCGGGGAAACAAGCACGGAACCTCTCATTTA
Source organism: Halictus rubicundus (assembly GCF_050948215.1). Classification (NCBI taxonomy): domain Eukaryota; kingdom Metazoa; phylum Arthropoda; class Insecta; order Hymenoptera; family Halictidae; genus Halictus; species Halictus rubicundus. The sequence continues at coordinate 7,777,144 of NC_135151.1, forward strand.
GATTTCTTTCGATTTATTTATGTTGGGCAATTTGCTATTTTCTGGCGAAGCGAAATTTATTTCTGTTCTAAATCGGTTATTAAATTCAAAGATCTGTACCATTTTGACTAAATTCATAATCGGTAACATGTTTTTGCGAATTTAGAGTATATTCAAAAGTACCATAGATCCAATCGATTCTAATACAGATATTTTATTGCTATCTGTTTCTGATTTTTGCAGAGTTTGGAATATTTTTCTGTTGGCTGATATTCAATGTTAGGGGATAATGCTGCCCCCTAACTTATCGATGGAAAATTCAATTCTGATTTTTACAGAGTTTGGAATATTTTTCTGTTCGCTGATATTCAATGTTAGGGGATAGTCCTGTCCCCCGATTTATCGATGAAAACTTAAATTCTGGTTTTCATAAAGTGTAAAATATCTTTTTATCGATTTCTATTCATTATTAGGGGATGGAAGCTATCAAAATCATTAATGAGAGATTAGACTGAAGGATGTGATGGATTTTGTGACTCTTTCTTACGAATTTGATGTTTGTTACAACGTCCAGCAGCCAGGTATCTGCAATCGATGTAAAATATCGACAGCAATTTGATGTCACGTGATGTTTCATCGAGATGCTCGTTGATCGGTCATCGTTCTTCTCCAACGTCTATTTTCACGCGTCAACGGTATTTTCTTTATAGACAAGCATCTCGAATCGATTCGATATTCAGAACAGCTCGGCCCACGCAGCGACTATGATTCTGTCGTGAGAACAACTTCTGAGCTCGGGAAAGAATGTCATGGACGAGACGTGCGTACTACTCGCAGATATCTGTTTACCTACTGCTGTTGCGCAATGCTTTCAGTCATTACTTATCCTCGAGGTGTCTCTGTATTTTCCTTAAGCTAACACACCGAGCAATTTTCCACTCGAAACCATAGGAACACATCCTGCGTTTGGGGGCCTGAAGCCAAAAAATGGACCGAAGAATGAAACCGTTGAAAATCGTAAACTACATAGAAAATGTGTAGAAATTCGTTTCTGCATTTGGGGGTCGAAATTTTCTAAAAATCGGAAACTGAAAGATCTGTTTAATCCAGTTTGCGTAATTATTAGACTGCGAATTTTATGCATTTTATAAGAAAAGCAAGTAGGAGAAATTATTAAAATGATTAAAAGAACGAATACATTTCCATTTAGTTTCACTTCCCCGCAATTGGACTGGAAAGTTTTCATTTTGCATAAAGATCCGCGGTATAGCGATTATAAAGAGCAGAGACCACGGTGGTTACTATGGCGATTAGTCTCTTTCCACCTTCGCGAGAGCTTCCACACTGTCTCGAAGACACAAGATAATCTTCCCATTCACGGGAATATTCTTTAAGTCTTTCGCACTCCGTTGGCGTCGGAACGGCGACATTCGTGCGCTCCGTAACTCCATGGCGTTGCCACGACGGCGAACATAATTTGCATCACAAGCCAACATGCGCAACCCCATATGCACACCTTCTTCCAGGGGATTTCGAAATGTAAAATTCAAGCTCCATTTACATCAGAATGAAGCGCTTTAACAAAAGAAGCGAACACGTGTGTAATAATTGCCGACATTCCGGAACGGTTTACTGTATTAACAATCCCATAATGGGAGTGCAGGCTGTGTTGCGGACCTTGTTGCACTTTTGCAAATGTTACCAGCTATGTATAAATGTATGACACGAATGAGCAGGTGAAACAGAAAATAGAGAAACAATAAAATATATATATCAGAAGATTTCAAGAACTCGATTATATTATTTGCAACCCACTGAAATTCTTAACAGAAGAAATGTAGTTCTATGCAGTTCCTATTCCTTGCAATCGATGCAGACAATTTTCGTTTGGCATACAAATCCGTAGCCTACTCGAAAATAGTCTATGTGAAATTTGTGTCAAATTGATACGGACGAAGGTGAATGGACAATTTCATGATGGCTGAACTTCGAGATGCAACGCACGATTTAAAAACAGCGCGTCCACTATTTCGTCCAACCTTCTGGCGTCAGGATCGCGACGATAGCGATCTTCGTGGTCGACGAGAGTACATAGGCGTCAAGTTCGAGGGGTCCAGGCGGCTGGCGACTGCAGACACGATGTCTTGGTGTCGTAACGCAGTGGCTGATGGAGAAATCCTGCCAGCTTATAATAATGTATCGCGTTCCGTTACGGTCGGGCCTGTTCACACTGGCGAACGAGAGGACTATAACTTTTAGAGGAAGATGGCACGCCGAGTGAGAGCCAGGTAAAGGCCGTTGCACTCGCCGGCTCGAAGACTTTCCTGACGGTGCATAGCGGTACCTTAACGCTCCACATCTCTTTCTCTCTCTCTCTCTCTCTCTCTCTTCTTCTCCAACTTTCCAAGTCTCTTTCTTTACTCCTCTTTCTCTCTCTCTCTCTCTCTCTCTCTCTCTCTCTTTTTTTCATCGTACGCATCGGCACGCGCGCATGTGTGCGCGCACACGACAGGGTAGTGTACTTGTTTTCCAAGCGTAATGGCGTGTTACGTTGCGGCGCATTGTGCCGCATCGAGAATCGACAATGACACATCAATTTGGCATGGCAAGAGAATGCGACGCCGCGGATAGCAGGTTTCCCTTACCAGCATCGGCCAATGAAATCGTACTGCGGACTTGTTGGAAACCGGCTGCGGTTTTCCGAAGGAAACTGACGAGCGCCGTTGGTTGCGATGTCCTTTCTATCTTGATCTTTGCTACAGTGATCTTTTCGTTCCTTCATCGAAAATCCTAGTGCTTAACTCTTTGCACTCGAAGCCATTTTAAGTCCAAAACGAAAGATTTCTTTCGACCTAGAATATTTCCCTTCTATGTATTCTTTTTCATGTTATACATACGAAAATGGTGCAATTTACTCGTACAATACTGAAGTATTTAGTAATTTATTAAATACGAACAAACTTAATAAGGTAAGAAATATTTTGAATAATGATACAGCAATTTTCAGCGGCGCCTTACTGTCGCCATTCGAGTGCTAAGGGTTAAAGATCTGCGAAAAATAAACACTTGTATCATTTGTGCCGTTTACTGCAGAAGTGGTGTAAGCCAATATGTGTCGGTTTGGTTTAACGTTCCCTCGCCGTTAAATAAAATCATTATAAATAATGTCATTCTAGCGTGACAAGGCAAACGCAACATCCCTCGATATTATTATATTTTGTAGAACATTTATTTAATTCTTCATAATCCAATGATAACTTGTCGACTGTTTTGAATCTCACCATTTTTTGCGCAATTCGTTTAACAGATTGTTGGGAAAAAGTGTTTTGTTCCAAGTTGAAAAATCTGTCTAGTCTTAGGTTCATTTTCTTCTGTGTAATTATTTCGGAACATTGAGAAACAATGGTCGATAGTGTGCAGACGTTCACGTACATGTTACAAAATTTGTTTCCAATTTTTTGGTCGAGGATCTCAGGTGTAGGAAATGGGAAACACGAAGAGATTTTTAGTGTGACATTGAGAGAGAGATATCGCGCTTAAGTTGGATCGTTCTTTGATAATGATTATTATTCTTGGCGTTGGATATTTTATTGCATTACCAGGTAACAAGTTCTCGTGTTTCTTAATGCCGACTCTCATGCCGGGCATTTTTCCTTGAAATAGAAATGCAACGTTTCCTCCCTGTAATTACGACGTTCTGCTTATAATAGCTCCGCCATTCCCGCGATATCATGTGACTAGTCGACGGTAGGCGAGTCCTGTTTCAGTCCAGCGAGCCACCAATCAATGAAACGATTGCAGAATCGTGACCACTGTTCGTTTCGATCTCGATTCCGGTCTCGATCGATGCACTCGCGAGGGAGGAAATATTGTTTAACAACCAAACGTACCAGTGGTGATCAAGTGACCGGTTTCGGATCTTTTATTTCACAATCGGTGAAATTATAAACGTGTTCCCTTGAGAAACTATTAAATAAATTCTTCCGTTCAAGCACATGTTATAAAAATTGTTTGGTGCTAACACATGGCATCCTGCGAGTTTTATAATTATTAAAGCTAATGTTTAAAGAGGCTTGCATGAGAAATTATTGAATAAATTGCTCCATTCAAGCATATATTCTTACAAATATTGCGACAAATCTAAGTAAATGAATTCGATATTCTAATTTTTATGAGGCAACGCATATCAGCTCACACGTTTTATTTTGCAATTATTGAAATTATAAAGATCATAAAGAGAAAATTGTCAAGACCTTTATTCAAGCACGTACTATTGCAAAAATCGCGGAAAATCCAAGTAAATGCTTCTCTGATATCTTGAAATTTTCATAAGGTAACGCAGTAAGTTCCAATGATACTTTTAGTTCTCGGTGCAATTTAGTGTTAAAACGATAATCTACTCCGCCAGCGCTGCTGAGTATTTGCGATCGAGCCGAACTCACGGTTTAATCGCATCCTGCAACTAGTTTATGTAGATCGTTGCGGGAAGATCTTGCTCGTGTTGATCGTGGACGTTCTTGGATAATCTATTCTAGGTGTCCGGTTCGCTTCGCATCGGGTGCATTAGTTTTACTTCCGGATGTTAGACTTTAACACACAGGTTTTCGCATTCCACAGAAGCTGCTCCGTTAACGATCACGATCACGATCAAAACGATCAGGCCCCGATGAACAGGATTAGGGGATCTAGCGATCTTAAATCTGTCCGAGTCGATTGAATTTTCCTCGGGTAATTGATTATTTTACGCGGTGCTGATCGTATCTGTGATACTTCGGACACAAATCACATTTTTCGAAAAGTTTCAATTTATGTTGATGTCATAGTTTAATTACTTTGTTTGGTTTAATTATTTTAGCGTCTAGCTTTTTTTTCTGGTTGGCGGTTGATTGCGGATTCTTGTGTATTTATAACGTCCGTAAATTTCTAAATTGGAAGAAAACGCCTATGTTTAAATGAGAACTGGCAGGATTTTTATTTTATCTGAATAACAAAAAATCTCATCGTCGTCAAAATAATTCATTATCTTATTCTGATTAAAACATACCATGAAAATGGAGAATACGTGAGATTGTATGGAGATCTGTAGTCAGGCAATTTGCAAACACATAATGACTGCAAAATTAATTCCACTAAAGTTTAATTTGAACTGTAAACTAGATTTAAACATGGGTGTTAAGAGGATGCAGTTAATCCTCGATAGTTTTGAATTCCGTGCAAGATATTGATCTTCATTGAGAACAGCAACAAATGTTCCTTTATCTAAATGCAAATGCGAAGCTACCGGGGTCTTACAAGGTGTAGAATACAGCCACAGATCGGTAGACACAGAGGAAATTGTTCGAAGCAACGTTCGACGTCCCCAGAGAAAATTAAGCTGCTAGATACGTGTAAACATATATTTCCGGAACGCGGGCACGTCGCGTCTAAAGTTACGTATTGTGGTCAGAGGACTTTTCCAGGCGAAAACAGATACTATGCTAGGCATTAACAAAAGTGTCCGAGCCTTTAAGGCTTATTTTTACCGTGAGCGAATGGAGTCAGTTTTTATTCACGTCCTGCGGTTGGAAACTGGTCTACAAAATTTCGCTCTGCAAAGAGTTCGCTTAAACTTCCTCCATTTAACGATCGACCCCCTTCCTCGGCGAACTGTAATACTTATTTCAACAGAAACCTATTAACCCGCTCAGTACCAAATTTTTATCTTTAAATTTTAACTTTGAATGGTTAGTACTTTTATGACGATTTATGCCGAAAGTTACATTTCAAAAATTAATTATTGTTATGATCACTAGAAAAAATATCCCTATTTAGGGATGACGGTGTTTGGAATGTACTCAGTTCTTTTTATGCAATGATTAAACCAAAGATGTGCTTCGCTAATATTGCTCCAAATACCAACGCCAAAAGGAACAACAGCATACAGTGATATCTCTATATATGTCGCCAAGGCCTGCATGATAAACGTCGCGGAATTATCCCCACTGCCACGGGATATACCCCGCGAATGTCTCCCGGACGATACATTTCGCTGGCAAGACCGGTGTTGTTGACATATATCAAGAGTTCACTGTGAACTGTTGTTTGAGATAATAAAAGTCATTTTCAAGTGATGGATTTCATTGGTGCATTTTTGTGACGTGACTGAGAACCGCTGGGCCGAACAAAGACTGCCAAAAAACGGATTTTCCCTGAACAAAAAGAGAGGAAAAAGAAAGATCGCGGGAGGAACGGTGAACAAAGGTGAGCGACGGACGTTCTAGTCGGTGGATCGGTGTTTACCCGTGGCAGGATGGTTCCCTGGGAGTTCAACATCCGGCGTATGAAAACGGAAACGGGAGTGTGCGGCTGTCGTCTAGCACAGAAAACGAGTACGACTCCGGTCTCGGTCGCGGATATACACACGACACGTGATTCGCTCGCATGCTCGGCATTCGGACCAATTACAGATGGTTGTCTTGCCCGGTAATAACCCTAGGAACCAAATGGAGAACCGGGGGGACCACGGACGTCCCTTGGTGTCCCACGGGTTCGCCAGTCACCTTTTGCCGCCGTTCGTGAGAAAATCGCTAATCATTCAGAGAAAATCGCGGTACGGTGCGTTGAACGCATCGATCGGTGTCGAAGCTAATTCAAGAATTTTGTACTTTACAATCGTTGGTGTTCGGAATGAAATAATGAAAATGAAATAATTTCAAGGTTTTATTTGCTGTTTGTGAAAAAATCAACAGCGAGTTAAAGTAAATAGAGATCGTTTTCGAGACTGGAATGCATTTCAGTTGTTTATAAATACTCGAATAAATTCAGGAAGAGAAGGCTGAGAAGAATTAATTTGTATACCTAATACACAGAAACGTTAGCTCTCCAGATTAAGAAGACAACACCGCCTCGCCGAAAGATTAAAATTTATCGTCGTTCTTGCTAAAAAAGAATGATAACGTAATGCAAGCTCGTTGCGCGAGGTGGCGGTAAATAATCCTTATCTTGCGTTTGCCATTATGAGCGGTGCAATAACTTGTGTAAAGTGATTTATGCAGGTCGTCTAAGCATGTATACGCGCGTACATGTGGGTCAAATTCAGCGACGATGAAAAATATTTATCCCCGGGACGTTCGTGTATTTTTCATGGGGCATCTCTCTCTCTCTCTCTCTCTCTCTCTCTCTTCGCCAGAGAAAAACTGGATGTCGACGTTTCTCACGTGTAACGGTGTCCATGAATAAAAAAAAACATAGTATACCGTGCAATAGATGAACCGGAAGTTCAACGATGTTTGCGGGCTTGCGCGGCAACGTCTCGCTACGCGCTCTCGAATTGTTGTCCGTATGCGGCGCGACCCCTGGTATGCAAAATAACTACATTTTCTCACTAATTACCGGCGAACCTTGCTTTCGGGACCATTCGTGAGAAGCCGACCGGATAATCGCGTTTCTGTAACTGTACCAGCCGCGATCCACGTCGCGAATTATGCGAAACATGAAAGAGGACGGCATGGTTCGCGTAGGAAACTGTTTCTAATACTTGGCAATTTATATTCTTAGAATAATTTTATCTTCTTCCCGGTCTCATTATTAGAATATTCAGTAAACTGATTTTGTTCAGTAAACTGTAATAGGGAGAAGTCTCGTTACATCATGCTAATCATTGTCCAACTTCTTTTTGCAGGCTTGACTTCGTTGTCTAGTATTCTACAATTTTATATCAGTAACTTGGGCAATATTTCTCTCTTGAAACTTCAATAAATAATTATTATCTCGTTCTTCTTTTTCATTTCGGTAATGCATGATTTTCAATAATTCCATCCCGCACATCGGACAACGCTGTAAGAGCACAAAATGTTTAGACTATAGTATCGATCCAGAATTTTTGTCATCGGTAGGCGTGTGTCTTTGCATCGACCATGTCATGATCGAAGATTTTCTCACAATTGATAACTAAACCTTTAACACATTGACCTTTTCAAACTTCTGCGTACAATTTCGTACATACGATATTATCACATCGCTATCTATCTTTACGACTTTTCTTAAGGTATGTATACAATGTGTTTTTCAGTATTTATTTATCGTTTTATTTATTTTCCAAGAAATATATGACCGCACGAGATAATATGGTATTTACTCTTCTAAACCTAAATAATCAGTATATAAGAAAGGCTATTCTCAATGTGACATGGCCAACTCAAAATAAATGAACCGCCTTATCGAATAAGACGCTATCAAGTTACGCACGCGCCTGGTTGATAATGCTGTTTCATGGCAAATGCATCTAAACCGCAAAGGTGGACGACGCAGTAAAATTTTGTAAATCGAGGACAGAGCATCGCAGTATTTTTTGTATAATTGAAATTATATGAAAATAAATTTATATCGTCATTTTATGGAAGTTGTTCATCTACTAATACATTCAGCAACAAATTGACCATTATCTACGTTTACTGTATTAACAATAACTTTTTTTAAGGACCGGTCATCTTCAAACTCTCTTTTTTCATCTTACTTTTACTATGGGTTGATATTCAACTGAAATGAAACAATTGATCTCGATCAGCGGATGAAATAAGAAGAATAGTTATAATTCGTAATAACTAGGTTCACCTGGAAATTGAAAGATGTGTCAACACAAATGACAGATGTCATGAAACATTGATTTTGACTGAAGACTTTGCAATCTTGCGCTACAACAAACTTACAGCTGCATTCGCTAATAATTCCCGTTTAAATGTTCACTTGCTACTATTACTATGAACGTACGAAATTCGTAAACTATCATCGATTTAGCATATTTAACATCAACCTACGTGTTTGTCTGAAACATACAAAACAAACGTGACGTTAATTTAGTAATATCATAGAATCCAGACTTCGGAGTCTCTTTGCTACTCTAAAGTGGTCTTTATAAGAATGATAAATTGCGCCCAACTGCAATGAAATGCACATTTGCTCGCGGTTCCGCAAATATCGGTGCACGAATTGTTTTATTGTTGCGAGATGCGCCGGGTCCCCGTTTTTACAGCCATCAATGCGGACTCCGCGTTAAGAAAAGGGTTTTAACCGACGGTCTATCGCGTCTAAAGCGCTCGTAACGTTCTTTCGTTCGCGTTTCTTCAAGGTGCACGCGCAATGAAACTTTGTCTCGTTAAACGGATTGAATTAACGAGGCACTTGTTTTAAGCCTGTCCGGTGCGCGGCATTTTCGAAGAGACAGTTCCATATCTTTTACACCTTCCCGCGGCATTTAACTTTACGAGCCGTTTAGTCCCATGATCGGCTTCCGGATAATCACCCGCCGACGTTTTATCTTGGTTTCAATGACTCTCCGACGTTTTCTTGTTCGTTCTTTAATTGTTTCTCGCCGAAAAAATTGTGCGAACTCGGATGTCAATCGTCGATGCATCTAAAATCTCGGCGTTCGATAAATGGAAGAAATGAAGTCTGGCACTGCGCAGACGCGAAGGTATCCGCTAGAGAATTTTTGTCAAATTTTTCGTTTGAGAAATTTTGGTTGTGAGATGCTGGAAACGCGAAAAGATTTTAACCAATTTTGAGAGAAACGTGGATCTTCTTGAGCTGCTTTTTCTCTGGTTAAAACGTTTTATTAAATGCAACGTACCTCGTCGATGAAATATTGAATCAATTTAGTAAAAGAAATTCATAATTGAATATTATGCTGTGCACAACGTGGCCCCTCACGGGGTATACCCCGCGGTAGTGGGAATAATTCCGCGACATTTATCATCCAGGTCTTCGCGACATATATAGAGAAATCACTATCGTTAGACTGCGGATTTTATGCATTTGTGATAACAATGAGTAGATGAAATTTAACCCTCCGTCTGCAACCTAGAATTATGTCTGTTCGGAGCGAAATTTCATTCTTGAATTTCTTTCTTTCCAATATTTGTCTTTTCCCATTAACCCTCGGACTCGATATTCCACTATAGTTTTCTTTCGATATAAGCCGATGGGACCGGCATTCGTCGTATTTCGAATGAAGAAGAAGAAGAAGAAGACGGAGATTTTCTTATTTCGAAATAAAAAGCGTCGTCTTATATCGGAATAAAAGAGGGTTAAAGATCCGCAGTCTAGTCACTATTGAGGATGAAGTTGCCTTTGATTTCTGACAAAAAGGACAATGGTAGAGCTTGTATTCAAGTTTGTACTCAGCGTCAGCTTTACGAACTCATAATTGAGTCTCTACTATCCGAACGCAGATAGATTGACTTTCCAACTGAACGTTTAGGTTGAAATTGTTGGACGAAGTTTCTCGAGCGTCGATGGCTATTATCGAAACTCATAACAACAGTCGATGGCTAGTGAACCTCTATTATCGGAATTCGTCTGTTTCGAACATATTCGCATAAGCAAACCGATGTTCTACCGAATAGTATTCACTCGAAATCCGTATATACATTTTGCTCCGCATTGAAACAGAGAGACACTTTTCTACAAATTTATTGAACGTAGTTGTTAAACAGTGAATGTTTATGCGAATATAAATTCCCCAGGAGCATTCGCAAGAATTGCAATAAAACGGAAAGAGTCAATCGCGAAGAAAGTAGGAATTTTACTTTTTATTTAATACAAGCTCGTTTCCCGTTTCATATGATAGCAATAAAATTTGTATTGTTTTTTTGCCGAAAGGAGCACAGTGAATAAAATACGAATGACTCGGGTATTTCAAGTTTCATGCGAGATTCGCGATTAATGTTTGCGAGTAGCTTTATTGTAGATAGGACGACGATATTGAGAACACGTGAACATTTTTTAAGAGATCGTTGTTTCTTCCCACGATAAGATACGGTCATTCTGTCTTTTACTTTACACTAGTCATCGACCTATCGAGGACAGGTCATGGTTCGCGTGTTCGTGACAAACACGACGCTCGTCGGCCGGGATCTGCAGGATGTCATGCGGATGATGCACGGTGTTTAACATAGATCGGTGTCATTAGAACGGGTAATCGTTAGAACGCCTCGCAACAGAGTTTTTTCTTCCCCGCCGGTATTAATTCTTGTCAGTACAGCGAATTTTCGATATATGTCAACGACACGGGTCTTGCCAGTGACGTATATCGTTCCGAGCCGTGTTATGTTTACACTCTTCGACGTCAGAGGTCACTCGAGCTCTGCGGCCCCTCACGGGGTATACCCCGCGGTAATGGGGATAATTCCGCGACGTTTATCATCCAGGCCTTGGCGACATGTATAGAGAAATCACAGTATTTTCCTTATTTGATACAGGGGAACATAAGGAATCGGTTTACCCGCATACCTCGGAAAATGCCATGTTTCGTTGCGGGGCGAATTATTGATCAGCTCGCGTAGGTCCACGTGGTGGCACCCTCGGCACATAAATCCATTATTATATATCAAATGAAACTGTGGCGTTATGGTATATATATATATACCGCTGCAAGGGTTTTGCCAAAAAGTTATAAAACATAGGGGAACGCGTTATCTCGTGTCGATACGTAATCCGATAAAACCGCGCGAACGTGTCAGCTCTAAAAATACACAGAATCCTCGGGAAACGATTGAGAAACGACTTGGTCGGGTACATGGGACGATTAGGCACATACGTGACCACAGGAGAATAGTGGGAAGCTTAGTCACAGTTGCTGGTTCTCAGACAAATTTCTTAGACGCCGTTGAAGTACGATTAAACTGAAAAAGTGAGGTAAAAGCACGGTTTGAGAGACCGAAGAGGAGAACACCGTGCGAAGGTCACGGAAGTGACCAACATTACAAGGGCAAGAGGGGGTCTAAGGGCAATGGGCATTCTAGACATTTTAGGAGAACCTGAACTTCATTTTAATCCTCGAAGAACTGGATCGAACTCAAGAATAAAGTAGAAGGGAACTGCGATAGAGGTCAGAAAATGGCTAACACGATTGCACAACGCCAAGAGAGAGAGGGATTATCCGATGAACATTCTAGACGATGTACCTACAATCTCACACTGAAGCTTTAAGAGAACCGAAACTTTGTTTTAATCCACGAAGATCTTGATTAAACTCGAGGATAAAGTGGTCAGAACAATTTCTGTCAGTGCGAGGAAGAGCGCCGTGAAAAACCAGGTGGAAAAGCAGATGGTTAATAGAACGCCATAAGGGAAACGGGAAGATTATGCGATAGACACTTTAGCTCCTAGACGCGTCACTTAGGACCCACTATAAATCTTCAGGACCTAGAAAAATTACGCTCAATTAACATTTAAGCTCAACCAACAAAAGGTACCCAGAACAATTGAATCCTTTGCACTCGAAATCCCAACATTTTTTCCGACCTAGAATGATACCATAGGATTTTTTTCATTTTATGCATACGAATCTGATGCAATTCACTCGTGCAGTAGTTAAATGCGCACCATCGGAAGAAGTTCAGAATTTGCCATGGCACTCTGATGTGTGATCGCAGCCGCTCATTTCCTCATCTCCATCTCGTTTACTCGGACAAACAAAATTGCCTGCAATTGGACGCGCAGCCCCGAAGCGGAGACACGTGAAACGAATCCAGAAGGGACGCTAGAATAATCTCGGGAAGCTACTATCATCTTTCTGCTCCGGTCTAATCTACTTAAAGCCCTCGCATGGTCACGGGCTGGAGAAAGACAGGATCTAAAGCCAGGTGGGATTGGACATCGTCCTGCGGCGATATTTTTCCTGCTCTCCTCCGGACTCCATTGAAGTTATCGCGTTCAAATGGTAAACTGCGCGCACGGTTATCTGGACATACGAACACCTGTGCCACCTTCGCAAGGCCTTCCGGTTGTGGTTCCCGTTGAGGCACAGGATATCGGAGATACTACGAGTTGGACTCGCATGAGTCGGACCTGCCTCGGTTACTATAGATGCTAGATTTCTTGGCGGAGTCGTCATCGGACTGCTGATTTTTATGCAAAAGAAAAATTCCATTAACACTAGAACTTCCGAACCTGTCAAAAAGACTGGTTCCTAATTATTTCTTTCTCAATTACTGTTATTATAAAAATGTTTTCATCCGCAATTTTTGAATGAACTTCTTTGTTGGAGCACACGTTTAGAATAAAAATGGTATCAGGCTTGAATAGATGTAGTCTTGTCAATTATTACAAAGCAAATACTCGGTAGTTCTACTGTTAATTGACAGACATGGGAGCTACCGTAGGCACTTATTTCTTTTCTGAATAATTAAAATCCGCAGTCCTATATTTTTACAGGAGTCACTGGCAATTTTGGCATTACATTTCGACGGGAGTGACTATACTGGGAAAATTCACCATCTGTCGCGGCATCGCGGCATCGCGACCTTGAGGTTCACACTAATGATCGTTAAACCCGCTACGGACGCATTACTATCGAACTATCCGCCTCGATTAAGGTCATCCTACGGATTTCCGCTATGCAAGATTCCTCGAAGAACAGTGACAGATAGAAAGAGAGAGAGAGAGAGAGAAATACTGGCGGATGATCGCGCAACAGAAGACATTCCTTCAGCGGAAAATCGCTCGATCGTTCCGCCGGCGGACGGTTGACACTAGAAATTGTTATTGGAAAAATACTCGGCATTGTCGCCGACGTTCCACGATGAATAGGTGAAATGCTCGTTAGGGGATTGCGCGGTCATCTGATCGTTTCGCCGTGAAATTCTTCGTCAGTTATAGCGAGTTCTTCTTCGGTTGTAGCTAGGGCAGCTCGCGTTCTCGCTCGAGCAACTATCATGTTCCGGGTGGCGGACGCCGGAAGTCCTTTCGACTCGCCTAGATCCTCTCTCTTTTTCTCTTTCTCTCCGTTCTCGTCGGCTTTATCGCGGACTCGGATATTCTATACGCCCACGCGTCCAATTCGTCAAATCCTCGTTCGCCCTCGTAGGAAAACTTGACAATTCTAGTGCGAGACGTCTTCAGCTTTATGCTCACTCCGGGCTGCGGGAAGAGGAGGTAAAATACTCGACGAACCACGAATTAACACTTTCAGTCATTGAAACTCTACAAAGATGCATTAAAGAGAAATTATTCGATAAATCGATTTCTGTGAACAGACATTATTAGACTGCGGATTTTATGCATTTATGGCAAAAAAGGATAGGCGTATTTTAAAAATTTTTAAATGCTGTTACATTATTTTCAACCTATTAAACATATTACGAAGGGAAATAAATTTCTATTTCATTCCAGTCTGTTGCAGTTCAGGTAGAAAATTTTTATTTTCCATAAAGATCCGCAGTCTACGTATGACAAAAACGAGTTGGTGCAATTTAAAATGACCCGGGCCACTTTTGATCATTCTCTGTGCCGTCGTCAGCGTGGATGGATGGTTCAGCTTTCCTGCGCTGACCGGCAACATTTTCAGCGTCACAGTCTAAATCTTTGAATTATTCGCTTCATGTTTTCTCCATTCGAGTAGCAAAGTGTGCATACAGATAGCATCGCCATTGCCGCAACACCGTCGCATTTTATTGTACTACTGTTTCGCACTGCTATTCCTCGTCGGTACAGGAACCGTGTACCACTTTCGTCACACATACTCGCGCAGGTAGTCATGCTACGTGTCGCTCTCGCGCGCGCGGACATCGACCGATTCATTCAGTCGCACGGCGTCCGGGAAATTGATTTTATATAATTCGCTCAACACGTGGCGTTTCTCGCAGACTGTCACGGGACCGAGTGCATAATTCACGTCTCTGTTATCGTATTGTGCGGTGACTTTAATCTACTTTCCCTTCAAACGACGCGACGTTCTGAACTGCATCGGTGTCTGAGATTAATTGAAAACCTTCTTAGGGTGCGTGTCCGTTTGAGGGTAAAACAAGAAAGAAATTTTTCGAAAGAAATGCTATCGGAGAGTGCTACTCCTTCCGTGCAAAATAAAACACTGACGAATTTGACTGTCGGAAGTAACTCGCAACAGTTTTAACCTCTTAAGCACGCCGCGCTCGTCCGCGACTCTATCTCCCAGGTACGGCGCGCTCGTCCGCAACTCCGTCTCCCAGGGACGGCGCGCATGGCCACGGATGGCACAAAAGCCACTATAGTGGTTCGCACCGTTCAAACTGACGCTTTCCACGGAAACCACTATAGTGGCGTACCGTTCAAACCGACGCTTTCCACGGAAACCGCTACAGTGGCGTACAGCACTTAACAGGTTAAAGTCTAACACGTATTGAATGAAACAATGCAAGTTTACTTCCAAATTTTTTTACTTCCACAACCATTAATGTTCTGTACATTTCCCCTTAATCTTCTGCAATCTATAAAGTACATCATAAAGGGCTAATGACCGACGCCTGTAATTTATCTTTCTGTAGTTCACCTTTGAAAAATACGAAAGAAAATCCGCATTCTAACAGGAAAACCTGATAAACGCTTCAATTTTTTGAATATCGCACAGGGATTACCTGCGAAGGATGCGAATGTGCCTCCGATGACCTGTTGCAGGTCGCCGCAGCGTCTCTCGGCCAGAAGAGGTGTTGTCTCATTGTAGCAAAGTGTCTCGGCGAGGAACTTCGTTCGGGCAGTTTCTTTTGCAGCGTCGGAGGTCGGAGAAAAAGAAAAGAATTTTCTGCCGGGTTGGTGGCTTAACGGTTATGGTCGATCGAACTCTATCGTTCCTTAGTTTAGACAGGAAACCAGTTCCCTTCGATTGCCGGCGCACGGTGCAGCGATTATAAGATACCGATCAGCTATGAGTAATTCCCTTTCGACGCGGTTCGTACGAGCACCTAAGCGAAGTTTCCATTTGTGCGTGTAATCATCGATCCCGAAGCTTGTCGACGCATTATGCAATCGATGGACGACACATCAAAAAATCGTGTAACTGCGTCGGACCGTTCGCTGTATGTTGAAACGTGTAATTACGCTGAGTTCGATCACTCCGATACGGTGCTACAAATGTTGGGAAATTGTTTGTATACTTCCTGCCGGAGCTTGCGTGACGGCCTAATATTTTCATAGCGTATGTAATTTTATTAGGCACTCGCCTACGAAACGTCCGACTTCGGAATGAAAATGTTTTAATCAAGAAATACCATTATAATCTACAGGTTTATTATAGTAATAATATTCGTTATTTATTCAGTCTGACGGCTAGGACTCGGACTTGGTTCTACAATAGAACCGGCTTAACCCAAGCGTTCTACACGTTCACCCGTTCACATCGTCGTGCTATGTTCAATTTATTCAAATCGTTCAACTTATTGCTTGGCTTCTGATCGTCGTATATTCTTTTCATACGAGTGAGAAAATAAACATATTGACGACAAAATTGCACAATGTTTAATCAAACTGTGCTCGTAAATGAACACGCTGTTATTCAATGATAGAAAAAGCTGAACAATCTCATAAATGAAGAACGCGAACGGCCAGAAAAATTCAATTTTTACTGTAGTACAATCTCATATTGGTGCTTATTTTAGTCAATAAGTTCCGTGAGAAAAGTTATATTCGCTTGAAGTTGCTGTTATGAACCGGATATTTCATACTGTTTTATGAATCGAGTTCAAGTTCGCGAGCTAAGAATCGCATAGAAATTTTCATATAATTTTTACCGGTGTTGGCAAACACTTCATGAATATTAACAAGTCGATCTAGATCCTCGATTCCGTGATATAAATAATGAATTGATCGGCTCGTGGTTAATTAATGAATAAACGTTGCAGCAAGGTTTTCATACGTGACTGCCATTGTATAATACACCGAATCCTATTACGATTGGATACCGACGACGTCAGAGCATCGATCGTTCGCGAGATACCGTGACCGATCTAGATCCGCAACACGATACGCGATTAATGCGAAAATCGCTCTCACGACGATTCCTCTTTCACACGAGCTGCCGGACCGTGTCTGGACGATCCTCGAAGGAAAACGATCCTCCTCTCCGGTGTCACTCGTCCTGTAGGACACACGAGATCCTGCGAACCTTAGTCGTCGTTCGGGACCCGCTATATCGATCCCCGAGGTCCCATCACTTTTGCCATTTTCACCTAAAATAGGAATATTGATCACATCGAGGGTCGAGTTCGGTTTACCGGCTTAAAGAAATCATGTGTCGTCAATGATCCGACTGACTGTAGATACATCTTATACTATCTTAAATGTCAACAATTATACGGTTATGAAAAAACAAAAAAAAAAAGCGTTTAAGGAAGAAAGTCAAATCACTCGCTGCAGGATTCGATCCAGGATCGAGCAGGAAACTGTTATCTGTTATTCTCATTCGTTGAAACATACGGCAAATGTAAATATTTTATCTTGCATTTTTAAGTTTTTATATTATTTTTCCGAATATAAAAATGTTTAATATTACATATTACACCCACAAAAAGGCAAAGAGGCATCGAAAAAATTGATGTTAGTTTTTTTAAACGACGATGCAATTTACAAAAAATTAATTTCGACAATATCTCATTGTTGAATTTTTATAAAACTGGTATCTCCAAAACTTCGATACGAAATATGCATTTTCTTCGAATTGTTAGGGATTTCCAATTTTTTTATAAACATGTTCGCGTAATCCGAAAAATCTGAAAAAATACACGTTAATAATTACGACGAGACACAACTAACATAACAATATAAACGTGGTACTCTGAAAAGATTAATAGAAAATCGGCAATTTTATGTGTCCAGATTTTTTGAAAAATCGATTTTGCAACAAAAAATTCTGAAGTAATTCACTGTCATGCGTGCTATTAGGGAGAATGTTCATGAATTTTTTCGTACATTTTTGTTGAGCCGAACAGAAGAAATAGAGCATAATTCATTAAACCGTGCTCACCCTATAACTACCCTCGTGGTAGGGGTAACGACTTAAAACTTGTCACAGAGGGGTTTCTTTGGGAGCCCTATCGAATGGCGTGACGAAAAATCAATTTGGTTTGGGGGCACTTTTAACCATCTTATCTGGCCGTACCCTTTTGTTTAAACGAGTTACTGTAATCAGCAGTACAGTTCGGTACTACAGCCACTTTCATTAAAATTTTGATCCGATTCAGTGGCTTCATGTTCGATATTTATAGTTTCTTTTCTAAACAGAAAAAGTGTCGAAGCTAGTAATTTGATTAGCATTTCCAGGGCTGGAAGACATAAGCGCTCGATTCGAGCTGCAACGACGATTCACTCATAAGTCGTTAACCGGCGAGTATCTGGAATCGTTAGACCGGTGTTCTACTAATCGCGCACGTTACCGATATTACATAATATAGGATATGAAGATAAACGAACGGGACGGTAGCAGTAACACAGGGGCCAGCAAGCTTTCACACTTCGCCGTCAATTAGGCGCGTTTAAGAAAGGAACTCTAATGGGCAAAAGGGGGCCATTAAGTATCCTTGCGCACCCTTATTAGGCAATCCCTGCGACGCTGTTATGTACTAGCGGCGAAAGTTGCGTTGCCGTAGAGAATTTTTCGTCGCGGTAATTGTTAGGCTGTTGCTTAACAACAGGTAGTCTTTAATTGCAATTTCATTGATCGAGCCAACAATGAGTACCTTCTCTCTCTATTCGGAAAATCATTTTTCTCTAAAATCGGACATTCCGTATGCAACATCCTAATACAAGTGCAACGTACTTTATGAACAACAAGACAGACATTTTGGAGGTATTGATCCGCGGGGCTTAATGAAATTAACAGGCAGAGTTGCGACTTCGTTCGCGGTTGTGTCAAATAGAAATTTTGTCGCTCGTGCAGCTTGCCAGCACCGAGTCCCTTAATCTCGAGCAAGAATTTCAATTAATTTCCGCGCTCTTCGTACACCCGCGTTTCTATTCTTCGCGGAATAATAAATGCGCGTCGTTATTACATGTTTCGAATTACCACCGCGCAGATCTGCACACGGATACGGCTGCGTCCGTGTATCATTCACCGCCCACGCGTTGATTCGCGGCGCATTGTTTGATAGAACAAAACCGCAGGCTGTTTAATATTATAACTAACGAACGATACGCATCCCATCGTCCGCGGACACGCGTGCAGATACGCATCGATGTCCTGATGTCGGCTGCACCACGAGAAACGTCGGTGAAACAATTTCTTTTTGGAACTGCATGAACATATTTACAGTCAGTTACAATTTTTATTCTGCATAAAAATGTACATTTTCCTTCGTGCCTCGCCTTGCGCCGAATGCATAAAGATCGTCGACCTGATTGTAGCGTAAAGACAACAGAGGACGAAAAAGTGTTACGTGAAAGGTATTAGCTTAGCAGCCCCAAAGTCCCAGAAACCTGTATTCTTATCTGGAGACCCAGTCTTTGGGCCCTTGGTGTCCTACTGTGACGAAACACAGATTTGTCGCGACGTCGACCCACATTTCCAGCTTCACCTACCGTTCCCTAATCGGAAACTTGCACGGTTTCATTCTTCGACTCTTTGAGGCACACGCTTTTAAAGAAAATAATAACCTTAGTAACAAAAAATTTTGCGAATTCACTGCGTCACACAATGCGCCAATCTTAATCAGAGCAGCACACACAACTTTACATTTACCATTGGTGCATAGCACTACCAATGCATAGCATTGCCAATTGAATGAAAAAATTTAAATAAAATATTAAACTGTATGACTATGAGTAACTTCAACTCTTCGAGGTGGGTTAAAATATATCCCACCATGCATGAAAAGGTAAGCAAAAGGTGGGATAGTTTTTAACCCACCTAGCCCCAAAGAGTTAATAGTTTCATCGTACAATATACAGTACGCACTGAACCGGTTAATTTTTCGCACAATATCTTTCATACGTCGCAAGACGTCTTGAACTATAAATTCGAAACAGAAAGGAACAAGGTACAGTGATTTCTCTATATATGTCGCCAAGGCCTGGATGATAAACGTCGAGGAATTATCCCCACTACTGCGAGGTATATCCCGTGAGGGGACACGAAGCTCGACAGGCCTCGGACGCCGAGGAGTGTAAACATAACACGGCTCGGGTATGTCTCCTGGACGATATATGTCGCTGGTAAGACACGTGTTGTTGACATGAATCGAGAATTCACTGTATTGTGAAAAGAGTAATGCTTTTCACCTGTGCTCCATTTCCGAAGTGAATTACTCAGTTTGGACCAGATAGTACAATTTTGATTTTAACATTGCCTTGACTTGGCATCAATGTTTCAATCATTGCACGAACGTTGTCACGACACGTGAACGACTCACCTAACAACAAGTAACAACTAACACATACGGAAGAACACCAAATTACAGAAACCACATTTAATTAACTTTTTAATATCATTGTTTAAAAGGAGCAAGCTTCTTCTTTGTGCGTCAAAGGCACAAAAGCCATCACTTAAGGCTAATAGTGACATTTTTATATTGTGAACAAACAAAGGTTAACAACCATTCTTTCCAGCGCAAACAGAGTTGGCGGATGCGCTAGATGAACGTTTTAATGAACGGTTCACGTAACGCCCTCGCGTTCGCCATATCGAAATACGTATACTCGAAAACAAACAAAAGTTCAACATTTTAATTTACTGAAGCCAACTATAGTGGGTGTAATATCGGTTTCCTATGCCGGCGCGGCGCACGCTCTGCGATACAGAAATTGTAAACACAGGGGTAAACAGTTGGTTACGGTCAATAAAACAAGCACGCTTACGCGAATCGCGACAGTGAAAAGCATAAACAAACGGGCAGTTTGTTCGAATGCCGTGTTCCGATCGTAAAAATGAATGGACTGTCGGTTTTCGGCGGAAAATAAATCGCTGCAGCCGTTCGAGGAAGTTGTAAATAAAGATAATAATGAGTTTCGGAGCACGCCTCGCCGGTTCCGCGACGCTCGTTCCTTTTATCCCGTTTTTACACTGAAAAAGCGACTCGTTGTTTCCACGTTTCTTGAAAATGATAAATTCTTAAATTAAATACTCGGTCGTTGGAATATGCAATTTATTATTAATGTCTAGAAGTTACCAACACAAAACTCCACAAAATTAAATAGATACTAAACTACAACTGGAAAATGTTTAGACTTTTTATGGACTTTATTTGTCCGATGCGCGAGGTCTGGTCTTCGAGCAAAGTAGATACGGTGCGCCATGATCAGACACGCCAGTAGAAACATTCTCGATCTTTAAACTCCCGTAACTTCCTGTACAAAATTGTTACAAAATTCTACCTCGGCTCATTTTAAAGGGCGAAGTCTCTACTTTCTGACCCTTGAACTCTATTTTCCCAAACAGCCTTTTTTAAATTAATAAAACAGTGTACGAAACACATGCTTCATTTTTTTTTCGAAGTTTAATAATTTCACTAGAAAAACACAGATCAATTGTCGAGAGGTGATTTTAAAGGTCAAGCTTCCCTTCATAAGGTCGCGTTAAAACAAATTCGAAAAGATTCTTTTAACCAGTTAAGCGTGTTTGACGTGTACACACGTCAAACCAAATCTCTATTACGGTGCGTTCGACGTGTATACTCGTCGTGAAAAATATAAAATTACCATTGACTATAAAAACTCGAAATTTTAATAAAATACTAAAAAAATAAAATAAAAAAAAAATAGAAAAAAAATTTGTTAAAAGTAGGAAAAAAAAATGATAATAGGACCATTTTGCCTTGCGTTCGACGCGTATGCACGTCATTGCTTGATTTTAATTCCGCACACTGTGGGCGGTTTTTAAAACTAAATTCCACGCTGAACTGGTTGAACTCCGTAGAACTGTTCAAATACAACGATCACCTCATTTGCGCCTGTATTTTACAAATGGAGAACTCTGCGTCTGTCCTAAAGGAAACACGAAATAATTACAAGATGGTGATCCCCGTTGGATCTTCAATTTACTCCTGATTAACCCTTCAAGTCGTTCCAACTAGCGTAGGAGTGTTTCCATTTGTAAGTTCCATACATGTCTCGTCTGTCGGCATCAGCGGCGAATTAACTCGGCCAACAGGAAAGTATTAATTGTTCCGTGAGGGTATCCCGGAGCCGATTCACGAGCGAAATGAAATGCCAATATCTATGTTTGCGAGCCCATTATTCGGATCTGCCGATCGTCGATTATTTTTCCGACGGTCGCCCGCGAACTATAACCGTACAAGGCGGCCAGTGTTTACCGTTGCCCGCCCACGCGCGGATTACGAAACGAGCCGGCGACCCTAATCATTCTTTTCCTATAGTGCAACGTGACCGGTGCTCGTTACCTGCGCGCGTTACCTGAACGTTGCCCGGCGTGTGCACCTCGCGTCGGAACTTCATCAACGGTGCGCGCGGTTTTACGGCTCCTTTCCCGCCGCGTTTCTAATCGCGAAACGCGATAAGATCGCTCGGCCGAGAAACCCGATTGGACCGTGGATCCCGGCGAGCAGAGCCGCGGAATCGTTTGCCATTTAATTATCCATAATTCACACCGGTTCGCGTTGCCTGCTACGAACTCCCGTCGATACATATTCACGCGGAATTGTTAGACACGAATATTTAAGAGACCGTTAACTTCGCGTGCCACGGTGAGAAGCGGATCCGACGCGGACGACTTGATAGATCGGCGATTTCCTCTTGCCACCAGGCGGAATCCGGTTGGAGAATAATTGCGGACGCGTTCCGATCGGCTTGCTAAATGGGATCCAACGTGGCCAATCAGGAAATTTCGGTAACACTAATCTCCGTTTAACGTTGTTCCTGTTCCACTTTGTTTGCGCAAAAATAACGAATAAAGTAGCTGTTCTACTTTGTTCTCGTTTCGGGAATATTTAATCGTTGTACGTTTCTCGTAAATATGATTTTATGCGTTTAAGGAATTTAAAAATATGGTTGTACTATTTCCAACCCATTCAGATTGTTCAGAAAAGAAATAAGTATTGCAATTGATACAGGCAAGTTTTATTTTGCATATTGCTAACTTCAAAGCAATATAAGTTAGCAATATTGGTAACTTCAAAGCGCTTCCGGTCCATAATGCAGTAAACATATCGTGCATCAAGTTTTAAGGGGTTGTTGTAAAGAATAAGTCTTCCATGTCCATGGCGGACTCATGGAAAAATTTTCGAACGATTTTAAAAACTATTCATGTACATGCCAAAACAGAGTAAAACAAAATGAATAGCATCAAAGGTGGAGGCTTCAAGTTTTAAAATCACTCGAGATTAATAATGACATTATATTGATATTCCCGGGGTGCTTTCATCCCCTCGGTAGCTTGTAGATTTCTTCTTGAAATCCTCTGAAATACCTAAAATTGTCTACGACGTTTAGTAACATTGCGCTTCGTAGTTGCTTCGTACGCGTGTAAATTAATTTCAGTACAAGATGTCTGACCCACGCCGTCTAATTCTACTGCAGTTACATTCGCAGATTGAACTCTCGCGCGCAGTCTGCAATAAACTGCAGAATTTAGCAACAGCATTTCGAAAGAAAACAGAAACACCTGTTCCCATTGGATTTCTCGGCGCGCGGGAGACGCCGAAGCGGAAAGAGTATTAACTGGGAATTACAACCGGTGCGTGTTCAGCGTTAGCTTGTGGCCCAGTTACTCGATTCCGTGCGCGATGCGTGCGAACACGCGATTCACGCGATCGTGCCTCCGTGACAAATTGCATTTTTGCCCGTGCACCTTGACGAGAGCGTGTCCACAGTTTTCGCGGGGAATTCAGGCCGCGCTTCTTTGCGAAAACGCTTGACATTGGAGACCGCCTCGACGACTATGGCACTTATGGCTCGGCCCGGGAGATAAGTCTCGCCTGGTGACTCTGTGGTTTCCTAAATTGATTCTTCACGCGATCCTCCGACCCGGGAATTGCTCGTAAAAACGGGTATATCCGATGACAGCGCGAGTTGTCGTAAAAGCCAAATGTCATCCGTTCTGGTTCGATCTTAATGTAGTAATTAATGTTTGTTACGGGTTCGGTTATGTTGGAAGAAGAGCAAATGGCCGGTGTATTGATGGAGATTGGCGCACACGAAATAAATTCTATTTTTGTTTTATTGTTATATGTTGGATGAAGTTGTTCGAGATTTTATTTTTGTTTCGTTTGTGATCTCTGTACGCTAGTAAATTGATACAGCGATAAATAAACTGTAAAGTTGCCTGTATTCGTTGCAAAATGCAGGAGCTACGTGGACACTTGTTTCGATTTTTAATAATTTGATTGAGTCGAAAACAATACAGCTGTATCTTTAAATTCTTTAAATGTTTTTACAATTTTGAATATGGTGTTCTCATTTTTGACATAAATGCATAAAATCTGCCGTGTAGATGTAACGAACGACAAAGAAATTGTAATTGTCACTAAAGAGAAATGATAGGGCAAGAAAATGCTGAAACGCATTGAGAAGCAGAGACTGTTTTGATCGAGTCGAAAACAATACAGCTGTATCTTTAAATTCTTTAAATGTTTTTACAATTTTGAATATGGTGTTCTCATTTTTGACATAAATGCATAAAATCTGCTGTGTAGATGTAACGAACGACAAAGAAATTGTAATTGTCACTAAAGAGAAATGATAGGGCAAGAAAATGCTGAAACGCATTGAGAAGCAGAGACTGTTTTGATCGAGTCGAAAACAATACAGCTGTATCTTTAAATTCTTTAAATGTTTTTACAATTTTGAATATGGTGTTCTCATTTTTGACATAAATGCATAAAATCTGCTGTGTAGATGTAACGAACGACAAAGAAATTGTAATTGTCACTAAAGAGAAATGATAGGGCAAGAAAATGCTGAAACGCATTGAGAAGCAGAGACTGTTTTAAGCTGATACATTTTTATACAACCAACTATTTGACTCGCGCGTGCTTCGTTCCACGTGTAATAGTCTAGTGCGAATATTCCGCATTTTCCGTCCCACCACCGCTATTTAATTAGCGCGTTGAAACATTCGATTCGCGAATCCCACACACTCGGGAAAATGGCGTTCCACCGCCCACGCCTCGTCGGAGGCGGTTGCGATACACAATTTTTCGGGAATGGTTTCAGTCGAAATTTCCGGTGTCCTATTGTTCACGCTTCGGTGGACCTCGTCGATGTCACCTGTCGCTTTAATAAATGCGTGCGTTTTGTGAATCGATGCCTATGAATCACCGACGCCCACGCAAGGACAGCAATATGAGTGTCTCATCTATCTTCTTCGTTCTCGTTATGGAACGCGTCACGTGATTTTCATCCCCCTTTTTAGGGGAAACCGTTATCGCCGCTCGATGAATCGGCGATATTTGAGCTCGCGCTTGTCCGTGGGGCGCGCAGGAAAAATTGAACCTTGGGTACAGGCTGTTTCAAAATTCTAGCATAGAACTTGATCCTCGAAAATTGTCAAAAAATTGCAAATTTTGTACATTGATTGACTCATCCCGTAAGCAACCCGAATTAATATTTGTTTCATATCTTTAGAGGATACAATGAAGAACGATAATCATAACTGTTAGCTTTTATATAATCAGTAGACGGCCAATTTGTATGCAAAGTAAAAATTGTTCACCCCAGCTGCATGATGTATATATCTTTTCTTAGTAATTTTAACGAATTAAAAATCAATCGCTTAACATTAAACACGCATAACTTAGAACCGGCGAATTCCTCACATTAAAACTTGGACTTTTGGCATTTCCTCGCGAAGATATACGGGATTATATAAAAAAAAAAGTTAAAAATTTCTGGGCCGCTGAGGTGAACTTTAGCCTAACCAAATGAAATGCCCGACGAAGTACATTCAGTCAGTGCACCAATTAAAACGGTGAAGCTGGGAACGAAAGAAAGCACTCGCAGATACCTCAAGGTCCAGGACCTTCATTGTTTTCTGCCTCCGCCATAGGACGTTAAAGAGAATCGTCTTTCAAATTCGAAATGAAGATAGCAATTAAAGGGGTGGCAATCTGCTTTAGCACTCTAATAAGAACCGTATTGAGCTTCGACGAGGAAGTACACGTGGGCACAGACGATTGATTTCGCATTTCCCGGTTCCTTCTTCCCGGCGAAAGAGAAAAGGGGAATTGATTTGCTGACAGTCTACGGAGGGAAAGGTGACTTTTACGGGTCGTTGGAAGGAGCTCCTTGAAATTACGGTTTCCATGAGTCCGACGATCTCCTCCGCGTGGGATCACGGCTCGTACGGTTAAGATCGAGGCTACGTTGTGCTCGTTATCCGCTTTTTCTTCACGGGTTGCCGATCGAGCACCGGTTGTATAACGCTCTCCGCATTCATCGGCCCGAAAACTTGTCTCGCTCAACTGGCCACGATGATTACTCGGCATAGTAATCGCAATACGACCTCGCAACCACCGGCGTTGACGCTTGTTTCAATGATTTACGGCGCGTAC
The DNA here is from genome assembly GCF_050948215.1 of Halictus rubicundus. Classification (NCBI taxonomy): domain Eukaryota; kingdom Metazoa; phylum Arthropoda; class Insecta; order Hymenoptera; family Halictidae; genus Halictus; species Halictus rubicundus. The sequence continues at coordinate 7,803,348 of NC_135151.1, forward strand.
GTGATCCTGAGGCCGGATAGGCTGTGTCTTTTTTTTCACAGGATACCTGTGCCATTTGAATGGCCAGACGAAGGAAATTGCATGCTCGTTGCATCTATGATCTTTGCGATACTTTCGCGGGCCTTGGAGATTGTTTGTGCACTGAATTCCCGGACAGAGTGTTAGAGATACGTATTGCACGAACCTTAGGGGGTTGATGATTTTAATCAGTGACGTTTAGAATGAAGAAGAGGCGAGGTAGATGTTAGTACAGTGAATTCTCGATATATGTCTACATCACGGGACTTGCCAGCGTCGTGTATCGTCCAGGAGACATACTCGAGCCGTGTTAGGGTCGCCCCGCACAAAACAGGCAAAATGCCGAAGTTGTTTGGTCGCCTAGATTCAGGGGTTTGAAATTTGTCGGCCGAAGAACAGTAATCCCAATGATCTTTGCCGACGTCTTTGGAGCCATAACTTTGAACGTCTTACTGTTTCTAGACGGCCTTTCGAGAGCGCGTTGACAGTTCTCTGCTGTGCATGGCACAAAAAAAAATGTTTTTAGCGGCTCATCCTTATATTATACGTAAATTACACATATGTTGTAAAAACGAGAATAGTAATTTTTTTTTAAGGAAATATCTAAATTAGGTGCGTGATCATTCCATGTGAATTAAATCATTTTTTTGGGACTATGTTTCGAATTTTGATGAAATTGAAATATGTTGTAGTCCAAGAAATTGTTTAAAAGATACAGACCATCAAAGTTTGCCATTTTGGACGAGTTTTACGAAAACTGCCTACACAACACAATTTATACCACAGTTATTATTAAAGATAAAAACATTTTCTTTTTTTAATCATCATCACAAGAGATTGTTCTTCTTAAATAATTTGTCATTTTATATTCGAATGACATTTCTTGAAGAAAATTTTTTATTTTGCATAAAGGTCGAAGGAAACGAGTTGCGGGAACGAGTTGTTTCCTGTATTAATTTTAGTCCTCTATCTCTTCCTTCAATCTCCTGTTTCTTTTTGGAGATGTTTATCTGGTGGCTAGCGATTGGATGTAATCATGTCTAATGGAGTGTAATTGGCAAGAAAATTAATTGCGTAATTATCGTATGCACACCAGAAGCATGCAGTATGCAGGAATCTTCCAGTCGATGTAACAAATTTTTCTGTTCTCCAGATTTCTGTAAAAGGATGAACGAAAATGATAATTTACGTCAAGATCCACGGTCTAGATGTGATTAAATGTAGCGTATATTGATTGCATTAGACGGAAAATGTGAATATTCAGGTTGTGTAGTCCTGTATTAGACGAGTTCCTACAAATTGCGAAAAAGTTGAGACAAAACAAGCACAAAAGAGTGTAGAATAACTGTGAGTAAACATTAATCAATAGACTGCGGATTCGACTTACTGAAATTAAACTTATTAACCTCTTAATAAGCTCGTCCGTAACTCTATCTCCCAGGTACGGCGCGTTCGTCCGCAACTCTGTTTCCCAGGGACGGCACGCCTAGCCGTGGACGGCACAAAAGCCACTATATTGGTTCGTACCGTTCAAACTGATGCTTTCCACGGAAGCCACTATAGTGGCGTACAGTGATTAAGAGATTAAAAACTTGTTCAAATTAAAAAGAGTAAGGTTGCTCCTGCAACCAATGCACAACATGTTTATTTCTCACAAGGATTTTAATGTTTCCTTAATTTCATTTGTTGCAGCTGGTTCAGCAGCCGAGAAAGGATACTTTGGACCATGGAGACAGTGCAAGCTCCTTTTATACGGTCGAGAGAGGTGTGACCACGGTGTTTCGAGGTTTCAACCTGTGTGTAAGTTCTGAAAAAAATTGTGAATTCGTCCTCACCACCGCGTTCGTTTCCTAATATCCAAATTGAAATTTTCAATTTCAATGTCGAGTTACATTTCAAATGATCTCACTGTCGGCAACGTTCTTCAACACTCCGTACGCTATGCCGGAGTCATTCGTGACCCATTACGGTGGCGATAAGCTCGAGCGTTTGTCAATATGTACAATTTAATTTCGATATAAGACGACGCTTTTTACTTCGAAATAAGAAAATCGCTATACCCTCTTGTTCTTCTTCATCCGAAATGCGACGAAACCCGGTCCCGAGACATCGTCATATATCGGAAGAAAACTGTAGTGAAATATCAGCGTGGGTCAGAAATGAGTCCGGCATGGAGCTCGCAGGAGTCCAAGAGCTAAATTTCGTCTTTTGAATTGCAATCTTTTGAATTGTGGGGAACGTTGCAGCAGAAGACTTAACAGTGCGCATTCAAGCGCGAAGTTCATTCTGAACGTAGTGAGACTTTTAAAAGGAAGCTTCTTCGGTAGAAATTGCAGGTAGAAAATGTTGAATGGTGGATCCAGATGGATTTATTTTTTATTTCGTTTTGTGCAGTGGCCGTGAGGGTGGCAGGACTAGCAGCGGCGACAGCGTCTGCTCTTTTAGCGGTCCTGGTCGGTCTTGCCGTGTTGCAGCTTGCGATGGCTTCCTCTGCGAAACGGGTGCTCGTCTCGTACAGCACGGCTTTGATAGGAAAAGTGGCTCTCGCTACATTGGCCAGTAAGTATTTCTGTTCTACAAACACATCTTTACAGAATACAGAATTCTTCTCTTCTTCTGCTTGTGAGTTTATTAAATTATTGTCGGAGATATTTGTGTTCTATGTAAAGGGAGATGACGATTCTGATTTTTGAAAGTTCAAACGGAAACGCAGAAACATTTTCCTGTGCTTTCGCAAGCTTGTTAAATTATTCCGTGAGATATGTGTTGTGTAACTAGACATCGGTTTCCATCACATCTCGCGATTATTTTATGAAAATACTACAGCGAAGATACAAATTAGATGAGCAGGTACTAGCGGACGTAAAGAAAATAGTATCGATTATATTTTCATGAGCGGACAAGAATTTGCCAATCAGAAAATGGTAGAGCGTGGCGGTAAATGACTGTAAATCAAATCGTCACCGAAGCTCGCGTCGCGAGAAAATGAAAAGCGTTCGTGTATGTCGATTGAAAAGATAGCCTTGAAGAAGCGAGGCGCGCTAGAAGATCAGAGCGCAGGATTTTGCAGCAGGGTAACGCGAAAGTTTTGCAATCGGTCGTCCGCGATAGGATTACCAGACTTGTCTACTTACCGGCCTACTTACCAACCCTTAGACACGAGGAATCGAATGTCCCGCGGTGGATCTTGTTGCGTTAAGCGATACCGTCTAATCTCGTCGAATCGAACAGGATCGCCGCAGCAGACCGCATTAATGAATCTTGGAAACGAAGATAGCCAAAGCCTTACACACCCCTATATTCTTTTCAAAGTTAAACCAAGAAATATAGCTTCAGCTATATTTTGCCTCGGCTGGACACATCTTTCCTCGAAAATTTAAGATAACATTTTCCTTCGAACTTTAACAGAAACTTTTTCACTGTTTTTCGTGATGAAGACAAGCGTGAACTTTTTCTCTTTTTTTCAGCGTCGTTGGCCATCGTAGCCGCAAGCCTGTTCGCCCTGCAGACCGACGACAGAGCCGGTAGTTTCATTGTCACGAGGGGAGAAGCGTTCTACATGCAGGTAACACATGTTTCTATATAGTTTGTTCATCGATTTTGCAGTTTTATCCACCAAAGTTTTACTGGAAACGAAACGATTAGTCTAGGTCACTGAAGTTCATGCACGGACACTTGTACATTAATCTTCATGTACTTTTGATCGAATAAATGATTGCCTTCGAAGTTCGCGAATGCAACTGAATCAGAGGTGTCAATGAATTGAAAGAGAAAATTGCTCTGTTACTCGATCCAAATTAATTTTATTATGAAGATTATAAATACGCCATATTCTATCTTATATACGGGGTGTCTCAGCTAAAGGAGGCCACCAAAATGTCTCCATGGTTTCATCCTACAATTTTATCACATTTTTGGTACTCAAGATCACATGAAGATCATGACTTAAACATATTCAAATGTCTTTTTTCAGCCGCCACAAGAAGTGATAAAAGAGAAGATAAGATGACGAAAGAAATTTTTCTTCGATGGTATTCCTCTTGCGATACCATTTAAATTGTGGCATAAATATTTTTTGTGCCATTCGAAATAAAGGAGGAGATATTTAGGTGACCTCCTTTTGCTGAAACACCCTGTACAACGAAAAAATGGTAGAATTGTCCACTAGATTCCACTAGATGCTACTAGATGTCGCTAATTCTACTCGCCGTCTGATTCTCCTTATTTTCATAACAGATTTCATTAGTGATTCCAAACATATTGCAATACTTAGTTTAAAGAGAAGATTTTATTACACGCAATCGATCTTTCGGTAGCAGGGTCCACACCGACCCACGCAGCGCAGCAAGTTCCAAGCCGTCCGCGACGCTAGACGCTAAATCACTCGAACTTTCTCCATTCCAATTTCCCTGGTATCGCGTTGAAGCCTTCCATTAAGCTCGACGCTCGTTCGGATACTTCAGATTAGCATAGTAGACTTAACGAAGGGAAACTACACTGCTCTTCTAGAGTTCCTCGATGCATCGCATACTGGGAAGGAACATGTCATTTTTGTGACACACTTTCATTCTCCAAACATGAACGTCCCGATTTCTCGGACCTGGAAAAATTGCTGAACAGTGCACAAGGTTCAACCATTTGTAGAAATATGCCTCGTCGATCTGAATTTAACTAAAAACTGCATGACACTCAAATAAATTGTGCTCCGATTGAGTTCTCAAAATACAAATTTCTCATTCTCCTGGACCTGCAAAAATTCCCCGAACGCTGTACCAGGTATAACCCTTTTCGAAAAAATACCTCGTCGATCTGTATTTAACCAAAAACTTCATGACACTCAAATAAATTGTGCTCCGATTGAGTTCTCAGAATACAAATGTCTCATTCTCCTGGTCCTACAAAAATTCCCCGAACGCTGTACCAGGTATAACCCTTTTCGAAATAATGCCTCGTCGGTCTGAATTTGACTAAATTTCCGCGACACTCGAGCAATCCTTGGTGCAATTTAATTTTCAAAATACAAACGTCCGAATTTCCTGATCCTGAGAAAATTTCCTCGGCCGTGCAGAAGGGTGAGCTGATTTTCAAAAAATGTTTTACAACTTTGTCTGAACGCAACTAAAAGTACCACGACGCTGGCGCAAAGAATGCCACCGGCGCGGCGCCGTTAGTACCTATCGACGAGACGCCTAGCGTCGCTTACTCATCGTCAGAACCTGTTGCATCCTATCACGCGGAAGAGGAACCGTTGGATGCAACATGCGACTCGGTCCCGTCACACGTTCACCCGTCTCGTGCGGCTCAGACGTTCCCCCAGCCTCGAAGAACGATCGCCGGATGATTTATCCGCACAATTTCCTGACGCCGACGGATCCCGTTCGAAGCCAGATGCTGCGACTTTATGCGCCGATTATGCTACGTCTCCTGGCATTTTCGTGCAGATGCTGCCTGGCGGCGCGTATATGTATATCGAAGCACAGTCGATTCCTCTGCTTTCGAAAAATTTACTGTAGCCAATAACCGTCGCAACGGAACCTAGAAAAACGTTTACGTGACCCAGAATCATTGTACATCCACGCGGCATCGAATACGTTTGCAGGAAGTTCGGCAAAGTTTGCCGAATAAGAAGATTATTGGAACAATTTCTTTTGGTTCTACTAAAACTCTGTCTCAATGCAGTATGCTGTTAACCTGTTATTGAGAAATAATTATTATTCTGATGTGTTAACCTTCGGGCACCTGCGAGTTCTGTGTCATTTCTGACCCACACTGATATTTCACTATAGTTTTATTTCGGTATGAATTTTGCCTGGATCACAGTAACATACATTACTTTATAAAAATAACGAAAATGTATCTATCCAAATTTCTAACCATTTCATTTACAATATATACCCGACGAAATAAATTTGTTGAATAATTTCTCATTCGTGCATCTATACCATTTTGACGGGTCCCGTGAACCTAGTGTTAGAAGCATTTGTTCAATTTTAGTAGCAACTCCAGAAGGAACACCTGAGCAGCGACATCGAAATCTGAATCGTGTCTCTCAGGAAACAAAGTTCAGCACTCGGCTAACCAAGCAGATGGCTTCGTTTAACCCCAATTTGCGGATACTCCAGTTTCACTTTTTTCTAAAATCATCCAGGTTGCACAACTGCTCTGAAATTTGTTGCGTTACGACCTCGCGCCAGTAATTGCTTAATAGAGTCATTAACAAAGACCCCCGTACCCTGATAACTGTACCGATTACACGCAACTCGTCACGATCACCGTGCGCACGCACGCGTCAGGTGATCCCTTTCTTTCTTTCTTTTTTTTTTTTGCGAAGCTAAGGAAAGGTATCAGGATTCAGTGGTGTTGTCACGGAAGTGGTACCGAATTGCGTTTACCTTGGACGATGATAATGTGTCGTCGTCGTGCAAGAATGTCCCGGTTATTGGAACGCTGTGAACGATAACGATAATGACGGCACGTCTCGGTCGTTCGTTTATTATTGCCAAACCGGGTCTCGGGTTTCACTTTTCCCGCAGACGAGCTGTTCCAGGTGATCGATCGAGTGACGAATCTTGGAAAAATGTGGTGTCTGGCGGTCGATGATTATTCATCGTTGAACTTTACATATTTTGAGAATACAGTGAAAATGATAAAGAAATTATTTATTTCTTATAGTTCTTTGTGATATTTTGAGATTATTGATGTAGGAAGAGAATTTAAATTGTTTTCAAGTACTTGACTATAAAAATTTCAAGTTGAAAGTTCCAAGTTCCAAATTCCAAATTGTAAATTCTAATAATAATCCCAAGAAGCTGGAATTATTACTGTGAAAAGAGAATTGAAATTGGCTTTGGAGACTTAATGCACGATTAGAAAAAGTTTTGGAGAAATTTGGAGCTTGGAAAAATTTGTTGGAGTTACTACCGTAAACAGAAAATTTGAATTGATTATAAAAATTCGAAATTAAACTTTGTGCAATCCATTCCAAAAATTTCATGAATTTGTTGGAGTCATTCCCATAAACAGAGAATTTGAATTGATTAAAAAATTCGAAATTAAACCTTATGCAGTCTATTCCAAAAATTTGTTGGAGTTATTACCATAAACAGAGAATTTGAATTGATTATAAAAATTCGAAATTAATCCTTGTGCAATCTATTCATCTTTTATTTCAGTTTAGTGGAAGCGTAGTGGAAGTGATATAATTGTAGAATGGTAGGGTATAATTCCTGAAGTTGGAGTGATTTTGTAGACTCCATATTGCATCATAATTATATATAATTCAATTAGAAAGCGGTTCGCTATTGTGTACTGTTCGAAACAGTCGGAGCTAGACGTATTATTCCGATAATTTAGATTTTAATGTGAGGCAGAACAAAGTTGAAAATAGAGAGGTTTTCAGTTATAATTGTATATAATAGTTTGCAGTATGTAATTGTTGCATGCTTGGTGCATCCGTGGGAAACGTGAGTGAGGAAGATTTCTCTCTTCCTAGTTTGTAGCACACGAGATTTTAATATGTATTTAATCGTAACAAAATCTCTTTCAATTATTTTAATAACTACACCGTTAATGTTCTTGCAAATGAATATTTTTACAATCTGATTTACAAAGTTAAATTTAATATCCATCACGTATAGTCTGAGCGAATTAAAAAGAGAGAAGAAAATCTTATTAATGGACTGCAGATTTTATGAATTTATAACAAAAATGAGTAGGTGAAATTGAAAATAGCAAAAATATTGAAAGAATTTAAAGGTACAACGTCAGCACATTATTTTTAACTCTGTTAGATTGTTAAAATTGTTTTAAACTTTTGCTTCTTTCAATCGACGCAGAATATATTTTATTTTGCCTGAAGATCCACAGTCGCTCATTGAACTTCGTAAAAGTTTTGACTTCGCTATCTTCTGTCGAAAACTTTCAACATTCTTCAATTTATTGATACTTTTTCCACCGTGCAATAAGTATCACGACCAGAATAAAAACCGCGATAGATTATCGTCACAAAAAACAAAAAAAAAAACGATGCCGCAAAAAAATTACAAAACAACATTTATTAAGATTTTCTCCATTTTTCTTCTCGCAGCACGCCATGAAATCGAATAACTTCTTGCAGAAGCGTTTCTATAATTTGAACATACGATTGACCATCTACATTTAGTAATAAATTATTTATTACTATTTTGCTCGATTTTTTTTGCAGTACATGTGCAAGCAATAATATCGTACTTCTCACAGAAGCGTTCCTACAACTTGACGCCAATTAACAATTTAAATCTGGTGAGCAGAATGAAAAGCAGGATAAATTATGACCATAACAAATCAAATATATGGCTGATTTTCAGCATCTCGTGATAATTATAAGACATATATTCCTGTTTTGCTCGATTTTTCTTGCAATACGTTGCAATTTTTCACAGAATCGTTTCTACAATTTGATTGCAGTTTACAATTGAGATGACTAGAAAATTAATGTATAATTACGAACTGATCCAGTAATGCGGGCGTTAATCATTCCCACGATTTCGAGCATAATCCAGCGAGCTGATCCGATTCGTCGATCGCGAAAGGCTTCGCCGCGTTGAAACTTATACGCGAGCGGCGGCGCGCGATCAGGGAATTAAATACTAAAAGGCCACCTGATCAGGAACAGCTCGCAGGTGTCTCCTTAAGCCCCCCTGCGAGGCTTAGTTAGTATGTGTCTGGGCACCCGCCGGCTGTTGGACACTTTAAAAACAATGAGACGACATTGGCGGACGACAGTGAGCGTTTTGGTGCGGATCGTTGGACAGCTCGTCCGCGTACTCCATTTTGTCCACGGGCTGTCTCCTCTCGTTTCCGAACGTTCGACGACTTCTCAATTTTAATTTTCAATTATTGTCTCGCTACCGCGATATTGGTCCGCGAGGTGTTATTTCGGTGCAGTGGCCAGGAAGAGGCAGTCCCCTTCGAAATAGGAAACGAAAAAACGTGTTGCGCAAGGATTGTTGTGCTCGCCAGTGAAAGTTGTTAAGCGGGTCACTGTTTCTCGGGTAACCTGCTCGCTGAAACACGAGACCCGGCGGGTTACCCGCCGATATTGTTGCTCGATTAATGAACGGAGCCCCGTGGTTAACCGAGGGAATCGCGTAATCGTGAAATTTTCACGCGTGCACGCGATCAATTAATCAGCGAATGGAGTCATCGCGATCGTGCCGGAGATTACTGTTGCGCATTCTTCCCGGCGCAATTAAACGCGATGAATGCCGGATAATTGACGGCCTGTCGATCCGAAGAAAGTGTTCGGAGTGAACTGTGAATCTGCTGAATCGGTGGACCCCGATTCTAGAAACTGCAGCTTATTGAAGACTGTCCGATATAAAAAAAAGAATGGTTCTCTTTATACGTACGATTTCAATCAATCTTTTAAAATCGTTCAACAAACGAAGTTCTCCATCGTTGCTTTCGGCTTGTGTCATTAGTTGTTGAAGTTACACGGATTTATTGTTCAGTGTCGTTCAAGAAGTGTTTCATATTAATTTGGAGACTTTACGAGCCATTCAGTTCGAAGTAACTACTCCCGAATGAGTAATAAACAGAATTTAGTTAATGACCTGTTCGAAAAGACTTCAGTAGAATAACCTGTGAACATTACAAATTCTATTTTCTTCGGTTAGATGTGTTCAATGCTGTCACTCTTTATCTAGAATTAAATATTAATTTTCAATCAGGATCAAAATAGTATTAATAGTATAGAGTTATGAGATTATAGGGATGCACTCGTAGAAAATTATTGAATGAATTTATTTCTTTGAATGAAACTTGCTAAAAATCTCAATGAACACATCTTTGTCATTTTGATCAATTAATGTAATCACTTTTAGTCTACCGTGGATTCAGTGTCAAATTCATTACTTACATTTTCGGAAATTGTTCCGTTTTGTTATAAAACGCCAATAGGAATACAGTTTTAGTACTAGAAAAACAGTGCAGTTCAATTCTGAATCAGTTGAAATTCTGAATTAACAGTTTACTGAATCTTACGAAAATCCTTTGTTTATGATGAGTTTAAGAGTGATACAAATTTATTGAAACCTATTAGTGATTAGTCATTTTTGTATACGTAAGCTAACGCATGTTAGCATTTGGTATATATAGGAAGTGCTATGACTAGCACACATGACGACTTTGTTTATGACGAGTTTAAGAGTGATACAAATTTATTGAAACCTATTAGTGATTAGTCATTTTTGTATACGTAAGCTAACGCATGTTAGCATTTGGTATATATAGGAATCTTACGAAAATCAGTCCCAAGAAATTGTAACTGAATAAAAATTAATGAATGAGATGTCAAGTGTTTCGAGGCACTTCTAAAAGTCTTGAACTTTTTCGAATTTCCGCGACCCGGAATCTTGAATTCTCGAATCGAAAAAATAGATTGCAGCGAAAAATAGTGAATATTGACTACGAGCAGACGGCGGTTTGGTAGACCAAGCGTAAAACAGTGTTGAAAGCATAACTATGCGCTTGGGGACATATGGGACGGCGATATTTGCCGCGGTAACAGTGCGAATGATGAAACCCACGGAGATTTAGTACGGGAATCTCACGGAACGTTACGTGACAATTGTTACGCGTACGTAGTATAATCCGGAATCCGAGATGATGGAAAAGAAGAGACGGAGCCTTCTGCGGGAGGCCAAGGACGAGATCGAGCTCGGTAAAATGAACAAACCGAAACAGGGCAAGGTAAAACCCATGCGCAATTTACAACGTATTCAATTCCGTTACAGTGTTTACTCGATATATGTCCAAAACACGGGTCTAGCCAGGGACATATATCGGTCAGGAGATACTATTTTTTGACCCACGTCGAACATATAGAACAGCGAAGCTAGAGGCCTCGGTTTATGGCCCCTCACGGGGTATACTCCGCGACAGTGGGGATAATTCTGGGACTTTTATCGGCTAGGCATTTGCGAAATATATAGAGTAAACACGGTACATAGTACAGTCTTTTCGTACTTACAAATGGCAAAGTTGTATTTGTTTGAAGACTGTTTTTTAAATACGTTTGAGAATGCGTGCTAGTATCCAAGAATCTTGGACAATTCTAAAACAAAAATCAAGTTGAACCTGCAAGAGGGAAATTCACTTCTGTTCGAACCCTTCATCTAACAAGGGATGATCTCGAATCCAGAAATTCAAAAAATTATGAAACTTTGGGGATATGTACTGTATAGGTAAGTGTGCATTAGGTGATTTTTTTTTGCTGCCAAAATTTACTTTAAGGGGGTGAAACCGACCCTTGAAAATTCGGCTATTTTCCGTCTTCAGACAAAAGTTGTTCTTTTCAATGGGTACTATCGCCTGGTAAGATATTTATCAATTATCCAAATTGAACAATAGTCGAATTTTCAAGGGTCGACTTCACCCCTTTAAAGTGAATTTTGGCTGTAAAAAGAAGAATGCGTAATACGTACCTACATATACATATCCCCAAAGTTTCATAATTTTTTGAATTTCCAGGTTCGGGATAATTCCTTGTAAGAATTAAAATTTTTGTGCACATTGACCAAAGCTTTTCTTGGTAAAAATACTAAACCAACAAAGAATTGCACTTCTCAAGGTGAGACATATACTGCGATGATACAGGATAGTCCGAAGCTACGTAATTAATTACCTCGTCTCCAGTCCGTTTATTTGGCTTTCCCGTTTCTTGCTGCTTCGCCGTGTCCTGGCATCGCGCCGTTCGAGTCACAATGGAGGAAAAAACCGGGGAATTAATCATTGCTGCAAAACAATGGCTTCCCGGTGTCCCTTTGTACGTCTTAATTGAACAGCACTTCTCCTCTGACCTTTTCCGTGGTCTTCTGCTCCTGCTTGGTCGAGGTGTATTCCGCAAGAAGGCGCAACACTGAGAACACACGTGGCCACTGCTCGATTTGAACACGAATTTCGGAACAACGCTATTGTATTTTGTCCGTGGCTGCGAAACCGTGAAGGTGCCTTGTGGCGCGCGTCCGCCCGACATTTTTTTTCTTGCCGGAACTAATTTCGAAATCGGCGATCCTGTGTGGTGAGAGAAAATGGCAAAACTCGAGGAACATGTTCCCCCTCCCCACATTATTTTGAAAAAATTGTGGCTTGGTTATACAGTGTGTCCCACGAGTTCTGTCCACTTGAATATCTTGGTTCTTTCAAACTATACGAGAAAATGTTACCTACAGAAGTTGTAGGGTTTAAGAAACTGCATAATATGGTATAAATGATATTCTTGCAAGTGGAAGCGTAGAGAACATATAGAGGTCACCATTGTTTTTTTAAATGGAATGTCCAATTTTTTATGCTCGATTTCGATAGATTGGCGTATTCCGAGTATAAAAGTACTAAAGTGTATTTGTCCTAAAACTTACCGCTGCTAAGATATTTGTTTTCATTCTATTACATTAATTATGGAACGTATTCAAGGGTACGCTCACTTCGTCAAATGTAAACATTGGTAGGCTTTCGACGTCTCTCAGTGTCAGTCAGTTTCTCAGTTAGTGAATATAAGATAGTCAATATGAAATTTTCATTCGAAGAACAATTAGAGATGCTTCTAATTTATGGAGAAAGTAAAAGAAACCCATTATGCAGTTTCTTAAACCCTACAACTTCTGTACGTAACATTTTCTCGTATTGTTTGAAGTAACCAAGATATTCAAGTGTACAGAGCTCGTGGGACACACTGTATATTGCGGATACAGTGTTAAGAATTGTATTCTGTAGACGCAGCTGTGCGTAGTTGAAATGAATTTCATCTTCTGAATCTTTAAAAAAGCATTGACAGAAGTAATGAACTGCAATAGTTTGAGGAGGAACAGGAGAGTTATTTTTTCTGAGGTTCACGCGATGGTGAATGGTAGACGTGGACATACTACGGATTGTAGAATTGTATAAGTATGATATAAATTGGTTGACGCAACTTTAGCCTAACCAATTGTATCGAAATTTGCTGTTACAGTTAGCTGCAATTGCCTTGAACTTCGGAGTGCTGGTCACCGCGGTGTACGAGGGTATTTATGCTAGGAGAGGCGGCGACCCGACGAAAATTAGGGTTGTAGGTGATCCTCGCGCGGCGACCATAAATAATCCTGGATACCGGGAGCATCAGCCCACGAACGGTGAGTTTCATCCTACATTTTATCCTAATTTTGCCGAGATGAGATACATTTCCCTTCTGGTACGTAGCTAGCCCCGGAATCTCATCCGTTGGTATTATAAATAAATAAATATGTCTGCAACAATTCGAGAAAAACATAAGATATTCAACGATACACTGTGCTACCATGACGCATAAATTAAGTAAGCTTCTTTTATGGAATCCATTTCAATTTTTTATGAACTTTTTATATCACGGAAAAATATATCTCCAAGGAAATCGAAATCTAGTCTGTGTTTTAGTTTTCTTTTACGAATTTTATGTCCAAAAAGAATGTGTACAAAGAAAAATAGATTTCCATAAAATGAAAAGTTATTTTGCAAAGGTTCTTCTAAAATTGGTAGATTAAAACTAAGTGTTGTGCGATGTTGTTTGGCAAGTTTTTTGTGATGTTTTATAGATAAATGGATAGATAAGTTTATTTTTCCTCTCGGTCATGTAAAGGGACTCGGTTTTCAATGATTAATCATTTTTCTTCGCTTCGAACACAGCCTTCGTTCCGCACGTATATCCTCGTTTTACGATGTTTTGTATTTCGTCGGATGAAATTAGAACAACATTTTGTTCGAGGCTTTGTCACTATCTTTTCTCAATTGCGCAGGGTTAAGCGCGTCGGACGTGAGGTTGGAATACATAAAGCGGAGTTCCCTTCTGTTTCACGTTTCAAGGAGACCTCTGTCACAGGACTATCCGCCGGCTATGGTTGAAGGTTTCGTGAGAAGCGATAGGGAATTTTGTTACAGAGGACGAGAGACATTACGACACGCAATCGACGAGCGTGCCTCGAATTCCTAAGCGAGCTCTGTTTAAATTCTCCTATTTGTTTCTGTCGCGGCCGTACGCGATAGCATCTGCCGCTTTGCTTAATCATTTTCAAACAATTCGGATGAAACGTAGAGCGTAATTCGAGGTTTGCGGATTCCCATGGGTATCCGTCGCCGCGGTAAACTACAATAAACGCGTTCTGAGATTTACTTCTCTAACTTACTCTAAAATTGTTGAAACTACATTTTGTTAGAAAATTCTATCCATCAATTTTTGCGTTAGTGTACTAATAGTTCGTGCCGAGTTAGCAATCTGAAAAGGAGCGTGATCTTTAGACATTTTTTCTGACCGGATTCATGGATCATTTTTCTAAACGATTACGTTATTTAAAAGTACATACGTTGTACAACTTGTACGAATTTTTTCGTTGCAAAATCGTAAAAAATGTCGAAGTCCAAGATGTTCAATGATTATGTTACAGTCAAAAAAAGCTTTATTCAAATAATAAACTAAACAAAAATAATTAGATTATGGTATTGGTAGTTTAAAAAATTAATTCAGCAAGTTTCAATTAAAAATCGCACCTTTTGTATCGCATTAGAACTTGCAAAGTTCTTCATTATGATGCTTATTTTTTCTCTTTTTGTTTTATCGGATGAGGCATGTCGATTGTGTGAAACTGGTAATTGTTTTCACGGTCGACGGGTTAAGTGAAAGAAACATATGGAACAAATTATTTCGCGTAAACAGAGGGACGAGCGCACAATGCGTTATTAAAACACAGATGTTATGCACGAGGCCGCAACTAGTTTAATTGCGTTGGAAGTTTCCGGGTTTTGATGCTGCCTGGATCACCAGTGGCAAACGTTGTTTTGTCTGTCTGCGTTTGTCTTTTCAATTTCTGTTGAAAACTTCATTTGAATTTAACTCGAAACTCGAGGCACGTGACGCGATGGAATCCGCTTAAGGAAAGCAAACAACGTTGTGATAACCCCACAACGACCAATAAGACCTCTACTTTTCCATAAACAAGTCAGTTTTATTTTCTTTAGATTCTACTGCTTTCCATTTTCTGTCTTCTCCTTAGACAGTCCCTTATAATTTTAGATCCATGTATCAACTGTATAATAGCCTGCTTACATCATGTTTCATATTTCCATAAAAGTTAGAATCCAGAAGAATTGAATTTATAAAGAAATAATAGCTTTCTGTTTTTTTTATAAGTTTCCAGGAAAAGTTAGAACTTGGGAAAATTGGATTTCGTAGATTCAGTAAAAGTTAGAAACTAGGAGAATTAAATTCGTAAAGAAATAGTAATCCTCTGTTTTTTTTTAAATAAATATTTTCATCGATATCAGTTTCTAGTAATAGTTAGAACTTGGGCAAACTAGATTTCGTCGATTCAGTAAAAGTTAGAAATTAGGAAAATTAGATTTACAAAGAAGCAGTAGTCGTGTGTGTGTGCGATAAATATTTCCGTCAATATCACTTTTCAATGTGACAAGCCGAGAGAGTGTTTCTGGGAATATAGAGAGAAATCTCAAAGCTTTTACCACGGACGAGAAGCCTCTTTCCCTCATCGGAATGTCATTTGTGCCGCTAACAAGGGAAACATGTCCATTTAGCTCCTAATAAGGGCTTCCTGTAGGAGCAGCACGTTAAACAGGTCACCGAAGGTTACACCTGATATTGTAGGAGGCAACCTAAGATACGAGACGCGCCAGCGAGCATTAATATACGTGTCCCGAAATGAAGTTACAAACACGCAACGCTGTAATCAATTCGTCGCTAGGTTTCGCAAAAGCGGTACCGAAAACTAAACAGTGAAAGAAATTCCTATTTGGTCACTGCGTCTTGCAATTAACACACCAAATTTTTATTTTCCGTAAAGATCCGAGGTCTATTCATTAGCTCGAATTTCTACGAAGAAAATAGTTCAACTGTCCTCAGGAAAAGTGCTTTTCCCCGGCACACGTGTTTTTGAAACTTATCAAATATTTGGAGCGAAGGTGAACGTGCAGGAACAACGCACGGGATTTAAATGGATAGACTAAGATAGCTTAATTGCATTACATTAAATACATTAATAATTCTTAGTAGATCGTAAATAATGTACAATTCTCAAATTCTCTTAGCCTCGCTACTACTTTCATTTTTATTTGCCCAATTATGTAGTCATTCAAGAAATTCCTGGCGCAATATATCGATATCAATTTCCCTCGGTCCTCGGAATATTTCACGTGATTTTTCGGGGTGTATTCGCTGCAGGTTACACGCAGAAGAACGAACGAACGTTAAACGTTGGGCATCGATCGAAGTGTAGCTTTCACGTTTCCTCCTACAGGAGAGGAAGGTCTCCCGAAGTCGGGAGACCTTCGCCTGGCAGCTGATGGAAATTCAATATGCCGGAGAAATGTCTTCGGATGTGAGCCCCGATGGAAGTCAAGGTGAAGGGAGAAAATACAGGAGATGTGTTTGCCGCGAAGGACACGTACGGAGCTCGAGCTAGAGAGAAAAAGAGAGAGAGAGAGAGAGGGAGAGAGAGAGAGAGAGTTGACGAGAGGGAAAGCGGGGATAAAGCTGCCATAAAATGAGACACGAGCTGGAAGAATGTGCAGCATCCGAAATCTCTCCCATTCATGGAGGTTCGTTGATCTTCGATCAAGTGAACAGATTTTTACGCAACATTTTCACGTGAATTGAAAACTGTTGTACTACAATCTCTAAAATTAGTACACCAATTAAATTTGCACACTGATACAGGTGTTTATTAATTCAATGATAGAACAAAGAGTCCGAACGAAATTGTTTGACCATCGCTTGGCTGGTTTAGACGTTATACATGTGAAATTGTTGTTGTGTGCGTAACGTTTCTGTGACACGATCTCCGATGACAATGAAGCAGGAACGGCGCAAGAGCACGAAACGAGCGAGAATCGCGTTTTTACGGCTGAGAAATAAAATGGTCGTAAAAAAAGGAGACGCGCGCGCGCGCACGAAGATTGACACGATTTAATTTAATTGAACAATGGCGCCAGCGGTGCGTCTGATTTCTAAAAGCACAAACGACCGGATTGCAAGCGACGCGTCGGTAGGTAAATGTTAGAGGACGGTTGAAGAAGACGAAACAACCGGTGGAGGAAATGGAAAAATGAATGGCCAGGGGGGGGCGTTGTTTTTCCGACGTTACATTGCTGGGCGATGGAAACCTTCGGAGTTGGCGTTGTCGAGGTCCCTGGTAATATGGCAATGTGTGGCCGACTTATGTTTGGAAAAACATAGTCCTTTCGTGCAGAGACCCTAACTGTTGTAACCGCAATTTAGTTAAAATTATTCTGTAAATGATTTCGGTTACAAATAACCATTATGAATGACTAAAAATTGTTCTGATCCTCAGTAACTATTATCGATGACGGAATTCATTTTTGGTTATGAATAACTGTTATTAACAACGAGAATCGGTTTCGATTACGAGTAACCATTAGCGCTGATGAGAATTACTTTTTGGTCACCGTTAACCGTTCTCGTTGACTCGGCTTTGTTTTGGTTACGACGTAACCGATATCGACGTCGGGGCTATTATTTTGGTTGTGACGTAACCGATATCGACGGCGGGACTTTTATTTTGGTTACGTCGTGGCCAAAACAAAACCGAGTCAAGGTGGCCAAAAAGTAATTCTCATCAGCGATAATGGTTCCTCATAACCGAAAACGATTCTCGTGGTTAATAACAGTTATTCGTAACCAAAAATGAATTCCGTCATCGATAATAGTAACTGATGATCAGAAAAAATTTTAGTCATTCATAATGGTTATTTGTAACCATAGATCTTAACATTTTTTAACCACTTCACTTTTAAAAAATGTCTGCAATATTTACTAACACCTGACCTCCATTTGAATAAAAATAAAAATTTTTTTCGGAAAAATTTCTTTCTGCTTTTATGACGTCATACGGTGTCGTAGTCCTTTTAAAAGATCCTGTGAATATTCAGGAAGAACATGAACAAAGTTTGAAATGCAAGTTGGAAATGAATTCCTATTCACATAAAGATTGCTATAAGGATTTATATAAAGATCTTATTGACAGATTGTTGAATCTATTGTTTCAAAGGTTTAAAGGATTGGAAAATGAATGGCATGAAAAATTACACTCGGTACTATTGAATTCTAATTTTGATTATGGGAAGATTGAGGCTGAAGGATTAGGATTTTAATCTCAGGAAATTGAATCCTTCGAGGACGAAGATCTGATTCCTGAAGTTGCAAAATATAATTTAATAATTTACTAAAATAATTCAATAATTTGCAAATTTTTTTCTTCTTTCGAGCTTCGTCCGCAGGAAAATATTTTTAGTATTTTAAAAGACCCCTCGTCCGCAATGGGTTAAAGCTGAAAATTGTGGAATTTGAAGGCCGGTATTTAGGCTGAACCTTTACTGTTCCCAATATTATTAAATGATCCACCAGCGCCGAATGAAATTTTTCCCGGCGATTAGAAATCATTGCGCGTTCGCAGCGAGTCGGGCTGGAAAAACTGAATTTGCGAGGATTTGCACGCGCGAGGCTGCAGGTGTGCACCTAAATATTGCTCGCGCGTACGTGGCATGATCTTTCGACACGTGCGCTTCATGGTTTCGCATCTGGCGCGTCGCGTCGTACAAACGATTCCTGCCTCCCAAGTAGCCTAACGATAGCCGGCAAGGAAGATTCCAAACTGGTTCTTAATATCTGAATACGAGTTGTAATTAATAATAGCCGCGTGATATCGTTGTTAAATGCTCGTATAACGTCCGGCGTCCATTAAAGAAATGTTTTGCTTGTCGTGCCGTCCACCGTAAATTCAATCTAATTGTATATCGGTAATACTATTAACGAGTTCGACCGATGACGTTGATCGTAATGGTTAAAATTCGCTGGTAGACTTGCACACGCGCGTTCGCCGAACTAAGGATGAACATCAATTATCGTTAACGAGATCTGTCGCGAATACATTAACGGTAATTGTTTTTCGTTTGTCGTAGAAATTCAGTCGGTTTTTTGCTTGTTTTGCCAGTCGCCCGGTGAAAACTCCGGCCGAGCGGTAACGAAAACCTGTTGGCGTCTCTCCGCATCAGGAAATCGTTTTAGAACTTGTTTCTGCTATATCGGCTCGGTGGACGTCACGGGAAACGCGATCGTTACGGCTGGCGCTTCCGTGTCGCTCTATCGTAAAAACAAATTTGCTTCTGGTTTTGTTAATCCCTCCGCGGAACGATCCGTACCCCGGTGCACAGCTAATTGGACGACGTGTCTCGGGATATTTCAGTAATTGCGACGATAAAATCCTCGGCCCACTTACGGAGTAAATCTAATTAGCAGTCTATTGTTCTGGCCCGAATTTAGCGTTCGTAACATCTGCCACGTTACATCTTGAATTAGATTCGCTGCTATTTCCGAGGTCGTCGGAAAATCTTATTAAACGGGAGGTGTGTGCCGAAATGTTTTTTCTTGGAACTGTATTGTTCGAGAAAGTGCAAAAGAAAAGGAATATTTGTAAGGATTCACAAAATGACAAACATTTCTGTTTGTGTTCCAGGTGGCAGCATCTCGATGACAGACGCCAGCGGAAAACCCTACGTCGGAGGCGCCGGAAACGGCTCGATGGCGTCCGTGGCGACTTCCGGAAGCGTCACAAGTACCGCCTCTCCCCTCCGCAGCTCCCTGAAGAAGCCAAAACCGCTGGGGATCCACAATCCCGGTTTTTCCGCGCACAGTCCAACCTTATCGAGGAACGGCTCGCAGAAGAAAGTTCGGATCCAGACACACTCCACCGAAGTTTAACGGGTTCCCGTTCTCGCGAGGGACGAAAATCGAAACGAAAATCTCGAACGATCGAATCGACCCCTCGCACTCGAAATATCTGAGGCTGCAAGCTCTCTGCTCCTCTAAACGTTGTTCTTTCGCGGAAACTCGCAACGATTCTCCGCGAGCGTGAACGCGATGGGCAACGCGCGCTCGCTGCCAAGTTTCTCGACTTTTGTGATCGTTAGAGAAAGTTTTCCGATCAGTCAGTGATGCCGGGAAAAGTTGGGAACTTTTTTCCTCCAATGAAGCTTCAAGCGCGAAGTCGAAGTTGAAATTGAAGCTGAAGAGTGTAGAAGCGGAATTGTGCTTCGGCTTTTTTGTAACTTACGCGTCATTGTTTCGTCGCGCGGGAAGCTAACGATGGAGGGGTCTGGAGAAACCCGTTGATCCTCTCTCGATCCTGTCGGAGCTGATCAAGGAAAATCGCGGGAAATTACTCCGGCCGTCATTTTCCAATGGCGTCGTGACGTCTTCGAGAACATGTGACCTTCGGCTGAAGGCGCTCGTCTGACGTGCGACTGTATTTATAGGTGGCAACACTGAATCGTGACCTTCGACCCGAGGACTCGATACGTTGACGGATCTTCGACTTGATAGATCTACGACTCTTCCTGTCTATCTTCTATTTTTCTTTCGACGCGGACCTGGGTTTAACACGTTCCGTGCCGCGTGTTCTGCTAATGGCACACGCGTTCGAAACATACAATTGTGTAGTGTGTTTAAGACTGGAGAATATATTAACGTCAGAGGAACCTTATATGGTTTAAAGCAATAAATAATAATAATAATTAACATCACAGGAAAACAGATGGTACGTGACGTGTGAACTCTAGTATGTACAGTAATGTCTCGATATATGTATGTACAAAACATGTGCACGATACTCGTGAAAAATTTCAGAAGTGTAATAAAACACAAGATTAGATATATCTGTGAGGCAATACTAATTCAGTGACAGAACTTTTTGGTTTGGAATTATTTTTTTATGAAACGTTTACCATCGTGTTTGGGACGTTGTGGATTGAAATGGTAAATATGATACAAATTGTGTCGTGTTCGGACTCATTTCAATCGGGAAAATATCATGGATATGTCGGTATAAGATTTCCTGAAGAAATCGTTAAAATCAAGAAAGTTTTGTCATTAAATTGGCATCGTCTGTCCAATATGCTGGTATTCATATTTCAGTAAGTTTTGATATATATCTAGACATTCTAATGGAAGCTAATTTCTTATCAGTCGAAACTATACAGCAAAATGTATGACAACATAACAGTCTTCGATAAAAATATCGAATAGCCCGGATGAAAAGTTGACCAAAATACAGCCGTGCACGGAACGTGTTAAAATAGAGTTATTGATTGAACTGAGAGAATCGATTCCGTTCGAGTCGGAGGCAAACATATGTTTCTGAGAGTTTCTGTGAATGTTTATTTCGCGAATAAATCCCGAATAGCAATTTTCGGGATGTTGTACATAAGATATTATTTTATGGAAGTGTTCTAGGGGTAAGATTAGTAATTATCGACGTACAGTGGTTTCTCTATATATGTCGCCAAAGTCTGGATGATGAACGTCGCGGAATTGTCCCCACTACCGCTCGGGTATGTCTCCTGGACGATACACGACGCTGGCAAGACCCGTGTTGTTGACATATATCGAGAATTCACTGTATTCGACGACTAGTGTCTCAGTTTAGTTCTACTCGAAGACAGATCGTTGGTATATTATGTTCGCTGTGCACGATGGATATGGATGCTCGTGGATGGCGTAGATTAAAAAGAAAGATCGCTGAAGGTACCTGAATCTCGAAGCGAACGACGCCGTTGGATCCGGATCCCTCGATCGTCGATGATTATGAAAATCAACCAAGTCGTGTTCGGTGAGATTACTTTATTAAGTTCCGGGCGATTCCAGCCGCGAACGCTAACGGTTCGACTCTCGGTAATTCTTAACTGCCCATTAATTAGGAGTCACCGAGGGTTTATGAACATCTTCGAGCGAATGGTCGTTGGATTATTAATTAGTCGATTAGCGTGGATAGTTAATTTCACGA